>NW_017728993.1:31431376-31433561 GCF_001723915.1 Gavialis gangeticus | reverse complement strand
CAGGTGTTCCCCCATGGTTCCCTCCGCCCTCCTCCACCCCCCCCAGCCCCTACTTACTGGCACAGAGCCCTGGTCCAGGTCCCTGTGGCAGTGAGCAAGGAATGTCTGAATCTCTGAATCTTCTAATCATCTCTGAATTTTCTCCAAACTGATTCAGAGGCTTCAAACCTATTTGGACCTTTTCATTGGTCTCCTGATTTGATTTGATTTTGGAGATTCAGCAGCTGAATTGGGATGAATCTCCTCTGAATTGGATCAGCAACCAAAGCTTCATACAGTCCTAGTCACAGCTGCAGAGTCAGCCTCTCATGTACACCCAGCCTTGTGTCTCCTTGTTTATACTGATGCAAGAGTTGATCATATTAGTGGAAACAGGTCTTGTCAAGGACCTTTGTATCAATACTTTTCAGAAAATCCTTAAATCAGTAGCTTTCTTTCTAAACACATAAATAACTCTGCATTATTCAACAATTCATATATAATAAAGAGCTGAATCCATCTGCCTGTCTGTCTGTCTGTAACGCTCTTGGAGCACTCTGATTGGTTAGTGAAACAACCGATCAGAGTGTGGAGTGCCACCATGACAGCAGGGATGGAGTGGCACTGCTCCCCCGGCCCTGCTCCTCAGTGGTGACAAAACACCACCATGGTGATGGGGATAGAGAGGATGGAGCTGACCTTGCTGCCCTCCCTCCCACCCCCCGCTTCTTCCCTGCCATCATGGCAGCCCTTTGCTGGCTCTGAGGACCAAGCTGGGGGGGCGGGCAGCGAGTCCAGCAGCAGTGGAGGCAGTGGTGATGCAGGGTGCTGGTGAAGGGAGATGGAGGGGACGGTGGGGTAAGCTTCCCCCCCACCCCACAGCTCCTGGGAGGCAGTGGTGGCATGGGGTGGTGGGTGGCAGTGCTCCATCCCTGCCCACCCCCTCACACCCATCATTCATAATGGGCAATTTGGTAGTTAGTAAGAAGACACATATACTAAACTACAGTCAACACATGCTTTATTAGAGCCTTCCATTATTTTATGTCATTTTAGTAAATTCTGACAAAGTGGAACCTAAGAAATCATATACTCTGGGGTGGTTTACTCTTTCTCCTCACCTCCTTTTTTGAGACCTACTTATAAATTTTCAATTACCTTAAGAAAATAAAAAAATACAAACATTTAGTTTCTGCATTAATTCAAGGAAAAATAATGTGTGTGCACATTTTTCAAGTATAATAAATGCATACAGGGTACAATAGACATTCTTGGATGAGGTATTGCTGTGAGCAAATTTAATGGTCCACAAATACTCCTTTTTGAAAGACAGAAGGCTTGGCACAACCAAAATCCCTGTGTTTGCTGCCACTCTTACCACAGCATCCTAATTATTTTCTATTGTATCTGACTAATTTGTAATGTTGTTTCTAGAGAGAAGGACCTTGTATTCTAATGTACTTACAGAGCACATTTATGATAATGCAGTATATTAGCTCCTATGGTCAGAGACCATGTCCTCACTTGTTTCAGTAAGGCATAGCTCTCTTTTCTGTACTCTAAAATAATAATAAGGAACCCCAAGGTCATGGTGGGATTACAAAGCCATAAAACTCAGGCGTGATCACATTATGGTTTAAAAATCTCTCTGATTTTTCAGTGTTAAGTAAATAATACAGAACTATCTATACATATATTGGTTGTAAATTGTTAAATTAATTTCCTTTGAATGTACCTATGCCTCTGTATTGTTTACTTTCTGATAATATGTTAATAAAGGAGTTTATTAGGAATAATCTTAAATAAAAAAGAACATTAGAAGTAAATATATTCACTGCAAATCATATAATAATATAATGCACTTACAAATTAAACCAGCTTTATAAATTCATGCAGTACTATTTCTTTCAACACTACTATCCTACTCCAACACTACCATTGATCCTTTGCTTAACAGTTGCAAATTATAGGGCCTTGCTGGATGATTTCCATTAAAAGAGAAATTGAGCATACAGGCCCTTTTGACATCTAATAACAGAGTTGTTTGCATCTAAAAATCTGATTTCTATGATTTATTCTTATCCACTTATGGAACAGAAACACATGCCCTGTGTGTCCCAACTATATGAAGCAAATCAGTGAGATTTAATAGGAATACAAAGCTATTCATTCATTGTCAAAGGCTAGGGACAGATATTCAAAAACC
>NW_017728993.1:31407468-31426376 GCF_001723915.1 Gavialis gangeticus | reverse complement strand
TCATATTTCTAAGCATCCTAAATTTCTAGAAGAATTAGAGGGCAGGGTTCATCGTTTTATCAACCAGTGTGCATTCAAACCCCAATCATTATTATTTCAGAATATTCAACTCAATAATAAATCTGTCTTACAAAGCACACTTAATACATAGTGAATGTGTTAATTAATGAATGTGTTAATTAGGTGCATCTCTTAAAATGAAAGAAAAAATAAAAGACTATATTTTGCTTTTTGCCATTTCTTCAAAATGTCATTTTAAATAAAATGTAAGATGTCTTCTCCTACCTACTTTTATAGTGGCAAAACATAATGGCTAGGGGCAGACATTCAAAAAGCCTGAGCCTGAATTGATTCAATCTCTGCAGGTTAGTTTAACCTGGCTAGGCTAAACTGGTTTGTAACTGCACAGACATTCCCTCTGGACTGAGGAAATGCTAGCACCTGCGATGGTTCAGGCTAGAAGCCATGGGGCACTACAGCAACCCGCCCTTCCCTTGCATAGTGGTGAGGTGAGGAGGGGCATGGCCAGGCCCAGGCAGAATGTTCCTGATTAGGGAGGGGTTGTCTCCTTCCCCCCCCACCCCCCGGAACCTCCCCACCACTGTTGATAACAGAGCATTGAGTTACACAGCAGGGAGTTACATGGAAATGTTAACATTTATTACCGTATTGAATAAAATAAAACTTCTCTCATTAGTTCAAGCTGTACTTAAACAACTTTTTCCAAGGAAAGAATGGGGGGACATTACCAGTTACCTGTTGATTAGCTCCAAAAAGCCCTAAGCCAACACTTTCCTGTCTGCCTTTGTCTTGTTTCCCACAGCAAGGACCATAGCCATCATATGGTATGCTAGCTAGTGCTGAGAGGTGTCTGTGTAAGGCAGAGAGGAGCAGGGAATCCCTGCTTGAGCAGGGAGTCATGAGGGGAGTGGGGGAGCAGAAGGAAGCCAGGCAGATCCTGCTGTGCCTGCAGTCTCTGCCGGAGCTCCAGTCAGGGAGCAGAGGGGTAGAGCCAGCCCTGTTGGGCTGGAACAGAGAGCAGAGCCCTGCCCAGCATTGCAACACATCTGAGATGTTGGAGGATGCTTAAACCAGGAAAGGGTCTGGGACAGACATTGCACAAACCATTGATCCAAATCAGTTAAGTCTGATACTACATTCAAACATGTTTATCTCAAACCAGTTTCAGCCATTTTCAAACTGGCTTATGTGCACTGAACATTTGTTCTGTTAAAGGTTTGAACCAGTTTCTAATCACTTAAACCAGTTTATGTGTAATTTCTGTCCTTAGCTGAAGATGCTAGTGTGTCCCTGTCATGGGATGGGGTCACGAGGGATGGCCGTGATACCCAATCTTGCCCACCAGGCACCCTCTTTCTTGCCCACCATGTCTTGCTGGTACTTTTAACATAGGGAGGCTGCCCTTGATCGTATTGTCTGGACACGGTCTTGCTGGACCCCTCTGAACCCTGTGGGTTCTTAGACCACTTGGCATCCTGCTTCAAAAGGGATGATTCACAGGGCACCCTCAGCCTTATGGGCTAGATGTGTGGCTCTAAACTGCCCCTTTACCATGCCCTAAGCCTTGCAGATGGTATTGACGTCATCTCTCCTGAGCCTTGCTATAACTCAGCCCCCTGGCCTCACTGGGCTTTCCGCAACCCTGTCTCCACCTCCTACGCTGGCGCTGGGCTGTCCACAGCCCCGTGTCCATGCCCACACTGGTGCTGGGGCCTTTTCACCCTCTGATTGCCACACCCTTCTCTGGCACTGAGATCCCCACACTGTTGTGGACCCCCAATAAGGCCTCCTCTTTCCCCAGTAGCCTCTGCGCAATCCACCAGTCAAATGGCAACTAAAATTGGAGCCCCTGGGCTATAACATAATATAAGCAGTTTCAGGTGTGTTCTATCCCTTTAAAACATCCTGTTTCTCCCAGCACTAAGTGCCTTGTAAGCTAGAGTCATCAGTGAGCTCCTGGAGCCCCTTAATCCTACCCAAGGCAGAAAAAGCAGCAAAGCCTCTCTCATGAACTTCTTCTCTGAGCACTCCTTCCCCCTCAGCTGCTGACAGAGAACTCCCCTCCTACTCCCAGCCCTGGGGTTTATATTTGCCCAGGGCCCTACCTCTCCCAGTCAGCTGACTGGGTGCAGGTGCAGGCTAATTTACTCATTGGTCTGCTGCCACAGTAACCTGCACCTGTGGGCTTCTGCCTGACTCTTAGGACCCTCTCCCCAGGCAGTTTCTGCTCTTATAGGAGCAGGCACCTTAGTGCCCTGCGACAGTCCCACCCTCAGATCTTGAAAATTTGGAAGGAAATGTTGGCAATCTGCAGATATCTGCCTTTGACCAATGAAAAGAAGTAGTGCACTAACAACATATATTCTAACCCAGAGTAATTTTGATCAATCTAGGGGATCATTATTTCTGAATTATTGAGGTAGAAACCTCTACCAGTATCAACTGCATCTGCTTACACTAATCTGGGAAGATTGAATTGATTCAGCCTTGTTTTAGAGCAGAAGCCTTTGTGCTTCAGGACAAAAACCAACCACAAATAACAGATTGTTACATATGTTGTTCTGTTTACTGCTGGTAGCAGCTGGTACCTATGGGCTAACAGGATAACGGCTTTTTGAATTATATTCGCTTTTAACTAAAAACACTTCCCTTTTGCCCAGTTCAGGGGGGCTGAATTGGGTCCTGAAGCTTAGCTCTAGAGTTTGAGAAATATTAAGATCAAGTGAATATGTTCTTTTGCATAAGAGAAATTATGTCCAAGCAGAGGTTGCTGGACCCTACAGCCTGTAGTAGCTGCATGAATGGTGCCTCTGTAGCTTTGCAGGAGCCAGTTGCTTAGGCCAAGTGCAGTTTGGGTAGGCTGTGATGGACTTTTTTTGAATTAATTATGATAATAACTCTAAACACTGTAACAACATCATGTATATTATGCATTGTTATTTTTGGGAGGGAAGATGAGTGTGATCTACTGCCATATGACCATTGATCTATGACCAATGGCCATATTTCAACATTTCTGATGTAAGATACCAATAAGTTTGTATGGGTTAGAGGCAAACAATATTTTTTAAATGGTCTTTCTAAACAGGTATGTTTGAGATAGCAGAAAAACAGTTCATGACAAGTCAGTCTGTCAAAAACTAGAGTTGCAATATAAAGATATATGTCTGAATAAGCACATATGTACATAATATAAAAATGCAAGCATACAGTAATGCATATAGGCTGCACAGTGATTTGGTTCTACTATTGAAATTCTGTAGGCCACAAAAAATTAAATGAATGCAGAAAGAGGTTAATACCAATTATAAACTCACAGCTCATTATATACTTCTCAAACTAATACGGATACAACATGATTTAAGATTGGAAACTGTAGCTAAAGGAATTAGTCTGCTCTGCATGAAACTAGGTTTATTTAATCAATGTTGCTTCCACTAGAAAAGTGGATTAGTTTTTCTTTAAGACAGAGTTAAAAGTTTTGCAGCTAATTTATTTTAATAAGCATTCAGTCACTGACTGCTGCAGAAAAAGGCTAAACTGTAATGAAGCGCCAGGAAAGAAAGCATGACTTAATTATTTTTCTGGGGTGGATAATGAATAAATTAGCCACGCTGCAGGCTTGCCGTTTGTATAGAATTTATTACTTTTGCTTTAAGAACCATATCATGACAAAGTCAGTTTTTCTCCCGACTGCAAGCTGATTGATGGGGTAATGTCTGGTTGTGAAAGACTTCCTCTTCATCATTGTGTTGCTCATGTTGGTATCATAAAGTGAATTTGAAGTTTTCCTGAGTTTGTGTTCTCCAACATAATTACAGATGACAATTATTTTAATTCCCTTTTTAACAAGCCTTCTAATCATGTAAACCACAGAATGAATAACTTAGATGAGACCAACGATGTACGTGGTCGATGCTACGTTCCTGGTACTCAGTGTGTTGCCACAAATGTCTTCTGTTTTAGAAAGATAAATATTATATTTGTGATAGCTGATATTTTCATATAAAGCTTATGGGAAAATTAATCTGGGATTTCCCAAAGGATGACTGTGATGGGGCTTTCTAAATGTTAGGAAAATTGAAATTTCAGGGTGAAATATTCATAATGGGGGATATGGGTCTGTTCCAATTCCCACACAAGTCAAGAAGAGACCATGATCTAAGTGGGAGGTGAATTGTGCCCTGTAACTGATTGCAATATGATCAATTTAAAACAAGAAAAAATGTTGAGCAGATATCATGGAAAAGACTTTCTGTGCTTTAGGATTAATTACATTGTGCAGGGATCTTCTCAGTGAAGTGGAGAAGCACATTCAGTTAAGATAATGAAACCTAGATTAAATAAAGCATTACAGGATGTACAGGAGAAAACCTGACTATGCTGAGAGGACTGATTGTTTAATATGTCCTTTCATCTTGTAACCTATGTGGATCTCTTTTTTAAATACACATTTTAGATGCAATAGAGTATTTAGTATTATATGGACAATGTGCCAGTCTCTGTTCCTTCTAAAATGATCTTAATAAATACCTGAGTGGTGTAAATCTTACCAACATTTCTTTCTTTTCTTTTTTCCCATTTCCTTGGTAAGCAAATTTTCACTGGATAATTTCAGATGCATCACTGGAAAACTTATTTTTTTAAAATGCTGTATTTCATGGTTTAATATGAAAGTCAGCAATGTGCTATACTTAAATAAGAATGGGAAAAATCTAATAAATCAAGGTTATTTATCTTGAATGAACTTAAATAATAATGCATAATCTCACATGGTTGGTTGGTTTCAACTTTTGGGGGGAAACAGTTATCTTGAATAACCAAGTGGAAAATGAAAATAATCAAAGTAGCAGATTTAGCTCTGCAAGATACATTACCAAGCCACTCTCTGTATTGCAGTCAAAGGTCCTCAGTGGTTAAGGGTCAGTAAAAAAGGACAAGCAAAGAGGCTGAAATAGATAATCCTGTCTCTTCTTACAGTATCCAGGGTACCATGCAGTTTTGGGGGTTGTTGATCAGCTTCAGAGGACACTAAGTGCTTATCTCTACAGAAAGTGATCATCCTTTATTCATTTTTTAATACAAAGCTAAAACTATTAAGACTTATTCCATCACATTCTTCACTGTCAATGGGAGAAGCCTTGGGAAAGGTCAACTATTTAACTCCCTGGCTGTAATATTTGCCAGAGTAGTATTTATAGCTCTGCAGTATTTATAGTCTTTATAGCATTTTCTAAATAAAAGATTGATGGATGCTGAAAAATCTTTATATATATATTCTACTTAATTGTTATGGTCATAACAATAATTCTTAATGACTACTGTGTTGTTAAATTTTACTAATAAGGAAAATGTGCACAGATACTGTAAGTTGTGTATATATATATATACAGAGAGAGAGAGAGAGAGAGAGAGAGACAGAGTTTCTCATTTTCATCAAGCTTTTAGTTCTTTTCTTTGTATCACCTTAGCAGACTTATTTTTTTCTATTGCTCTGAAGGACCCTCAGGTACATATACTATTTTTATGTACAATAAAATAACTAATTAAATATCCCATGTGTGATTTCACATTAATTTTAATGTATTTTTGATTTGCCCTGTTCAAAAATTAAACCCATTCACTATTGAAGGCATAAGGATGAACACAGTCTCTTCTAACAGCTCTGTGGAGGTCTTTAATGGTACTATATATATTTGAATTAAAAAGGAAAAATACATTAATGAGTCCTCAGGAAATCTGCAGGGGAAAGTGCATATCCCACTGCTTTTCTGACGTGATAGGCTTGCTCAACGCCTTTGGCAGAACTCTGTCCTAGAAATAATGAAATCCAGATGAACTGGTTGCAACCTTCACAACTAGAACCACATACTCATGCACGTATTATGTGTGTGGCAAAGAAATGTATATGTAAAATCTGTTAGAATCCAGTAAAGCAGGAATCCAGGCATTGTTAAATCTCAGATTTAACTATATACATATAGCCAATTTGGCTTTTATTTTTGCAAATAAGGACAGGCAAACATTTTAAATGACTTAAAATCTTCAACCTCCACTTTGGGCATGTTTACATGTGCTTTTATGAATGCCTAAACTCAAAGTGCATTTGCCTAACGCACATTAAAGTGATTTAAGTGCACGTCTACATGTGCACACACTAAGGCACACTAATGCAGTGTGCAGACCAATTTGGGACTAAAGTTAGTCCTAAGTCAGTTGACATACACAATGTTAATATGCTGTAGCACATTCACACGTGTGTTAAGACGCTTTTATCTATTTACCTTCTTTTGCAGGTATCAAATTGAGGCATGGGTAGCCTAAAATAGCCATTTTTAAGGTACATTAAGGGTGCACACATGTAGACCCATGCCCTTAATACACCTTAAAAACAGCTAGTGGGCCTTAAATCAGCACGTGCCCTTTGTATTTCTGGAACTGTGACTACTTTCCAGTTGAAGGTATGATACAGGCATGTCTCCACTAACTTCTATCTCATTCGAGTAGGTATCAATATAAGTAAAGATCCAGGGGCATAGCTTTAAGCATGGGCTTGAAGCTGGCTATACACCCAGGATCTCACCTGGGCTTATATGGTCTGCCCTGAAGGATGTGTAGCTACTGGCAAGCATACCTGTGCTGCACTCAAGTGTTCATGTGTGGTGTCTTCCATATGCAGTCCCTCCCTGTCCAAAGTACAAACAGTACAACAGGTTTTTTGTGAAAAATCATGGCAAAATTTACATAAGTTCAATGAGCAAACAGACTCAATATCATGTGATGTAAGTGACCAATTGCCTATTACAAACCCATGAATAATGAATGTATTCCATTTAAGAGTGGTACTAAAGCTGGAAAACACTTCTGAAACAATCTCATTAAACAACTACAAACAGAGAATAAATTTGTGAAAAACTGCAACCTCCGAAAATAAATCAGAAAAAGGCTAAATAAGCCAAATACAATAATTTCTCACATATTTTTTTCTTGTTCGGTAGAGAAGTGTCACTTTCAGTGAGGCCTTGCAAGAGCTTATTGTGAGTAAAGAAGGCAAATGGACAGTGACAGCCATGTAATCCAGTGTCTGATTGCTTTTCCACATGTCATTGGTGAAATGCATAACTCTCCCCTCAGTCTCTATGAGGGTCTACACTAGTCAGTCTTGTAAGTCAGATTAATATATTCAACGGCAGAGAAATGATGCCTTGAAGGAATATTGTGCTGTGACTGTACTCAGAAAGAATGTTTTGACACCATTCTTTTCTACCATTAACATATATATGTATAAGGCTTGGAGAAAAGTTAGAGATGGTTAATATTTTATACAATTTTTGAATGAGGAAAAGTCACAAAGTGCATAAGATAATTGAAAAAAACGGTATTTTTTGTGAAAGTTTTGCAAAAAATATTTGCAATAATTATATTTTGAAAACTCAAAAGTTTGAAAATCTCTACCAGAGCTGTATCGATATAGGGTTAACAGAGCTGTCATCTCATATATTTTTAAAGGGAAAGAAATACTGAAACTCTCAGTTGTTTGTGAAACATTGCTTCTCATATGTTAGCTGTATGTGTTAAGGCACTTGTAGGAAACTTTTGTAAAATATTAAGTCCTATTAGGGAAGCAGTCCAGGGCTAGATACACACATTCAAAAAGCATGAGGTGCAGTTGATATAAGTTGCATGGTTTTCTGTAAGTGGCGTAGTTTAGAACAGAACATACATTTGCTGTTTGGTGGGGGAGGGGAATCTTAGACTGGGTTCTGCCATTTTTAAACCAGTCTATGTGGGCCGAACTTCTGTTCTGTTATGGGTATAGATTGGTTTTGTGTAAAAAACTTCTGTGTATAGACCAGTTTCTGACCGCTTATACTGGTAAAAGGATAATCTCTGTAACTGATCTGGGTATCCATTTTAGAGAAGAGACCTGATCAAAGATGGCCAGTACTACCGTGGATTTTAATAATCCTTGCTATATTTTTTATCACTCTTAACAGTAACTGGATAGACGGTTTTTAAGAGATGTGTTGGAGTTCATATGTTTGAGTCTTCAAGGTGCTATACTAGTTCTCTGCATATGTAATTTAATTGAATTCAGGGTAGTTACCTCAGCTTAAAAAATGGAGTAAATCAGCAAAAAGCGAGGCTCAGCATTGTAAGAGCTGAATGCCTCTAGATTTGTTTGTACTTTTGTGAAATCTGCATAAGGCACATGAAGGATCAATCATATTAACTGTAATAATACAGCACCTTTTACAGAACTCCTTCATTTGATGAAGAGCTTCTCTTCTCCCTCCTTCAACAACTCTGAGTTTGTTAGTCTTCTCTCTTTAGTTTCTCTCTTTAATGTGCACAGAAGATGTGGCTTTAGAGTAAATAATGAATAATTAAAATAATATGTTCAGAAAATCCATACAAAATAGTTACTCATTGGAAAATGAAGAGGTGAGTATAATCATGTTTTAAAATAGTGGAGAAGTCTCATATTCTCCATTTAGTACTTTTCCTTCTTTGCCCTATTTCCAAATAAGCACTGTACTGCTGTCCTGTGACATAAACATCAGATTCAGTTGGGGTAGGCATGTTAATAATGGCTCAACCTTACTGTGATCCACCTGTGCACCTTATTAACTTTTTTCCCAGGCATATTTCCATTCCATGGAATTTACATTATTATGTCTTTCACTTTAGCTCAATTACTCTGGCCGTTTCCAAACCTGTTCAGCATCTCTGCTCATATTCAAAGGGGGTTGTCTTTTCCTGTAAAAGATTTCTGGTCCTACACGTAACCCAAATGGCAGTCTAAGGAAAGTGTGCCTTGTAAAAAGTGGTGTTTATGGTGAACACATGCATGTTCTTTTTTTTTTTCAGGTCCCCTGCCCAACTCCATTGATGCAACAGGTGCAGATAAGCGTTTGGTTTTAGTAGGCTCTCCAAAAATTTCTTCCATTGTAGGTCATGGAAAACATTCCCTTTACACATATTTATTGAATTATTTTGGATCAGTACATAAGTGAGTGGTCAACCACCTTGCAATCCTAGTCTCTCTATAGCTTCCTTTACTTGTTTTATCATTCCCAGAGAAATGAGTTTGTACAAATCATTTTGTCTGCCATAGAGTGAGAGGAACTTACAACGGGGTTTGAACATGGAGTTAGGTGAGCTCTTTCATCTCTAGCCTGCACACTGTAGACAACTTTTGTTTCCCTTGAAAGACATCCTCAAACTCTTCCTTAACTGTTATGGTCCCCTTCCCTTCAGTGCCTATATCTACTAGATGAATTCAAGGCCTTGCCATGTTTCCAATGGGTACAATTTTTCCCTAGTACTACTACAAATGCTACTTGTCCTGTTCAGTATTTTCCTATATATTTATTTCCCATATTCCCCTGATGGAGGGGGAATTCCCCAGTGTAAGCTCTGAGTTGCACCAGTTTGCAATTCATTGCCCCTTGATTTAATTCAATGTTGGTATCTTCAGTTTTGGCACCACACTGACTTACATGCCAATTAAAAATGAATTCATTTCCCATTTTCTTTTACGCTAATAAATGTTATATCTTCTTTCTATTTGCTATAGCAATGTTGTCCATCACACCAAAGAAGAAACTTCTCTGAGCCTCAAAGGCCCTTGCAAACTATTGTCAAGTGATACAGTCCATTCCTATTCTGGACCCTTTTTTACAAATGCCAGCTAGTATTTGCAGCGATACTAGTTGCAAAAGGAACAATATTAGTTCCTCCCTCCTTCCCCACCCCCCTACTTTTTTTTTCTTTTCTTTACTGGAGTCTTATTTTGAGCGCTGCATGCCTTTCTGCACTAGGCCTCTCACTGCTGTAATTTGGCTCCTCTAGCATATCAGCAAAGGCAGAAGATTGTCCAAAAGCTTCAGTCTGGTTTGAGCGACCCCTTTGGCTTGGCAAATTACAACTGCTTTGTTAAGGGTTAGTTCTGAGTCTTTCAGCAGTTGCTCTGGGGAATTTTTTTTTTTTTTTTGGTCTATATCTCTATTGTAATCTAGTCTTTTATCAGTAACTTAGTAAACACCCCAAAATTGTAAGATTGTCTCAAAGATCACTCAGGAATTCTTGTTTTCTCCTTCTTTATTTAGTCTCTATTTAAAAGCAACCATCTCATACATTTCATTTTCACACTGAGCGCTGTACTCTTCTCATTTCTGTATTACAGTTTCATAGTTAACCTCTACCCTTCCTGAGTTAACTGAAAGCTATTAAAAACATTAATTGCTTCAGAACCAGTTATTGTTAGACTGTCAGAAGTTTACTTGCTTTTTTTCTGCTGTTACCCAGTACTTGCAGATACAAAATAAGATGCTGTTCAAAACTTCCCCAATCACTGTTCATTTTTCCAAGGACTTTGAACTCATTGCTCCATTTTCTTACTTAGATATTTTCTTAGTTTGGCTTATTCCTGGTGTCATGTGTTGATCAATAATCACTGAAAGCCAGGAAAACTAACAAAGATCAGCTTCATCAGTGCCTGTATTCTTTCTGATCATAATAGGGTAGCATGAACACTTGTGCAGTCACAACAGATTCCAGCAGGTTCTTGCACAAGCCTCTTAAAGACATAGTTCCCTACATACTGTATTTAATAGTCATTTTTTGCATGGACACGAGTCTGCCATTTTGAATCTCACCTTCTTCTCCTTGTCCTCTTCCTGACAACTGTTCCTGAAAGCTCTGGTGCACTGAGGGCAGCAGCAGTAGAAAAGGCTAGGTAGAAGCCCTTGCTATATAAGATTAAGAAAACCCTACTATTTCTCTCTGTTGGTTTAAGTTTTAGCACAGAACTCCTTTGTATAGACCCCAAGATCTCTGGTTAAACTCATAGTCAGAGTGCTTTGAAACAACATCCTCAGCATTGGAGTTAATCATTTTAAGTGTAAAACAAAAAAAAATGGATAAATCATTTCATCTCAAATCCCTCATAAAACACAAAACCTACTATTGTAGTTTCCTCTTCAGTAATACATGTATCATATTTAAGTTACTAGTCCAAGGAAATTTAACACATGGACCTGTATTTATTATCTTTTAGAAAACTTTTCCTGATAGTGTAATGCAACTAACAGTAACACAGCTTGTGATTACATTTCAAGATCCTTCAGTTATTGCAATGTTGCCCATTTCCATTATAAACCACATTTTTAGGCTTTTTAAGTGTGTTGTAACATAGTCTCATAGCTGAAAGTTGTTTTTGTTGCAGAATGCCTCAGCCTGGGAATCATATTTTAAATAACCACATTTGATAACAATGTATTTTAAGTGCACAAAAGAGTAAGTTTTGACATTAGGTATTTCAAAAGTAGGTTTCTTTTTGAAAACATCAGCCCAGTTTTCAAATACAAGATCCTTAAAACAGCATCCAGATCTCATATTTGGGTACTTTATTAATCTGTACGCTGACTTGACCATATAAATGCAAGCTTTAAAATGTCCAATTTGTAAAAATTGTAGTCTGTCAGTTCATAACACAATGGTAGAAACATAGAATACCACCATGATCAGATGTAACCCTGCAAGCACTCATCACATAACTAACTTTATACACAAGCAGTTCCATTGAGCTCAGTGCGATTATTCATTTATAAGTGTTCAGTAGTGGTCCAAGCCACTGCAATATATTAAAGTGCTTTAGGCTACAGCTCAAGAACACAGCAGTAATTTTTTCCCCATTAAAAGAATACTAATTTCACTGATCTATACACTTTTTTTTGGCCAGACAACTGACAATTAATAGTATATATGGAATTCTGTGAAGTCTTTGGAATTATATCATTTTTTACAAATAAATCAAAGTTGAAGAAGTCCAGGATTTTTTAAAATAAATTAAGTGCTTGATTGTAGTAAAATGCAAGACTTGGCTGCAAGAGATGTTGAGATGTAGGATTATGAGCACAGAATGATCATATTATTACCAATGTTGGCTGCACACCTGCAACTCACATAAACATATGCATAACCTTAAGCACATGAGTAGCCTATTGTTTTCAATAGACTGACTTACAAATTGACATTACACAGGTTGCTTTGCCTGCTGGTTCCTGCAGGCTAGTTTAGCTCCCTGAGGAGCTCCTCAGCCAGTCCTCCCAAATGAAAGCATAGTCTTTGAACTGCAAACAAACAAATACATCTACAGACAAAATCCCCTCAGCCCTTCCCCTGGCTAATACAAGGGAATTCTGTGGCTTTGGCCCCGGCATCATCTGGCTTCTCCTGGATGCATATACATAAGATGCTTACTGCAGTTGCTTAATTAGCTCTGCAGTAGTGTCACTGTCTACATGAGTGGTGTTATTAGGGCAACACCCTTAAATGCTTTGCTGTTACAACACCCTTAAAAGCCTATGGACCAAAGTCTAATACCTGATGCACATGAACAGTCTTTCTGAAGTAAACAGCAATTCTATGTATTAATGTAAAGGCAAAAATATATTAGTCTTGATATGCCAATTGCATTTGTATTTAAATTTAACTGTGATGATGCTAGATTATTGTATACTTTCTTGTACTTTAGCCACATGAAGCCAGTATACTAGATATTCATACAGTGTATAGAGGGAATTAATATTTTTCTATACCAATTTTGGATCTGATCTGTATATTTTATTCCTTTGATAGTAAAAGGCCTTGATCCAAAGCTGATTTAATCCTACAGAAATCTTTCTACTTAACTCAGGCTTTGGAACAGGCCAAAAAACTTATGACTATGTTGGACTGAGAAATATGATGATACCCTGTAAAGATTCAGTGCCTGCCAGTTATGTGCCACTTATGTCTAAGACTCTGTGGATTTATCCCATCATGCCTCTCTTAGCTTTATTTTCAATATTGTTTAAAACATTGAATAAAGATTTTATTATGAAAAGAAAGCATCTAATTCTGAAATCATACTTCCTCATATTATAATCTTTGTCTACACCATTATGTTTTCATAGGAAAACTATAAAAAACATCATTGTATAGTAAAAGACAATCAGTAGAAACTCACTCTCTGTCATATGCAAAATATATACCTATATTCCAGTTCTTCTGATTTATATGTACTTTTAGCACTAGAGGCCCTTGAATGAGCTGCAAGTATAGTAATGAAATCATTTTAACTCCTCCAAAACCACCAGCTCTTCATCAAGGATTTCTCACAGCATGCAGCTTACCTGCTTTCATATAACACTAAACTTTTTCATTGTATGTAATATGGAATACAGCGCACTAACTCAATATGAGTTCAAGTTCCTGTTACAAGAGAAACAGTGTGGAGGAGAGTATGTTTGCAAATAACTTCTTTTCAGCATGAAAATAATCTAACAGCATCCATGACATTTCAATCATTACTGCCAAATGAAGACACCTTTAAATCTATAAGATTCAACCTTTTCCCATAGATCAAGATCCATGGAAGTTAATTGTTGATGTAAAATAAGCAGAAGCTCCCAACGGCTTTTCTCTTTTACCTCATTAAGCCCTGAGTAGACTGTGGAGTCATTAAGCAGAACTGTGGGAAACACATTTTTTGTGTTGTCTGGTACGGTGATCCTCAGGTGCAGGTAATTGCTGGCATGTTTAGATGAACTCTAGCATTGCAGCTGTGCTGACAGAGTGAACCGCCAGGAAGGCAAAAAGGAAAATGGTACAGTCATGTCTTTTTCTCAGAGGCTCCCACTCAGGAAAATTTCCTTTTTCCGGATAACACTTAAGCATACACCTCATTTCTAATGGGACTCGATGAGAAATAGAGAAGGAGGTGAGCATATGCTTCAGTGTTTCCCTGCATAGGAGCAAGTCATAGGTTAAACCTTTTCTTGCTGCACAGTTCTGCCTATGTGGAAGATGATAGTATTTCTTATGTTCTCCCCTAGCGAGCTCTGTCAGTACATTTCATTGGTCATCTGTAGTACCCCTCTTGTTCCACCACAGGCTTCTCTCCATGTGTAGTATGCTAATGATGGCATTTATAGCGGGTTGCTTGGTTAATGCATGGTACGAATCTCCAACTTCATTTGCAACATTCATCAGCCAGATGACAACTGCCATAATGCACCATTCTGCACCACAGTGGAGAGACTATGGTTCATTATGGGAGATGTAGCCTGCCTAGAAAATCTGACCATCAAAGATAATGTGGTGCTTAGGGCATCCAATGTACCATTCTCATGAGGCACTGCCACAGCTCAGTGCACAGATGAAGGCTGAACTAAACTGAAACAAGACATTTGTATCCAATTCAACCAACTGCAGTATTTTGACTCTGGCTCCCCTCTCCCCCCCCCCCCCCCCCAAAAAAAATCCTTTTTTTTCTATTTATGGCAAAATTAACATTTTGGAAAATGTTGATTTTGTGAAAATGGTATTCTCCCAAATAGTTCTACTGCATGCATAAAATTAATCTTCTGATTCCAGTTAAAAATCTAATGCCTCCTCCTCCTCTTCCCTTTGAGTAGAAAAGCAGGGAGCTGAGTGCTTAAATATGTATATAACTAATTATAATATATAACAAGTATAAAACTTTTTTTTCACTATGTCAAAGTTAGGAAACTGGAAGTGTACATCAGATTTATTTTAGTGGGGTTCATAGAAAGCATAGGATGTGTTGTTGGCCCCAGCTCCCTGTCTTTAATCCCCAAGATTCTGTCAACAATGGTGTAAAGGAACCTAAATCCTGAGACAGAGCAGTAGAATACAAGGGCAGGTAGCTGGGAGGTCAGTAATATCAAACACCTTCACAGCTAGTAGGAATTGTTTTGCTTTTCCCATTTCCTGCTTGGCACACAACTGCAGACACAAGTCTGGGAAAGTGGGTCAGTAATGCATAAAAGCTAGAACAGACCAAAGGGGATTGAAGAAAAAAAATGGGTGTGATTCATGCACACCAAAACGGGAAGATGATTCATAAGTCAGACAAGTTTGGGGTCACTTTCCCACTTTGCAATGTTTTGCATGAAGAAGAATTGTAAGGAATATTTTTTATAAAGAAACAGCAGTTTATTCTTAATGTGTACTGCATTGAAAGAGGTGATTGAAAATGGTGTGGAAAGACATAGGAGAAGCCATAACAAAATCCTATTTTTATGTTATGAATCAGGACCTCCAAATTCTTGAAAGCAGTCTCTTGAAATCTTGTCAGAGATTTGTAGTAGAGTGACATTGAAAAAGGGTTATTTACTACAACATGCATGCTTCCCTTCACTGCAGCATTTGTGATACTTGTAAGGCTCAGAAAGGAAAAAATAACAGTTACTATTATAATTGTAACAAATGGAGGTGATTAGTTTCAAGTTTTTAATATTTTCTATTAAGTAGCTCATCTAAAATGTTTTATCACTCAAATCTTTTAGTAACACACGTTCAGAATATATTGTTGTGCTAGGGCTACATTAGATCACTGTACCATAACTATGAGCTGTCTTTCACTGTTGGCAAGACAGAAAATGGAAAGGATTAAACAAGTATTTCTTCAAGTATCCTGCAATATTTTCTGTAAAAATTGGCAAAATTACCCATGCCTATAATGACCAAGTGCTATACTTATTTGATCAAAATAATTATAGGAAAACATGACATTTAAAGTTGAAATTGTTTCAAGCACCACTTTCAAAAAGTATTATATTAAAGATAAATCAATGCTCTTTTTTGCTATCTTCAAGCAAGATCTTCAAAACCTGAGATAATTGAGTATTTGAAGAACAACAAATCATGTATTGATTTGGGGAATTTAGAGATGGCATTGAAGAGAGGATGCTCACATCACAAGCTGCCATGTATTGGTACTATAGCTGCCTATTTCTATATACCTCAGCAATTTTAGGGATGAACTACTAGACACAGAAATGTATAGTTAGTGGTCTCAAAAAAATTCAAAATATTTTTTCCCATATATTGCTCTTGATATACAACTACAAGGAAAATAAACTGGTTGATGTGTTATACATGTGTGTGGCAACTTTTCCTATAGCATTCAGGGTTAGGGGTGGAAAACAACACCAAACAGAATTGTATTAAGTGCATGACATTTGAAAATAGACTGTCTTTTTTATGAAAGTCTATGCCAAAAATGGTACCTATGGAGAATAAAAAGATACGCTGCTGTGTACTCAGAAAACAGGCAGGTTTGGGGGTTGAGCCACCATGGAAAATACAATGGAAAACTTTATGTACTAGATACATAACTTCCCTCTTAAAACTAGTTCTTGCAGCTACCTCAGCCTCTGATATGGTATCTGCCAAGTCTTCCCAGAACCCTCTTCCCAGCTTTCAGAGTCACTATGTTTTCTCTAGCCATGTAATTAGGTTGGGGTGAAGGGGACACCCACCCCAGGTGTCCACTATGATGGGGTGCTAGGATGCCCCCAACCCAACCACCCCTGTGGGAGTCTTTACTGTGGCAGAGGAAACTGCTTGGCATGGGAACCAGGCAAGGCAGTGCTGCACCAAACAATGTATCCAGGAAGCAGGTGTGGGGGCAGTAAGTAGAGTAAGCAGAAAAGTGCTTCCCCACCCTATGCCACTAGGTCTCTCTTACACAATTTTGGCATAACTGTATATAGGGTATGGCCTCTAAAATTTGCTTCTTAACAAGTCATGCATGTTAGAGGTAGGTGTCCATCTGCTGACTTTGAAATTCTGCTGTAGAAACACCCGCTGAATGCCTCTCCTATCACACAGTCATCATACTGGAGCTAGTGATCTATTGCTGCCCTACATCTGAGAGTTGCATCCCCACAAGCAATTCCCCAATATCCAGGAAAGCCAGATGAATGCAAGCAAGGTGGGGGCTAGAAGATTTAACTGTCTACCTTAAAATAAACCATGTGCTAAGTGCATCTTCTGCAATTTGTGTAGACTAACAAGAGACAAAAGTCAGAGGAAACAAATCGACCAAATACAAGCAAAAATCTTGATCAAATTCAAGCTTAGAGAGGAAAGAAAAAGAGGCCAGTCAGGTCACTGTTTTTTGGAGGAGAGCCATATAATAACAATCACATAATAAAAAGCACGTCATTCAATACAAATGTGAATATGAAGAAGTTTTTGCATAAAAATACTAGACATGACCTGAATTATGTAATGGTAATTTCAATAGACAGCATGCTGGTGCCAAGTGAGTCATGGATATCTCAGAAACATACCTACATTAGTAACTTACATCTCAGCCTTCCTCTGGGAGGAGTTAGTTGCAGACAGGGGGATCAACTCTGAAATACAGTATATGT
The DNA here is from genome assembly GCF_001723915.1 of Gavialis gangeticus. NCBI lineage: Eukaryota > Metazoa > Chordata > Crocodylia > Gavialidae > Gavialis > Gavialis gangeticus. The sequence continues at coordinate 31,409,121 of NW_017728993.1, read as the reverse complement.
GGTTTTCATTGTTGGTGTTCTGATGTGTTAAGTTGCCTATATTGTGCACACCATGTAAAATTCCATCAGGTCTTAACATTTATATTGCATCATTCCATAAGCAGCTTCTGATCTGTCATAAGCAGCGTATGATTCTGCTATTGATTATAAAAGCAACCCGATACTTCTGTACGTTAAACACTGGTAACTACTTAAAGACAACTTGTGACAGGAATAGAACAGTTGAAAAAAAAATTAATTTCAAGAAATCAAACTGAAATGTATACTGCGGTTGAATCACATACTTGTCATTGAATATTTGGTAAAGAAATGTACTGGTTAAAAGACTATTTCCCCAGCACAGGTGGGGAATATTTCCAGCATAAAATGGGAAATGGATATATAATATTAGAAAAATGATCCATTAAAAGGAAATATGCTTCTAAAATAAATGCACTCTGTTTAGGCTGACCTGCTCACAATATCATTCAAATAACAACTGAGTTGAGTCTTACAGGAATTTTGTTAAAGGAACAAAATTGTTGAAGATGCAAAAGTTTGTTTTTCCTGTGTCTCATTTTAATAAGTATTCAGTCTACTGAAAAAGGCAATTTTATCCAGTTACTAGAGAATATTTACTTACATGGCTAATTGGCTAATGCAAACTCAAAGGATTCATATTTACAGTCAGCAGTTATGAGCAACTGCCCCTCCGTGTATTTTAACCCCTATTGTGTTGTCCACTCTCCTCCTGCTGAACTTATTGAACAAAGACTGACTGAGAAATCACATGTAAGCCACAGAGACGTCATTAGACGGTAAGATAAAAGTCTACAAGGTTATCAGTAGGAAATATTTAGCTCATTAATTTTAGAAACAAACTCTGATACAGTATCGTAAACTTATACAGCAAAAAAACAAATAAATTGTAATTTTAACTACCGTGGCACTTTTGTAGTACAGTACCTAAGAGAATTAAACATGTCTGTTAAAATTAATTTCATTTCCCTCTAAGGTGCAAAGTTGCAAAGAAAAGACAGAGCATTGTGGGGATTCTTCTAAACATCTGTGATAGACTATGTGGTGTTTATTGAATTTTGTTAGTAGTAAAGCAGGAGGCTTATGATTAATGTGAAATATTGTCTTAAAGGGACAATATTGTCTTATAGTTCAATAATTTCAGAATACAGAAGTGAAGTGTCCCTCCTCTCTCTTTTGGAGAATGTAGATAGGATAAGATTTAGCCAAGGTAACACATGCACCTTACTACATATCTGACTTCCACTGAAATAACAGTAAACCTTCCTTTCACAGCTCTCATCAAGTCTGTCTTTCTAGATGTTCACAAGAATGCTGTATTCATGTCTCACATGTTGAACCCATGCATTTTTAAGCTTTCCTGAGTCTGAAAAGAGTTCAAGGACTACCTCTGCCTTTGTGCTTCAGGCATACCGTTGGGCATTCTGAGTCTACCTTTGACATATGCAATCATTTTCCTTCAGCCTTAGCTGGTCTGACAGTCAAACAGTTCCTTTTTCCTCCAGAAGTCTGTTTCTTCTTCCTCTCTCCAAGCTTTTTAAATCTCATTTAATATTTAAATCATTGCTTCCCAAAAAGGAGCGCTGTGTTAGATTCCCAATCAATACAGAACCAAGTTTTACCTCCTCAGCCACA
>NW_017728993.1:31393948-31402468 GCF_001723915.1 Gavialis gangeticus | reverse complement strand
AAAAGGAGCGCTGTGTTAGATTCCCAATCAATACAGAACCAAGTTTTACCTCCTCGGCCACATCCAGATGAGCAGGGGTCTCAGCATATGCCCAGCATATGCCCCTACACAAATTTCCTCAGCAGATGCCCCTGTGTGTTTTGTTGCTGGACAAATTGTCCTGCAATGGGCAAACTGTCCTTGCCCAGCTCCTCCCATCTCTTCAGGCAGGGAGAGCTAGAGGCTGGGGCCAACACATGTGCTGGCCTCAGCAGTCTTACCTTTGTCCTGGTGACATGCTGGAGCAGCACGGGCATAAGATGGACATCATGGAGGCCTAACCTGACCTCCATTTGTGCTGGTGCACACATGTCACGCATTTGTTGCACCTTTCTGTTTACTGGGGTTGGGTTTGTGTTTTTCTTTCATTTTTTTTTTGGGGGGGGGGGGCAGGGTTGTTGGGAGGGTTTTTTTGCTACCAGGAAATCCCAGTAGCAAATTTTGCCACCACACTGCACATATGCAGTTTGGCACATGTTTTAATCTTCACAGCATGCAGTTTGTGGTGCCACAAAGAGGTTTGTGTCATCACAAACCACCCACCCCTGCTCATCTAGATGTGGCCTTAGGCTCTGCGCTTTTAAAGAACTATATCAACCCCCAATCTGTCACCTCTCTTGGTAAGTTCCATTCCTTCCAATTTAGGACTCCAGAGAAATTGTAGTGAACTAATTTAATCTGGAATGTGGTCCCTCTTTTGTTCTGCCCAGGCAATATCTGTTAAGCTCGTGGCAGTCTTTAAGAATGTTATATACTTTGATGCAATGAACCCTTCCTCTAATAACAAGGAGCAGGATGTAAAAAAAATGGTGCGAGGCAGCTATAAGACCACAGGCAATTTCTTTTTAAAAATATGGAATTAATAAATTGCATGTATCAGATTCTCCAAATTTCCACATCCATTTGCTATGATAGGAGTCAGCTACAGTTATACCAGAACAAAACAAGGTTCCAATTATTCTGGTGTCATGTTCTTTATAGCAAGGAATACCAAATACTTTGGAAGGAGAGAAGCCAATAAAATGGACAGTAAGAGGAATCTGCCTTTAGTGGAATATTTTATAACACTAAGCAGTTGATGTTTGACATGATATTATTACACAGAAAAGTGAGAATAACTATTAATGAATGTGAAATTTATAGCTTTCCAAAGGACATGGAAATAAAGTTATTTGCTCTTGTTTGTATTCATGAGAACAGGCTTCAAAATAGTCTGAACTAATATTGAAAAGAAGCATTATAGAGTGAAAATATTTTGCTTCTCCACAAAACTTCATTTTTTTAATACACTATTTCTGAATTTCAGCCAAATTTGGCAAACAGTTTCAGCAATAAAATAGGGTGGGGGGGGATCAGAAAGTTTGCAACATCTCATTTAGTTTTAAAACAGAACATTTTACTTTAATTTCACAAAGTTATTCTTTTCCTTGGAAATTGATCCAGCTTTTAAAAGTAAGGCTTAAACACCCTGAAAACAATATAATTAGAAATGTTTTGTTTTGGATAAACACTCAACTTTTTTTCTCAATGAAAGCACAACAAAATTGCTATTTTGGGTTCACCCAAATTTGGTCAGCCACCATGAGTTGTGGCAGTTCTAGATACCTTATTCTGCTTTTATAACCAAGCAGTTAGCAATGGTTGTTTTAAATGTGTTAGACCCAAAGAAAATGTGAAAGATCAATCAATAACATTCTGTCAAATTAATGTTCCCATCCTGCAGACTTCTGGCATAGTTTTTCATTAAAATTGTCCTCAGGCGAATCACCTCAGTTTTAAAGTGAATTTTGGGGGGTTTTGTAGTGGCTTAGATAGTGGGGCTTTTACTCAGTCTTCTCGTTATTGCTGCTACAGCACAGGAAGAAGTGTTCTCAAAGATATGGGCCATGATCAGGTTGCCTATCACAAGCCATTGTCTTTTGTAGGGCAGTGTATGTTAGATCATTCCTGGAAGAACGATCCAGGAGCTAGTTCATGCTTTACGATAAACGTGCCTCCATTTTAACTCTTTCCATTTTTTTCCTTTCGATCTGTGCAAGAAGTCATTTACTCTCGGGGTTTGTCTCATAAATGTGAAAATGCAGGTATCCATTCTCCTACAAAATAGGTCTATATATAGTGGTACTTGCTCTTGCTTCTCTCCTGTGATCCATAAGTTTTTTTCCTAATGTTTCTGATGAAAAGTCACAAATTGTACTATCACAAAAGGGATTTACAGTTTTTGCAATGCCAGTGAAAAGTCAAATTCAACCATTCTCCTTGACATGAAAAGCTTTTTATGGCTTCCTAATGCTTCAAGAATTTCATTTTCTCACTGGTCAGAGAGTAACAAACATCTCCCAAAAAAGTATCAGTAAAAGAATTGATATGGTAAAGCAATAGCCCTGAACATAGTGGGAGAACACTTGGATTTTATGGACTTCTGTCTATAGAAAAAATATCCATATACTTTCAGCCTAAAATTACTTTTATTTTAGGGTAAGAAAGATAACAGTAAGAAAGAAATGAAAGAGCACACTATGTTTCTTCCACGTAACAAGCTGTAACAACTAATGGAGGTTTTTCAATTGTAGTTATTACATAGTAACTCTGTGAACAAAATGGCTGCTGTTTCTACACGTAGTTCAAATAAATCTAATGGTACAATGCAAAGAAATGAAAGTCAGCACACTTTCACAGCTACATAGAAGTGATACCTTAGATTTCCTGAGAGGAAGGGTTTTGATGGCAAACTGGACGTTGTTACATGTGGTGAAATTATTTCTGAAAATCCAAGAAAAACTTAAATTCCTAGTTACAGTACAATAATATCGTTTATATTCAAAGAGGTAATAGTATAGGAGAAAAAAAATATTTGGGCAGCAGGTAAATTCCAGAATAATAAATATATAATTGGCTTGTATACGGGAAGTGTTGGGTTCCAATTATGAATGAGCACGTTTGTTTAATTTAAATCTTCACTTCAGAAAAGGTGTGTTTTTACCTAAGCTAACAAAATTTTAAAGCAAGGCAGTTTAACTTTTAACTTGTGTTAGCAACTTCAGTTCAACATCAGCCTTCTCTGTACTTAACCTGCCTAATTCCCAGATATCTTGGCAGTCCTGGATTTCCTTATGGCTAGTCTAAATATGCGCGTGTGAGCGCGCACACACACACACACACACACACACACACACACACACATATAATATCTTTGTATCATATATATACTCTTTGTATGATAATTACCTTCTTTTAATATATACTTGTACCATCCCAAAGGACATCCAGATTTGAAATCTTAATGCTTTTTGTGAAAGGTAAAATTCAAATGAAGAAATTACTTTTTGTTGTAGAAAGCTACATCCATTTCATTCCACCTACATTATAGCTCTAGGTTTTTTTTTCCTGTTGTGTTTTAGGTTTTATTTTCCTTCTAATGCTGTTTCCAGTGGATTTGACCTCTTGTGTATTCTGTCTTAATTATTTTCTTCTATCATTCTGATCTATCCCAACTATGCAAAATCTGTACTCATAAAGATGGGGGACCGTTGTTTTCTGTTTACAGAACAGGCCAGGAATCAGAGGGGCCCTTATATCGTCTTAGTTCTACTGCTGAGTCACTGCATATACTTGGGAAAGATCACTGTGTTTATTGACACTTCATAGTGTTGCAGTTTCAGTATCAGTAAAAGGAGGTAATGAATTATTATTATACACCTTTGCAAATCACTTTGAGTTTCTAAGATGAAAAATGCTACAAAAGAATAATAAATTGGCATTCTGAGCACTTGTTTTAGGGATGGGGAAATCAAATGACTGAGAGCATTTCTACTGCCATTGTCACTGTGTCCATGTTTTGCTGAAGAGGGAGGGTAACTTAGGTTTCATGGATCTCTATTCTACTTCAGCTAGCCTGCTTCCACTAAGCCAATTAAGTTTCTTACAATTAATTTATCTATCTCTACTCTACACTACAGTGGGCATCATAGGCATATTCTTAAAAGAGCAGGGCAGGACAGCACCTTAGAGACTCATTGGTTCATAGACAGTGTGTTTACCTTAGATGCTGTTTGTGGTAGCCAAAAAATATTGTGCAGTAGCATGTCACAGCACAGACAGTGCTAATAAGCTACTATGCAGTAGCATCACTTAAAACATGTTTGCTGGCACTACTGCACAGTAATTCCAGTTACTGTGTATTTATTCAGTACTTTATAATAAAAGTACTAAATGAATGTATGGTAACAGCTCCTCAGTAGTTTCTCATGTAGATGTGCTCAGAGGCAACAGAAAGTCTGTTGTTTTCATAGGCAACAGACTATTTCATCAGATGCTATGAATGGACTTGCAGAAAGCAAGGGTTCTAAATAGAAGTGAATGTAAATAAAAAGAATAGGGGAGGCAATATTAATTAACTGGGTAGAGTATTCAATCGTCAGTTTGATGGAATCATGGAAGCGGTTACAGTTTCTGTGGAATGTCTCTAGACGTTCCTTCCCATGTGTTCTTATGAATAAGATGCCATTGATGTACCTTAGGCCACTAGCACATGTTAAAAAAGAAGGCATGATGGACAGTCTTAACAATTGCACCTCCCTCCATGCCACATATGCATGACAGGAGCCACGATTATGGGATCAAGCATCAGATCCCACCCCCACCATGCCATATTGCTCCCATCATGATCCCAGGATCCCCCCTGCACTGGCAATCTTTGGTCCTGTAGCTGGGAGCTCTGAACACTGATTCAGTATTCCCAGAGCTCCCAGCTACTCACAGTGTTCCCCAAGCTGGGACCCCCAGTCAGCGGACCAGTGCTCCCAGCCTTCAGGGCACATGGGAATGTGTTCTAGAGTCTGGGAGCACTGGCCACACATTCAGTTCAAGACATAACAGGAACCAGTGACATACTATTACACACATTTTTTTGTAATATCTTTGTCACTTATTCCTGTTTTTTTCATGCCATTAATTGAATGAACACGTGGCCAGGTCACTACTTAGGATGTGATTAATGAGTTAATCGCATCTTAAGCATAATGTGTCAGGGGCCTTAAGTATACAATCATCATCACTGAACTAAACAACGTGGTTATTTCCTTATTTATCTCTACTAACCAATTCAACCCTACCTGTTTCTCTCAGCAACGCCCCCACCCCATATCCATTTAAATCCCCCTCTATGGAAGTGCCTACCTCTCTATATTCCTAAGTAGATAGCAGGTTGCAGAAGACTATAGAGCTGATGTGATTATTAGCTCATGTACTGTTTATTGTGTCTCATGTGCATTCAGTATTTGGGGACCCTAAGTCATGGAGGCGGAAGTATTTTTCTAATACCAAGTTCACATTTGAACTATTTTAAAACTATTCTTATCCAGGAGGCTGATGCTATACAGATTTATACCAGTGCAATTTTGTTTACTTCAACAGCATTACTCCTGATTTGCATCACTGCAAAAAAGAGAACTGTTAGTTCTGGGTATCCACCCTCTTTAATATGATGAATACCAAAAACAAACAAACAAAAGGCCCAAAGATGATGATGATAATAGCAAGGAGCTATGTAGGAGATTCAGTAGGATAACTGCAATCAAATTTGACCATTGTCCAAAGTGAGGTAATACTCAAACTGACTTCTATTTAAGAAGTAGCTACAATTCCTACGCATCTCCAGTGTGAATTTGAGCCCATATTCCACTTAACCAGTGGTCCCAGTTGTGCAGCTGTTAAGACAAGTCTCACTTGAAAAGTACTACTTGCAGTAAGTAAGCATTCCAAAATGAGGACCCATTTGCTTTGGGGTCTAATTCAGTAGAGCATTTAAGAATATGCTTAAATTTAGCTTGCTTAAGTCCCTCCTTATTCAGCAGTCTTGATTCAGTATCCATCGATGGAAATATCCCAATCATTTTCCATTCACATTGCAAATAACTTGCATAGGCATTGTCTATATATTTGACTCCTATTTGATTTGCTAGATCCAAGCCTTTGTCTTATAGTGTTTTTCTGCTGGCATTGAATTAATATAAACTCTAGTTATTAAGCACTGACGTAACTCAGTAGTTGTAAACAAAGCTACATCAATACAGGCAATAAGCAGAGTCATAGCAACTGAGGATTGCACCCAATATGTTTAACCTATAAGATAATATCTGAAATGCAAAGTTAAAAAAAGGGACATAAACCAAACCTAACAAAACCAAATGCAAACAAACAAACAAAATCCAAAAAAACCCAAAAATATGTTTTTGTTTTAATTATTATCTGCTTTGGTTTATAAGTTTTAAGTTAAATGTTAGCTTGTAAAGTATCATTTCCAAGTTCTCACAGGTCTAATTCATATTTACTTCAATATTTTGTTTTGTGGTATACCACTGTCATTACTTCCTACTCCCTACAAATAGGTTTCAGAGTTCTGGTTTCTAATAAGCATATTGAGGCCATCTATGCTGTAATTGCTGTGGGAGTAAAGTAAACAAAAAGACTGATAGTCATGGTTATCTAAATATATCTCAGTAAGAACTCCAGCAGAACAACAAAAAATAACCCAAAGGGCAGATATCAGAGTCAGTAACAAAAGATGTAAAGAGAACATGACTGATCTAAAATATGTTCTTCATGAATTGCACCATTGGAATCTCTTGGACTTGGACTATATTTCTGCAACTTGAAGCAAGGATCTCCTAAATAAACCAGTTTTCTATAGTGGATAGTGCAAGCTAAGATTTCACAGTTTAGAATCGTAGAACCAGAAGGGACCTGTAAGATCATCAAGCCCAGTCCCCTGCCATGGGCAGGAAGTTATTGGGCTCAGACAAGCTCAACAAAGTGCCTGTCCAGCCTCCTCTGGAACACTTCCAAGGATGGTGATTGGACGACCTCTGCTGTGAGTGTGTTCCAGGTTCTGGCGACCCTTACAGAGAAAAAGTTCTTTCTTACATCTAGCCTGAGTTTACCCTCTATAAGCTTATGCCCATTGGTCCTTGTCCTCCCTCGAGGTGCCTTCCTGAAGAATTGCTCACCTAGATCTTGGTGTTCACCTCTGATGTACTTGTAGGCGGCTATCAAATCACTTCTCAGCCTTCTCTTACTCAAACTGAACTGAACAGAGTCTCTCCTCATAGGGCCTATCCTCCATGCCTTTGACCATGTGGGTGGCCCTTCTTTGTACCCTCTCAAGCTTACACATATCCTTCTTGAAGTATGGTGCCCAGAACTGGACCCAGTACTTCAGCTGAGGCCTCACTAGTGCCAAATAGGGAGGATCAACTCCCTGGATCTATTGGCCACACAATGGCTGATGCACAGCAGAGTTATATTTGCTTTTCTGGCAACCTCATTGCACTATTGGCTCATATTCATCTTCCAGCTGTTCATAACCCCCAGGTCTCATTCAGATGCTATGCCAAGCAGTAGACCACCACCCATCATGTCGTTGTGGTGGTCTACTGCATTCCTACCCAGATGAAGGACTTTGCACTTATCCCTGTAAAATCTCATCTGATTCCATTCTGCCCATGAGTCCAGTCTGCCAAGCCCATTATGGATCGTAACCCTATCCTTCAATGTACCTTCGTTTCCCCACAGTTTGGTATCATCCGTTAACTTAATCTTTGAACTTTCCAGTGCATCATCCAAGTCATTGAATATATTAAAGAGCATGGGTCCAAACACTGATCCCTGAGGGACACCACTGGAGACGGCCCTCCACAATAAGGCCATCCCATCAATTGCCACCCTCTGGAAGTGGTCTCTAAGCCAGTTGTCCACCCACCTCACTGTAGATTGGTAAAGTACAGCACCCTCCAGTTTGTTTGAGAGAATCCGATGGGAAATAGAATCAAAGGCTTTACTGAAGTCTAAGTAAATCACGTCAACCCCGTATCCCTTGTCCAGATGGCTAGTTACCTGGTTGTAGAAGGACACAAAGTTTGCCAGGCATGATCTATGCTCAACAAAGCCATGCTGATTGCACTCATTTTCAGCTTGCAAACAATGGCCTTCTTAATACATTTTTCAAAGATTTTACCCAGGACCAAGGTCAGACTGATCAGTCTGTAGTTAGCAGAGTCATCCCTCTTCCCTTTATTAAAGATGGGCACCATATAGGCCCTCTTCCAGTCATCCAGGACCACTCCCAAGTTCCATGACTCTTCAAACAGCTTGGGGAGTGTTACTGCTATAAGCTTATCCAGTTTTTTCAGTAGTCTTGGGTGCAGGTTGTTGGGCCCAGCAGACTTGAATACATCCAAGTCTTGCAGTAGATCCCTCACCTGTTCAGGACTGATTTTGTGTAGCCTATTGTCTTCCCCATGTTCCCTGGGCCTCTGGTCAGGTGAGCAGCCTCTGTTTGATTTCAGGAATACGATTGTGAAGTATACATTTAGGAGTTCGGCTTTTTCGTGGCCATCAACTGTGGGCTACCCCTGAGCATTCAGTAGGGGTCCCACAGTGTAACCTGACTTATTCTTGCTCCCTAGGGATTGGTAGAAGGAT
>NW_017728993.1:31380445-31388948 GCF_001723915.1 Gavialis gangeticus | reverse complement strand
AGTGTAACCTGACTTATTCTTGCTCCCTAGGGATTAGTAGAAGGATGTTTTATTGTCTTTTATTCTGATTTCCAGCTTGATCTCCATGCCTGCCTTGACTTTCCTTGTCTCATACCTGCAGGCCCTGGTGATACAGATGTATTCCTTTCTGGTTGCAGAGTCATTCTTCCATGGCTTATATGCTTCTTTTTTCTTTTTTAAAATCTGTCTAATATTCCTGTTGAGCAAAGTGGGTCTCTTGGGTTCCTTCCGGTTTTTGCCCACATGCGGATGGCCTATTTTTGGGCTGTGAGAATTGCTTCCTTAAGGAAACACCAATGTTCCTGAACTCCCAAATTGTCCAGTTGCTGGTTGCAGAGGGCCCCTCCAACTAGCCTCTTGAGTCTGCCAAAATCTGCCTTCTTGAAATTCAGGACTTGTGTTCTGCTGTCTGATTTCCCAGTCTTATGGTGGATGGTGACCCTAACCAGGTTGGATTGCTGTCTCCCAGAGTACCAACAATCCTTAGTGTGGCAGAGCACTGTTGGTGCCTTCCACTTTAAGGCCTAGGCCAGCGAGAGAGCAGGTGCCTGATGAGAGTGGCCATTTAATGCCCAGCTCTCTGTGCTGAAGGAGAGAAGTTTGTGACCAGCCAGCAGGGAAGAAACATCTCCCTGCTGAGCTCCGCTGCTTCAGGAATACCTAGAGTTTATGGGGATGGCTAGAAGGCTCTTGGTCCTGTGCATGACCTAAAACTGCACCCTGCTGGGGATGGGTAGCCTGGTGGGGCTCCTAGTGGTGTGGGAGCCCCCAGGAAATGCCAGGCCAGTTACCACTCCAGTGAAAGATGGGTCAGGGAGCCTTAATAACCCCAGCTCCCACAACTGGGTGGGTATCCCAACAGTAGGGCCCAAGAAGGCAGACCTGTGTTAGAGATTGTGGGCTAGATGCTCAGAAGCCTGACTTGAGACACCCTCAACTGGTCAATGCTGCAGCTAGGACAGGAAGTGTCAAAAGGGCCAGGGGCCCACTGCAAGGGACTCCCAGAGCTGAGGGCCTGGGGTTCCAACTGACCTTGGAGGTGAGTCCAGGGCCTGTGTGGCCAAATGTACCAGAGGGGAGCACACCCAAGAGGGGGAAGAGTGCAGGGAGCTAGGCAGCCCAGAATAAGGGCAGAGTAGGCTGCCTGATAGGAGGGATCCAGTTGGGGTCCAGACTGGAGGGTTATGGGGCCCAGTGTTAGGCCAGAGACATCTAGAACTTAGATGCCATCTGCAAGGCATGGGCTGCAGTGTAGGGGAGATTCGGAGCTGCAGATAATGCCCCCTGGCATCAGGGAAGAAAATGGGCAGCCTCCCACCTAATTAACACCATAATCATTTCCCATCAAGATGTGGAAAGTGAGAAAGGTGGGTGGGTAGCCCAGAAAGACATGGGTGGACCAAGAAGTTGGCTGACCTGCCAGAGATGGCTGAGTGATCCCCCTAACAGATGTCAGGGCAGTTAAAGTTACCCATGACAATAATGGCTCTAGTACTCTCTGCCTCAACCAGTTCTCTGGAGAATGCCTAATCACTCTCCTCTTCTTGGGAGGGAGGCCTGTAGTAAATTACCACCATCAGGTCTACCTCTCCTGATCCCCCTTGTATCCTGCCCCAGAGGGTCTCAAGAGACTCTTCCCTGCTGTCAAATGTCACCTGAAGGAAGGAGTACTCCTCTTTCACATAGAGGGCCACACTTCCTTCCTTCTTCCCAATGTGATCCTTCCTGTAAAACCTATAGCCATCAATATGAACTTCCCAGTCATGTGTCATCCCACCAAGTCTCTGTTAACCCAGCCAGATCAAAATCCTCATTAACCAGGAGGAGTTCCAGCTCCTTTTGTTTATTTCCCATGGTTCTGGCATTCCCATAACGACACTTGAGCTGTCCCCTAGTCATGTCAGGTTTTTTGTCACGCTGCCTGTGTCACAAGATGTCAATACCAATCTGGTTGTCCATTTCTTGAATGCCCTCCTGTGTGTCTTTGTGGCTAGTGGCTCCATGTACAGCAGTTGAGCCTTCTCCCTGGTCCCCAGACTTGTGTAGTTTAAAGCTTTCCTCGACAAGTCACAGACTCTCAAAGCAAAGAGCTCCTTCCCTCTGCTTGTGAGATGAATACCATCCCTTGTATGTAGACCGTCCCTTTTGTAGAACTGTGCACCAGTTGGAATGCTGCAGATGCCCCTTGCTCCACAGACCAGATCCAGTGGGTCCATGGTTTGCATGTTATTGTCCCTTGTTTTAGTCAGTAGCATAACGAGGTGTGGACAACTGGGTTGCTGTTATGTATGTTAAGGACATTCAGAAATAAATGACTCCAGCTGCAACTGTGGGAAAGACTGCTGTCAGCCTACATGTGGTAAACATAAAATAAAACTATATATTAATTGTCATTAGCAGTTTCAACAAAAAGTCGCTGCAGATTCATATGTGCAGATTCAACACATTGATATATTTCATAGTCACCAGACCCAGGCCCAATTTTGAAGGGTTCCAAGAATGGCAGAGTGCTGTCACTTCTGCTCAAGGTGCAGAAACTGCTTGTTATCCCTATGGCTTTGAGGGGCAACTAGAAAGGGCACCAAGGGTCATAATTTTCCTTTCAACTCAAGTTTTACAGGTTTTCAAACTCACAAAAGCAATTGAATCTGGCTTTGTCTTACACTGGTGAGGCCACATTTAGAGTACAGTGTCCAGTTTTGGGTCCTCTGCTACAGAAATGATGTAGACAAATTAGAAAGAGTCCAGCAGAGGGCATCAAACATAGTTATAGGGCTAGGGCACGTGACTTGTGAGGACAGGCTGAGAGAACTTGGCCTATTTAGTCTGAAGAAGAGAAGACTGAGGAGGGATTTAATAGCAGCCTTCAGCTACCTGAAGGGTGGTTCAAAAGAGGATGGAGTTAGACTGTTCTCAGTGGTGACACATGACAGAGCAAGGAGCAATGGTCTTAAGTTGCAGCAAGGGAAATTTATGTTAGATATGAGGAGGAACTTTCTCATGAGGTAGGTAGTAAAGCATTAAAACAGGTTACCCAGAGAGGTCGGGGAATCTCTATCCTTGGGGTTTTTTTAAGACCAAGCTAAACAAAGCCTTGGATGGGATGATCTAGTTGTGGATGTTCCAGCTCTTTGAGAAGGGAGTGGACTAGAAGACCTCCTGAGGTCCCTTCCAACCCTAATTTTCTATGATTTTTTGAAGGAAGGTAAGATTTGCATTCAAAAGCTATACTGTGCGCCACAGAAAAGATTTAATTCCCTGAAAATCCAGCCTATTCTGAGCAAATTAGTGCTAGCATATAGCAAAAATCATTCCTAACATGGCTTAGATTCTTTCATTGTGCTAGAAAAAAGTGGACAGTCTGTGGAACAAAGGCACATTTTTTTTAAATATTTGGAGCACTTTTTATACTGTGATCTATTGAAAGCAAAACCTATTACAACCATGCAGTGCCCAAAAATGGACACTGCCTTGTAAACAAAGAGAAATGAGAGTTTGGTACAATAGAAATTTTTCCAGACATCAGATCAAGTCTTGAATAGTAGAAACCAACTATGGAGAAATGAACTATGTTTTCTTGGTGAATAACTTCCCCTCCCAAAATTAGTTTCATATCAAAAAAGGAAATGGTCAAGTTGACTCAGAAAATATTATTGGAAGTAAAGTTGAAAGAAAGCACATGTTTTGTCAGCTGGGGGTTGAACACAACTGATCCCTGACGTACATTCATTGTCTAATCATTAGTAAAAGCATGAGTGTTCCTCCTGAAAATGATAGTTAGCCTGGGAAACAGTCATTTCTTTACTATCAAATTATCAAAAGATTATGGTTGATGGTTTTGACATACCCCTGAGCTAGGGGATTTGAGTAGAATACACCATGGCAGGATTTAAATAATTCCCTCTCTCCCACTGGGGAATGATGACTCACTGATGGACTGTCTCATCAGTAAGCTACTCTTCTGGTTCTGACTTGAGTATGTTGGCCAATGCGTAGTGGGAATGAACTAAAGTTATGCCCTCCCCCCCACACACACACACCTTCCACTGCCATCCACTTGCTCTAGGGAGGAATTAAATGAGAATTCACTCAAATTATTCACATTCACCCTGCCCCAAAGTCCAGGTGACCCACATAGGGACGGAAACTGAGTTCTGACATTCTTTTGCAATGAATGCATATTTTGAGCTGCTAGATTCACTGTAATTGGTTGGATGCATAGTTTCAGTCACAATCAAGCCCTCAGGGAGACCCTTTTACAAATCCTTCAAATCCAACATCAGCAAGATGGGAAAACATTTCTTTATTTCATGCAGTCTAATCTTCAGTTTCTTCCTAGTGCCAAAAATGGCAAAGTTTTGAGGTGGTATGTAATAATGTGCCTCAGTGCAGCTGTGAAAACAGGATGATTTTTGGTCCTGATTACACTGAGAACAAAATTTGCTATCAATTCTCAAAGGTGAAAATTCAGTGCATTTTTCCACCAGCCACTTAACCTCTGAAATTTAATACATTCACAGAAAAAAAATCTAATAATTTAGTGCATACTGGCTGTATTCCTTTGTGTGCTTTTCCACATCCCTGGTGATCAATGTTAAATATTTTATTAGTTCTGAGGCTGTAATATGCTTTAACAGCCTAAATACAGTGGGTTCATCTTATCTTATCCTACTCTCATTTCCTCTCAGCAGGGTAAGTTAAACTGTGCCTAATGTGGTGACTAAAGTAATGAAACTCCCTCCCCTCCCAACTTAAAATATTTAGACTTACATTCTATATTATATAGGCATTCTCATCCAGTCCTGACACTAACCAAATTTGGCAGTGTATCATACGTCAAGGTTTTTAATTGAGTGAGAAAATTAATCAAGCCCACATGGGTTCATTGTGTTCAGCAGTGAGGACAATGTACATCCAAGATTTTGTAGCATGACTTAAGATCTGAAAATGTTTGTTTTCCATAATCTCTAAGGTGCCTGATAAGCATATTTCAGACAAAAATAATTCCAACTCTCTCCAAATAAATATTACTTTTAGTATTTTTTAAAGGACTGAATAGAAAGAGTCCTGAAAAATTCCAGGGCCTTCAGCCTCAGATGAGAGAGACCAACAAGCTGCTGCAATTCAGTGCTCAAAGAGAACAAGGAATAAACATTTTCAGTAATTGCATAACGATGTATCATTTAAATAATTATACAAATACAGTTGATTAAGAATGACTGATCTTTAATAGAGCAATCAAACTGACACAGCCAATGCAACATTAAAATAAAGCCAGCATAGTGTTATTGTACCACAACAAATCTCAAAATATATGGTTTCCACACCTACAGACATCACACTTAGGCTGGTCTAAGTGAAAGTTGACCAATTTAAACCTGTAACCATGTAAAAGTTCAGCATATGTAGACCAGTCTAAAAATGGTGCAAATGACATAGAATAGACCTTGTCCGAGGTACAATCAGTTGAGATCTGTTCTGACAGGAGTATCAAACTTGTGTACTGTACTGTTCCCCTAGCAGTTCAAATTAGATCACTGTCCTCCGGCATCCCAGCCTGCTGGCCACTGCTCCTCCTCCCTTGTAGGCAAGCACACTAGCACTTGGATGCTCTGGCCAAGCATCTAGCAGGTGCTGTCCCCAGATTGTCCCAGCACCTAGCAAGCACAGCACCTCTCCCCATCCCCACCTCCATCTACTTGTCCACTGCAGGCAGGAAGTAGTGGCAGGAAATGAAGCATCTGTGTCCCTCACATGAGCCTCACATGAGTCCCTGGGCCCCCAACAACCCTCATGAAGCACATTAGGATGCATATGCAGACGCCAACACTAAGTCCAAGAGAACAGGGGTACGTTCAAGCCCATTGCCCAACAGACACAAGTATGGGCCCATGACAGGGACTGGGTGCAGTGCCAGGTTGAGACAAAATGGATGAAGATCCAGTATAATCATGTGCATGACATCAATAATAAGTTCGGGAGCAGGGGACGCAGCATGCCTTTCTTCAAGGAGCTGTCCCACTTAATACAATGCCTTGTTAGTCCAAAGCCCTCTGTGTAAGCCCATCTCCCAACCCATCCTCCTTCTCCCATTCCCCAATTCCCCTGGGGGACCAATGGCCACTACAGACCATCCCCATGGCAACAGTCTTCTCCCAGCCCATCATGGTGGAGAACACTCCAAGTGGGGAACCTGATACATGGATGGAGGTATGGGGAGCTGGTGATTCACCCTACTCTGACTGCTCAAAGCATGGAGCCCCAGGCTGCTAATTACTTGAGAGGTTTCTGTCTTTCAGCACTGGACAGACCCTTTCCCACCCTCCCTCCATGGAATGCAGCAGAGGTATCAATTCTTTCCCCCTCCACTTCCCCTCCCTGCCCCCCGACTTGGCTTCAGGCAGTTAGCAACCCATCTTCCATTCTGTTGGAACATAAATCTTCCTCATTCACACTTCCCTGCCCTCTTTGAGCACTTTTACATGTGATTCAGGGTTGGAGGGAGGGGGCCTAATTAGAGCAGCTCCAAGAACTACTTTAATTACAGCACTGCAGTATCTCATGATCAGCATCCCCACACTTCAAAGTGGTGGTGGGGGCACTTGAACTAAAGCTTGGTGACAAGTTCAAGTGCCCCCACCACCATTTTGAAGTGCTGATACATGAGATGCAGAGGCTGGCTGGAGTGCAGGAATTACCACACTCCAGCAAACTTGATAAATCAAGTCTGCTCTGACACGCTGTAATTACAGCACATTGGAGCAGATTCACAACACATCTACAGGCACACTTTATCTCTCATGACCATGTTCAGCTGCTGGGAGAAACCGAGCCTCCTTCCAGCTGCCCAAAGCATTAGCTAAATAACCACTCTCCCTCCCTTCCTTCCTGCCAGTCCAAGAAAAGCACTGATGTGATGGCAGGGGGCCCACATGGGAACCGCTATCTCAGCCAATCCAGCCCCTCTGTCAAGGTGACTTCTAAGTCATGCATCTGGAAAGGATTGGAAGTGGCACTCCACACCCCATCTGATCTGATCCCTGGGGAAAGTCCAAGTCTCATGGCACAGGCAGTCACTGTACTAACCCCTCAAGGAAAACCCCATAGCCTCCTCCCACAATTGCAGCCCCATCCCAGCCCCAGACAGCACCCCCACCCCCTCCAGATGTTTGCAAAGCAGAAGAATGGTGCCAAGGGTAGCGTACAGCAGGACTCTTCTTATGTAGCTAGACCTGTTGGTCAGGTCATGATGTGTTCAGCATTTTTTCAATAGTTGTGGGGTTTGCAACCTCATCCATGGGCGTCAGCTCATCATAGCAGAGTCACCCTGGTACCATGCAAGCCAGACTTTCACACTGAATGGTAACCTGGCCTTCCCCTGCATGCCTTCAAAGCAGATGGCCTCTCCTCCAGCTATAAAACACTTCCTGGAGCACCATGTCCTGCAGCAGAAGCATAGTGTATTGGTTAGCACTCCCCCAGGAATAATGATAAAGCTCATCCCTCTGGGCCCAATGGACTTTCACCAGGGAAATGTTGGGAGTGAAATACCACACCTGCACGGACACAGCACTGAAACATAACTCCTGTAAGGGAAAGATTGGAGTGGGGAAGTGCATTGTTTAAGACCTCCACCAGCACTCCTCAGAGTGGTCAGTCCCTGCCTGCTTTGGGAAAGATCTGAGTTACAGGAAGACCCTGGGTCCCTGAGCCCTCTGAAGGCTTACAGCAAGTGCCCACCACAGTTCCTGGAGGAGGACCCAGACTCTCTGTCCCTGACAACCCAACCCAGCACCACTGCAGGGCCTGCTGCCCACCCACAGCACAGCTGGGACCCTGATCTGTGTTGGAGGAGAGCAGTGCCAGGTGGAGAGCAGCGGCATGGCTACTAGCCATGGGGTGGGAGGAGTGGAGATGGGGCAAGACAAAAGACTTACCATAACTAACTTATTGTCTCTGCATGGGTGCCAGAGTGAGAGCTGGAAGGGTCCAAAATAGCTGCACTTATACTTAATTTTATCAGCAAAAGTTTCAACATCACACAAAGGCTCTGTGTCTCCCCTGTCAAAGTGAAGAAACACCACCTGTGTGATGGAGGCCAGTGTGTGGAGGACACGATGTTGGCTCAAGACCAGAGGGACACAGCTGCAGAGCACAGGAGGGATGTTTGCTGGAGGTGTCAAAGGACCAAGGAGGAGATGCTGTAGGCCTTGGTCACTGCCTGTGAGTGTCAGGCACACACAGGTGACTCCAGAACCAGAGGCCGAGTCCTCCACGAAGATGGTATGGCTGTCAGAGCGTCTCTATGGTTGGCCCCTTGTCCTGGTGTTAAAATGTGTGGCCTACCAGGCAGTATGTTCAGCACCAGAGTTCCAGTATCAGTAAGGGATTGGGGGTGTGGAGGAAGGAGGAGGGGACAGTGGGGGGGGGGCTGTTGGCCCCGCCTGCTCCCCCTTGCCCCCCATCTGCCCTGCCCAGCCCC
>NW_017728993.1:31378685-31380162 GCF_001723915.1 Gavialis gangeticus | reverse complement strand
CCCCCCCACCCCCCATGATGTCCTGTGTAACTTCATCCTCATCAGTCACATGGAAGTTGGTGGCCCAGTCCAGGATGCTAAGTGGGCACATGGTGTGGTAGGTGGCCCCATGCAGGATGGCTGGCTGCTGGCTCATGGACAGGAAGCTGTGTCCCACAGCAACCAGCTACAAGATCATGTCCTGATGGCCACATGAGATGGCCCTCAGCCTACAGTAAGAGTTGTGCAGGAAAACAAGCAGGACTTGTTATAGGTCCTGAGTCTGAGGACTTGGGCACAGGTGGTGGGGCACCACAGCAGGTTGTGCGCAGGCCAGGACACAGAAGCATGTGCAAATTAGCAAAGGAGGACACTTGTTTTGGGGCTTTTCTGGAAGCTTCTGGGCAAGGTGTAGGGGAGGGCCCATGGTGAGTTAGTGGGGGGTTGGAGTATGACAGCCTGCACCCAGCTGCTGATCAGTTGCTTGGTTGTGCTCAGCAGTCTCCAGAAACCTAGGATTCCATAGGGCATGCTGGGAGATATGCAAGAGTGCCCTCCTGCCTGTGGGCCTCCACCACTTCTGTCCCCACTGCCCCCTGCAAGTGTGAATGTGTATAACATTCACTCCCAATCTAAACTAGGTCCCTCAGAGAAAACTGTGTAACTTAGATAAATTCCTACCCCAGCTCTTTGAACATGGCCCTAGATTTGCCTACTGTTCACCTGACTCATACGTAGTTTCTCCTCATTTCAATGAGAAGATTCATTGGAGTAAAGTGAATATGAATTAACATTTTATCTCACCTCGTCAGTAGGAAATGGCAGTATTTTAGAAGCAATGGCCCCAATTCACCTGTCACTTTCCAACTTAATAATGTTATTATTGCATTGATTTAAACTGATCTACATTAGTTTGAAGGAGAACAGAATTGGACCCTCCGTACCTATCTGTGGACAGGAAGGCCTTTTGTCCCTTGCACTCAAAACCATATGTCAAATTAAAGCTGAAATAGTACAGTGAAAAAATTATATATGTTGGCATGACTATTCAGTATTTCTTTCAGTGAATACCATTTTCCTCCTATACATGATGAAGCCACAGGCACTACTGATGTAATTGTGACAAGCATGGAATGATTCTATCTGGGGCTATCTCCAAATCTACTCACCTGGAGTAATGACCCTATTAAACAACACATCAAAACTAGTGGACATTTTTCATTGACTCGAATAGGACAAAGATTACCATATTTATTTGAATATAAGATTCATAGATTCATAGATTCAGGGTCGGAAGGGACCTAGTAGATCTTCTAGCCCGACCCCCCGCCAGGGCGGGAGAACAACAAAAAACCCCAAAAAGAGAAATAGGACTCAAATGAGTCCAGCCAGGTAGGCATCCAGCCTCTTCTTAAAGACCCCCAGGGTAGGGGCCAGCACCACTTCCCTTGGAAGTTGGTTCCAGCTCCTAGCCGCCCTAACTGTGAAGTAGTTCTTG
>NW_017728993.1:31377559-31378186 GCF_001723915.1 Gavialis gangeticus | reverse complement strand
TTAAAACGCATCCTGTTCCTGTTAGCCCACCCCTGTAACCTATCCAGATCCCTCTGCAATCTCTCCCTCCCTGCTAGCGTGCTCACCTCCCCCCAAATTTTGGTGTCATCAGCGAATTTAAACAGGTGACCATGAATATATGACAAACCCCCAATAATCACTTTTTATTAATCTAATTATTGATGGTTTTCCTTGAATTTCTCCCCCTCCCACTGACTCTGGGGAGTCAAGTTGCACCCTTGTCTTCTGCCCCCACTCTGCCCCCCTTCAGCCCCTTTCCTCCCCCCCACAATTGTCAGACCCTTCTCTCCATGAGCACATGGAAGTCTCGGGCAAATTTGAAAACAGGATGCAGCTACATGAGACATTTACTACACAGTAGATTAATTAGCTGAACATTAAATGTGTCAACACATGTGTTCCTATAGGCTGGAGTTAACTCAACATGCTACAGTCCCACCTGCATGTGAAGATGTGTGCTCTGGAGCAATAAGCCCCAGAGTTTATTCAAGAACATTAACATGTATATGTAGAAACACCCACTGACCTTGAAATAAACAAACCTTAGTAGTTTCATAGTTTCATACTTAGTAGGGTTGGAAGGGACCTGAACAGATCATCAAGTCC
>NW_017728993.1:31376014-31376235 GCF_001723915.1 Gavialis gangeticus | reverse complement strand
CTTCAGGTAACCAGTAGACCTTGCATGTTGAGGGGTCCTGGTGACAGATGGGGCCCTCTATACCTGTCACGATGGAGTCGCCCATGATGATCACTCAATGCTTTTTCCTCCTGGCCTGCTTATCTCCTTTGGCCTGCTCAGAACGTGGACAGCATGGAGTTGCCTCCTCCCTGGTTTACTCCTCTCCTTCCTTCTCCTCCAGAGTTGCCAGGGCCTTGTAC
>NW_017728993.1:31362037-31375563 GCF_001723915.1 Gavialis gangeticus | reverse complement strand
CTATTCTCCTTAGCTCATTGAAGTCTGCCCTCCTGAAACCTAGTGCTGCTGCCTTGCTGCAGGCCTTTGCCACCTTGCGCTGGATGATGAATTCCAGCAGGCGATTATCACTGTTGCCCAGGTGGTCAAGCACCCGCAGCCCCATCACCAGGTCAACACCCGTGACCAGCACCAGGTCCAACAAGGCATCTCCCCTGGTGGGGCTGTGCATCTCCTGGGTTAGATGGAGGTTCTGCATTTGGGCTAGGAACTTATGTGAGTGGTCAGACCTGGCTGACTGCTCTTCCCAGCAGATGTCTGGAACATTCAGGTCACCCATGATGACCACGTCCTTTGACCTAACTACCTCCGTGAGCTGACTTAAGAATTCCTAGTCTAGCTCTTCCCCTTGGTTGGGTGGTCTGTAGTAGACCCCCACTGTTAAGTCTCTTTCCCCTCATCTGCCTTGTATTCTAACCCAGAGCACCTGAGTGTGCCCCTCCTCTGACTCTGTGCTACTTGATGAGGATGTGTATTCAACCTTAATTTGTATGTAGGCAAATTACTGTGGGTACCCATAGACTTAGTTCATCCAGAATTGATTAATTTCACTTTCTTTAAAACTACTGCAAGTTTTACCACTAGTACTCTGTAAAAACACTTTTAAGCAACACTTTTCTATCTACTTATATATAGTACAAACTATGCCTGATATTAATCCAAAGCCCACCAGGATACCCGCCAAATGATTTGGAAGCATCTGAAGTCCCAGGTGGGGGTGGAGGATATTTGCCAGTAGTAGGAACACTTGTGGTTTTTGAATGACTCACGAGTTTTGAATTGATTTGACTGACTTGGCTTTGGACAGGAAAAATTTTCCTTTCAAAAAAATTAAAAATCAGCATTTCAGCCTTTTGACTTTTTGGTTTCTTATGGGGTAAGATGAAGCGTAGTGTATCACAACTTCTTGTGGGCTAAGATCAAGTGTGGTCAGTATCTGAAGTCCCACACTAAAGAGTCTAGGATGGAAGATGGTTGCCTGTAGTATCTGGGGGCATTCGTCCCCAAGATGTCTGGGCTTGGGTCTCACATAGGATGCCTGCCAATGGATTTGGGAGTGTCTGAAGTCCCAGGGTGATAGGTCTGGGATGGAGCGAGCATGCTCACTGGTCGAAGCACCATACATGGTGTTTGGAACAATTGAGTTCTGCCTGCTCAATCGATATGGTTTTTGGAATGGCTGAGTGCCGCTCAATTGATATGATTTTGAACTGATTTGGTTAATCTGATCTGGAATGCAAAATATATTTTAATTTTTAAAAAATCTCAGCCTTTTGGATAAAATCAAGTATTTTTGTCATGCAGGGGAGTGTGTCACGGTTGGCTTTGGCCCTTATAGTGCCAGTCTAGTATTGCAATTCCTCCAGGCCTGCTGACAGTTCCTTGTGGAGGGAATATACACCTATTTGTTTTAAAAAACTGAAAACAAAATCCCAAAACATTCCCGTTAATGAGTTTGCCTAATGTGGGCCATGTGTTTTATAGTCCTGGTCTGTGTTGGTTGTGCTGAATCAACTTCATAGTTGGTTTCCATTACTGAGAACATGCTGCTTTTGGCAGAACTTTAATGATAGACAATGCATTTAATAAGGTTTCTTTGTATGTAAATGTAAGATGAGAAGCTTTTTTCCCATGCTGACTGGGGGTGGAAATTTCATCTTAAATTTGAACAAATGTGGTACTTCTATGAGAAAAGAGTGGCACATGCTCCAGAAGGTAGGTAGAGAGGGGGTCAGCATATGAAAGTTGCCTTCACTTTTCATTGTTGGCCTGAACCTGGACCAACCACAGCCAGACTTCAAAACACAAGCAGTGCATTGAGCTGCTACAGCTGGCTTTCAAAAGGTAAGAAAGCAAGAAGTGTAGAGGTTTAGTAGAGATGGAGCTAGTTTGTAGAACTGTGACAGTATCAATCATTTTTTTCTTGTGGGAACGTTTTTGTAATGCGAATTCCAGCACATCCCATCTATTAGAAGGATGCATTATAAGTCAGATATTATATGACTCATCATATTTGAATTCCCTGTTTCCTGCCCCATTCCCCACTTACTACTGTTCATCTGGTTCTCTAGTCTGGTATGTCAAGTTAAATATGAACAATGATGTTATTCCTGTAAAGGTCAGGGCAAAAGTAGAGCTGCCATAAGTGGGACACACTGTTAACTTTAATGCAGTTTCACTGGCCTTCAGAAGGTCTGAATATAACCTTATAAATAACCTTAAAGTTAATTATAATTCATGTTATCACTGAACATGCTATCCCAAAAGAAAACAAAAGAAAAATGCAAAAATGTAAAAGGAATATAGTAGGAAAGAAAGAAAAAAGTTAAAGAGAAAAGGGCAGGGGGAAAAAAAAGAAAACACTTAGAGGAAAAATAACCTTTACAGAGACTTGATGAAAGAAACAAAAAGAGGAAATAAGACACAGACACAAGAAAACCCAAGAGGACCTTAACAGATATAGTAGTTAATTAAAAAAAAACAAAAATAAAAACAGAAAACGAAGGTATTCTCTGTCTTCAGTTTGAAAAGGCAGCAGGTAGCTTCAAAGCTCCAGGAAATATTTTTTTCCTATTGCACTGCTAGTAATAGCTGTGTAAAAACTGTTATAAATGCTTTACCAGAGTTATAAGCACACACTGTCATTAAAAAATGACCTTTTAAAATATTCTGCAGTTGGCACTGCACAAGGAAAGATGATAAATACGTTAATGGATATAGTCCACCCCTAAATAGAAGCTGAATTAATTTCTCTTCATACATTTTCAAGTAATACATCCCAAAACTATATGACTAAACAAAGGGGGGAAAGATGATTACTATTACCTTTATTCAGTAGATGTACAGTATCTAGGTTGGCAATCTATAGACTAGCTTTATTTTTCACATTTTTGTACATTAAAAATACAGACATATTAAACACGGCCCAAATTGTGGTACCATTTAAAAGAAACAAATCTCATCATTGATTTTAAAAAGCCAAAACACAATGTTTTCTGAATTCTAGGTCTTTTTAAGGGACTCATTTGAGTTTCTTCATGGCACTTTCCAGGAAAATTCTCTTTTAGCTTGATTTTTATTTTTAATTTAATAGTGGTAGGTTAAATACATGTCATGTAAGATGAACAGTTTCAGAAGGACTTGCTATGCCAAGGTATTTCACAGTAAATTTTCAAAAGCACCTACATATGGAGCCCTAGTCCTAGGTTGTATTTTTTTGTTTGTTTGCAATGGCTTCAGAGACAATGCCCTTCTCTTATACTTGATGAGATATTTTGTAAATATCCCACTAGACACCTATATGCATCTTTAGGCACCTAAGACAATTTAAAAATTGGTGACTGAGTAATTTGCCAAAGATTACATATGCAACTGTGACACAGCTGGAAACTGAACTAAGAGTCCCCCATGACTCCTTGCATTGCATTAACCTTAAGATCAGCCTTCTTTCCAGTGCAGCTCCTACATGGTGTCAAAATCTCTTCCCATTGCACCAGAATTGCTTTGGCTTCCTCCCCTGGCCTACTACATTTAAAAGAATGTGGTCTCTAAAGTCCTGTGCTATAATGCAATGGGCATGGTTGTCCTGGGAAAATAAGATCAAACATCTGATTCACTGTATCTGACACAACAATATGGGAACTGTAAGGAAAAGTACCAGTTTAGACAGACTTTGAACTGAAACTTTAATTTCAGAAGTCAGTTTTCTTAATACAACACCATTTCAAAATATGCACTTGGGACATATTACATATTGCTTTATAGAGTAGATACAGATTTTGAAAAATAGTTTGGAAGATAAAAAGATAGCAAGCTACAAAATATTATTAAAATATGTATTCTTTCCCATTGCTTACAAAATAGTAAGCTAAACTACTATTCTAGTTCTCAGAAATACAGAATATCTCTAAAACAATTGCTTTTTCTAAATTCCTCATAATTACATTTAATGATTCTATTCCTTTATCATAGCCAAGATTTAAATAATAGAAGAAAAGTAATAGATGGTAATTATTGTAATCTATCTGTAGATGTTATTAAAACATTTTTGAAGAAGAAACATGTTTTAGTTACTGGTTATACAGAGTAAGTGCTGAGCTATATTCATATTCCTCCTCCCTAATCAGGATTATGAAATTCAACAATTTCTGCTTAGTACCTGCAGCTGAAGATTTAGGACGAGAATAAAGCGCACACACAAACTGGAGTAGAAGACTCTTGTATTGTGACAATCCCTGTCCCTGATCTTGGGCTCTGTTTAGCTATCTTTGAGATTCTGAGGGACAACACTAAAGAACAAAGGTTTATAATACTCCAACAAGCAAATCCTTGCTTGGCTTGTCAAACTGTACATACTTGCTTTGCAATTTATCACAGCTGGTATTCCTGACCCAACTCCAGGCATTAAGAATCAAGAGCAGCAGTCTCCATACCTTTTGCAAATAGAGGTATTTAGTTAGCTTTTTTGAAATACTGTATCTTATCCAAAAATAATAAATAGCACCACATCTCTATTCATTTTTTTAACATTTTAAATGTTGAAGCACTTATATCTTCTCAATTAAAATATTTCCCCTGAAATAATATTACACATAAATAAATAGGATGCAGTTCAAAACACCAGGATACAGTTCAACAAGGACAAGTGCAAGGTGCTGCACCTAGGGAGAGGGAATCACCAGCACACCTATAGGTTGGGAGATGACCTTCTCAGCAGCACAGCAGGAGAAAGAGATCTCGTAGTCTTTGTTGACTCCAAGATGAATATGAGTTACCAATGTGATGAAGTAACTAGCAGAGCTAACCACACTTTGCCATGCATTAGTAGGTGCATCACGAACAGGTCCAGGGAGGTGATGCTCCCCTTCTATGCAGCATTGGTCAAGCCACAGCTAGAGTACTGCGTCCAATTCTGGGCACTGCAATTCAAGAAGGACAACCTTGAGAGGGTCCAAAGGAGGGTGACTCATAATATTAGAGGCCTGCAAAGAAGGCCTTATGAGGAAAGGCTGAGGGACCTGGACTTTTTCAGCCTCCTCAAGAGAAAGCTGAGGGGGGATCTTGTGGCACTATACAGATTCACTGGGGGTGGGGGGGGGAATGGTCAGCAGGGAATACAAGATGCTCTGTTTACCAGAGCACCCCTTGGAATAACCAGAAACAACACCCCCAAGCTGATAGAGAGAAGATTTAGGTTGGACATCAAAAAGAACTTCTTCATGGTTAGGGTTGTCAGAATCTGGAGCAGGCTTGCAAGAGTGCTCTCCCTACCTTGGGGGTCTTCATAGATTTACAGACTTTTAGGGGCTGGACGAGACCTCACAGATCATCGGGTCCAGCCCCTGCTCCTCTCCCCCTCCCCCCAGTCAGTAAGACAACTGGGGCCAAGTGACCCCAGCGAGATGACTGCCCAGTCTCCTCTTGAAAACCTCCAGGGTAGGTGATTGTACCACCTCTGGAGGGAGTTTATTCCACAGTCTGGACACCCTGACTGTGAAGGAGTTTTTCCTGATATTAAGCCTGAAGCGGCCTTCCAGGAGTTTGTATCCATTGGTCCTGGTCTTCCTCAGGGCTGCCCTAGTGAACAGCTGTTCACCAAGATCCTGATGCAGTTCTCTGATATAGCAGTAAGCTGCTATCAAGTCCCCTCTCAACCTTCTCTTCTTTAAAGAGGCCCAGGTCCTTTAGCCTTTCCTTGTATGGCTTGCCTTGCAAGTCCCTGATCATACAGGTGACTCTTTTCTGGACCCTCTCAAGTTTGTCCACATCCTCACTGAGGTGCAGCACCCAGAACTGGACACAGTACTCCAACTGCGGTCTCACCAGTGCTGAGTACAATAGAGAGATCACTTCCTTAGTTTTACACAAGAGGCGCTGGTTGATTCATGCCAGCATGTTATTTGCCCTGCTGACCACTGTATTTGACTGATGGCTCTTGTTCATGAGATGGTCAATCATTATCCCTAGGTCCCTTTCAGCCATGGTGCAAGTCAAGCTGTCACCACCAAGCCTGTGTGTATGTTGAGGGTTGTTTGCCCACAGATGGAGCACCTTACACTTGGAAGTATTAAACTTCATCTTTTTCCGGTCTGCCCAACTTTCGAGCCTGCCCAGGTCCACCTTTATCTGCAACCTATCTTCTGGCATGACCACACTGCCCCATAACTTGGTGTTGTCCATGAACTTGGCCAGCGAGCTTTTCACTCCCCCATCTAAATCATTGATAAAGATGTTGAAAAGCACCAGTCCAAGCATGGACCCCTGAGGGACACCACTAGCCACTACACACCAGGAAAACACAGATTCATTCATGAGAACTCTCTGGGTCCTACCCTGTAGCCAGTTTCCCACCCACTGAACTGTCAAGCAGCTGAACCCACAATTGTCCAGTTTCCCCACAAGGATATTGTGGGATACTAGATCAAAAGCCTTTTGAAAGTCTAGATATATAACATTTACCTTGTCTCCCATGTCCAGATGGTGAAAGACCTGGTCATAGAAGGAGATGAGATTGGTAAGACAAGACCTAACTGTGACAAAGCCATGCTGGCTGTCATTCAGAATCTTACCTTCTGCAAACATATCATGCATAGATTCTTTAATGAGCTTTTCCAGGATTTTCCCTGGGATGGAGGTTAGGCTGATTGACCTATAGTTGCCCAGGTCCTCTCTCTTTCCTTTCTTGAAAATGGTCACAATGTTGGCCCTCTTCCAGTCCTCAGGGATTTCCCCTGTGCACCACGAATTCTGAAAATACATACACCTCATTTTTTTTTTTTTAAGCGAACCGCAATGTCCCTGTTAAGCCAGGAGGGCCTGTCAGACCTTCTGCTACCTTTCCTCTTTGCAGGAATGGTTTTCTTTTGTGCTTTGAGGATTGAGCAATGACCACTCTTCATACATCCCATTTGCCTTCCCTTCTTGGTCCCGCTTTGCCTCCCCTACTAATGCTCTGAGGAGATTGGGCAAGCAGCTGGATAGGGACACATAACCCCAGCACTTTTTCCTGCCACTGGCAGGGGGTTGGACTTGATGATCCTTTCAGGTCCCTTCTAACCCTAACAACTATGAATCGATGAATCTATTAAATAAAACATGAAAATATAGATTCCTTTGTATAAAGATATACTTATTCATCTAAAGATTATGTGTGGTATACACGGTTTCAGATGTACTTTGGACTGCTATCACATCTACATTCAACAGATTTCATTATGGCTTAAGCCTGTGGATATGCTATTTGCCTGGTGATAATTAGGGGTAAAAGTGCTTCTACGTTAATAATTCAAATGTGTTGAGAATAACAAAACTATCTTCACTTTTACTTAAAGGAGGTGGGAAAGTTATCTGCCAAAGTACATAAAGTTTGAGTTAATGCATTCAGTAAACTACATTCTCTTCCAGTTATTGTTGTAGCAATGAAAGTTGCCAAGTTTTCTATGCTTTATAATATAAAGTTAGGAGGTGTCTCTGATTTAAATAATCTGGCACACTGACAAGGGTCAAAGTAATCATGAGTGTGTATTAGTCTCTGTTAGATCATCATTGGGTATTTTACTACTATAATTATAACCACCAAAATTCTGGTTCAGGAAAGCTTATGTAATCAATAAAGCACTTAAGCAAAATTTAAAAATATACATGTTCTTAAGTGCCATCCTAAACTGGGGTTAATAGCTAGATTTCTTTTACATTTTTTAACATTTTGCTGTAAAACAGAATGGATAAATTAAATATTCCAAATACAATATAATATTCTTAACTCTAAAAATGTAGCATTAACTACATAATTCTACTTTGGGCATAGAAATGAATGGACATTGAAATGAATAATCAACAATAAATAATTGAATGCAAACCTCCCTTTTTTCAGTTAGCCTATCAGTAATAATACAACGATACACAATTCAGCTTGATCTCAAGCATCTAGATGGGACTTAGGCAGGAGATGGCAATCCAAAAAAGCAAACCTTGCTCCACAACCCACAAAACTTGTTGAGCCTAAGTTCAGCAAGTGCCTCCATTTGGACTGCAACATTCCTCAGCCATCATACCCGGGCTTGTGAATATGCCCAAATTTAGTCACCAACAGTGCATCTCATTGTGTATGCCTGTTCAGTTTGCAGCACTGCAAACCCATCTGCAATGCTGCAAACCACATGCACTGCATATGCATGCATTCACCACACTGCTAATTTGCAACTTGGTGGGGTTTTTTGACACTGTGGAGATCCCAGCATCAAAAAAAAAAAAAAAACAGAAAAAAGTGGGGTGATGCACATGGTTGCAGCGTGCGCCACCCAAAACCACAGCCTGGCTGGCCAGAGCCATGCTCCAGCTGCCAGCCAGGCTCTGTGCACCTGATTGGCACCAGTGAAGCCCCAGGAGGCCCACAGGGCCCCAGGTGCTGGTCCCAGTCTCCCCTACCCTACCCAAGGCAACTTGCTACATGCCAGAGCACGCATGTAATGTTGTACACATAGGGCATAAAATGTGAAATGAAAACAAGTGGGAATCTTATCAGGGATATAGCACAATGCCACATTTATTGAAAATATATGACAAAATAAAAGAAAGTACAATAAAAAGGTTTCCTATCTCATACACTCACACATACATTCATTCACATACGTACAAAAGGAGACAGACAGACAGTCCTGCAAATATCAAGATATTAACAGTCCTTAAGATGCTCGGGTTAGCTTGGTAGCCAGCCAAGTTAACCACAAGGATGAAGCCAGGTCTTGCTGGACGCATCCTGATGCTTCTTCTTCTGTGCAGGACAGACCCAAAGCCTTTTTTCTTGTCCATATTTATAGTAATTGTTCCCCATACAAGTCTATCAGTTTTGCTGTGTCACATCCCCTTGATGATGACATGATCCTCCTATTTGGTTGTGATGTTATGATTGACAGATTCTTCTGGCTTTGTGGTCTGCAATTTTTCCATCAGTTGTCAGCAATTTCTTCAGCCATTGGAACAAAACATGATCATGTTTTTTGTCTTTTTTAACTGTTGACGTTGGACATTGTTGTAACCTTTGGCTGTTAAATCACAGAAGGCTATTTCTATCCTTCTAGTCTAAGATGTCTGTCTTAACATATGCATTTCCACACACACTATTTATTCTTTCATTACCTCTTTTCAAACACCCCAGACATACTACAGGCCTTGCATACACACCACTTCTCTTATACTATATTTAACTTATAAAATAACAAAACAAAATTACTGTTACACTTATGCTAAACAATGTAACAATCAAAATTGAATCTTAATTAAGGTTAAGTTACACAGTTATTCAAGCAAACTAAAATGGATATTGGTTACAAACTAATAATTGTCGAAGCAATAAAGGATATTATAAAGGCAATATCAAGAGTTTATAAAGGCAAAATAACTTTAGCTCAACAGTAGGGGCATTGCCTGGGGGTGCCACTGTTTTTTTGTCCCTAGGGAAATTCATCTTCCCACTCATGGGTATGCAGCCCAAAGTCCCTAATACCTACCTAAAGTCCATTGTGATTGAGGTTGGTTCAGGGAGGTGTCTGTGTCACAGAGGACCTGATCAGTGGTGTAACAAGTTGGGAGTGATAAGGGCAACTGTTCTGGGCACCGACTTCAGAGGTGGGGTGGGGAGCAGCTGCTATTAGAAGCCTCAATTTTGTAGTTACTATCACAGGGGCAATTGGAAGTCATTGCTTCTGTTTTGCCTTAGGTGCCCAGCTGCATCGTTAAACTGCTGGACCTGATTAACCCTACTTGATCAGAGCATGGTCAGAGCATACCTAACTTAAACCAACAACATTGAATTCACCTCAGAACAATGCTAGGAGTTGTGTCTAAGTAAAACTGATAAAAAATATTGGACATCATTGGTCAGTTAGGTGTCTGTCCTCAGAAGCAGGATTAGGCTTCTGAGAAGAGCAAGAGTTCAGTCATATCCCTATGTTTAATGTTTCATCATACTGACCTTTAGCTATCTTTAGGTTTTCTAAATCACACTTTGGAAAAACCTAACTCTTCCCATTTCTTCTATAGAATACCAAGGAATCTATATTTGGTTAAACTGGTTTACCTGTTGAAATGATGTGCCTAGGTTTTTAGACAATGTGACACCTAAATGTAGGTAGTTCCAAGACCAAAATGAGTTGAGCTTTTGTTTCAGTTTTCATAACTGGGTATTAGATAGGGTACATCTGCAATAAGCAATCTTTTTGCAGGGGTGGGACATAATGACCCAGTGTGGGTCTGAGATGGGCCAGCACCAGGCCCCAGCTACCATGACTGCTGTTATTTCTCCTACTTCCTAGCCATAGGCTAGATGTAGGTCCCCACAGCCCAGCCATGGCACAGAATGGGCAAAGTCCCGCACCCTTGAGCCCCCAAACATTCACCTGCAGCACAGCGCAGGCAAAGACCCCTGCTGCCAAACAGTTGAAACTCACTAGGTCCATGAGCCAGATCCAATGGCTCCTTGGGCTGGATTTGACCCTGGATCCTAGGTTGCTGACTTCTCATACACATGCTAAAATAAATTTCCCTCTGCTAAAAGACTAACAACCTAAAAGGAACAACTACCAAATAAAAACATGGGAAGGCTACACCTTGACCCTGGTGGAGATTGCACATCTCCTTGTTTAGGTAATATATTGTTTTTATGATAAATGTTTGTATGTGGGCTCCAATCCTAAACACATTACAAGCAGGCAGATCCCTGCACCTGCAGAGGGTTTTACTGAGTTTAACAGAGGTTCATCCAAGTCCATGAATGCACCTAAGAAGAACAACTTGCAGGTTCAGCCCCAAACAGACTATCATCAATTTCCCGAAAACATACCTGGTAGCTGTTATATTGTTAGCTGTTATGTAAATATTATCTTATGTTCTTTAAATCTAGGCAGGACATTATAATATAAATATTAACCAGAAGGAGATAAAACTAAAAAGAAAACTATGAACTGGAACAAGGAAAATACTGCAAGTATTATTCTCTGTATTTTAAAAAAATTGAAACAATGTCTGCTGGTTATAATTTTATCTAATTCACCATCATATTTGAGCACTTTCCATTAGGGCATTAAATGACAAGACTACGATCTGTCATGTGTAGTTTGTTCTTTTTTTGACCATCTCCCTGAGGGAGAATTGTGTGTGCACACTCAGGCTTTTATTTTGTAGGCCTGTATTAAAAAAAACAACAAAAAGCAGTATAAGTTTGCCTCCCCTTTGTGTTCACTTGTCCAACAACTCCCCAATTAATGTGATCTAGTTGACTAGCATGAGTGCTTATATGTTGAAATATTCATGGATAATGAATTTTAAAATCATTCTCTGAGGTTTTATGCCAGGGAAAGGCACAGCACTAGGTCATATATGTATGGTCTGTTTGACCAGTCATAAGTTAGCAGCAAAGCTCAAAAAGTAATTCTTAGAATAAAAGAATTTCAGTAAATGATTTGAATCAATATGTTATTTGAATAAATGAAAAGCATTTGCTCAGTTTTACTCAAAACTAACAGGCCAAATGTATGCCAAGTACCAGTGCTCATTCACTTCCTTTGTTGCATTTCTTTTACCTTCCTTCGTATTTTTGGCTCTTCAGATTGTAAGTTTAGGAAACTATCATCTATTATATCTATAAAATATTAGGTATACCATATAAAAAGCAATAACAACAAAAGCTAAACAATGTTGCCATTCAGTTAGTCTTGAGCCCTAATGTAGAAGGGAAATTTGCTCGGGAATTACATTAGAAAATATACCTCTGCTTTGTGCCTATTTCTGCCACAGAAAGTTCACTTATCATAAAGGCTAGCGGCAGTCCTACATTTGGTTTATTTAATCATTGTAGGGAGGGTGGTGACAAGATAACCTTTCATTTCTTGGAAGTTGCAAATCCACGATGGGCCAAAGCTACTTATTTAATACACTGAATGAGAGGAAGGAAAATGTCAAAGTAGAGGTGTATAGAGAAAATGAAAGGGATCAGTCCAGTTTTACTGAAGCTAGCAGGAGTAGGATACTGACCACTTTCTGTGGTATTGGGTCCAATGTGCAGAACTAATCTAATTTTGATACAATAGGCAGGATGAGGAATTATTAAAAGATATCATGTCCCCAAGCCATGTGCCAGACTTGTCCCACATGCAACCTCCTTTATTTTCAGATCCAGGTTTCATAGACTCCTCTGTAGCCTCACCTCCATACCTCATCTCCTCTGTGGTCTTTTGCACAGCCAAATCCTGTCTATCCTCTTTCCATAGTATTTCCAGCTTCCATAATTTTACCAAAATTTTCATTTGTATGTCTAGTAGAATTATTAGACAAATCATTTGTGTGTTTTTAAAAAAATATCAAATAAAAGTCCATTTCTGGCCCTCTTAGTTGAAGAGAAAAGATTAGAAATGTGGATCTTAAGCCTCAAAAAGCTAAAAAAAATTCCAAAAGGAGTTGCTTCTTAGAGTCTCAGGAATGTTATGCCATTTTTGCTGCATAGATTCAACCATTATCAACCAGAATACATGTTCACTCATAGGTTGGCCAAGACAGAGAGATACCTGCTAAGGAAGGGAGGGGTGTTTG
The DNA here is from genome assembly GCF_001723915.1 of Gavialis gangeticus. Lineage (NCBI taxonomy): Eukaryota > Metazoa > Chordata > Crocodylia > Gavialidae > Gavialis > Gavialis gangeticus. Next base: position 31,362,939 of record NW_017728993.1, on the reverse strand, counting down.
TACACATCTCCCAACACTCCTGGGCTGCAAAACCCTAGCCTTGCCCCTCACCACCCTCCCCCACCTGTTAGCCTAGGGATGGGGTGCGTATGGGGGAGAATGGACTTCCACTTCAGCCCCCCCCAACTGAAGTCTACACAGCAGGTGGGGAGGAAAGCCCCAAGCCAGGGTCTCTCCCCTGCAAAGTGGATCTACTATGTGGTGAACACCCCAGACCCACCCCCCACCAGCCCCCCACCTGTGAGCCTTGAAAGTTTCTCTCCCAATGTGCAAACCCCGGCTGGGGAGCTTGGGCAGATATCCATCCCTCTCACCCCCTGTGGTTGAGTGAGTGGGTGGGGATGGGGTGGCAGAGCCACACAGTGGGGGAGAAAATCCAGAGGCTCTCCCTACCCCCTCCCCACTGTACAGACTCTGGCTATGGAGCCAGAGCCACGACAGAGGTCTATTCCCTACTTACCTGCCCCCTGCCACTGCCAGCAGGGCTGAGGAGACTGCCTCAGCTCTGTGATAGCTGGAGATGGGGGTGCCTGGGCTGGAGCAGAAAAGTTAGGGTAGAGGCTAAACTGATCAATCTGTGAGGGAGGGGTTAGTGGGGGCTGCAGTGCATCCTGGGATGCAAGGACACTGATACCTAACTTGTGTTGGGAGGGGATCTGGGCAGAAGTTCTATAGACTGGTTTAACCTAAATCAATTAAATCTGATGCTACATCCATCCAGGTCTACCTTAAGCTAATTTCAGCCATTTTAAACCAGTCTATGGGTGTGTCTACACATTGCCATACAGTGTGCTATGGAAACGTAGCAATCATGTGTGTCTACACATGATCACCAGCTATGTCACTGTAGCAGCGCTTTGCCCTGATATAGCAGGCCAATACAGAGACTTGGTGGTGTCATG
>NW_017728993.1:31342404-31357037 GCF_001723915.1 Gavialis gangeticus | reverse complement strand
GTTGTTTGTCTGTCCCATTTATGAGCCGTTGACCAGCCCTGGGACTATTAGGTTGAGCAGCCGCCCCTAGCCCTCCGGGGTTAGAAAGCAAGGGCTCACCTAAGAACCCCGTGGGCCAATGGACCCCTTTGTTGTTTACACTGTAACTGAAGAAATTGCCTATGCCATCAAAGCGTAAGTTAAATAAACCCCTTTGGTTGGAACCATAAGCTTGTGTGCCACTCAGACTCAACCGCTGCTAATCCCACCTGTTCGTATACCCGCGGCCCACCGTGACCGGTCCGGTTCTCTGCGACCACAGGTGGGAAAATCTAACCATGTGCATGGTGCAGTAACTGCCCTTGCTGCACTGTGCTTCCAAAAGGAAGTACTAAAGCATGGTGCTGTAGCAACATCATCATACAGCAACGTGTCGATGCACCCTATGTGCACTGACAGAACCTCTGTTCTGTTATGGGTCTAAATTGGTCTCCAATCACTTATAGCACTTTATGTGTAATGTCTGACCCTAGCCTTGATGTTTTGGATTGGAAGTATTGTCTAAAGTATAGGGGGAAATAGAAAAGAATTAGAACTAAAAAATAATGCTATTCAAAATGTCCTTGGTGGAGGCTGGAGAACAAGGCAATAAGACCAAAGCAACATCTGCTTCCTTCTATGGAGCCTGAAGAATCAGGAAGCTGTAAGACATGCATACCCAGCTGTCAATTTCAAGTCATTAGAGCCTTAGCCTTATTTTTGACCTTAGTCCTTTTCTTAGGACCATCCCAAAGTTTCCACCCTGGCATGCTTGATGACATTCTCAGCAGAAAGGCCCAGTGCCCTTTGATAGGCAGAAGGCTAAACTATTCTCCCTAAGACTAGAAGCATGTGGACTTCTTAAGTTAGAGATAATGTTTTCTGATACGAACATATACAACAAGAAGTAATAAAGGTTGAAAGTGTGAGACATACCAAGCCTTTAATATATTTGGCTCTTCTCTGCAGTTCATGGAATCCATTCTGAAATAATCCACAACCATCTGCAATAGGAGTAGAAAGTGTTTATCCTTAGCTAGCTGCTTGCATTTGCTTTTGGGAACCATGTTTTGATTCTACATTTTACTGCTAATGAGGAAGATGCAAACTATCCTTATATTTAATATCTAAGCCACTTTGTTTAAAAGCATTTTTCCCTGACAGTTATTTTCTCCTTTAACCATATTTTACTATGGAAAAACACTGACATCCACTCATTAGTTTGATGAACCTCACTGGAGCATTTGCTTTTGATGCCCAGGAGAGAGAGAGAAAAATTATCACTCACTTTTTTTCTATTTTATAAAATTCATCCCAGTCTACTGCAAGAGATGCTCACTGACCAGTGTCCAACTCATTCTTAAAGTCAAACATTTTGCTATTATCTCAAGGGAAAATTCAAAGACACCTTTAAAATATCCATCAACCACGTTCTAGAGTATGTACTCACTGTACTGCAATGTCAATCCCTGATGCCCTCGCTCCAAAATTAACAGCATAGTACCAGTGTCACAGACCCATCCAAAGGGGACTCCAAGAATCCCAAGTTTCTGCCCTGTTGTCTCTCTGCTTATCCCGAGGAAAAAACAGAGGTTACTGTGGGCTTCTTATCTCCACAAGCCTCAGTTCCACTGCCTTTATACTGGACCCCACAGCTGCATTGAGGGAATCTCTGTCAGCTCTATGTGGTCTCTTTGGGTACGAAAGAAATTTTACCACTTCCTTTAGAATAGGTTAACCTAGAATATCATTCTCCAAGAGATCACCCTTTCCCAGGCAACCAGTAAGGAGACAAAACAGCAAGGCTGCTGACAGACATGGAAATAACCAAAACAAAAGAGGGCTTTACCGAAGAAGGAATAATGTCAGTTTGATCTGACTCCCCAGTGTCTGTACAGATCACATGCTCCAGTCAGGCTTTTTGGCATTTTTATCTCATAGCTGTTTCAATCAGCTATGAGATGAAAGCACTGGAAAACCCTGCTGAAGATTTAATTTCTACAGACACTTTGCGAGCCAGGTCAAACTGATGCAATGCCTCTTCTAGTCATGCGCTGGGTTTGGTGCAGGGGCATGCCAAGCTGAAAGTAAAGCACTGTTTGGGGGGGGTGTGTTCCATGTCTGTAAGCAGTCTTTAAGCATTTCTTATGTAAGAGAAAAGAATTATACAAGAAAAACTGTTTGAAGACAGCGTACAAAGATATGTGACGTTTCTTACCCTCCCATTGCCTTCCAAATACTTAAATCAAACAACTCTTCCGTTTAGGTGTTCTTTAATAGCAAGGGGGGTTATTTTACATAGGAAGTTACAGAAAAGTTATTCAATATAAAATTTGGTTGTAATAGTTCATATGAATCCCTGGAAAAAATAATGGGCCCAGAAACAATCCAAATGCTTAATTAGGCAAAAAAGAGCAAACAGGAAAATCAATGTCTTTACCATTAGTAGTTCAAAAATAGAATTTCTTCATGTCTCCTTACCTTCAATTTCAGGTTGATAGCTACTGTAAATAGTTCCATGATCTAAACACTAGAGGGCAAGTAAAGGTTGCTTCCTTAGCAACGTTGATTTTGCAACCTCCTTTTACAATGCTGTGCACTTAAACAAATTGTCCTTCTGAAAAACTCTGTCCTTTTTTAAGTTGCCTTTCCAGTCAGTGCAAATATGAGCAATGGCCACTTGGGGACAGAGGAGGGGGATAAAGAGATGAGTCAGTAAATGCCTTATAAAAAAAGTGCAGAAGAGTCCTCTGAAAATATATGAATCTTGCCCTTAACCATAATACTGGAAGAAATTTTGATTATACCTCTGACTCAGGCTAATGTTCTGAATAACTAGTAGGAAAGTTTTAATTTAAATTCTCTCTAGCCCTACCATCTTCAAATGCAATTCTTCCTTTACATTAATGACAGCAGCATCTGACATCTCTGAACACACAATGCCAGTCTTTAAACAAAGTGCTCTAAGAGCCCCAAATCGGCGCTGTGGAATTACTCCATAGGCATAAACTGCTTAAATGATATGAGCTTCCTTCACAAACCTTTCCTCTCATTCTCCTTCTCCTCACGATACATCTCTTCCTTATTGCAAACTCTTCACCTGCTACACTGAGATGTGGGAACCTGCTGCTCTTCCAGCAATTACTGACCTTGCTGCTGTTCACTCTCAGACAAGAGGGCTGCTGAGACAAAATCTCCTCAGACAGCTGGCCCGGGGATTAAAAAACTCTCGTGCTGGGATTTCCACTCCCACTGTAGATTTCCAATAGTCCTCAATGAAGCGTTAACATCAAGAGTTAATATGAAGTCTTGTGGAGAATAATTTTTCTCTCTGATAAATACTCAGTATAGTGGACTGTAAGGTATTCAGTCTTGCAAGCAAAGGCTGCCCTGCACATTTGTATCAGTATCTAAATTGGCAGCCATGAAGTGGAGATGGCACAGATGTGTTTAAAGCACAGCTGTTTTTGTCCTTTTAAAGAGGAACCATGGTCTTCAACAGAGAAAAGCTGCTAGGAATCATAGATATAAATAACTATCAAACTATGATTTTGCTTAGTAATCTTTTATTCAGTGTATTGCTGATTCTATTATTATTATTATTTTGTTATGTTCATCAACAGCTGCTTCTACGTGGTAGTCAGGATTATGCCCTATGCTGTTTTTGGACTTGGGAATTTATTATCACCCACTTATTTTCTTTTGCACAAAGAAGGAAACAGCCTGAGTTTACGTTATCTCCACAATACTATCTGCACTCTCCAAATTACATAATGCAAGGATTACTCTACAATTGTCATGGGGTTTTCTGCATGAGTAAATGGAGACAGGGTGAAGTAGTTGGGACAAAATAAGAGAATTCATATTCCAAGTAACTGGAAATTAGTAATAAACACACACACACCTGGGATATTGAGTACAACTGAAATAAAGAGGCCAAGGGGTAAAATAGCAAGCATACCACAGAACTTCATGTGCTAAAGGGTCTGCAGCTTTGAGGGACAATTTCCAAGGGTTTTTCTATCAGGGAGTGGGGAGAATCCAGCTGCCATGGTGGGATGATGCTAGGTGATCGCAATAAAGAAGTAACACAAACACAATACAGAATAAGATGCGTGATATCTCAGACCAGATCCTCTACTAGAGCATGCCCGTTGTCACATGCCCAATGAAGTTAAGAGATCTAAAAAGACTGTCTTGTATTAAATGACTAGGGTCAAATTTCATTTTCATTACACCCATGCAGGTCCATAAGGGATCAATGATGTCACTTTTATCTATGTTATATTCTGCTCTTGAAAACAGAATTGAAAAATAAAAGGTCACGCTGATTTTTTTTTCTAATGAAAACTGCTTATTAATGATCTGAAAAAAACCCACCACCAATTTTTTGAAAAATAATTATTTTGTTTTGAACTTAAAAGCCATCATGAGTTCTCAGTGCTTGATTTGACACTTTTTAAATATTTCTCTTACAAAAAAGGAGAAGTAAACCAAGAGGCAGGTCACATTTCCTTGTGCAGTTTGGGATTTGGGGGGGAAATTGTTATGCTTCAGTTGTTTAATTTTTATCAACACAAGAGCATGGAGAAGATAGAAATGAAAGGAATGTTTCTTTCAGCTTTCTTTGTTGAGAAAGCTCATTGCTGGTAATTATGCTCAGAAACAGCAAAGCTGCTATGTCTGTAACAAGAAGTACTCTATAAGTATTACATATATACCTTTTTATTGATAATTAGTCATTTTCCTACAAACAACAGTAGGAAGAGCTCATGGAGGGACAAAGCATGGAGGGGAAGGGGAAAAGAAAGAAGAAGAAGAGAAAGTAACAGATTCATTCATATCTTTTCTAGGTGTCCGGGTTGTTTTCTATTATAAGCATCTGTGCTTTAAATCACCAGGCTTTGAGGGAGGGATTCTTAATATGTGCATCTGTTATTATGAGGTGCTATTGTTGACGTGAAAAATAACAAATAATAATCATTAATGATAAATGTGCAAGGCACCTCCTTTCAATGGTCCCAAAGACAAATTAATATGATTGTTTTTGTCAAATACGTTGCACTGACATGGTTAAGTATGACTGCAACACTCAGCTGAACTGTAAGAAGATAGCAATGAAATGGAAAGCTCTTTTGTGGTTTTAATTAGCAGTGCCCATCATCTCCCCATTAGTGCTTATGAAAAAGGAGCTTCAGGCTTAACACTATTAATCAAAAATGTGTAAGACAGACAAACCATCCTGCTTACATTCTCCATTTTTAGCTATATGTTGAAGTGACATTATTTCCTTAGGACATGTAATATCTCCTACAACCACATTTTAATTCTGTTTTCATTCAATCTTATGGTTCAAGGATTTAGAGCTATTTGCTCTGTAAATAAAGCAATCACTGGTCTGTCATGGTGCCGATGGCAGAGAATACTCTAATTCCAAGGAAATGGAAGTCAAGATTTAGGTTATGTTCCATGATTCATGATGTTCTGCAAAACACCATTATATTATACAGAATAATGTACCAGCAAAGGTTCATATAGTAAAAAAGGTCAGTGTTTCCTAGACTAATATACAGTTGACGATTTTGTTTTATATGTAACATTTTACTGTAGGGCATTGTCTTAAATGTAATTTGATTGCCCTATAGGAAATTATTTAGACTCATAGGTATGTTTAAGACAGTGGAAAAATTAAAACAAGGTATAAAGAATGCATACTGCAACATTCCTATTTGCTTGTGTAATGTTAGCCTATTTTCAAGAAGGAAGTATTTGCCTTTCAAGAAATAAAACTGAAGTCAAGTTAAAATGTATATTGTATTCACAGATAGATGTGCATGTTATGAATATAAATTATGATCCTCAGCTAAAAATCTGGCTTGATATCTAATAATGTATGTCGGGACATGTTGTCACAATTTTTTTAATGTTACAAAGCCTTAGAATAATAAGTTTTCTTATATATACACAGTTTATACAATCAGCACTATTACTGTACTGTTTTGCTCTTTCAGTTTCTTTGGACTAATAACATAATATTTTCCATTGCCATCAGAAATGTGCAAGTATCTTTTTATCTGCTTCCCCATCATTTTTCTGCTTGATATTAATGTCTTTAATAATGTGCATTGTAATACTGACTAAAAGACTATAGGAGAAAGTAAGTTTAAAATTTAATTGGAAAGCTGCCTTTAATTTTCCAGAATACAGAAGTAATTTGCATTAATAATTTGTTATTAAAAGGAAAAAAATACAATGGCCCAAATTACCATCTTCATTTAATTGGGCAGAAGGCCCTTGAGACTCCCATTGGCTTTGGAATGTTGCTTCTATAGCATCATGCTCCATTGACGTAGTTTTTTAACCATATTTCTCTTGCTGTTTTGGGGATTACTCATCAGAGTGGTTCATAGCTGAGATAATGAACATTCCAACACTCAAAAAGTGATGCGTAGCTACTATTTTAAGATAGCCAGCAACTCCTAAGTCCCTGTTAGTCAAACTACATTTTGCATTATATTCCAGTTCAGCATCAAGGGTGCTGAATTCCAGTGATGCAATGGATCAGAGGTCATGTGAAATGCAGTTACTGGAAGGCTTGCAATCAAAGTTGTCAATTGCTTAGCTGAAGAACCCAGCACTTGTTGTTTTCCCTTTGGCTAACATTATGTGAGAACAAACCCCAAAATGATACATTGTAGCAATCAATGCCTTGCTTTGTTTTTGGAACCTGCTTAATTATTCTGAATACAACTGGGTCAAAAGAAACAGCCCTGATCCAAATTCCAAAGGCCAGTGTTAGTCTGTGCATGGATCCTATAGACTTTAAACCAGGCCTCCTGAAGCTTACAAGTAGTGTGCTGGCTTCTAGACAGGTTGAACTGCTATATTGCTCTTTGGAAGATTTTTCTTTATTTAAGGTAATGCAATAGCTTGATTTTTAGTGGTGTTGATAGTCTGCAGGTACTGCTGATTTCAAGTAGGTATGTGGGTGCTTAACAGCCCTGAAAAACAAGCCTTTCAGCATATTCTAAATAAATCCAACTGGGGGTTGCTGATACTTCTTAATACACTTTTCTCTTCATTATCTAAATGTCATGTTGGACGCTGAATAAGTTCAGATAATTGAGATTCAAGATAATAAAGGGAATTTTGAATGTAATTAATAAACAGGAGGTGGTAACTCTATTATGAATAAAAAAAGAGCTTCCCGTAATAGTGATTTGGGTAACTAAGGGTGTATTTTATCTAAGGTTATTTTTTTTAAAATCAGAATCCTTTTCTCTATTTAAACTGTTGCTTTACACTTCATTTTTTAAACAATAGACATACCTGTCAGCTACCAATTTTTATTAATTGTTACAATAAACCTATTCAAATAACCCACTGTGAATAAATTTATTTCAAATATTTTTTTTTCTCACTCTTTATAAATATAGATTTGCATTCACCAGCTATCACTAACAGTCATGTCTGGCTTGTATAAAGGGACGTGGTGCTGAAATGGTTCATTGCAAAATCTTTATGAAGAAAATTAGTATTTAAAGAGAACAAAAAATCTGCTTTGTGTCCTCTTTGAACATTATTGGAAGCACTAAAATGTATAATAAATAGACAGTCAAAAACTACAGTTGTCATATTTAAAATCTTTTCAATGTGTTTTGTTTCCAAATAGCATTATCACAATATTTCTAGTTAAAGCTGATTTAACAGCAATTGCTCAATAATTAATTTCTGAAAAATTAATGACAAATTTAAAGTTATTTACATTTTTAAAGTTATTTATGCAGTTTATGGACCTGGTTAAATAATTCACAAGTAGATTCACCGAACCTCTTTTGAATAAATGTCACAAAGCAATCTGGATTTTTTAAATACAGCTATTTAACAAATAATTGTTGCAATTCTTTATCAGACCCCATTCAGCAATCCATACCTATGCACCTGGGAGCAGATTTCCAACAGTATATTTAGACAGGTAAAAATGAAGATCAGCAAAAGTAACTAAGCAGGTTAAGTGTCTCACTCCCAGGGACCTCACTGGGCCATATTATATTCTACCTGATATTTGCACTGGTGGATTTAGGCACCTAAATGCAATCCTGTTTCATCCCACTGAGGACTCTGAAAACTTATTAATACAAAAGATGTGGTGCTTCTGCTTTTTGTGACTCAGTCTTAAGGGTCAGATGACAGTATGCTACAGACATTGATGCTTTAATAGATTTTTCATGTAAGTGACTTGAATGGGGTGAAACAGAAATGCATTTAAGCATCTAAATCCACTTAGACTGCCAGGAGATGAAATAGAATCTGGACCATTGTGCCTATCTCATTAGTTTCATTCATGTGAGTGGGAGCAAAGTCCCTAGCCTCGAGTTCCTTTTGGAAATCCAAATCAGCACTTATCTTCATCTTTATGGCATTGAGTATCTTTGAAAATCTGAACCTCAACACATGCTTCAATCATATTGCCAAAATATGTACCTAAATTTAAGCATACGATTTGCTAAAATGGAGTTTTGTCTCCTTTTTCAGTGTTTCCAGATTAGCCCACTTAGATAAACCTTTGGGTACAGTAGTTCCAATGCTATTAGGCAATCTAACATATCAGAACCAATATCACATAAAGGAAATGGCCATTTGAAGAAAATGCAGCTATATAATATTTCTGGTCATGGATATGGGAAGTGATTAACCTTTGCTGTGTTAAAGCTACTTTAAAAGTATACAAATTATACACAATGAAAGCACCAAACTTTTTAAAACCAACAAATAGTATCATATAATTCAGAAAAGGCTACTATATATTGGCTGACATTACACTGACCTCTCTTCATAAAGCAGAAGAAATAGATTTTTCTGTACCTAAGGTAAATTAAACTCAGCTAACACAAAAGTGTGCTAAGAGTAATTCTGGCAGCCCACATATGCAGCTGCTTGGCTAAAATACAAGCTCATTACCAAGTAAGAAAAACAACTTTTATAACTGAAAAACTGAAGAACACTCAACTTTCAATGTTGAAATTATGCCATATTTGATACAACATTGCTAGATTAAAAATAAATATACCCAGGCTTTTGAGGCTAAAAAAAAGATGGTTCAAAAATATTTTGTTTAAAATTATCTTTAAAAATTATCACACCAGGAGGTGAAAAATCATAACATAACATTTGTTGCACTTGGGACTTCAACTGACTTCGAAATGCCAGTAGGGCATGAGCTCATCATCTCATCTAAAGGGTATAAGCTCAGAAGGCAAGTTACTGTGCATAAGCTCTTTCATGGTCTGATGCTGCCACTAGTGGTGTGTAGACAAAACTGAGGACACTGTTAGGGATCTCGAAGTTAGTGGAGACCTCTCTTCATTCAAAAGTAGTTATAGTTTGGTGGCTAAAACTGAAACAAAACTAGAATTTAGGATCATGAGAACTACTAAAGTCAGCTTCATGAATGAATATCCTAAGTACCAAACAACATGGGACAGAAGTTAGTGTTTCTGTTTAGTGTGCTACTGGAAAGCCGCACCTACACATTGCCCTTATGGCAACGTTGTTATTGAGCTGTGCTTCAATACTTCTTTTTGGAAGTACTAAAGCATGGCACAGTAACCAACCATATTGTGCCATACACATGGCGCACAGTTATTTTTAGTAGCAACTTTGCTGTAGCAGCATGCTATAATGGGGGAGGGCACCACTATGGCGAAGTAGCTGCTGGTCATATGTAGACACCTGTGGACACTAGGTCACCATAATGCATCGCTATGGCAATGAAGCATCATATGTGGATGCGCCCAAAGGTGCTTAAAATGCTGATGAGCCTGGCATAAGATCCATAGAACACAGGAGAATGGGAAACAAACTACTCGCTTAGGATCAAAACAAAATTATGCAACACCACAGGAATTTACATTAAAGATCAAACTCATAAACTAAAAAGAAAAAGATAATTTATGTGAAAAGAGGGAGCTGGATGTCCAGACCAAGTAAAATGCATTATCTGCAGATACAATCTGTCAATGGTTATTAAAAAAATTACCTGTTTTTCATAAATATTAGATTTTGCTTACAGTACATATCCAATGTGGCTTTGAAACAGAAGAAATGCATAATGAATAAGCTCAGTTTCCAGATTATTAACTACATCTTACCATAAATTCTTGTGTGGATGTCCCTTCATCAAACTGAAGAATTTAAGGGTACAGGAACAAGTCAGTAATTTGAGTCCATATTGCATTTCAAGACTACTCACTGCGTTAAAAAAAAAAAATGGCCAGGAAAATGTAAAGTTAAACCTAAAAATACAAGAAATATAAACCACTGAAAGTCTGGAAATTTTGTTAAGATTACCAGCTGGGAAAAGTGTTGTCATCTTCCTTTAATTATGAAATACTGCTGCTATGCTCCAATGCTAAACATTGCCATGTAATTTTTACCAAGTGAAAATCCTTGAAAAAAATTGAACAAAAGATTTGTATGATTTTTATCATTTTTTTTTCCATTGGGAAAATTGAAACAAAGGATTTCTTTTTAGGCTAGCCCAAATCTGTGGGGGGGGGGTTTGTGATGCAGATCCTAAATGAAAATTTTAATTCTGCATCCACATTAATCTGAGCATTTAGAGATGTACTCAAGTTAAGTTAAAGATGAAGTCTAAGCTGCAGTTTAAGCTGAAGATGGCTGGACATGAATGTTGGTTATTTAGCAGGGAATCATTTAGCACTGTAGTAGACACTGAGAAGGTTTTTTGGGGAAGGTGGGAGGGTTAGCAAAGCAGTAGCAAGTTAGTTGCCATTAAAGTTATGGCCTTTCACTTTAAAATCGTTTTATCAACATAAAGCCTAGAACTTTTTCTACTTGTCTGTAGGAAAAAAACACTTAAAACTGACTTATAATCAAGCAGTGGGAGGAAATGATTCCTGGGGAAACTGCTATTTTGATGTGGTCCAGAAAATGAAAGGGCTGAAGAACTGAGTTAACTGAGTAAACTTCAGCACATTCCTATGAGGAAGGCAATCAAGGATTATCCTTCCCATTTTGCAAATGGGAAAAGTGAGTCTGTGTCTACATGTATTCAGAATGGTGATTATGATTGTATGGCCATACTAAAGCTAGGTTGAACATGCCTTTATTCACTTCACCTATTTAGGGAACTGATAGCAGTGAAGCTATGGCTGCACACAGGACTCAGCCCCTAGTTGTGTACTCAAAGTCCCATGCAAGATTGTGGAGACTGTGCTGGAGACCATGTCACCAGTGCCTTCCCTGCTACTGGCATCCAATATAATTACACTAAAGGTAGCTCAAGAATGTCTGTATTCCCAGCTCACAGTCACAACATAGACATACCCTGATACACAAAGATGAGATCTGTATGATTTGAACAAGGCCATGTAGTGAATGGGTAGTACAACCAAAAACTCAGCACTTTTCTGATATAATGCATAGGCTATTGCCCCCTAAATTAGCACAGTGTCTTTCAATGACTCCCCAGAGCTAGATTTCTGTTATTCTTCCCCAAGAGCTCTTACTGAGCATCCTGATCAGAAGTCTCATGCTAGTAGTGGCTTATTGGATATTACACATGACAAGTGAGGGTGAGAAACAGCTTTGAAGTCCAGAAAGGTTGCTGTCCCTGCAGCAAGCTGAACATTTTATCTTTTGAGTCAGGAAAAAGCTTGGTGGAAGAAAACTTATTTTCTGATAAACAGAGCCCTAAACTATTATGTAATTGGCAGCATTTACTCTGTATTTATGGCATTATGAGTTTACTGTATTTGGGTTTGTTCAAATAATTTCACGTATCTAGTAGAAATTGTATTTTATGTGATGATTTAATCTAACCACAGCTGCAGCAATATAAATTACACTTAAGACTATGCTGATTGATTATAATCAGTTGTAATCATGTCTTATAATTACATTGCATTCTGGAGGCAGAGGACATTTAAGCCTACTCAGCACCCTGCCACATAAAGAAGATTAGCTGTTACTTCTGACAGTCTCAGCCACTTCTGAGATATGCATATGAACATCAAGATTTATTAAGTTTATTGTCCAAAAATTAAATAAATTTCTTTGTGCAACCATAAAAGGTAAAATCAAGCATAAATCAAAACAAGCATAACATTTATTGAATACCATACTTGTATAAAATATGCTCACTAAAATATTTATAGGCCATTTGACTTGGATATTTTAATACATATAAGAAAACCCAAACTGGATATTCATCTGATGGTTGTTTATTCTGGACCCAATTGTTTGTGCAGACAACAACAGACTGGTGCAAGTTGCGCAGATGGTGTGCAGTGTAACAATGGAAACTACACCGTGCACAAGTGAATTTTGTCATATAGAAGTAAATTAAAATTTATATGTAATTTTCCTGTTTTCTTCTTGTTATTCTGAATGCTCCCTCTTCAAAGGCATCTATCACCTAAACACAAAACTCCTCTGTAGTTTCCGTTATTTGGTAAAAATGTTTTAAGAAAAGGGTAAATGGAATCACCTGTCTTTGTCAGAGATTTGGTTCCTGGCAAATCTTTCTCTTGTGCTCCACTTGCAAAACCACAATTTCTGATGTTTCTTTAGAAAGCTCGGTATGGAAAGTTTGCCTAAATGTTCTCTTTGTTGATAACCTCCCTGGTCCAGTCTCATTTGTTGTAGTGTCCCATACTAGTAGGCATCTCTCCATAAGTATGTTTTGGCAGGTAGATATTTATATTCATTATGAGTTTTGCTTTCTTTACTATGTGGTATCCCAACTTCCCAACAATTCTAATAGCTTTTTCACTTTCTAATTGGGACATGACAAACATCATATCAGCTGCAAAAACACATGCACCTGAGTAATATAATATTTTCTTTCTAAAATGTCAGTACTAGATATTTAGTTATGCAATAAGAAAATCCCCTTTTTTTAAGCCTCAGATTTGCTCATAAATGTTGCGCCCATATCTTTTGCAATGCCTTGTAGAAAGCCAGATTATGAACTGTAGTTTGAAAACCAGCATTCTAGTCTTTGCAATATATATCGGATCTAGGAAGGATTATACTGCAAGAAACATTTTCTCCATTACTTTCCGCATTTCAATGTAAAGCATGGCTTTTTCTTTCAGAACATGTGAAAAACCAAACAAGTCACTCAGGTTTAAAATAACAACAATAAAAATCCATTGCTTTAAAAAAAAACTATAACAAAGCATTGCCTCCATTATAAAGACAATGTTTTCATATACATCTGTATGAATGGCCTATCCCTTATGCCTCATGGGTCCATTACATAGTAAATGAAGTGAAAACGCCCTGTTACATGTAAACAGTAGAGTTATTCTGAAGCATGCCTAAGAATTAACCTAGTTCTTAACAAAATCAATTACAAAATATCATGGTTACTCTGCATGTTTGCAAAAAGATTACCGTTTCCTATGAAAATTTATAAAGATGAACATAAACATTTACAAATCATAATCAGACAAAATATTTATGTAAACAAAGGCACTTTTTTCAAAATTGTGTTGACTACACACATCTTCACTCCAACAGAGAACTCTCCAATGAAGAAGTCATTGTTACTGCTAAAATGCTAATTAATAAAATATTAATAGAAGAAATAACAGAAAATGATATATGAGACTCCAAAAAATAGTTACAAACTAAACTGTTTCACTGAATCAAACATTAAGACAAGCAAAGATAAAATACCAATTTTTGCAATAGTAGGGCATTTTTACATATGATTGGGGGTGGGGAGGGGATGTCGCTCTCAGAGCCACTCTAATTAAAGTGCCCAAAGTGTTTTGTATTAGTTGTATTGTATTGTATTGTATTGTATTGTATTGTATTAATGCACTCCAGCAGCCTCCACCTCTCATGTATCAGCATCCTCTCACTTCAAAATGGAGGTGGGGACACTTTAACTAAAACTTGTTGAACACGATTTAGTTAAAGCACCCCTGCCGCTGTTTTGAAGTGTAAGGATGCTGATACATGAGAGGTGGAAGCTGCTGAACTAAACTAATTAACACACTCCAGCAGACTATTTCATAGATTTCATAGATTTCATAGACATTAGGGCTGGAAGGGACCTCAGAAGATCATCGAGTCCAGCCTCCCACTCAAAGGGCAGGAAGTCAGCTGGGGTCATAGGATCTCAGCAAGATAAGCATCCAATTTGCTCCTGAAGGTGTTCAGTGTAGGTGCTTGAACCACCTCTGATGGCAGGCTGTTCCAGACTTTGGGGGTTCGAACAGTAAAGAAATTCTTCCTTATGTCCAGCCTGAAATGGTCTTGTAGTAGTTTATGACCATTCGACCTCGTCATCCCTTGGGGCACTCTGGTGAACAAACATTCCCCCAGATACTGGTGGTCACCCCTGATAAACTTATAGGTGGCCATCAGATCACCCCTGAGCCTGAGCTTCTCCAGGCTAAACAGCCCCATGGCATTCAGCCTGTCATCATAAGGTCTGTTTTCCTGACCTCTGATCATGCGCGTGGCTCTTCTCTGGACTCTCTCAAGCTTCTCCATATTCTTTTTGAATTGTGGAGCCCAAAACTGGACGCAGTTCTCCAGCTGCAGCCTCACCAAGGCCTAGTACAAGGGGAGAATGA
>NW_017728993.1:31335985-31337404 GCF_001723915.1 Gavialis gangeticus | reverse complement strand
GGACTGATGAAAGACTGATGCAAAGTACCAATTTAATAGGTTGGCTTTTTCCTGGGCGTCAGTTGTCAGTTGTCCCATCTGGTTCAGCAGGGGTCCAATGTTGCCCTTGCTTTTCCTCTGGCTCCCCACGTATCTGAAAAAGGACTTTTTATTGTCCTTGATGTTTGAAGCTAGTTGGAGTTTGGTTTCAGCCTTATTTGCTCCCTGCAGGACTGGACCAGTACAGAATAATCCTCCTTGGAGGTGAATCCCATCCTCCATCCTTTGTATGCCTTTCTTTTTAGCCACAGGAGGTCTGCTAGGTCCCTGGGGAGCCAGGGGGGCTGCTGTGTCCTCTTGCTGCCTTTCCTCCTGGAATAGACTTAGCTTGTGCATTGAGGATCACTCCCACTCTTCTTGAACTCCCCTCTCCCTGGGGTCATGGTCCCTTAGCGCCTTACTGACAAGCCTCCTGAGTTTGCCCCCAGCTGTCCTGGGGGTTGGTGGGGGCTCCATGGCTGCTGGGGGGTCTCTGGGGGTCTTTGGGGGAGCAGGGGCACAGTGGGCTTTCACCTGCGTATCTCTTGCCGCTCCAGAGCCTAACTGGGGCTTTTTTGCTGTTGGCAGGCCCCTTTAAACTGCACAGTGGGCCCACCGTTGGGGAAGCTGCTCTCAGGCAAGGGGGGGCCCTGCCTGGGATTTGGGGGCTCTGCCCTACTGGAGGGGGACTGGTGAGTATCCCCTCTACCTCTCTCTCTCCCTGCGGGGCTGGGCCAAGTAGGGACCTGGATGGGGCTTGACCCAGCCTGTCTCCACTCATCCCCCTCCTCCCACTCACTCAGGGGTTAACCCCCTCCCACCATGGGTCCTGCTTGCTCCGGCTGTGCTGGGGGTTGGCGGGGGGCTCCGCGGCTGCTGGGGTGGCTTTGGGGGAGCAGGGGTGCAGCAGACTTTCACCCGTGTGTCTCTCACCACTTCGGAGAACTAACTCAACTTAATTGAGTCTACTCTGACGTGTTATAATTACAGCATGTTGGAGCAGCCTCCCTACACATCTATAGGCACCCTGATATAGGATCTATAATGGCCCAGCCACTTCTTCAAGATGTTGGACACCCACTTACCAAAAGAAATTTTCTACAGCAAGCTCACCTCTGGTAGACAAAACTATAGTAGGCCTTACAAACACCTTCCAGCTGAACTCAAGGTATGCAGCATTGACTCCACTTGCTGGCAGTAATTTGAATAATATGAACAACATGGTGGGGGCACACTTTTCAGGTACAGTTCTTTTTGGGAGTAGGGCATCTAAGATGCTGAACTGAAGCATCCAAGAGAGAAAAGATTTTTGCTTGTTATATAGTTTCATAGTTTCTAGGGTCGGAAGAGACCTTAGCAGATCATCTAGTCCAACCCTCTGCCATGGCAGAAAAGAGTACT
>NW_017728993.1:31331939-31335180 GCF_001723915.1 Gavialis gangeticus | reverse complement strand
TGGGTGTAAGCCTCCTTTTTAGCAAGGAGACATTCCCGGATGCTTTTGGTGAGCCATGGAGGCTTGTGTGCTCTCCTGCTCCTTTTGATCCTTGTTGGGATTACCTTCCTTTGGGCTTGGAGGATCATCTCCTTAAGGAGCGACCACTCTCCTTGGACACCTGACTCTCCTTCCCTCCGGGACCTCAGCACTTCTCCAACTATCTTCCTTAGCTCATTGAAGTTTGCCCTCTTAAAATCTAGGGCTGCTGCCTTACTGCATGCCTTTGCCACCTTGCGCTGGATGGTGAATTCCAGCAGGCGATGATCGCTGTCGCCCAGGTGGTCGAGCACCCACAGCCCCCTCACCAGATCATCACCCGTGGCCAGCACTAGGTCCAACAAGGTGTCCCCCCTGGTGGGGCTGTGCACCTCCTGGGTTAGATGGAGGTCCTGCACTCTGTCTAAGAACCTACGTGAGCGTAGGTTCTTAGAGCGTATATCTTAATTGATGGCATAAAGAACTGTTTTCTTCCATGCTGAAGACTTTTTTTTAAAGATAAATCCTTGGATGGAGAAGCCTTATTGATTTTTATTCTATGGCTGCTGTTTTCTATTAATTTTGAACAGTTTTGTAGGATATAATAGAAAATTATATTTTGCTATAGGCTTCCATGGGTTAAAGTACATACTTTTACCATTTAAATTCAAACGTTTTATGAATATATGTATAGAAACCTATCATGTCTTGGTATATATTTTGCCTCATTCATTTTTTCTCATACATCTATGATTTTCCTCTAAATAAAATCTGTTATCACTAAGCTGTTTAGGTCAAAGACCATCTTGCATTATTATAGCCTGATGCAGCATTAAACAGCAGACTGTTGACATTCAACAAAGGATCAATAAGTGGATAAAGGGAATTCAGAAGATATAACATATATGCTTTATATTTTTTTAAGTAAAACATTTGATAATGTATCTCATGAAATCTTACTTGAAACGAATTCAAATTGGCTTGAAAGGAAATAATGTATTGAAAACTGGCTGAAAGATCATAAAATGGAGTAATATGAATACTTGAATACTTTAAGACTGGTAGGATCAGTGTGAAATAGAGTAACTCTGCTAAGTTCACATTGTGGGTTATGAGGTTTTCAGTGTATATTCTTTTGTTGTCTACTCTTCTCCCTCACCTTGCATTTTTCACCTGCATGTCACATTTTTTTTCCCCATGTAGGCCATAAGCTGTTTGGAGCAGAAGCTGTTTTTTAAAAAATGTTTATAAAGTGCTCTATACTATAATGCCCTGATCTACATCAGTGCTTCTGGCCATTATTGTAATAAAATAGATTTTTTTATTTTACCTGATCTAAATTGCTTAAGTTATATAACTAAAAAAAGACAAGATCAGTTACCATTTCACTGTAAACTTTATATGCTCTATGTTCACACCCATACACTATTTAGTAAAAGGTTTTCTTATATCCTGCTATTTCTAGGTGAGTTTGGTTTTACTGGTTGTGTTGTTTCACTGGAAAGCATAACTTTAAAGTTAAAGTTTAATAGCTTTGTGATTCTTTACAAAGCCCTTCACAAAGTTTGCTAACATAGCTCAGTCCTGACTTGAAAATACTCAGCTATTTCAGAGGATATATTATAATCTTTATGCTTTGGGCAGGAAAATACATTTGGACACACTACATGTCCCCTTGAATATTGCAGTTTTGCAATTTCATTATGCAAATGGATGATTTTGCACGTTCTGTGCTGTGATCTAACTCATTTACATTGTATGGCATGTAGGTTAAATATTTAATCTGTGCTGCCAAAACATGGCTGAACATGCTGAGAGCACCAGTAATTACAGCCTTTGATGATTTGTGTTCTTGGTGTTCTGTTGTGGAGAATTCAGTCCTAGCTGAAATGATAGAGACTAGTTATGGGGATGCGGACATGGATCAGAAAAATAGAAGTTGGAGGAGACAGCCTCCAAAAAGAAAAAACAAAAACTAGAGAGAAAGTTTGAATGTGTGTGGAAGAGATAATTGGGAATAGAATGAGGAATCTGGGAGAAACAAGGTCTTCTGAGCCAGGAATGAGAATTAAGCACAGAGGGCCAAATTTTCCATGCAGTTACATCATTAGTAAAAGCCTGTACCAAGACAAGTGAAAGGAGCCTTTGTTCCAGAGAGAAGGAGCTGTGAACTGGAAAAGAGTTAAGGAGAATTGTTGGGAATGATAGGCCTACCAGCAATTTAAAACATTCAGGTCCAGCATCAGTAAATGAAAAGACAAGTTTCAATTAAACATTCTTCCCCAAGCTTTGCTGACTTGCAAAATACTTGAATACATTGATCAAAATACAGAGTAGTCTATACAGAAGTTTGGAAAGGTTAGCTCACCTTAAAAATGGCCACCCAAACTCACTTATTCTGCCTAAATGAGGACCTTACATTTAGATCCCTAATTACGTAGATATTAGTCCAAACTATACAGAAATGCAAGACAGATCAGTTTAAAAATGGCCAACCCGATCTAAGTTACGTGTACCTCTGGAGTAGTCTAACTTAGATTAGATCCAGTGAGAAAGATCTAACTGAACTTCTGTACAGATCCCAGCACAGCCCCAGGACTGGGATAGCCCAGCTGCTGGCCCCAGGTCCAGGGCTGTACTTTTTCTACTCCACCTGGCACCAAGCTATTTTTAGCCCTCCAACCCCTTGCCCCATCTCCAGATGGACAACCCCCCCCACAAACCGGCCAGCCCCCACAAAGCCCTCTATACCCCCCATCCCACAAGCCACTCCTCAAAGTAAGTCAGAAAGGAAGGTTAGGTAGGGTGTGGGGGGTTGGTTCATTAGGGAGTTGTTTGTCTGGAAGTGGGGGGATTGAGGAGCTAAAAATAACCTGTGGTCCTGGGGGAGATGGGGGAAACAGGCTCTCCTCCCTCCCTCCCCCTCCCCCCTGCAGACTCCATGAGCCCCTCTGATCACACCAAACCATCCTGGACCACACGAATCACTGCACGGACCCTGCTAGCCCCCCTAATCCTCCCAACCCCCCCACAAATCCTGCTTGCCCTCCCTAATCCTGCCAAACCTTTGTGGTCCCCACCAACCCGCCCTGCAGACCGCACTTTCTCCCTGATCTCCTTGATCCCTCATGGTCCTCTGCCTGCCTCCCAGATCTCCCCAAGCCCCCCACAGATCCAGCTTGCCCACTTTTGTAGTCTGTCTAAATCTAGTTGCAGCCTCTCT
>NW_017728993.1:31326606-31326939 GCF_001723915.1 Gavialis gangeticus | reverse complement strand
ATCCAGCTTGCCCCCCAATACCACTAAATCCTCCTGATCCCCACCAGCCTCCCCTTCAGACCCCACTTGCTTCCCTGATCCCCCATGGCCTCCATCTGCCTCCCTGATCCCCCTTATGGACCAAGCTCACCCCCCAAATCTGCCAAATACCACTGAATCCCCTACATGGACCCTGCTTGCCCCCCTGTTCCCTTCCATAGACCCTGTTTTCCCCCCAATCCTCCCCCCCCAGACCTCACCTGTTTCCCTCCAATTCCCCCTATCTCCCTGGAGTCTGTTTGCCCCCTCAGTTCCCCCCAGACCCTCCCCAGTAGTCCCCCAATCCCAATTTAC
>NW_017728993.1:31322904-31326595 GCF_001723915.1 Gavialis gangeticus | reverse complement strand
CCTGCCTGGCGGCACCAACTGCGTAAGCACCGGTTGACCTTGACATCTTCTCAAATGTCTGTACATATCCTATGTGAACATGCATATGTATACACGTATAAATAGTTCATTATTTTAAAAAAGAACAATGGCACTTTTTAAAAATTTCATATACCTAACCAGAAAAAAATGAAGCAATACTTTCAGCTACACGTCCCATAAACTATAATAATCTAGCCAGCACTGTGATGTCTTATTGGGCACAATTCCAGCTGGAAGTCACAGGCCTGTACAAATAAACTCAGCAAGTAGTAAAAAGAGTTCCAAAGGGGAGGGAATGAGACTGTAATCCTCTTTAACTGAATAACCAACATGAAATTGTGATTTCAGTTGGGAACATCCATAAATTTAGGAACTATTATGTCTTTTTAGCACTTAGCACTCATCCTTTCCTATTCAAAAAGAAACTGCTAGGGCCATCTAGCCAATGTGAGTAGCACATGGACACAGAATA
Organism: Gavialis gangeticus; assembly: GCF_001723915.1. NCBI lineage: Eukaryota > Metazoa > Chordata > Crocodylia > Gavialidae > Gavialis > Gavialis gangeticus. The sequence continues at coordinate 31,326,102 of NW_017728993.1, read as the reverse complement.
ACCAGCTGAACTTAAAAATGGTCCACTTGCTGAAAATCCTTTGAATTACTGCCTTCAGTATACAGGGAATGACATGACAGCAGTAATGTAAAAACAGAAGGTAGATTGGGCAAAGCTTCCACCCCTGCCTTATCCAAGGGAATAGACTGAAACCTAGAGTAAAACAATGAACATTCACAAGTACTGCTTTGGGAAAAACACCTAAATTGCAGTGATTTAACTGGGAAGCATGCAGACTCTCACAGACTGAACTCCTTATGATCCCCAAAGGTCCAAACAGGTCTTGCTGCATAGGGTTTCCTCTAGTTTGGGAATGGGTGTGGAATATTGCATCATATCTCCATCACTTCATTTATGCTGCTCAGCCAAATGCCTCAGAACCAGCTTATTGCTCCCCTTCTATGATGGAACAGATCGATAGCCTGAAAGCCCTGATCTTCAACTCTTCAGAGGTAGCAGGATTGAGGTGTTAGGTAGTAAATCTGTTCTATTCAAATGAAGTAAAAAAGATGGTTTAGTGTATAGTTCATAAAGTGCTTTGCCGGTTTAAATTGATCAGAACTCTGTTTTATTAAGCATCATGCATTATCATGAAACAAAAAAGGGGTTGCTGCCCCCTTATGTTTATATCTAAATATAAGACAAAAAAGAATACGTCTCCTAGTTTCCCTATATATCCCTATCCAATATTGATCAGCATACCAGCAGGATTATCATTGCCAACTATTTTGTGGTCATCATGGCAAAAGGGAATATGTGTCAGGATTTTGAAACAGGATAGTGAATACATTTTATACATGTATATGGGAAACTCCTCTGAAGTGTGACAGACTTCATGGGAGAAAGCATAAAGGTAAGTATAAATTCAGCAAGTGCATGATAGAGGTTGGCACCATGGATTAATCAGAGGCAGGATTTGAAGAGATGTAGGGGCAAGGGGTGGAGAAAAAATCCATGTTAGCCATGTTGAACTTGATGTAATAGTAATATATCTCCTTAAGCATATGTCAGAGACAGGCTGTGGTTTTTGTTTGGACAGAAGGAGACAAGCCTGTACTACAGAGGTGGTTTTTTGAGTTGTGAGGAAAGAGATGATAGTTGTATTCATATTTGCAGATGACAATGTGTAGAGAGTGAAGAGGAGGAGACCAAGGATGGAATCCTGTGAACACATACAGAAAGTTGGAAGAAATACATTAATTCAGGATCCACATTTTAGAAGCCAAGAGTTATCCTCCATTTGGATTACTACTAAATAACAGACTCTGCAAAAACATTTTTAGTGAGTCTTTACATGATTGAGAGATATTAAGGGAAAGAATTCAGACTTACTTTCTTGCACAAGAAAGCCTTTTATTCATAGAGAAAAATAATTCATCATGTATCTGACATTACTTTTGATTATAAAATGTGCAACTTTTTGTGGCTTAAGAAGAACAATTCCCAGAAGTAGCTGTGTCATATTTTCCTCTTGCCTTTCACATTTTAAAATAAAAATAAATACATCCATAGTAAAAAATTGCCATGATACAGCCTTCATTCATGCTACCATATCAGTGGAATCCATGGAATTTTGTATAAGAAAATATGGGACTTTTTCATTCAATAAATCCATTTTTTCATTCTTTTTACATTTAATTTTCTTTATAAAAAATTGTCTCATGATCATACAGAAACATTCTAAATGTGAATTTTCTAATTGTTCTAAGTGATGCACTGATGTTTCAAGGTAGTCTGAAACTGATTCAGATGTAAACTCCTCTATCAATTTCACTGGAGTATCAGCTTTTAAGTTCAATGATGCTACTTAAAACAGTAGTCTCAATGCCAAAGGAACAAAGATTGTTTGTTTTGGGAAACGTCTTCTACTGGAGTGTGTAGCTGGAAGTATCAGGCTAACAGGAACAGCTACTAACCCAGTTTGCCACTCTCTCAGCTGTTCTTTAGGGTAGACATAGGTGGCCAGAACCCACCATCTGGGTCTAGCCACCCTCCCACTCCCTGCAACTGGAGTGGCTAGTCAGGGTCAGCTGACCCTTTACCCCTTCCTTTAAAAACCCCTTACCTGGAAGGGGGACTGTCTTAATCTTGTACATAGGATGTTTTGCTCTTGGCTGTACTGACTCTCTGACGGATTCTCTGGCTGCCTGAACTGGTTTGCCCATGGACCTTAAGTTTGACCTGACCCTTTGGCTTCCTTGTTTAACTCTGGTTTGATCACTTGGATATCCAACCTAGATTACCTCCTAACCCTGTGCTCTGATCCTCTGGATCTCCAACTTGGTTTCCTGGACAAATCTTTTTGCTTCCTGGCTCCTTGGTTCCCCTACACTCAGTCTCTGCATACTCCCCTCAGATCTTGGTTACTTCTTCTGACCTTGGATGACCCTCTGACCTGGCTGCCCATGACCTGGCATGATGGAGGAAGAACTTTTGTGTCAGAAAGCTTGTCTAACACCTTGGGAGAGAAGCAAGGGACATTAATAAGTGTGGTAAGGCAACAGGGTCTGTGCGTGGGGGTAGAGAGCAGTGGCTATGATATACTTTCACTTTAACAAGGCTTTTGACATCACTTCCCATGATATTTTCATTAACAAGCTATGGAAATTCAGGCTAGATGAAATTACTGTAAGGTAGGTACATAACTGGTTAGATCATTGTGCTCAATGAGTAATCATCACTGGCTCAAGTCTAGCTGGTAGGAGCTATCAAGTGGGGCTCCCCAGGGGTCTGTCCTCAGTCTGGTATTTTTAATATATTCATCAATTATTTGGATTATGGGACTGCGTGGGATTATGCTTAGCAACTTTATGAAAGACACCACATTGGGTGAAGTTGCAGACACTCTGGAGGGTAGGACTAGAATACAGAATGACCTGAATCAATGGTGCTCAAGCTTTGGGCTCTGTGGGCTACATGGGTGGTACAGAGCTAGTCTGTAGGCCCCATCAAGACCAGGCACCAGGATTGGGCCCCTGGCACCACCTTCTCCTGGCCTGCCACATTGGGATTGTGCCCTGGGGCGCACAGCTGTCTCCACCTAAACCTGAACTCAAGGATTGGGTGTTCAATCCAGCACATAGGTCCTGCAGCTCCCCATAGGTCCAGAAATTTGGAAGCAGGGGAGTGGTGCCAGTGCATCCCTACCATCAAATTTCTAGGATCCTCCCCCCCCCCCCCCCCCCCCCCCCCCCCCCC
>NW_017728993.1:31322120-31322859 GCF_001723915.1 Gavialis gangeticus | reverse complement strand
CCCCCCCCCCCCCCCGCCTGCCCTGCAGGCTGGATCTGAGCCACAGACTGGGGGTTGAGCAATCCTGACCTAGATAATACTAAGAAAATGGTCTGCAGTCAACCAGATGAAATCCAACAAAGACAAATGCAAAGTCCTGCATTTGGGATAAAATAATTGCATGTATAAATACAAATTGGGGAATGACTGGCTAGGCTGCAGTACTACACAGAAGAACCTGTGCATTACAGTGACCATAAACTGAATATGAACCAGCCAACAGTGTGCTTCTGGATGCTGGGTTGGTTGTATTAACTGGAGTGTCATTTGCAAATCAAGGGAAGTGATTCTTGCACTCTGTTCAGTGCTGATGAGACCTTATCTAGAATACTGTCTCCAGTTCTTTGCCTCAAACATCAAGGTGTCGATAGATTGGAAAGAATCCAACACAGAGGAACAAAAATGATTAGAGGTTTTGAAAGCATGATTTCTGAATACAGATTGAAATAACTGGGGTTATTTAGCCTGAAGAAGAGAAGAACAAGGGAGGATTTAATAATAAACTTAAAATACCTGAAGGAACTTATAAAGACGATGGAACTGGACTTTCTCTATGTATAGGGTACAAGAATAGGAGCTGCAAAAAAGGAAATTTAGGCTCAGGATTAGGAGGAACTCTCTTACTATGAAAGTAGTCAAGAATTGGAACAGGCTACCTAGAGAAATTGTGGAATATCTGTCCCTGGAAATATTTAAGAGC
>NW_017728993.1:31307577-31317120 GCF_001723915.1 Gavialis gangeticus | reverse complement strand
GTAGTTAAGAATTGGAACAGGCTACCTAGAGAAATTGTGGAATATCTGTCCCTGGAAATATTTAAGAGCAGGTTGGATTGACACTGAGGCCAGGAGTGTGTGCATTACGCTTATCATGCAATGTGGTCAAAAAGTGCTGTACACCCATAACCAAATTGAGATTCACCACATATAGACCACTTAAAAAATGGTGGACCCCAGTCTAAGATAGACTTGGGTAGATATAGTATCAGACTAAAGTGCTTTAGGTTAGAGGACTCTCTTGGATGTCTGCACCAGATCTCACAACTCAAGTTAGATTGCAGGTCCATGGCATCCCAAAGACTCCTCTCTGGGTGGCATGCTAGCTTCATCCAGTGCTCCTCTGCTCCAGATGAGCACCATCCTAGCTCCACTTATGGGCTGTTATAGAGAGAAGACAGAAAAGGCTCTGTCTCCTCACTGTGTAGCCAGGCAGTGGGGAGGAGAATGGAGCACTCCTGGCATGTGGTCCCCCAGCTTGCTGGCTAAGATCTTGGGGGGCCACACTGGTTCCATGTGGCAGCTGAGCTCCATTCCCCCACCCCTGCCCCAGCCTCCTGACAGTTTCATCTTAAGCCATGCATGGTTTTTCACTACTCTGGGAACTGGGGGCAGGCATTTGGGGAATGGAGCCCCCCTGCCACATGGACCCAGATCATTCCTCTCAAGTCCTGAGCCAGCAAGTACAGGGAGGAAAGGGGGGCATATGGCAGGGAGTTTTGTTCCCTTACACTCCTGCTCTCAGTTCCAGGATCAGCAAAAAGCCTCATGTGACTCTGAGCTATAGCTCCTGGCTGCAGCTGTCAGGAGACTAGGGTGGGGAATGTAACCCCCTCCCCCCCACTTTGTGGACCCAACCTGGCTTTCCCCAAGGCCAGACCCAGGAATCTGGGAGAGAGGGGGCATGGAGCAAGGCATCTCCACCTCCCCACTTCCACTCCAGCCCCATGACAGCTGCAGTTTGGAGCAGCACATGGCTTTTTGCTGCACCAGGAACTGGGGGGGGCAGGCAGAGGGGAAGAGAACCCACTTGCTGAATGGGTCTGACCCAACCCCCCACAAGACCGGAGCCAACATAGCTGGGGGGCTCATGTGGTGGTGAGAGTTTAATTCCACACCTCCTTTCTTCACCTAGTCACTGCTCCTGACAGTCACCAGATGGTGAAGGGGGGGGTACAGCTGAGGAAAGGGATGACCAGCTGCTTGGCTGGGCTTGGCATTCTTCAGCAGCTCTAAAATCATCCTCCCCCTGCCCCCGAAAGGCGAATTTCTGTTCTGTTCATTCCTGACCTAACCTAGAGCACCTTAAGTAAAGCACAATACTTAAAGTACTTCTGCCTTGGGCTTTTGAATGTATGTACTTAGCTTTAGATGGGATAGTTTAATCAGGGATGATTCTGTCTTGAGCAGGGGACTAGACTACATACCTTTCAAGGTTTCTTCTAGCCCTACTTTCCTGTGATCCAATATCCATGTATGCAGGCAAGCTATGCTTGCAGATATAATTGGTTCTTCCTAACTAAACATATAATGTCATATTAAGAAGTAAAGCACCTCTCATGGATGTTTCTTTCTAATTTCATTAATCCAACCTGGATTAGTCCTTTAGGAAGCTACATAAAATGTCTTGTATCCTGGTTTTTAAATTTTCTTACATGAAAAGGTGAAGAAAATATTCATTTTGGCTCTGATTATAGTCATAAGCCATGTGTAAATGAAATGAAGGGCATGTATGCATGGCACTTTAAAGGGGGTTAAATGCTTTTGCACCGCTTTAATGGTGTTCGTGTTTGCACGCATTGGTGGTGTATTGTACAATAATTCCAGCTGCTGTAGCAAATTCAGCGGTGTAATGCTCCTTAAATGACAGAGCAAGGCACTGGGTTTCGTGCAGCTCAGGGGCCCTGCAGGAAGCCCTGCAGGCAGCCTGGCAGCAGCCTGGGAAGGTAGGCTCTGCCCAAGGAAAAAAACGTGGCAAGCGTGATCTGCCTTCCTGAGCTGCAAGGAGCAGTTGCCAACCAGGGGGCGGGCCACTGCTGCCACAGAGGGAAGCACCAGCTGCCCCTGCAGCCCAGGGACTGCTCTGCACACTGGTAGATTGCCCTCCCTCCCTGCCACTGGAGAGGCAGGTAAGTGCATGGGTGTATGCACAACACAGGGGTTTACTTGGTCCTAAATTGAAGTGGTGTTTTTAAGGGCCCACATTTTCATTTTAGGGGCCCCATTTCTTCTGCACATGCCCATAGAAACAAAACGTGGCATGCTGAAGAATCAGAAGCAAGGACTGGGGAGTTGTGGGATTGCTTCTCATGGCCAGCTTTCTGTGCTTGAGGTCTGCAGCAGTTGCTAAGTTCTAGAAACACTGCATGGAGATATGAGAGAAGAGGTTTGACCTCAGATGCTAACATTTTAATATTGCTTCTTGAACTTATCTGGACTTTACAGGGATTGCTTAGGTTTTTCTGTGTAGAGGCTAGTGTGTACCAGCTTTAGGGCATCTTAAGGTTGACCCTGTCAGCCTAGACATGGACAAAATATGTGACCTAATAAAAAGTACAGCAATGAGAATATAGGATTTAAATGGTTCAGATCGCTACTCCATTAGCCTCAGAATTGTAAATTCCATGCATTTCCAAAGGTCCACAAAGCCTCTTAATAACAATTATGAGATAACTTTTATGTATCTGTGGATAAGTCTCTTCATAGTGTCCTGCAGCAAGAGGCTATCTGTCACTTGTAAGTCTCTGGATTTGGATGTATGTTATATATGTTTCTCTCTCACAGTATCTAATGTAATTATTATGTACAATATTATTACTTATTGGGCATTATTCACATCAATGCCCAATCCTTTTTAAGATCCTGTTAAGCTCTCAGCCTTAAAAATACCATGTGGCAGGGAGGTCCACAGGTCAATTACTATGCAAAATCAATCAATTAGCTTTTTCTCAGTTTTATATCAGTTAACTTCACATTCCATTTAGTGTCTGTTTCTCAAATATTGTAAGAAAGAAAAAATAGAAGCTCTGATTTTTCTTTAGAACAAAAGTTCTGTGAGAATTGTAGTGCTGAGACCTTTGGAAACTGAACAAGTTAAATTGTGCTAAATTACTGATTTATGTCCCAAACTGTAGACAACTGAGTTTCAAAATGTGGGTTCGTGCCTTAGTTTCCTCATGTAAAAAATGAAAATATTTCCTTTCATGGTGGGAAAAATGTGAGACTTGCATCATTTATGTTTATAAAACTTTCTGTGATCCTTCAAAAGAAGGTGTTTGAAGTGCCAAATATGTGGTTTTGTTCTTATAAGCACAGAACAGAAATACTTTTTTTTCTCTGTAGTGCAGTTTTTATTGCAATTGTTGAGCAAATCCATGAAGTAAAAGCCACACTACATTATGCTGTCCAACAGTGGATACTATGCTTTTATGTCTTTAATAGGATGGCATAATGGTACCATTACTACTGTTATATGCCAACATATAGATCCATTCCATCACCTTAAGGTGCTCTTTGAACAGCTGTTCAGCCCTGTTTCCTGTTCTTAGCTTCCTTATCTTTGATTTGTACTGACCCTGTACCCTGTCAATGTGATTGCTATATTTTAAGTATTAGAGAAATATTCCACTGAGGTGTCATTCTGATTTCTCAAGTAAATGCTGTATATTATTGAAGAATTGTTATATGGTATAGAAATATGAGGATGACATTATTTAGTTAATTTTGGATTTATTCCAGATATACATGCTTATACACCAAACACACTTGAGAGATGTAGGTGTTTATAAAAACAGTACCCCAGCTAATCCAAGGCTGTACTTATTCCCCTCTTGTGACTCCCCCACCACCCCAATACACAGACAGACAGACGCATGTAACAGTTCTTTGATAACAAATGCTCACAGTACTGGGCACTGCCACCAGAAGTAAGCACTTGCAGGACTGATTTTAAAATGCTAAAACCCTTGGTTTATCTGATGGGACTACAGCACAGTACTACAGAGGCATTTTGAGTGCTGCACTTGTGTTGAGTCAGCCACCCTTTTGTGCAGGAAGAGGAGAGAGCAAGAGATGGTGGCGTACACCATCAATGAGGGTGGCTGCCTGATGTTATATCTCTAGGAAGGAGTGCTCCTCCTCATTATTTTCTATTAAATTAAAAAGTGATGGGAAGTAAGCATTCCATTTTTCTCCCAGATGCCTGAAGCTGAGTAGTATCCATCATGTTGAGGAAAACATGGTGACTGGGACAAAATAATCAGAACTTAATTAGAAGGGAATAATTGTTAGGTTTTGTGAAGAATTCCCATGTATCATCCCAGCATTTGTGAAGTGTTCATCTTTATTCCAGTGCAACCGCAATAGAAATATTTTAGTGCTGATGGACTGGCCATACTATTAAAGCAGCTGTCCCAAAGATGGTGACTTGTGAACAAATGAAGGAAATTCAATTTACTGGGCATATTCTAAGATTAACATGCAGCATGGTAAAGAAAGCCAATAGACTAGGACACCTTACCCTCTTAGATCCCATTGTAAATCCTGTTTTATATAATGAAGATGCTATTCTTCAGACACCACAGTCACACACCTCTCCAGTAAACATTTCCTGGTGCTAGATAAGAGTTGGAGGAGGAGCAGAAGGTAGTTGCTTTGCACTGTCAAGATTTCCTCCAGTATAGTCACCAACCTGGGTAACATCTGTGGAAGCCCCAGGCTTGGAGAGGTCTTATTAAAACCTTTTAGCATTGAGTTTGAGAGAGAGAAAGATTAGGGGCATTATAATAATTATAAAAAATTATATATTAGTCACAGAAAATAAAAGCTAGAGGTTACAGCTCTCTATGACAATATTTGCTACATGCTTTTATTTTCTACATCTGCCATAATGAGGCTGCTAAGCTTTGTTTTTATAACCAGATCTTAATGTTCAACAGGATAAAGTAGCATATATGCTGTGTGGTTAATTTCGCTATTCAGATTATTTTTTTCTAAATGTATAGCGCAGTAGAGTTCAGTTCTTTACAGCTAAAATGAAGAATACAGTATTCAAATAACAAAATTTGAATAGAATTAATTTCCGTTCTACCATAACCACCCACAAAAGGAAACTGCTTGGTGCTATTTTCGTCCATAATATTGACCCTGGATGATATGCTCAGTTGCAAATGAGAAGATTGCAGCTCAGCTTCCAATCCTGGCTGAGCAGCATGCTGGGACAGTCTCATGGCATGACTTATGTGGGTCTGAAGGCCTCTCTAACTTGCACTGGCCACTTAATGGTGCCAAATAGCCATTAAGGGATCCAAGAGTCCCAGGGCACCACCAAGCCTTGGCCAGGCTCCCTACATGGGTCATAAAGAATAAATAACATAACTTTTATGTTACCATTTTGTCATTGTAGATCTGCCTACACTGATGCTATCCATCCAGGATTGATTATTCTGGTACTAGGATTGCTTGCATTGGAAGAGAGCAGGTTAAAGCTGTTTCTCAGAAAGGGGAGAAGAGGAAGAATCAAGGTGAACAGTGTTACTTTAATTTATTTTCAGGGATATTTCCTATGCTGTTTTTTCTCCATATACTAATTGTTTTATCATTATCATTATTGTTGTTGGTTTGTTGGTCTACTGGGTTAAATGCAAAGAGAATATTCCCAAATATTACTCATTTTTGACAGCTTGTTAAAAATTCTTGTTAGCATTTAATGACAAATGCTAATGCAGCAATTGTATTTTATTCACTAAGCGCCCCACAATGAGGTGACTGTATCTGTGACCTTGCAGTAGATGCCTGAGGACTTCTACTGGCTATGGAAGCCACAAGCCTTCATTTGCTACTAGGGTCATGCAACTTTCAGCTGGCTTCATATATGCTTTTAAGTTGATATGCACCAGTGATCAGCTACCATCATTCTGACAAGAGAAAAAAAATGGGGTTCGGAAGCAGGAACTCCTATAGGCATATGAACTTGTTCTGCAGTAATTTAAGGTAGCCTGACATTTCTGCATTTCAAATAATGCCTTGATTGTTCAAAGACACAGCTGCCATTTTCATGCTAATGAATAAAATCTTATTGATAATAAATTCTCCAAAAAAATTAAAAGGAACTATTCAGGCAACAAAGCCAGCAAATTCATCTAAGTTTACCCACCAATTTTCTCTTGGGAACAATTGTACAACTAGAGAAGGGCAGTAGTGCCAAGGCCTTTTCAGCAGCCACATCTGCAAATAGAAAGCAGCAACGTATATTTCTGTACCTTCATTTGGTGTCTTAAATAGAGCACCAAGACCCTCAGTCCCAGCGAAGATGACACAGACACTCTAATCCTATGTCAATTCATTTTTGTGCCCTTAGAACTGCAACCTGTTTGCCTCCAGCCTCCTTATGTGCTTTTTCCCCCTCAGCTCTCATTGCTTCCAAGTATATGCAAAAAAAGATTGAAATATAAACATAAACTTTAAAGATGCAGATTTGTTTCACTGTTCAAGTCTCCTGAATATTTAAACAGGAGAAAATAATCTCACAATTATTAAATGTTCAATATCTGACAAATACAAATAAAATGTCAATCTTATCATTCCTTGCTGCAGAATTCCTGGTCAGAAGTAATTGCTGCCTTACAGTTTGATTTTCAAGAGTAGTTGGGATCAATGCAATTGATTTAACAGAAAGTTTAATTATTTATTTTAGATGCAGTTTATTGTGGAGTTTGCCACACGTAGACTAATTATTTAGATAGGAAATTGTGACTGTCTAAATTAATATTGGAGAAGTGCAGAATTTACCCTCAGGCTGCAAAACTAGGATCAAGCAGGAAACTGTTTTAAGGAAGTTAGAAATGTGTATGTCATTAAAAGCTTCAAACTTGCACAAAAAAGAAGGGCAAACTACAGCAGTTATTTCCCACTGGAAAATATTTAAATACAAATAATAAAGACTGCATTGTCTCTGATGTTATGCATTTCTCCTTCTCCGAAAATGTATTCTTGAATGACAGCTGTCAGAGGGCCTGGCTCGGTGTGACACAATCTATTTGAAGATTTCTAATTGTGCAGTCTCAGAAGAAATGCCATTGCAGACTGTGAGAGCTCTCGTTTTTGCTAAGGCTGGTGGATTGTGTGACCACAACCTGGGACAATTGAACAGCAGACGTGGAGAAAAAAGAAGTTAAATAAACAAAGCCTTCATACAAAGGTCACAGTCAGAACAAGCTCCCTTTTCATAAAGAGAGAATCTAAGAAAGTGACTTTCAGCACTGCTAGGGCAAAAATCAACAGAGGACTGCAACACATCCTTTGAAAATTAGCTTGGAGGGCTGGCATGTCATATAAGGATAATCAGTCAAAAAAACCTGTGACAGGAACCTTCATCAGTAAAATCTTTTATGATATTCCACTGACATTTATGAATGTACAGGAGAGTTCTCGAACTTTCCCGCAACTCCTGCTTTCTTTCCAGATTAGGGAAGAAAAGTGGAATTATAATTTGAGCATACATGCAAAAGAAATGACTATGTAATTATTCTCACACAGAATCGGAGCTATGGCTCAGTGACTAATTGGCTGTTATTTCATAAAGAAAGTTGATATGCATAATTTGAAGTGGACAAACTCAAGTCCAGGCTGAGACTTCCTTGTGAATCAGGATCACAGGTGAAAATCTTACCTATGCCTGACATGTTGGGCTTTGAACTCAGGGGACACAATGAGTTTCACTGTCAAAACAGAAGGAACTGGGGGGCTCAAATAGGGATCACCATGGAGCATATCTTGAGAGAGGCTCTCTGGATTTCATTGCGCAAAAAGGCTCAGGAGACCAGCTGAATTATTCCCTAACTTAACTGATATTTATAAGAAATCATTTCAATAAAAAGTAACTTTTTCCAGCAGGACAAAATTTCCCAGGCTGCTTATGGCTTTTTTTTTTTCCTGAAGAAAGGCATAAAAACCATCAAGGTGATACTTAGCATGGTGAACATGGACAGATACTGTAGAAAAATAATTTTCTGGAAAACATTAGCTAACTTTTCTTTCTCATTCCAATTCAGTGCTATTTCAGGGTGTTCAAAATGTAGTTAATACAGTGCTCACATTCTGGAGTGCTATCGGCATTTTTTCTGATGCATATAAATGAGCAGATATTAATGCGTATAAAACCTTTACCAAAGAAAATGTCAGGTCAAAGTAGAAAACTTTTCTTCTTAAACAATTTGTGAAAATTCAAAGAAAACAACAAGAGATTTTTTCCCCCTTCCCATATGGCTAAATTTTAAACCCATGGTTTTTTTTTTTCCCTTTAATCTATTGGTCTAATCTAAATGCCATGACTTTGGATCCAGCAGAAAGCATGCTAAATCTTCTTTAGACAAAGGTAACTTTTTCCCAAGACTCTGCTCATATTATTCATTTATTTTTGTTTTACCTTTTTGGTTCATAACAATAGAAACTTCACAGCTTGATAAATTACATGTCAGAACCTGTTTCTGTTTATTCTTTTGGGGCTTAAGGGATTATCAAAAAGGTTTTGGCTTTTTGTTCGGAGGTTTTTACGGCCACTTGAATACTGCAGGTAGATATACAAGTGTACATAGAGTAGTACTCTAGGCAGCTGATATCTGTATTTTTAATATTATTGTTGTTTGTAACATATTTAGCCAGTTCTCACTCATTTTCTAAAGATGCTCTAGGCACCTCTGTTTATCTTACCTTTTCTTAAAAAGGACAGTTTTACCTGCAGAAATAATTGTTTCTTTGTATTATAAATCACAGAGATGCAGGCCCCTAAAGCTATACTGTATGTGATTTAAAAACTGAAATATGCTAAAAGGCTTAACAGAGGGTGAATATGAAATCTGAAATTGCTTTGACAGTTAGGGTATAATAATTTATTTCTACTGACTATTAAAGGTTCATTGATTTAAAGTCCATTAAATATTTCTATAAAATAAGGAAATTTTAAATTATGCTCAATCAGTAATTTAAAAAATAAATTCTGAACTTTTACCTTTTGACTATTGAAGTGATTTTTCCCCCACTAATTTGAATTTTATCTTAAATGAATTAGCAAACAAATACAAAACAAACAAAAGCATCTTTTCAGGAAAGTGGGTTTCATGTTTTCAGTACCATCAGATGTATGATTAGTGCCATTCTGATCACCAGGGATTTGGTCTTCCCTGACAAAAAATTTCAAATTCTATGATAAAAAAACCCCAAATCCGCAATGAAAATGAAACACCACTCTGTGTGTGTGTGTGTGCGCGCGCGTGCGTGCGTGCGTGTCTGTGTGTGTGTGGAGAGAGACGGATCGATTGAACACAATGTTTTATTGATATATTTACCATTTTAAAGCAATTTGGAAGCCTACCAATGTCTCAATCCTTATAGTAAAATAAATACTAAGTACCCATAAATTTTGGTATTTGATTTTGGGATTTTTATCATGGAAAATCAGAGCTCCCCCTGTCCCCTTAACTCACCAAGATGCAGGTCCAGGCCCCTCACTCCCCCTCCCCACAG
>NW_017728993.1:31302155-31302577 GCF_001723915.1 Gavialis gangeticus | reverse complement strand
CCAATGTCTCAATCCTTATAGTAAAATAAATACTAAGTACCCATAAATTTTGGTATTTGATTTTGGGATTTTTATCATGGAAAATCAGAGCTCCCCCTGTCCCCTTAACTCACCAAGATGCAGGTCCAGGCCCCTCACTCCCCCTCCCCACAGCCCCCAGCCTTGCTGGTATTCCTCACTCTCCACCTGCATGGTGCTAAGGCAGCAGGGGGCTCTCAGAGGCAAGGAGCTTCCCCTCTCGACCCTGCTCTGCCCTGCAGCTCTGGGTCCCACCTGCTGGGCTGAGGAGGCCCCGGGGGAGGTGAGCAGGATGGGGAGCCCTAGCCTGCAACAGGCAGCCCACCCCACCCCACACACAGATTTGGGGAGGCATGTGGCCCCCTTGCCCGCCTAGGAGCACACAAGAGTGGGAGCCAGCCCCA
>NW_017728993.1:31300986-31301393 GCF_001723915.1 Gavialis gangeticus | reverse complement strand
TGGGATAGTCAGTAGGAACTTTGAGGGTGAGATACTTGCTGAATTAAATCTTAATTTTGTCTTTAATTCTTAATCTTTAATCCTGAATTTAAAATGTCTGAAGACCTCTCAATATGCTATTATAACAGCCATATAAATTCTCAGTTGTGGTTTCAGCATTCATTTTAATGATAGAATGATTAAAATGGTATGCTGTGCAGTGAAACTATTATCCTCTAGCTTACTAGGTACTGCTTAGGTCTAATTCCTGCAGTTTGAAAACAATCAGAACTCCAGCTGATCTCAAGTAGAAAGATAAACTGTAGTGGGAGTACTGTAGGCCCTGAGAGAAAGACATAATGATAGATGGCCTAATGAACTATCCTTTTCCTGGCCCACAATGAGTATTTTATGATTCAGCAATACAA
>NW_017728993.1:31284906-31295986 GCF_001723915.1 Gavialis gangeticus | reverse complement strand
CCACACCCTGCCCACACCCCCCAACTCCCCCACATATACAACCTTGTCTCCTAACCACCCATGAAAACATTATTTTCCAATAAACATTACCTCTGATTTTCATACCCATGATATGTAAGTGGTAGTACAGGACTCTGCAAAAATTGGCAGGCCCAAATTTTAGCTGGACTGTTTTTTTATATAACTTCTTTCAATATTAATGTAGTTATCTTGATGTGCTATTCCCTCCACTCCCCAAATCACACTTACCAATGCTAGTTTTTATCATTTAAATATTGCAAATCTATTAAAACAACTTAACACTGATGAGCTTTTGACCAAGAAATTGGAGTCTAGGTCCAATGAAGAAAGGTAAAACTAGTCAAAAACAAAATGCAAGCTTTTAAAGCAGTAACAACCAGAAGTCCATAAATAAACACGTAATTTAGAAGCTGTGTAAACTAAAAGTGCTTTGTTCATTTAAAAAAAACCCTAGAATAAATAGGCAAGTAGAGTTTTACAAAAAGAGTAAAAACAATACACAGAGTGAGGAGACAATTTTATTCTCTATTGTTCAAAACAGCAACAAAAAAAACCCTTAACAGCATGAATTAGAATTGGGCAATAATTTTTCAGCAAAAAAACCCAGTTTTTTTGGCACTGAAAAATGAAGATCCAGTCATGAAACCAATTAGCAAGTTTATAGTATGTTCAACAACTTGTCTCAGTCAAAGGGAAAAACCCTCCAAAATATTTTTCTTCTACAGTTGTAAAATGAATCATTTTGATTTTTTTATTTGAAAAGCTATTTTCAAAATGTTATTTTTTTTTTATTTAAAAGCAGCTCAAAAGTATAAAGCTATAGTGAAATATTAAGCCTTGTACAAAGTGTTTGGTTCAGTTTGGAATTGATGTGTTTAGTGTATTTCCTTTCACTAAAAATTTTGGGAGAAAATAATTTTGGGTCGACTCACATGTTTTCCTTGTTCCCATTTTTTAAATAATCCCAGGAACAAAGAATCATATGTGTACACTTACTCTTCTGTGAACCATGGCAAGATAGGGTGGAGATTCTGATAGTCCAAGGCAGTGGTTTGCAAACTTTTTTCATTTCCAGACCCCTAAAACATTTCAAATGGAGGTGTGGACTCCTTTGCAAATTTTAGATCGAGGTGCAGACCCCTTGGAATTGTAAGTGTGGGTATTCACATACTTTTGATTGATCATAGTTATCTTTCACAGACCCCTTAGACATAGTCTGTGGATCCCCAGGGGTCCATGGACCGCAAGTTAAAAATACCTATCATATGCTTTAAATTCAAAATGACACAATGGATGCTTTATTTCTCTTTGTTTGTTTGACCCTGTAATAAAAACACACAAATTATGTCTAGTTGTTGAAGGGAATCATGTTTTATAAAAATCACTACCAGAAGCAGAATTGACTACCATCATTTTTTCCAAGTGCAAAATTCTTAGGTCTCTTCTTTCTTCAAATTTAGGCAAAGAAGTACCTTTAGCCCTAACTGCTGTTAGGTATGGCAGTGCTACTGAAACAATGCCAGAAGAAGACATATCTGTAGCCTTCTCTCCTGGCTTTATTTAAGGTCTACATAAAAGTTACAGTGTTTGCAGTTGCAGCATCTGGGGTTACAGGCACAGTCACAAAACCAATGGAGGGATTTTGCCCATTTCTGGTCTTGAGCTTCAAACTAGTTTCCTCTCATATTAATAACTGAGAGGTTTAAAAAAGGATCCAGGACAGTTTATACTACAGTCTATATTGCTACCAAAGAAGTAGAGGCTGCAGCAACTTCTATTAGTTATGCCTATGATTACATAACCAGCAGCAGGTGCCATCAGGGAACTGGCCTTAGGCCTAGGTTGGAGTCACTACTAGAAATGGTGTTGTGTTCTACCTCCAGTATTAATCACTTCCTCTTGTGACTTCAACAGTGAAACATCAGAAGCAAACCCCCGTTGTGGCAGAAGCACCGACAGCTCTAGTACTGCTGCAGAAACCGCAGCGGTACGAGTCTGACATTACAGATTAGTCGAAAACTGCATGAGAAAATGATTTTGTCAGGTTAGCCAGACCATCATTACAGACCACCTCCGCATGGCTCCCTGCCCTAGGCAGTGGGGAGGGACCGTGTGCATACATATATCAACAGGGCTGTGTTCCATTTTAGCCTGAAAAGATTATGCTCGTTGAAAATTACTTCATGCAGTGCTAGTCAATCAACATTTTTTCATTCTTCAGATCATACTGTTTTTCTTTCAGAAGGGTCACAGGTAGTTTTGTGTTTCAGTGGGAGGATGAGGGGGGAGAGCTATAGTTGATTTTACTTAATGAAAACTATTACTTGTCTTTGTTTTCAAATTCTAACATCATACTCTGTGCACATATAATTACATATTAGTTATATATGTCTTCTTTAAAAATATTAGCACCTGGTGATTTGATGATGAAATACTGCAATTAGCTGTGGTGTGGCCCCTTTCTAAATTTAGAAATTTCAATGTAAAGAAACGATCAAGGCATGTGGTGGTTTTGGATGGTAAATGTGGAAGAACTGCTGGTCTTAACTGCAACCAGCAGTCATTATCTTGTGACCAAGGCTGCTGGTATTATTGCCACACGTATATTGTTTTAGGAGAAGTCATTAGATGGCATTGTATTATATGGTCTTTCAGCTTCTACTTACTGTTTGTTGTGTGAAGTACAAGCTTTATAAGGAAGGCATTGTTAGTTTTACAATGCAGTTCCTCTAGGAGGAGCTGTATCAGTAGGAAATTTCTCTTTAATCTGCATCAGTCAGTTCTTTATGAGGAGTGATTTCAACAAACTAGTGTATATATATCTGGGTTGAGTTCTGAAAAAGCAGATTGTGACCACCTCTGTTCAAGGACTTACAAATACAGAAAGAATAAACAAGCCACACTACGCACAGTTTAATTCCACATTATTAATTTATTCTCCAACAGGAAACTATGTATATAGGTATTGTGTTTTATGATCAGTGAAATTATCATGACCAGTTCTACAGACACTTTGTGTATATTAATGAACTGACTCGTGAGTAATTCCATAAAAGAAAGTGGGTCCAGGCAAGCAAGTAAAGTTATTTGCATACATTACCCACATATTCTTTCAGGATCAGACATTTAATTACTACTGTATATAAAGAGTATTTCTTGAGAACTAATTTCATATGTAGTCAGTCAATGCTCTCAAGAAGGTGTTGAAAGAGTGAATTAATTGCTGGTTTTAAAACACTTCCAGATCTTGGAGTATTTTATTATTACTGATTGAATCAACTCTCAACATTTCATTCAGTTTATATTCATTAATACAAGATCTATTCATTAAAATTCAAAAGCAGGTAAATAGCAATTATGAATGCTATTTATTTGCCAAAATCCAGCCCCTACCCTTTCAAAAAATGAATCTATCTACTACCCTTTGTGGAATACAGCCCATTCAGTGGAGTTCAAAGTTTTATTGAACGAGTAATGACTTGATAAAGCCTTTTACATTTTATTCCAATTTCCCTGGTTCATTGCAATCTACTCAAGGCAGTTGAAAATCTGCTTTTAAATATCTGAAATCCATTTTAAACATCCAACACAGCAATATTTTTCAGCAATTCCCCAATTGGCATATAGTTTTCAGGGGACTTATTTTGGAAGCTATTGATTAGCTTGTGAAAGCACCTTCCTGAATTCTCATAGGCCTTTCACTGTCTGCCACTGAGTTGAGCCCATTGTCATTTGGAAGTGTCCTTGAACAGCAGGGAAGTCGCTTGCTGCTGGTCTTTAACCTCTTGGTCTGAATAACAATGGATTCCTTCAACATGTTCAAAAATCCATTATACGGTGTCAAAATTATGTATCTTCTGGTAATGGGCATCTGCATGAAAGATTGAGTGATAGGACTGGATGAGAAATACATTCAGCAGCAGAATGACCAGTCACAATGATTCATAAGAATTCCTTTACTTTTTCCTTCCTACAGACCCATTCTTTTACTTTGCACTCTTATGCTCTGAGGAACCAGAATATAACTTCCATTCTTCTGACAGAGCCCCTCTCGAAAACAGGAAAGGAGTAAGGAATTGGGCAGAAATGTGTATAGTTTTCTTTCAGTTAAAGTATTGATTCTGAAAACAGTTCCAAATAGTCAGACCCATTTTGTATTTGCACAAATCCCCACTGTAGCCTGCAAGGAGTGAGAGAAGAGCTATAAATGAATCAGACAGCTGGTAGAGGATGGATCCATGATTATGCAGAGGTTACAGAATAAAGTTTGGACAGAGAGAAGGAGAAAAATAATAATAGTTGCAGATAGCGTTTGCCTTCTCAGAATTCATCTTGGAGCTCAAGGGGCAGAACCTCAGCTGATGCCACTTGTCATTGCAACATTGATTTCACTGAAGCTATGACAATTTACACAACTAAGGATCTACCCTTCTTCCCCTCACCCCCTCACTCATTGGTTTACTCAGCTGAGCACCCAAAGGGCAACTTATGCACAGTGATGCTCTGCTTTCTACAGCAATTTTTATTTAACTGAATAAACAGAGACCTTATATTCTGGCAAAGAATATAGGGTCTCTGCAATTAAACAGCTAAAAATGCTCCATGAAAGGCAATTTAATTAATACAAAGAGCCTGTTCATTTTCCAGAGAAGGAGAGAGGAAGGGGGAAAGGCTCAAAGAAACCTGAGAGGTCTGAGAATCAACAGAGTTAAAGTACAACAGTAAGTGGAAGTACATTATTGTCATGAGAATGTAAGCCATATGATTTCAAGATTTTGTTGCATCAATTAGGGGTTTGATCAGTTACAAATTGATATTCATAAATAAGGGAGGTGGGGGTTGGGGACTGGTCGATATCCATGAAACAGGCAGAACATGTAGAATGGAGCTCTCTGCTAGGTTACTGAAATGGATTGTTTGCCCTGGATCAGCTACTCCTCCCCCTTTTCCCACCCCATCGCCCCCTTGAATGGAAAAATGCCCTAGTCATGCTTACAAAGCACAGTAGTGAGCACCTGCAAAAGCAGATGGAGCCCAGTTTTAAAAGGCAAGTTCTTTGGGTTTGTGCCATGTATTTGAACACAGAAAAATGTATTTGAGGAAAAAAGGATATTATAATTGCTGTGCCTCCAGGGCGGCAATGACAGATGTACTGACCATTGGTTATTATCCTGCAGTATAAATGTTCTTACACAGCTATTTAATAACAAAATGCATAGATTGCTCAGTGTGCTATATATAGTAGTATTTAGGCCAATTCTTGCATACTGGCACCTTCTTTAAAAATGCTATCTTGTTTGAGCTTTTATATGAATCTAATAGATGAGTACTTTTTTATGATCCTGAAAAACTGCACCACTGTGGGTAGCATTCATATTCACACTGAATCCCTTCATAAAATTCATTATTTTATGAAATAGTAAATCCACTGAGTATTGGGGGAAAAACATTTTGAATGTGTTTTCCTTCAGTTTCGCAGCACAAATTCTGATTTAGCTAATATATGAAAGGAAATAGGGATCACAATGTTATAGACATGGAATTGCACTAGAATAAATCAGTTATTATAAAATATGTATTTTACTGTAGTGGGTAAGGACTAACCAAGAGAGATTCATTATGATGGGTGCCATAGAAACACAAAATAGCAGATAGGCTCTTACCCAAAAAGCTTTCAGTCTAAATGGGTGGAACAAAGGGACAGGAGAACACCTTCCTCTGTGTTTTAGGGTGTTCAGAGCCAGTGCTTTAATTTTGAATCTCATTATAGGTTTAAGTTTATATAGCAAGATGATATCTTTATCCAAATCCAAGCTGTCTCAGTATTCAAGGAAGCTTGGAATCTATTCATTTGTTATGTTCATATTTAATGAGTCATCTACTTTCTCTTCAATGCATGAGAATCCCACTGGCAGGTCTAGTAATAACAGATGTGTTTTGAAGAGACTCCTTAGGCTCTTCATCTTTTCACCAACTTGAGACATATATAAGGGGTCTGTTTTATTGCCTCAGCACCCCAGATTTAGTACAGACTCATTCTTTTCCTTTATAAAAGACAGAAAAAAAGTTGGACCTTTCCCTTTGCCTCTACATAGCAAGTGCGTGGTATATACACACACATGCATACAAGACCTATTCATTAAAATTATATATATAAATTATATATATACACGTGTATGTGTGTGTGTGTGTATAACACATGCTTGCTATGGGGAAAGCACATATATATGCAAAAGATTTGGGCCAGCAAGAAGGATCCATACAACCCTCTGCAATGCATGACCGCAGTGGACTAGATGTACTGTTTGAACACCAGGTTTACTTTTTCAGACAGAAAGTGCACAAGGGGAAAAATGAACACAATCTACAAGGCAGCAAGCATCAACTGGACTGTGTAGTGTAGTGCTTGGGAACACATGTAAATGTGTTCTGCTCCTTCAGTAGCACACCTGATTCTGAATCATTGTTTTTATTCCTCCACTGAGGATGCAAGGGGCTCCTATACACCTGCAGCAAGCTTGCTCTGATGTGCTATATCTTCAGCACATCAGAGCAGACTTAATTAGTTGAGTCTGCTGGGGCATGGAAATTAATGCACTCCAGCAGCCTCCAGCATCATGTGTATCAGTGTCTCCGTGCTGAAAAATGGTGGTGGGGCACTTTAAAGCGTGCTCGATGAGCTTTAGTTCAAAGTACCCCATCGCCATTTTTCAGTGCGGGGATCCTGATGCAAATAATGCTCTGGGTGCTTTTTAATTAGCACAGCTCTCGTAGCTGCGGTAATTAAAGCGAACCTCCTGGAGCACATGTATAAATGCCCCAAATCCTCAGAACCTAGAGTTTCTGTTGTTTTTTTTTGTTTTGTTTTTAAAGCCTCTTGTGTATGTCACAACATTGCAAAAGAGGGAGGAGTTTCCACCCTTTTTAAATGAAATACATTCACCTGTAAGGCCCAGACACAGCTTAATTTTAGAGCTGCAACTGGTGGAGATTCCATATAGCGACTGGTAATGAGAGAGGTGCATTTTGATTTGTTGCTGAGAGCATCTACCCATCACCATTATACCTCCCATCTCCTTCCACCACAATGTCATCTATAAAGTGAATTTTTGACCAAATTGACCTTGTCCTCTTACCACAACAGAGTTCCATCATGAAGAGAGAGATTTGGTCTATCCAATCTCTCCTTTACTTTTCTTTTTTTTCCAAGCTGACATTCAGCCAGAGAGAAATCTACTCCCTGCTAGGAATACAGGAAATGCACTGTAATGCCAAGTGCATCTTTAAGCATCAAATCATTAGTAAGAGTCACAGATCCTACCTAGAGGAAGGAAGCAGTTTTGGGTGTCTGTTTGAAGCTGAAACTGTATTATGCAGTAAATCATCTCCTCACAGTAGGCAGTAATTAGCTGGATAGGGCCTTTAAGTCTTGACTGAGCAAAGAACTTAAACTACATTTATGTCCATCCCACCTTCAGCAAAACATTTAAGCATATATTTTGCTGAATCAGAGCTGTAGGTTTAATTATAGTTTGGTTTTGGTAGAATCTATCAAAAATGTAAATATTTACACTTAAAAGTATATATATTTAAAATCACAGCACTGTTTCTGGAAGGCATTCATTCACGTAGGATTACTACAATGAGCACAAACTTAAAGAATTTTGCAAAGGTTTTTTGAGATATTATCTCTGAAGTTTTATAAAGTTCCATAATACTGGTTCTATGTTCTGTTATCCCAGCTGTAAATAAACTTTAATAAAAAATAAGTGTCAGTAATCTCCAACCTATTTTTAACCTGTCTCCTACCCTGATGTCTATAGTAATGATCTTCCTCTGACGGATCACAGCTGATCAGGGTCAGTCACTGATAAATGCATTTCAGAGGATTTTCCCCTTCTATCTCAGTTTGAAATTGTTATCCTATAATGGTATGTCCTTGTCGAAAATGCTTTTGACTCCAAATTTTTCATTCTTGTATCTAGTGTTATAGTACTTCTGGTAACTTTCCAGTTTCAACAGATGAAGCTAAATTCTGCTTTTAGTTGCATATCTACACTCTCAAGGTATCAGTTTGCAAATTAGGGCAGTGTTTGAGCCAAGACAGTTATTTATTGAGGGTAGAAATGTGAGTATGACTTGCGAAAGGAAATAAAAAGAATCACTGCCCTATTTTGTGCAACACATAGGAGACTGGAAAGTTGCAAGTTTTTTGTTTGTGTATTTTTTGTTATTTTTTTCCAGCCTTTATAATAGAAATGGAAGTGTTGCTTACCACCATTTGGGGGTAGGAGATGGGGAGGGGAGGAGATGGTATGTATAACTACAGAGCTGGAATAGAGTATATAGGTAATGATAGGTATGATGTAATTTGTAATAATCACAGCCTTTGAAATTCTTTTTGATTCTCCCTGATCATTAATTAAAGGCCTACACAGCTCATAACCAGAGTCTGCTAACAAAATCAGCCTTTAGGGGTAAAAGCAGGACTTCACTGAAGTCAATTAAAAAGCATGTATTAACTGCACTGGAGTCAGGATTCCACCCAATTTTTCCAGTATTCTGAAATTTAATAAGTGGACAGAAATAAACATTTTTAAAAGTCCTATAATAAAACTTCTCACTGATTTTATACATCAAAAGAAAAAAAAACAGGAATTAAGACTATTTATTTCTTTACAGGCCACCTTTAATGATATTTTAATGGCATGCAAAATAATTTACATGAAAGTGCATTTGTGGAGAATTCACTGAATACAGCTTAATGAAATGTAGAGAAGCATTTGCAAAATATTCCTATCTTACTCTAACTCTCTTGTATATGCGTCACCAAGGTGCACTGGAGTAACAATGTATGAATGCTGCCCTCTGGGTTTCTCACAGTATGAAATGTTTATCCTGTGAGGCTCTCTGTTAGAAACAGATTTCTAAAAAATAACTCAAATGTCACCCTACTGCGTTTTTTCAATTTATGCAAATGTAGAGAGTCACAGGACCTGTCTGAAGACTACTAACAACTCTTGTAAGCAGTGGGCCAAACACTTGTCTGACTTAGTGGGGTAAATCTGTCTAAGACTAAATACAGACATTCAAAAAGCCCAAGGCAGAATCGATCCAATCTATGTGGCTTTCTCTAAGCTGTGTAGACTGGGGCAGGAGTGAATGGAACATATGTTCACCCTTCAGTAGGGGGATGCAGGTGATACCTGCACTGGTTGAAGGCAAAAGGCAGGGGTGCTCCCACGTGCCTCCCAGTGTGCTGGATACTGCCAAAGGTAATAGAGCACAGCTGAGCAGGGACCATCCCTGATTGGCTGTCAGGCACATACCCCCAACAACATACCCCCAACCCCCTGCTCCCACTGTGTACCCTCCCCTGTGCCTCTTGGAGCAATGGGGGGGGGGGGGGATGTTTCAGCTCTGTCAGACCACAGCCCCTCTGCCTAGTCAAGGCTTCCAACTTAGCCAGCAGGTAGCCCAGACTGGGGGGGGGGAGGGGAGAAAAGCAGAGGCCCCTGAACCCCCACGCCCAGCCAGAACATTGGAAGGGCACAGTGGGACTCCTTGTCTTCACTGCTGACTAGCCCAGAATCGTTTCTATATCCATCCCACCCCTTCCATCTGTTAGCAGCCTCGTGGAAGGGGGAGAAACTGGGGAAAAAGCTGGTATCCATGCCCCCACCACCCAGATTCATCCAGAACAGTTGGGACGGGCATGCAGTGTGGGCTTTCCCTCTCCCCCACTGACTGGTCCAGTGAGGCTTCTGTCTTCCAGTCCCAACTCTGCCCCCCACCCCCTTTCTCTCCTTCCCGCCAGCCCATACCAGTTGGCAAATTTGGGCTTGGTGACAGAATCGCTGCTGGGCCAATCAGTGGGGGAGAGGGAGAGCCCCCACCATGGACACCCTAAAGCTGTTCTGGCTGAGTCTGGGGGAGCAAAGATCTCCCTCTGCTCCCTCACTGCCATGCATCCCTGCTTCCTTAACACCCCCCCACACACACACGCACACACACTGCTTGGCTTGGCTGGCAGGCTCAGACAGGACACAGGGCTGGGTGGCAGAGGCTTTACTGCACCAGCTCTGTAACACAAGCAGATGAGCATGGGTGGAGTCTAGCCTACTTGCTCTGAGCCAGGGGCTAGCAGGGAGCCCACAACAGAGGCTGGGATGCCAGAGGACAGCAACCTAAATTGAGTCGGAGTGGATCTGGAACAGAAGTTTAATAGAGCAGTGTAACCTAAACTGATGAAATCTTAAATCTAATACTACATCCATCCACATCTGACTTAGACTGGGTTCCACCATTTTTAAACCAGTCCTTGTGCACTGAACTTCTGTTCTATTAGGCTAGGGATAGAAGTTACACAAAACCGAGTTTAAGTGATCAGAAACTGGTTTAAACCTGTAACAGAACAGAAGCTTAGTGCACATAAGCCAATTTCAAAATGGCTGAAACTGATTTAAAGTAAACATGGTTGAATGTGATATCAGATCTAACTGATTTGGTTCAAACCAGTTTATGAAACTTCTGCTCAGACATCTTCCTGGTTCAAGTTAAATCACAATACCCCAGCATGCTTTGCAGCCCTTGGCTGGGCTGTGCTGTCTGTCTGCTTCAGAAAGCAGGGCTACCCCCACTCCTGTGCTCCCTAGCTGGAGCAGTGAGGGCTGGCTAACAAGGGGGGGGGGGACAAGCGCAGCTGCGGATGCAGCCCACTCTGCAGAGGTGGGGCCTGCCCCCCCAGGCAAACCCTGGCTGGGAACTGGGGCCAGGGAGGGGGGTTAAACACCTTTCCTCTGCACAGACTTAATGCTGGCTGACTGTGGACTATACATCCCAAAGGTACCTGGAAGTAGGAAGAGGAAGTGATGAGCAAATTTGCAGAGTTCAGCTGCTGGGATTTTAGACTGCAAATCCCAGATACCTCAAGGACAACAGGAAGAGGAAATTAACACACAGCTCATGCTGGCTATGTGCCAGAGAGCTGTGTTCTAATGCCCCCTGGCTTCTGGCCTGAGCCAATACAGGTATGCGACTGCATTTCCTGAATCAAACA
>NW_017728993.1:31279698-31279906 GCF_001723915.1 Gavialis gangeticus | reverse complement strand
CAATTTTTCTCTTCTGTCTTGCAAAACTAAGCCCCCACTACAGGACAATCACTCTACATGGGAAGATGGGGGAATGCTTGTATTATAACAGATAAATAGTTTTTTCATAGTAGGTGGCATCTCAGATAAATTTTTCACAGATGAGAAGTAATGCTCAACTTCTTGGGCCCTGGGCTGCTGGTTCTGATCTTCATTAAAATTAAAGAAG
>NW_017728993.1:31270965-31279372 GCF_001723915.1 Gavialis gangeticus | reverse complement strand
CAGACTTAATGCTGGCTGACTGTGGACTATACATCCCAAAGGTACCTGGAAGTAGGAAGAGGAAGTGATGAGCAAATTTGCAGAGTTCAGCTGCTGGGATTTTAGACTGCAAATCCCAGATACCTCAAGGACAACAGGAAGAGGAAATTAACACACAGCTCATGCTGGCTATGTGCCAGAGAGCTGTGTTCTAATGCCCCCTGGCTTCTGGCCTGAGCCAATACAGGTATGCGACTGCATTTCCTGAATCAAACATAAATGTCTGTTCACTTCTGTTTCAATTTAATCTGTGCAGTTTAGACTAACCTGCAAAGACTGAATTGATTTGGCCTCAGGCTTTTTGACTGTCTGTACTTTGCCTTTCAGACTTAGACCAGTTTCTGATCACTTATACCTGTTTATGTGTAATTTCCGTACCTAGCCTCAGTTAACCAAAATATTCTGGGCTTTTCATTTAGGTAACACAGATAAGGTTCTGTTGCTATTGTAAACCGGGTAGTATGTGGGAGGTACTCCCTCTTCAAATGGAAAGGATGTTAGCGGGAGTGTATATACTGTGGGGAGTGTGGCTGCCTAGGTGTAGGTCAGCTCACCTCTTTCCCTGAAGAGCAGACCAGGAGTCACAGTGCTTCTTAATTATGTACAGGTTTAATATTACAAAAGAATATACAATTTATAACCCCAAACTTTCATACATATACACACACACGTGTGTGTGTGTGTGTGTAACAGTCATCGGAAAAATTTATGAAAAATGTAACTAGTTAAAGTTAAAAGTTAGTAGCCTTTAAAATTAACTTGAGTTAAGTTAAAAGTTAAATATTTCCACTTTCAACTAGCTAAAAGGTAAGATAAAAAGAGAGTAACTAGTTAAAAGTTAAGTTGATTCATGAGAAATGTGTGAAACATGGTGAATTGCCTCTTAGCATCATTTTTCATTTTCAAATGCAGTCAGTGGGTTTCTTTTCCATAAGCCCACAAAAGCCCGCTAATTTACTCAGAACTTACCCTGCTTTACCTGAAAACAATGTTATACTTGTCATACAGTTTTCAGAATAACAATTTACCAATACCTATGTAATGTTAGATCCTTCTCACCCTCTCCATGTGAAGTACTTTGTAAAAGCAATGCATCATATAGGTATACCAGAATAACAGAAAGGAGATATCCATAGCCAGGTGACAAATGAAAGCTGTTTCCACAGAAAACCTCTTTTGTTACAATTTGTATTGCTCAAAAGGTAACAAAAGGGTATGAAATACATCTGAATTAGAAATAATGAAACAGTCTGAAAAGCAAAATTAAACTAAAATTAAAAAATCAGTTTAAATGAGAAAAAGAATGTTTAGTTGCATAGCAGAAACTGTTTAAACATGCTTATGGGACGTCAGCAAAAGCTGCATTTCAAAATTTAAATCTGACAATTTTTCTCTTCTGTCTTGCAAAACTAAGCCCCCACTACAGGACAATCACTCTACATGGGAAGATGGGGGAATGCTTGTATTATAACAGATAAATAGTTTTTTCATAGTAGGTGGCATCTCAGATAAATTTTTCACAGATGAGAAGTAATGCTCAACTTCTTGGGCCCTGGGCTGCTGGTTCTGATCTTCATTAAAATTAAAGAAGTCATCATCTGCTTCACCCTCACTACTTTCTACCACACTTACTGGGATCAATGTCTCTACTTACTTGTGCTTGTTCCCTTTCCTGCAGACAACTGGCTGCCCTGTTGACTTCTGCAAATGCACAGAAGATGCCAGCATGAACTAAGGAACTCTGGGACTTGTAGTTCTTAAGAGACCATATCTCATAGGAAGGCACACTACTTTCTGTTTCTCAAATAAGCAGTCCTAGAGTTCCAATAAAGAAATATTGTTCCATGTAAGTCCTAGAGAGTGGCTGTGTCAGGAAAAACTCTTGGAAAGCCAGCTTTCATTTTTAAAAAAAACTTTGAACTTATACTTTTTAAAAAGTTAAAGTTAACCCTTTTTTTAACTAGTTAAAGTTAAAAGTTGACAGCTGAAAATTTTAACTCGTTAAAGTTAAAAGTTAGCCATTTCTTTTTAACTTTTTAACTAGTTAATTCCCATGACTGGTACATGTATATGTGTATTTATGTATGCATGTATGTGCATATGTATATGTGTGTGTGTGTGTGTAACTAGTTAATTCCCATGACTGGTATATATATGTGTGTGTATGTATGTGTGTGTGTATACACACACACACACACACACACACACACACACACACACCAGTCATGGGAATTAACTAGTTACACACACACACACACACACACCCCCACACACACACACCCCGTTATGTGTGTGTGTGTGTGTGTGTGTGTACACATACACACAGGCTATTTACAGATATGAATTTACCCAAACAAAAGGGCTAATTAACCCTGAAACTGAAGCATAAGCCCAATTTCCCATGGCCTTCAAGTTAGTCTGCAGTCCGTGCCCTTTGCCAGGGCCCTCCAGGACATGTGGGGGTGGGGGGGAACACTCAATGGTAAAATAGAGGTTACTCAACAGACCAATAGCAAGAATAACAGGCAGTGAAGGGTCAGTATTTAAACATATGCAATAAGGTTACATCAAATAAAACATATACACCTAAAGAGACAACCATTACAAACCAATGACAGGAATACCTGATGAAGATAGGACAATATATAAACATATACAATAAGGTTACATCAAATAGAACACACCTGCATAAAATAATCAATGCAATAAATATCAACACAGGGCAGCTTGTACTCCTCTTCTAATACAATAATAAAGGCACAGGATTACAACAGGAATCCCAGCAACATGGAAGAACAGAACACAATAGTGGCACAGCAGCTGTGTCCAGTAAAAAAATGATAACCCAAGCAGGGACCCCATCACATAACCCAAGCAGGGAACACTCTTACGCTCGCTTAGGTTACTCAGCTGCTGGAGCCCTTAACCCAGAAACCCCCCTGACAAGCAGGAGCCCTGGATCCCTTTCTACACCCCAGGGTGATTTGTCCCCTCCCATCAGGGGCTTCCACTCAGTGGCCTGTAGCACAGAGGGGCATTCCTCCCCTGTGGGAATCCCCTTCCCAGGTGACTCATGACTCCCATGGGCTTCAAGGGGTTGGCCTTGTCTCCAGCAGCATGTGTTGGAGGGGTGAGGCATCTCCTCTCTCTGTGGGGAGGCCCAAGCTGCCTCATGCAGCTCTCCCAATCTGTCAGCCTACTCTCCGCCTTGTGCACCACCATGTGTGCCACAGGGGCACCTGCCCCTTGCAGTTGGGGGTGGAAGCCCAAGCTGCCTAGGGCAACCCTTGGTGTCCCGTCTGCTCTGAGGCCCTGTGCACTATTCCATGCACCGGGCAGGGCTGGAGACCCACGAGGACTTGTGCAGCTGCCGCGGTTTTGTCAGCTCTTGAACTCTCCATGTACCATTCTGTGCACCGGGCTCTTTCAGCCCCTGTGCACTGGTCCCTGCACCAGATAGAGCTTGGCTCCTGCCTCATGCAGGGTTGGAGGCCCAAACTACCTTAGGCAGCTGCTGAGGTCCTGACTACTCCTGGATCCTCCATGCACCGACCTGTGCACTGGGCTTTGCAGCCCTGTGCACTGGTCCATGTACCGCGGTCTTCTGCCCCTGCCTCATGCAGGGTCGGGGACCCACATTGCCGTGTGCAGTTCCCACAGTCCCATCCACTCCCAGACTTTCCTTGTACTGACCTGTGCACTGTCGTTGCAGCTTTCTGTGGTGGGGCTGGGATGCAGCCGCTTGCTGCTCCCATCTAGCGAAGACAGCTTCTGGGCACTTCTGGGGCAACTGCTCGGCCTTGCTGGTCAGCTACATCACCTCTTCATCAGCCCTCTTTGTTGCCCTACATCAAAGCCTCCCATGTGCTGGGCACACTGCCTTTTTATTCCTCCAGAAGGCTCCGCCCCCATTTTGGGAGCAGACCAGTAGGAAAGCCTGAGGCATTAGTTCCCCCTCAGCTCCTCCTCTTCACCTTGCCCCTAGGTCAGGGTGGGGCAAGCCTCTCTCCTTTTTCCTGATTGGTGGGGAAGGGAAACACCCCCACCAATCACTCTGAGCCTTTCAGTTCAAGCTGGCAAACCGGGCTGCTACCGACAAGTCTGCCACACTAAGTTCCCTCCATCTGGGTGTGGTTTTTGTGGTGTTGGTGAAAGGAAGAGCTGCGGTGAGTAGCTATATGGTGAATTGTTTAGTGTGAATGAAAACAAAAACTGAGAACTAATATCAGGTCTTGAGGACTAGCAGTTTGTACAGCTCTATGGCCCAGGGTGAGGGGAACGTGAAGGGATTATGGTAGTGTCAGGGACTCGAGGCAAAATTCTGACTAACTCAGGAGCTAAACTGCTTGAGCAAATGGTAAAAATGTTCCCGAGATATTCATAATTCTTTTCATAAATGCTCAAACAATTCCTACTGAAATCTTTTTGGAATTTTTTCAGTGTTTCTCTTTGCCATCAAAAATCATATTTTAACAAAATCAAAATTTGATGAACACTCAAAAACTGAACATTTTTGGCCAGCTCTATTCAGAAGCCTAAAGTAGGTATCCCACATTCAAGAGCAGTAGGGCCCAACCTTTTTGGCAGCCATGCCACAAATTAGTCCTGCACTCTCCCAAAGCACTACTCTGATCTCTTTTTCTTACTTTGCTTTCTGCTCCCTGCCCCATCTGCTTGACCCCTCTTCTCCTGTCTCATGCCACACACTGAGGCTGCTCATGCAAGTTGTGGCACATGTGCTGCAAGTTGTCCACTCCTGCTGTAGGGTACAGCTACGAGTTAGGCATGCATTATCTCCACGCTCAGTTTGATATCCCTTTCAGAACTCTATGCTAACTGATGGAGGAGGCTATGCACACTTAACTCCTCTTTGTGAGGCTAGATGTGGTGCCAGTCCTATGTGTAAGTATGCAAGATGCATGCATATTATACTATTTATGAGCCAAGAGATGAATCTCTTTGACTTATGCTGCCAATCTTCTACAACTTTTCAGGGCCAGCCTCAGTCTTACTCATTGTTTCGTAGGTTTCTGTTTTAAAGAGGCTGGGCCTTACAGGGCTTTTTGGATTTTTTTTTTTTTTGACTTCTCCAGCTAAAATAAAGTTTTAAAGTTCATCTCAGTTGCCAATTGCAAACTGAATTTCACTTGTGGCAAAGACTGTTTTTTCATTTTGGGTAACGTGGCCATTGCAATGATGCCACACAGACATGACCAACATTTTGAAAGCATTGCGATACAGCAGGAGCAGCGGTAGAATGTTAGTGTCCCTTAAGACCACCCATTAGAAAAAAAGATGTCAAAGCCGACATCTTGGATTTCCTACGACTACATTTTGAAGCTTTTAAAGTTTCATTTTTGCTTTAAAATGCCTTTTTGAGCATTACCTATGCCCAGAGGAACACTTTAAAAATGAAAAACAGGCTTTTAAAGCTTCAAATGCAGCCACAGGGGAGTGTATATCCCTCCACAATTGCTTTGCTTTAGTTTTATGCTTCTATTATCTTACAAGATAAAGGCCTGAGAGTGTGATCACCTTTGGAACTCCCATTACTAACAATGGGAACTCCAGGCATGGGGAGTTTGTGAAATTGTTTCTTTGTCATCATATTACATCAATTTATATACAGTTTATTCTCTCCTGGATAAATATTCAAAACATTTATCGATCTAAACCATTTATTAAGCATTACAATATTTCTTTCAGAGTAGAAAATGTGACATCTTAAACTAAATTTTTAAGCATTCAGGACCTAGCTAAAGAGTGACCTGTATTAAAGTTTTCCACCCATCCTATTCATCTATGAATTTAACAAAAGTATCTTTGATTTGTCTCCTATTATAATAATGTTTTGGATAGTTTCTTCAGGTATTAAATGAGTAAACTGTACCGTCTTATAGGGGTTATTCATCTTCCTTTGTTGTTGATGGGAAATCTCCCAGGGGAGATGAATGAGGCTCCCACCAAGAAATAATTCTGATTTACTCTTTATCCCTGAATATTATCATTGTATGTATAACTTTCCTGGGAGACTGACTATCTTACTATTCAGTCATATCTAGCAACGGTAGAAATGAGCTCAGTGAACAAAGGGATTAGTAAATGATAGAAACATTTTCCCCAATGAACAGTTATATATTTATGGTTTTTCAACATTGGCTAAATAATTGTCATAACAAAAGTATTATTAACATGAGATTCTTTACAGCAGTCATGTATTTTGGTAGACATCAAGAGTTTTATCATAGTTAAAATGGATGCTTGAACATTTCCTCAAACTATTCTTAAAGTATGTTAAAATGTTAGTAAGTGAATCATGAAAATACCATGCACTAGAAAAGTAGCTTACTAATGTAACCTACTAAGTGTACTGTTGCATCCAATCCTTCATAGATATGAATCTGTTACAGCTCTAGGTATCAAGCTATAAAAACCCTGAATGGTCTGGACACTACATACCTAAGAAACTGCCTTCTCCTTTATGTCTCATGCTCCCCTAGGTCAGCCGAGAGCAACCTCCTACAAGCATCATTAATGCATCAAGTCTGCTGGTTAAAAACACGAGAAGTCTTTCTCAGTAGTTGCTCCTCAGCTCTGAAACTCCTCCCTCTTGTAGCCTGCCAAAGCCCAAACCCAAACAGTGTAAAAGGTTCCTTTTGTGGCAGGCATCTAGCAAGCAGTGCTTCTCAACTTTTTTAAACTCAAGGCACCGCTCAGAAAAAAATTCCAGCTCTTAGCTTTCATTCATTTCTTGACTAAAGAAGAAGAATATAGCAATTGTTCTGTTGCAAAGAGCTCAGAAAAACAACCAAAGGTCAGAATGATTTTGACACAGTGGATTTCTGTTTGAAAACTGGGTTTATCTTGTGAATCGTGTATAGGTGTTTGCATACCTAACTGCTAATACTGTGCACCGTTGCACCCTTAAAAGAATTGGGTACCACAGGCACTGCAGCACAATGATGAGAATCACTGATTTAGCGCAGTGCTGTTTTATTTTGATAGTCTACTTGATTTTAAGTTGTTTTGTTCTCCTGTTTTCTTGTTTTCTTATTTAAGCTACCCTGATCCTTTGCTGGGAAGGGCAGCATGTAAATAAATAAATACGTTTAGTACAGGCTATAATAGCTTGTGCTTTGCGTGACACAGAGTATATCCTCTTGGACCCACAGTATCTAGAAAGTATGACCTCCCAGGAGAGTCTAGTGACACCAGCATGCTCTTCTAAACCACTTACTAAGTATTTCAATATTTCTGAGTAGAAAATGTGACAGTAGCAGCCCAGCCACAAAGTCAATAGCAAACTGTGACTTTTGTATTGTAAATAGTTATACATAAGCTTCTGTAAAGTGGTGTTTCCAAATTATAAACCTCCAGATACTATTCTCTGAGCTTGGGTATCCCCAGTTCAGTCCCTGGCTGCCATTTTGCCTGACCTCTCCATCACACCAGCATATGGAAGCCTACCTATAAATTTGTCAGTTCTCAGTTTTAAATTTTCATCCTAACTGTGCTTTACTACATTAACTGCAGAGTAGCCTACGATCTCAGCACAAAAGCATTCTTTGAAACAATGATATTTAACATGAAGAAAATATGTGGACTTATCTCTACATACCTGACAAGAACAGCAATATTTCCAAACTTTGATTAACCTTTTGCTTTTTTCATGATTGGTGCTTCAGAACCCCGCCTGAAATGTCAGAAATGGATAATACCACATTCACTCAAATAGAAGATACGCATTTTTCCCCTAGTCTGAATAGGGCAGAACAAACCCCTTCCTTGCATACAAGGAAATCTCATTAAATACATTGTCTATCATTAAACTGGTGCCAAAATCAACATGTGCTCAGTAATGGAAACCGACTATGTAGATAATTAAATGCAGTCAACAATAAGCATGACTCTAAAACACATGTTGGGCAAACATACTGATGGGAACCTACCGTTCTGGGGGTTTTTTCCTGTAAAATTTCATTTCAATGGCTGAATCAGTTCTGAATTAAGTTACAAATTTTGACTGAGCTGAACTCAACTGTTCAAGCCTGCGTGATGCTACTACTGGCAAGTATCCTACCTCCGTACTTATCAGTCTGGGGCTTCAGATACTTCCTAATCCATGGCAGACATCCTATTTGCAAGCCCCAAGCTCACAGATCTTGGAGTTCAGAAGTCCCTCATCTCACTTGGCCCTAGCCAAAAAGCTGAAGGGGGAAAACCCGAAAGCAAAGCAATCCACCATCACCATAAACTGTGTAATCGAGAACTTCACATTTGGAGGCATTTGTAGACTCTTGCAGGGGTCAGCCTGCCTACAGTGCAAGAAACAGGCCTTTACCCTCCAACTGTGCATGAGTCAATTGTG
>NW_017728993.1:31265494-31265965 GCF_001723915.1 Gavialis gangeticus | reverse complement strand
AGGGGTCAGCCTGCCTACAGTGCAAGAAACAGGCCTTTACCCTCCAACTGTGCGTGAGTCAATTGTGATCTCCCCCCTACCTTTTTTTTTTTGCAAAAATTTTTATTTCTAATTCTGGAAGAGATCTGAAAAGTGCCCGGAGCTATGACACTTGCAGTTGTGTAAGTGGTGAAATGTGCATCAGCGCTGAAGCAATAGCAGGTGCTTTTAGTTCAGAAGGGCACCACCACCACCATTTTCTGTGCATTGATGCACATTTAGCCATTTATACAACTGCAGGTGGCGCAGCACAGTTTGCCTCAGCTCACATGTGGAGCAGATTCGATTAGTTGAGTCTGCTCCATAGCAGTGGATCACTGGCGTGTTGTGAGGCAGAAAACTATGTGTATAAATGCCCACAATGCTCACTTGACAGGTAGGTAGAGGTATATATATATCTAACTAAGTAAATATATATAAAATTATATATAT
>NW_017728993.1:31261943-31264059 GCF_001723915.1 Gavialis gangeticus | reverse complement strand
ATATATATAATTTTTTTGGAGGATCTCAGGACTTGTGACATGAACACCCAGTTCCAGTCATGAGTAGGGGGACAATTTATACTTGAATCCATGGATCTTTTGTGAGGAGTATCTGCAGTACACATATATACTGAACAGCGCTAAGTCTTGGGGTCTTCATGGCTTGAAACGTGCTTAACTCTGCTGGGGCCCAGCCCAATGAACTTTATGGTAAATCATGGGTCTTTTGGCTTCAGTCTAATATCAGGCTTAGTTGGCATGTCTACACCTACAATTAAGGTGAAGCAATAAACTCCAGAGTTTATTGCTCCCAGCTGCACCATTTGAACATGTGCCTGGGAACGCAGCAAGTGGAACTGGGTTGGAGCACCCCTGCCTGGTAGAAGGTCAGGCTGCCAGCTGGGAGCTGCTCACCCTGGCTCAATGTACTATGGGAGGCTGGCTGAGGCATGAGGGTACTTTAGTGTGGGGTTAGCTAGCAGGTAGCCCCTGCACTAAAGCACCCTTTTCCCCCAGCCACCTGTGCAGCATCTACACATGCACTGCTGCAAAGCTTTTTACTCTGTAGCAAGATAGTACTCGTATTTACACTCTGTATCCATTTATTTACAAGTACTATCCTGCTGCAGAGTAAGTTAGTTTACTCCAGGGGTGCACATGTAAATGCTAAACTATCAACTGCACAGGTAATTAGTTTACTGTGCAGTAAATGCCTTGTATAGACGGGCTGAGCTTGTGCTATATGTAAGTAGGCACAAAAGTGCTGCTTAAAAGTGTATTTATGGAGTACCCATTTTCAAGCTTGCAGCAAGTTCAAAAAAGGTGAAATGCATCAGTTCTGCAACAGCTAAGTCTATGGGTACCTGTGATAATTTGCTTATAAGTAATATGTTTATTGCAAAATCAGTGTTTTCAAATTTGCCCCTCATTTCTATGTGCTCAGGAAGAGCAGGGTATAGCAGCAAGTATGAACAAGGGGGGCAAAGGAGCTGCAGGGTAAGGAAGTTAAGGGGGGTAGAGTGCAAGGGAGTTACCTGACAACACAAATTTATTTTCCCTGCTATAGCAGTGGGAGAGGGACAAATTCAAGGCAAACTGCCAATAATTAGATTCTATACCCGGAAAACTATAACAAATTTATAATTTTTCCATATATAGAATCTAATTATTGGTGAGGTCATCATATATTCAGGGTCATCTGATATTCAAGTAGATATGGTATTAAACAGCTGAAAATTTAGGGTCCTTTAAACACTTAGTAATTGTGGGCCTATAACGTTCTCACTGTCCTCTCAGGATACTTAAAATATGCCCAATACAGTACTTACAAATTAAGGGTATGTCTATGCTAATATTCAGGATTAACCCTGACATCAACCTCAGCCACCCTGAACTGCATGAGCTATTCTAACTTGTACTGCACATCAAAACAGTGATCCTTAGTTGTGAGGCAGTGGCTTTCTAGGAATACTTTTTCATTCTGTTTATATTCTTTATGGGCAATAGAGAGAAAAAGTAAAGTGCAGGAAGGCTAGACATCAGGAACAAGGAATTCTGGGATTGAAGTAAATATACTGAAAAAATGGGTAGTTTAGGAGTCATACAGACATATGTTGACCTTGTACCCTGAAGTTCAACAAAGGTTCTAGGTTTGGGCTTGACAGCTGCCGCAGCAAGTTTAGGGGTTTAGAAGACCAGTGATCAGCATATACAGGCTTTAAGATGACTTCAAGTTCAGCTTCATCTATCAGACAGTATTGGCACTTATATTGCAATAACTAGCATGGGTTAAAGTTGATAGGTGAAAATTTACTATTTCAGGTTTAATGGCTTAATTGTTAAAATACATTGGAGTGCCTGCATGCAAGAAATATTTGTACAAGTACAATGCAAGCAGGTGCAGATCTAATTACAATCACTTTTATTTAGCTAATTCAGTATTGTGAAAGGTAAGAGACACAATAAGTAATGAATTCGTATCCCTAACCTCAGCTATGAACTGGGTAGCAGGAGGTCTAGAATAGTAAATCTAGTACCATAGTTTTATAGTTTCTAGGGTGGGAAGGGACCTGAACAGATCAAGTCCGATCTTCTGCCCTGGGAAGAAGTGAATTAT
>NW_017728993.1:31249232-31256943 GCF_001723915.1 Gavialis gangeticus | reverse complement strand
GTCTAGAATAGTAAATCTAGTACCATAGTTTTATAGTTTCTAGGGTGGGAAGGGACCTGAACAGATCAAGTCCGATCTTCTGCCCTGGGAAGAAATGAATTATGGGTTCATAATAAACTAGCCACATATCTATCCAACCTCCTCCTGAAGATCCTTAAGGTAGGGGAGAGCACCACCTCCCTTGAGAGCCCATTCCAGAGTCTGGCAGCCCTAACCATAAAGAAATACCTCCTGATATCAAGCCTGAACCTACTCTCAATCAATTTGTAGCCATAATACCCTGTTATCCCAGCTGGTGCCCAGGGAAGAACAGAACATCACCTATTTTCTGCTGGTCCCCCCTGATGGCCACTCAGTCTTCTCTTGTGGAGGCTGAATAGATTCAGGTCCTTTAGTCTATCTTCATAGGGCCTGGCCTGCTGCCCCCTGACCATGCGAGTGGCCCTCCTCTGGACCCTCTCAAGGTTATACACATCCCTCTTAAAGTGTGGCACCCAGTACTGGATGCAGTACTCCAACTGCAGCCTGACCAGCACTGCATAGAGGGGGAAGATCACCCCTGGGACCTGTTTGTGATACATCTGTAGATGCACAACAAGGAGGAGTTAACCTTACTGACCGCTTCCTCCCATTGGTGGCTCATGTCCATCCTGGAGTCAACAATGACTCCAAGATCCCTTTCAGCCACTGTGTTGTTGAGAACAGTGTTCCCCAGCCTATAAGTATGTTGCAGTTTCCTTTGCCCTAGATGCAGCACCTTGTACTTGACGTTGAATTCCATTCTATTCTCATCCACCCACTCCTGTAACCTGTAGATCTAGTTGAATTCTGTCCCTCCCCTCCAGTGTGCCCACTTCTCCCCATATCTTTGTGTCATTAGCGAATTTGGACACTGTGCTTTCCACGCCCACCTCCAAGTTGCTGATAAAGATGTTGAATAGCACAGGCCCAACGACTGAGCCCTGGGGAACTCCCATGCCTATATCCCTCCAGGTCAAAAACGACCTGTCCACCACCACTCTCTGGGTGCTACCATCGAGCCAATTTGCCACTCATCTGACTGTGTAGGCATCAGTGCCACAGTTGCCTAGTTACTTTATGAGCAGGGGGTGAGAAACAGTGTCAAAGGCCTTCTTGAAGTCCAGGTTGATGAAATCCACCTCAACACCCACAAGGACTTTGTGACCTGGTCATAAAAGGAAACAAGGTTAGTCAGGCAGCATGTGCCCGCAATAAGCCTGTGTTGGTTGCCCATGAGCATTACCCCCCATGCTGGGGCCCCACAGATGTTTTCCTTGATAACTTTTTCAAAGGTCTTCCCAAAGACTGAGGTGAGACTAACTGGCATATAGTTACCCGGGTCCTCCTTTCTCCCCTTCTTGTAAATGGGGACTACATTGGCCCTTTTCCAGACCTCTGCGGGTCTTTTCTAGGTGTATCATAATATATATATATATATAGTAGAGCTGTGCAAAGCTTCGGTTTCTCATTCAATTCAGTGGAGATTCAGCCCAATTCTGTGGCTGAATCTCCAAATCTGAATCGAATCAGAGAACCCTTTAATCTCTCTGAATTGAACCAGAACCCTCCAAATTGATTTGGAGGGATTCAGAAAAATTCAGAGATTTGGACATAGAGACAGCTTTAAATGTTTTTTCTACATACCTCTAGGTAGCAGGGGTTCATGATCACTCCATGTAAGCTATCAAAGCTGGGGCACATGGAGTGTCCCACAGAAGTGTATGGGTGGGCTCAGAAGCACTTCTGGTCCACTTCTGGGTCTGGGGGGGCACCCGGTGTCCCCCTGCAGCTGATCACCAACACAGGAAAGTGCAACGGGGGCCCCCAGCATGCCCCCCAATGTACTTCCAGTCCACTTCCGGGTTTGCCACTGAGCACATGGAGGGCCCCCCCCACCACACTCCTGTGGGATGCTCCATATGCCCCAGCATCGCAGTGTTCAGAAGCTGCACCTGCTACCTCAAGGTATGTAGAAAAAACATTTAAAGCTGTGTCTGTGTCCAAATTGCTGATTCTCCAAATCAGCATCGAATCTTCAGATTTGGATTCAGTCATATCGAATCAGGGACAGTGATCTGAATCAACGAATTGAATCACTGTCCCTGATTCGGAACAAATCCAAATCAATTAGGGACCGCTTCACGTACCCCTAATATATAGGCCTCTCAGATGCTGTAGCCATCAGAATTTGAAGTTCATTCTAATTTATATTACATATTACAATATATCTCATAGAATATATAAATGATAGAATATATATCTATAAAAAATCAGAATGAACCTCAGAATCTGATGGCTACAGAGCGTCTGCTCAGCATCTGAGAGGCCTGTCATCTTCAGTGGAGATACTCAGAAGCTCACAGGGATTGGTTCAGAAATGTATCTGGATTTCTATAACATGTCTAGAAGCCTTCATGCTGTCCCTTTAAGTGTTCTTACTTCTGTCCATTTTTCTCTCACCAGTACATTTTCATTTTTTCAAGGCCTTAGTGGTGGGGGGCGGTAATTTAAGATACCTCAAAATATTTGTTGATGGGAATATAGACTTGCTATTGTGATTGCATAATAACCTTGTTGTTAATTATAGGTGACTTACCATCAGTTCAGTGTTAGGGAGAATAACTGTGCCATTAGCTTTGAGAAAGTCTCTGACCTCAGATCTACCTGTTTGATAAATTCTTTTCCTTTATATTAAAAGATAGAGGAGACAGCTCCAATTCAGATACTGTCAAAAGCTTCTTTTTCCTTTATCTCTATCCTGAGATAATCCATAGGGGAGTACTTTGAAAAAGTGTGAGCTCAATTGGAACATGTATATCAGACACATTATGATGTTTCAGAAGAACTCTGGGTTCATAGATTCATAGAGTATAAAGCCAGAAGGGACCACTGTGAACATCCAGTCTGACCTCCTGTCTAACACAGGCCATAGGATTTCCCTCAATTAATTCCCATTTCAGCTGGAGCATATAGTTTAGAAAAACATCCAATTTTGTTTTAAAGATTTCCAATGATGGAGAATCTACCAAAGCCCTTGGTACATTATTCCAATGGTTAATTACTTTCACTGTTAAAGTTGCATCTTATTTCTACTCTAGCTACAGCTTGTATCCATTGCTAGTTCTTGTTAGATCTGGTAGACTAAAGAGCCATCTATTACAATATTTTGGACTATGATCAAATCACCACTGCATGTAAGCTATCAAAGCCTGCTTATTTTAAACAAGTCGAGAATTCATAGATTGTTTAACATTCTCCTTAGTGACAGGTAGAATTCACAGTGTTTTACCATAATCCTATGATGCGACTACATCATCTGATTTCTCTCCTTTCCCCCTTGCCTAAAGAAATACAGAACAGAAGTATTTATTGAACACTTCTATATTGTTTGGATTATTACTGACAGTTCTATGATTCCACCTAATAACAGAACAGTTTCTTTGTTAGGATTTTTAAAATTCCTAATATACTAGAAAAATACCTTCTTACCGCTCAGCTGTGTCTTGGAGTCTATATAAAATAATGTACATGTTAAGCAATGCCTGCTTTGTCAACTTTGTTTTTCCTGTAGGTGACATACATATACATTTAAAAACATTGTATATATTATATAATGCTTTAAATGAAGCATTCATTTCTCATATAAGGTATATTGTGCTTTTTTGGTCTCTAGTAAACTATTCTTTAAAAGTTATCAATTATCTTCCATCCTTTTCATTTAAATTCTTACTTCAGACTGATATGGCTCATAATTGTTTTTAGTTTTATGAAATCGGCCATGTTAAGCCTTTGATAACATATATTTCTGTTTTTGCTAACAAAAGTAACTGAATCATGATCACTAGTATTTCACCTACTTTTAGTTTTTGATCAATCCTCCTCTTTCTTTTAGGTTGAGG
This sequence comes from Gavialis gangeticus, assembly GCF_001723915.1. Taxonomy (NCBI): domain Eukaryota; kingdom Metazoa; phylum Chordata; order Crocodylia; family Gavialidae; genus Gavialis; species Gavialis gangeticus. Next base: position 31,253,023 of record NW_017728993.1, on the reverse strand, counting down.
TCTAGGGTACAAGTCCCATTTTTGATGCAGTGTTCTTTGAAATAGTCCCATCTATATGTACTGATAAAAGCACAATGGGATCTAATGCATGATTCACACAATTGTGCCTCTTGCCATGCCACATGTGGATGGCAGGAGCCATGATTGTGGAAACATACATGCCTGATTACCAATAATAGGGGAAGCCTTATCTCAGGCTCCCCCTCTACTGCCAAGAAGCAAGCTCCTACACCTGGTGACCCCCATACAGGAAGTTTCATCCCAGGGCTGCGTAAAAACCTCCAGAGCAAGGGTATTGCCACTATGGTGATCTCCCCACCCTGAAGGTCTAGGAAACACCTGGGGTGGGGGTAATTCTTCAGGGAAGATTCTTCCCATTCTTGGGGTGCAGGAAACCCCCAGGGCCAGAGGATCACCGCAGGGTGATTTCCCCAGCCTCAGGCATGCAGGAAACAGGTCCCATTTTTGATGCAGTGTTCTTTGAAATAGTCCTTAATCAAGGAGTCATGATTAAGGCAATCCTCTAGCCCTGGGGCTTTCTCACACCCCCAGGGTGAGGGAGATCATCCAGCAGCATCCTCTGGCCCCAAGGTCTCCCACACCCCCAGGATGGGGAGGACCACCCTGCAGTGATCCCTTCAGTCCCATGGATTTCCTGAGTGCCCCACAGGGGGGATCTTGCAAGCCATGATCTCCTGGGCCCAGAGATTTCATGCATCCCTGAGCCCTGATCTCAGCTGCCTTGATCCCCAGGGCCTGAGTCTTTTATGTTGGGCATGGTGCACCCCTGTGGTTGAGAGCCCTGTCAACTGCCATAGCTCTCAGTGGCAGGGGAGACCCTGCTACACATACAAATTAAAGCTCAATAGCAACCAACTATAAAATTCATACACATTTTCAAGGTCTAACTTTTATAGCTGGTTGGAGTTTTTTATTGTATGATAGCTACTTCACACATATAGTTGGTCTCCAAGTAATTGTGCAATATTGGTAACAGGTAGAGCAGCCTGTTAGGCACAGATAAGGAGTACTGTTACTCATCCTTTGTTGGAGCAAGGGAAACTGAGGTTGGTTAGTCAAGGTGCTGAGTGACCAAATAGGGGAACTCTAGGGTTGGAAGGGACCCTGCACATGTATTATGCTATGTGCAGGGTCCATCACAGGGATTTTTGCTCACAGCCAGTTGTCAGCCAGAGCTTGATGTGAATATTTTATCAAGTTGCTCCAGCATCATTTGAGAATCTCCTCTTGACTGAGTCAGCTCATGTATCATGGTATGCGAGTATCTGTCAGTAGGCCTGTGCAAAGCAGCTAGTATTCGCTTTGGATTCAGATTCAGTCGATTCAGGGGACAGTGATTCAATTTGGTGATTTGAATCACTGTCCTGATTTTATTTGGCCAAATCTGATTTGAAGATTCGGCCCCTGCTGAATCGCCAAAGCAGACAGGCCCCATCCCCCGCCTGCTCTCCCAGCTGTATCAATGGCTGCTCTTCCTGGCCCCATCTCCTGGCTCTTTAATTAAAAAAACAACCCCCCAACAAAAACAAACAAACAAAAAGCCCTGGGTCACCGGCTCCTGCCAGGCAGGAGGTGATCCCCACTGCCCCCCATAGCTCCACTCTGTGTGGGGGACCTTGTCATGAGCCTCCATCCACTGCCCAGCCCCAGCTCCTGGCTCTGTAAAAAAAAAAAAAAGTCTCCACTCACCAGCTGCTGCTAGGCAGGGGGGCAATCTCCACTGCCCCATGCTGCATGGGGGAGCTCTGCCATGAGCCCCCAGAGGCCCCAATGGCTGCTGCAGCAGCTGGTGACTGGGGGCTTTGTTTTTTTAGGAATCTGGAACTGGGGTGGGTGGGGCAGCCATGAGGGGTGGGGCAGCTGGGAGAGTGAGCGGGAGATGGAGACTCATGGCAGAGCCCCCTGTGCAGTGGGGACTGCCCGAATCTCTGCAAACCTCTCCAAATCTTTTCTGGATCAATTCAAAGAATTTTGAATTGATTCAGACCTTTTTATTGGTCTCCTGATTCAATTTGGATTCAGAGATTTGGCCACCGAATCAAGTCGAATCTCCTCTGAATCGAATCAGCACCCAAAGTTTCACACAGCCCTATCTGTAACTACTGCTCTACCTAGTGTCCGGCACCATCTGTCTCTTCCACTCCAGTCTCAATAGCCCTAGACCTCTTATCATTATCACTGTATCTATTACAGCCTTCAGAAATCCTTTCTGGATTTTTTTCCCCAAGCACCATAGGAGAACATATGTCTTTTGTTTCCTGTGAGATTGCAGCATGGACACTAGCTCCAATTTTACAAAAGCTTCCTTCAAATCACACTGTCATGTTGATTTTATTTGCTACCAGTATCTGTCAGAGGCCTTTGGTCTAGAGCTTTCCTGTGAGGATACACCCTGGGCTTCTGCGCTGGTTCAATCATTATAAACTGGTATGTGTTAAATACCCCTGGATTTCATAGCATTTCTTCTGGTTCACTTCCTGGGCCTAAGCACAGGCTCCTTGTTTAATAACGTGTTCATGTAATTGGATGCTGGCAGGGTCCTGACCGTCCTTGTCTTTAATTTCTAGAATATAGGCACTCTAAGGATATTTCACCTTTCCAAAGACATATGGCAGTGAGAGAAAACAGATGCACAGTCTTTGTAAGTGTTTCAAAAATCTATCTCTACCTGGTGCAGGAAATATACACGTTTAGACAGAACAATAAAACACCTGTTTACATTCCCTTAGTGTCCTCACTATTTTTTTTTTTTATCATTCCTGAGGTTTAGATCAGTATTTCTAGAAGTCAGTGATCTCCTGAATGTGGATTCTCCAAATCTGAGAGTCCCCCTTCTGTAGTGTCAGTGCACTGATATAGTGTCAGTGGATCCAGGTTACAGACTGGGAAGGTTGTAATGTCAATGCTGACATTGAAGTATAGTAAGCAAGCACAGTTTAGGAGCAAGCTGAGTTGGGGATCAAGAACAAATCAGTCACCAGATCACAGGCTCTTGGAACTGGAAAAATGCAGTTGCTCTTCTCCCTGATCTTGAATAGGACAAGTGGCTGGCTATCTGTGAATGAGCCATTTAAGTCCCAGGGAGTGAGCAGAATCTTAGGCATTGACAGAGGTTTTAGACATTCCCCATCCAGTCACAGCAACAGCAAGGTACTGGGTGGGAGTAAGCTGCTCTGTTATTTGGGCCAAGGCAGTGACTTTGATGTTAAGCTAGTTTACCCTTTTTTTTTTTTATCAATTGGTTCAGCAGTTAAACAGAAGTCCTACTATATGAAAGAATGCTATTCTTTCTTTTTTTTTCCTCCCCAAGCTTCTTGTGGTGTAACTATACGTTTTCTGTGAATCATTCACGCTCTGTGGCTTTTAAGTCTCAGTGACCGCATCCAGAGAAGTGCGGCCATGTGGTATGTGGCACCACAGACATGTCTGCAGCACCACATATCGCATATTAGGCTGTTCTCCACACTGCAAGGGGGTAGTGCCAGGGGGGGCCGGGGTTGACTATAAAATCTCAAACAAAAAAAAGCGAAGTGTTGCACACAAGCCCAGTGTGTACCACTCAAAACTGGAGCCTGGCCAGTCAGAGCCATGCTTCGGCTGCTAGCCAAGCTTAGAGTGGCAGGATCACCACATCTGCAACCCCAGGAAGCCCCCAGGACCCCGGGTAAGGCTGTTGAGGCCAGCCCAGTGCTGACCTCAGCCTCCCCTACCCCACCTGAGGTAACGTGCCATGTATCAGAGGGTGCATGGCACAGGCATTCCCCAGGGAC
>NW_017728993.1:31242022-31249030 GCF_001723915.1 Gavialis gangeticus | reverse complement strand
AGTGGTAGCACAAAGCGTCCCACTGCTTGTCCCCAGGGAGCCAAATGTCCATGCTTGTGTGTACATGGTCAGTGGGTACACCTGCAGTTAGCATGTAGCAATATATTCCAGGGTGCAGTACGTTGAAGCAGGGCAGGGAGTCCCAGGGTCAGCCTGCCAGCCCAGGGCTGGTCTGCACTGGCTCAACATGCTGAGGGGGGCAGGCTGGGGCACAAGCATGTTGCAGTGTGGGGCTAGCCAGCAGGCAGCCCCCACACTGCAGAACCCCCGTGCACCAGCGAGCCCCAGTCACCATTTACACATGCATTTTGGCACACATAACTACTCTGCTGCAAGGTAGTACTAGTCCCAGACAGTACTGTCCTACAACAGAGTTAATTAATTTACTGTGCCCTGATATGGGGACATGTGTAGAGAGTGATGCTTTACTGAGGACCTAATTAGTCAGCCCTTCAGTAAAGCACATGTGTAGATGCACCCAGTGTTAACTCTGCCCTGATTCTGGGGAAATTCCACTGCTCTCAGTGGAATTGTTACTCATTTCTTGACCTAGGCCTTAAGGTTCACCTAGCTGAATGTAATCATCAAGGTTTAATAACTCTCCAGTTCTCCCTAGTTTGGAATATACAAAATGAAGGCCTGCGTGGAAATGGTGCATTCTACATACTACCCAGACACTCAGTACAGGAGTTCTATAGCAGCTACCAAACTTCAGAGATTATACAATGATTATCCAATACGTCACTCAAATTTAAATTCCCTATTCCAAATGCAGCAATTTCCCATGCACATTATAGAAGGTGTTAAAGAGCCAGTCATTCTGTTCTTTCATGTAATTTGATTTAGAGCAGACACCAACGAGTATCCTCCTTTATGCTTTATCTGTTGAGACACTGAAGTTGGTTAAATACCTAAACCACCAACACCTTTGTCACAGTCCTTACACTTATCACAGTTTTCTCCCATATTTCTTCACAGTGACTAGACAAGGCAGCAGGATAAAGACAAAGTAGGAAGTAAAGTATAAATCAATTTCTAATGAACTATCAACCTGCAGTGTAAATGTAATAAGAAGAATATTTTGATTTAAATTGTGTGCCCTACCAGCAAGCAAGCTATTTAAGGACGATGAGAATTATAGGACATGCCTCTACAGAGCAAGGCAGTTCTCTGCAGATACCCGAGTTAGCTCTGCACACATTAGCTTCCAAATCAGGAGTGCTAGACATGAACATGGCTTTGCACCCAACCTAATTAGTACTGCTGAAAATCTAGGCTTTTTAGCCCAGGGGTGCTGCACTATGCTAACCTGGGTATTATCTGGTGTGGAGAGGGAGCTGGGATATCTCTGCATGGCACTGCAGGGTGCAAACTAGCACATGAGCATCTAATTCAGCATATTCCTTCATGGCACTGCATAGTGCATTTATCTCTTTGTGAAAAGTTTCTGAAAGCAAGCCTGGTTTTTAACTATGAAGAAGCTTTGATAAAATACTCAAAAAAATATATAGTGTTTGGTGAAGGAAAGCCTGTCTCTGTACAGCACTCGCGTGCACACACAGTCTCTTTCCTGACTACAGGCTTATGCCGATCTTCAATCTGCTACACGTCATGCTCATCTGCAGCAGCATAAGGTGTGAGGTGAGTCTGAAGGAGAGCTAGGTGCCATAATGGAGGACTTGTCTAGTTCATCATCACAAATTACTGTCTACCCACATCCATATTTTCCTTTCTGAAGGCTACTGATCCTCTTTACATGACAACACTGGATTTATTTTTTAACTTCATTGGTGTTAGTCAGAGAAAAGACCTAAAATTAAGGTTAAGTAGAATATTTTTTGTGTAAGTTATCTATTTCTGAATATGCAACACCTGCATCAAATGCTGAGAATAACAGCACCAGAAGTCAGAAATAGAGAGCCTTTTCCTTCTTTTTCTCAGTGCTGCTCACTTTGGTGTTGCTGCAGTTATTGTGGATTTTTTTTTCAGACTATGCCACCCACGCTAAGGGATGATACAATTTGTTCACTGAAGCATGCTTAAACTCTGAATAAAACACCAAAAGTAACTACAAATGAGAGAGTTGTGTAACATTTTTGGTGAATTAAAAAAAAATCCCTTGTTCTTGATGTGCATAATCATGTAAGAACAACTTTCCATGTGTGATAACCTAAAATAGTTTTAATTGGAAAAAGACTTTACAAATTCATAAAGTACCTTCACATTTCAGTTTCATAATTAACTTGAATATAGGAGTCCATATGGCATATGAGCAATATTTAATAAAAAAAGCTGGCTAGCTTGCCAGGAAAAGAAGTGATGTTATTGTGGGAAGATTCGCACATTACATAATTCATGATTTTTATAGAAGACATAGGGTTATGCCTGGGAACTGTTTTGTGTTTAGATTCTAACCAAGGTATACCACAGTTTCAGTAATGAATAATGCAGATAACATGGTGCCCTCAGTGAACTATAGAGCAGAAAAAGCCGCTGACTATAAGAAACAGCTCATTAGCTTAAAAAAAGATAAATGTGAGCAATGCACATTACCTTGATGGAGAAACAGAAAAGACAGATTTTACTTTGAAAACTAATTTGTAAAAACAAGCTTGCAAATTTTCTAGTTCCTAAAGCCTGTAGGCAAACTGAGAGCTAATTAAACAAAAATGATCTTTATTCTTTTCTTTTCAAATGAACTGGTAAGATATTTCATCATGAAGGTTTATGTAGTGCAAATGTAGGCCATCAGCACTATAGTACTTCTAAAAATGAAACCATGCCTGTGAAAGACACAATGAGTCTGACTCATTATAGCACTGCTGTTTGCAACTCTAGGCTGTAGCTAAGATGGTGTCAGCACTTTTGTTATATAACCACCTATTTTTGGTTGTTTATAACTCAGCTATAAAAAATCACTTCAGGCTCAAACTTGGTATACAAGATCTCAGATATTGTTTTTAAAAATAAGTTCAGCTATATTTAAACTTCTATGGAATGCATTTTGTTAACAAATTTATTCTTTGTGAATAGTGCAGAATTTGCCATGTTGGAGATCAAGGTCCTTTCTTTGACCTCAGGATGATTTGGCATTGAAATGGTCTCATGGTGACCATTTCAATGCCAGACCATCCTGAATCTGCTTCTGGAGCTGAGAATAGCACTGATTTCCAGATCTGTTCAATGCTTGTTCTCCCTGAGGGGGGTGCCTGCCATTTTGGCTGACTCCTAAGACCTAAACGGGAAGCTGCTGCAGCTTGAGGTAAAGAAGGATCCCTAACTGTCAGTGTAACCGAGTCAGAACCTCTGTGAATCGGGAAATAAGGTAAAATCCATAACACACAGTCCCCAGTGGGATCATGAGTAGGCTTTTTAATGATAGTCATAATGAACATTTAGCAAAAGTTGAGTATTTTTCATTTACTATATACATCAACGACTTGATTTTACATGAGCCATTGTTAAACAAACACATGGGTAACAGCTCAGGGCACTATGTACAGCATCTGAGTCCTGAAATTGTCACCAAGACATAAAAGTCTGAAACCTTTAATAATCTCCCGTCTGATCCAGTTCCCTGCACTTCCTGCATTTTGGACGTGAATATCACATGCTGAATGGAACTTGCTCTTATGCATTGCTTTTTGTTCAGCTGTGTAAAGGAATGCTTTTAATGGCTGATTTGTCAACTGTACAGATAGAAGAGATAACCATTATGCATGTGGTCGTATTATGCATAGGTCGCATAGACAGCCTTCAGCACTGCAATCTGTTTTATTAAATGAATGAATGATGGCTAGGATCTCACATTCTTTTGAAGAAGTGTAATTAAATCTTTTAACTTCCGTCTGATGTAGCATTTGTTACGATGTGGCTTTGAAGTCCCATTAGTTGGTAGATGATGTGCAAATACAAACCACTAGGCACTAGACACAACAGCTAAACTAAACTTTGAACATAGTTACATTCCCACTGAATATAAAATATTAATATAGAGATTCCCAGTCTACAACTGACTGTCTTTGTTTTTTCTTTGTGCAATCTATATAGTTACTGGGATTAGCAGTGAAATACAAATGCCATCTGGTTTGTACATATAACCAATCACAGGGAAAGGGAAAAGCACAGTATAGTCACCTCTACCCATTTCAAAGTCAAGCACATTAACCATGCTCCTTTGGAAACAATCCTGACCAAAATGCATTTTCATTTATTGTCAGTTAGGTTTTTTTCCACTTTGGGTGTCCTTTTTTTCTTTTCCCCTGCTGCAGTTTTAAAGGAACTAATTCTCTCACCAAAAAAATGTTCTCAATATGTCCTGTTAAATGGGACTTATATCCCCTTTGTAAGTAACTTCTTTTCTTGATGCTTATGCTGAGCAGCTGCCTGGAGGAGTCTCTTCTTCATAATGTTACCCCCCACCTGCCTCACTGTCCTTGCAAGCTGGTTTCCATTCCACAGATTTTTCATCTAAGCCTGTCTCTTTCCATTTTTCATATAATTAACTTAGCTCCCCTTCATCTAAAATGTAATGTCTATACCTCTCTTCCTCTTTTCTGACCTTCCTTATTCTTTCCTGTTCCATCTTTCATCACATTCCATCCTTCTGCATTGTCCTATCAAGCCACATGTGAAGCCTTTTACTTCTTTTCAGTTTACTACGTCCTTGCCTCTATTCCCACAGGGCCATGAAAGGAAAGGGAGAAAAAAGAGGGCCAATTTGTTGCACTGAGAATCTTTCCTTCATGGAGCAGAGGAGAAAATTATTGGGGTCATCTTCAGCCTCTTGCCATACGAGCGGTCCAAAGAGAAGCTGGATGAAGGAACACGTCATTTGTGCAGAAGAGGCAGGTCCACACACTTATTCTGTTAGCTTCTGCTGTTCAACCTATGAGTAGAGAGCTGAGAACCCAAAACCATCTTAGGCGGGTAATCATCATTGTCATCTGCTCCTCCCAGTTTGGATTCCCCTACCTACTGAGGGAGACAGAAGGAGCAAAACCCTTCAGGGTAAGAAGCGAGGTGCCTTTAGCAAGGCAGGTAGTTCTGTTCCATAATTTTCCCTTTACCATGACTTTAACACAAATTTTCTACCCTTTCTGTGTGAAGGTAAGCTCCCACCTAATTTCTCCTCCTAACAGAAAGAACCTTCTGAAGAACCAGGGGGCAGAGGCAGAAGTCTAAAACAGCCTGTAGGGTTTTCCTGGTTTCTGCTGACTTTCCAGGCACCTCCTTTGAGTATTATCCCATCCAATATGGCTTTGTCATTTGGGCCATTTCCAACTCTTGGACTATATTAGGATTTCAATTGTTTTCCAGTTTCCATGTTACTGGAACCGTTATTTTTATCCACCTGTTTGAATATACACAAGGGAAAGAGATTTGTCTGGTCTGAAATGTGACACCCGTGATTAGTTTGCAAATTAGCTATACTTTCTTTTTTAAAAAATCTTATTCCCTAATAGAAATATTTAAAAGTTACCTTCTTACTAGTGTGCATTTTCTTGTCTTTTATCTAGAAGCTTAAATTTGAGGGCTAAAATTAACTAGGAAATTCCACTGTACTATGAAATAACCTTACGTAACAAACCATGTAGTTAGGTAATAAATATCACTATGGGCCAAACATGATTCTCATTGACATTAATCTATCCACATGAATATGAAGAGAGCTGCTTGGGAGTGAAAAGGTTGAAATAGTCCTTTTCAAATGAAGAACATAGAAATCAGAGAAAATTAGTGTTGGAAGGGAGCTCAGGAGGTCATCTAGCTCAAAGCAGGATCATGCTCAGCTGGGTAATCCCAGCCAAGGCTTTATCTAGCTTGGTCTTAAAAACCTCCAAAGATGGAGACTCTACAACCTCTCTGGGTAACCTGTTCCAGTGCTATACTACACTCCTAGTGAGGACTTTTTTTCCGCATATCTAACCTAAATTTCCCTTGCTGCAATTTAAGGCCATTGGTCCTTGTTCTGTCGTCTGCCACTAAAACAGTCTAGCTCCATCCTCTGGAACCCCCCTTCAGGTAGTGCAAGGCTGTTATTAAATCCATCCCCACCCCCGCCCTCCTCCTGCCACCTCCATCTTCTCTTCTCCAGACTAAATAAGCCCATATTCACCAGCTATTTAGGCATTTTCATTGCTCTCTACTGAATTCTCTCCAATTTGTCCACGTCCTTTCTGTAGTGGAGGGGCCCAAAACTGGACACAGTACTCCAGATGTGGCTTCGGCGGTGCCAGATAGAGGGGAATATTCAATTCCCTTGACCTGCCGGCAACAATTCTACTAACACAGCCCAAAGAGACTGACATAAGCATGACTGTGGATGGAGCAGCAATGTAACAAGATGGTGACTTGGCAGCAGAAAATACCCTGAGGACAAAGTGCAGAGTAGCTATAGGGGTTTATGGCTGAGCACACTGGAGAGGAAACAGCTTTGGGGTGCACAGGGCTATGCAGCATGGATTGGGGGCAAAGTGACTGTTTAATCATTTGTAGGTGGGCAGAGAACTGGACTGGTAGCCTTTGGCTCAGTAAATGGCTTAATTCAAGAACAGCACTTATACAGAAAATCCTGAAACAATTGCAACCCATACTGGAAGAAGACCCGATTCTTAAAGAGATCTTTCCAGAACCATTCATCCTAGCCTTTAAACAAGCACTGAACCTCATCACCAGAAGCAAACTCCCTATAACCCAACCCACACCTACTGGATCCAGACCATGCCATGACAAGAAATGCAAAACCTGCCAACATATCTCCACCACCCTCACAATAACTACACACCACAACAGAACCATCACCATTCCTGGATCTTACACCTGCATCTCTAGAAGTGTTATATATCTCATCCACTGCACCAAATTCCCTGATGGAAAATATGTGGGAGAAACAAAACAACAACTGTGCACCAGAATGCGCACACACAAAAAAATTATCAAAGACAAGAATACCCAACTACCTGTGGAGGCCCACTTCTAATAGGACAATCACTCCCTCTCTGACCT
>NW_017728993.1:31236035-31237022 GCF_001723915.1 Gavialis gangeticus | reverse complement strand
TCAAAGAGAATTTACAAAATACCTTTCACAGACAAGCCTATGAATTTCACTTCATAAATCTACTGGATACAAAAAATCATGGACTCAGTATAGACATTGGATTTATGACCTGCCTGATCTGATTCGCCAGGTACCTGCCAGACCTGACTTCTTACACTTTTCTCCCCCACCCCTTCTCCCCTTCCTTCCCCTACTTTTTTGTCCTTTGTCTTCCTAATTTGCAGCTACTTCCTATTTCACAGACAGCCTCTTTTTTACCTTGTATTACTACCACTGTAGAGTCTCCCTGATGCACCTTTTGCATTCTCCCCTCCCCCTGCTGTTGTTCCCCACTCCCTTCCCTGCTTTACTTTTTGTTTTCATAATTTCTACCTACTTACATTCTCACTGACATCCTGTAACACTATTAGCTTCTCCTATTCCTTGGAGCCTCAGAACAGCAGAGACTTCCTATGCCTGCAGAAGTGTTATTGCACCCAAAAGCTTGCTAAGAACTTTTTTTCCAACTACCCTGTTGGTCTAATAAAAGATATCACAATTACTCTAAGAACGTTGCCTTGCTAAAGTCAAAGTATATCATGTCTACTACTCTCCCTGCATCCACAATCATCACCTCATAGAAGGCAATCAGGTTGGTCAGGCATGACTTACCCTCGGTGAATCCATGCTGACTGCTCCTAGTCACGAGGGATCCTGGTTTTCTCTGATTAAAAGAACCCCCAATTTTGGTTTTAAAAAAAAGTAACCCCAAATCTACATATTTCCATGATATATGTAGTGTTGTTTCATTTTAATACAGATTTGGGGTTACTTTTTATATCCAAAAATTGGGGAATTTTTGTTAATCAGAGAAAAACCAGGATCCCTACTAATCACCTTCTCCTCCAAGTTCTTAGAAATAGATTTGTTAAGGACCTGCTCTATGATTTTTCCAGGGACAGAGGTGTGGCTGACCAGTCTGTAGTTCCATGGATCCTCCTTCCCTCT
>NW_017728993.1:31226368-31235874 GCF_001723915.1 Gavialis gangeticus | reverse complement strand
AGCTTTTCTAAATAGTCCATAACCTATTCTTTCACCACTCTCAGCTGCTTACCTCCTCCCCAAACTGTACTGCCAGGAGCAATAATCTTCTAGCTGACTGTGCCTATAAAGACTGAGGTAAAAAAGGCATTGAGTACTTCAGCTTTTTCCACATAATTTATCATTGGGTTCCTCCCTGATTCAGTAAGGGACAGTGACATACTAGGGTGGGGGGCAGGAGGGGGCCATGGCCCCCAGGCGCAGCCTGGGGGAGGTGCCAGCTGAGTGGCTGAGCCATAGGCAAATTAATGTGCAGGCAAACTGGGCACACGGGCCCAGGGGCTCATTCCAATTTGGGGCCCTGGGATCCTCACCAGCAGAGCAGTGAAAGCCACAGTTTAAACTCGGTGCCAATTTCAGTGCCAAGTTTAAAACTGCAGCTTTCACATTTGCTTTCTTGGGAGCTGAAAGCAGGGCCCCTCCCTCACCAATGGGGCTGAGGGAGTGGGGGCAGGGCTGGGGTCGTGCCTGAATAGCTGCACTGTGCCTGCAGGCCGGGTGGCACTGCATCTGGGGGGGAAGGGGACTGAGCTGGGCTGAGACAGTCAAACCCTACCTGGAAGACTGAGCTGGCCAAGCCAGGAGCACCATGTCACACTGTGTCTTTGTGGGCCACAGTGCTGGGAGAGCACTCTTGCCCTCCAATATTCATGTTAGCACACCCACAGCTGAGCTACCCCTTCCAGGGCCACTGCCTGCCCACAGAGACACAGTGCTGTGGCAGCACTCCCCATTGACTCAGCCCAGCCTGGCCTTCTGCATCTATTGGGATGCTCAGGAAAGCCGGGCAGCAGCTGCCTGCAGGTAAGTGTAATATGGGGGGATTGAGACTGAGCTATGGGTAACTGCAGGGGTGGAGGGGAGAGGGTGAATGGCTGTCTGTGTGAGGGGTCTGTGTGTGTGTGGGATATCTTTTATTGGGGGGGGCTTGCAAGCATTGCAAGACCCACGGCTGCGAGAAGCACTTCCAGTTTCTCCGCTGTGCTTTGCTGGTGTTTTTGCTCCTCCCCCTCTGCCCCTGCTATGCAATTGGCCTCTGGAGGATCTGCCGCCCCGGTCTGTGAGGGAGGTGGGGGGCGCAAATGTAAACATAGGCCTCCAGGCACCAGAGGCCCTTGGTATGCCACTGGTAAAGGACACACACATTTCCGGATCTTCCTCTTGTGGCTAACATACTTTTTAGGAACCCTTCTTGTTACCCGTCACATCCCTTGTTAACTGGAACTCCAATTGCACTTTGGCCTTCCTGACTTCATTCCTACATGCCTGAGCAATACTCTTATACTACTCCCTAGTTGTTTGTTCAAGTTTCCACTTCTAAGCTTCTTTTTTGTGTTTTAGTTTACTGAATTGTTCCCCTCTAAGCCAAGCTGGTCTTCTGCCATACTTGCTAATCTTCCTGTGCATAGAGATGGATTGTTCCTGCACCCTCACTAAGGCTTCTTTAAATTACAAACAGCTTTCCTGGATTCATTTCCCTCTCACACTGTCTTCCCAGGGGATCCTGCCTATGAGTTCCCTAAGCAAGTTGAAGTCTGCTTTTCTGAAATCCAGGGTCCTTACTCTGCTGCTCTCTTTCCTTCCTTTTCTCGGGATCCTGAACTCAATCATCTCATAATCTCTGCTGCCCAAGTTGCCATCCATTTCTATATTCCCCACCAATTTTTCCCTATTTCTGAGCAACAGGTCAAGAAAAGCATGGCCCCTAGTTGGTCATTCCAGCACTTGCACCAGGAAGTTGTCTCCAGCACTCTCCAAACTTTTCTGGATTGCCTGCACACTGCTGTATTGCCCTCCCAGCAAATGTCAGAGTTATTGAAGTCCCCCATGAAAACCAGGGCCTGTTCTGGAACTTCTGCTAGTTGTTTTAAGAAAGCCTCACTCAACTTATCCTCCTGATACAGTGGTCTACAGCACACACCCACCATGACACCACCTTTGTTTTTCTCCTCTCTGACCATAACCCAGGGACTTTCAACAGACCTATCTTCAATTTCATACTGGAGCTTTCAGCAGTCATACAGATCTTTTACATAAAGTGCAAGATACAGCATGGGACATTCACCAGAAAGAATCTGCTGTCTGTACCTTGACCTGCTCTTGCTACTTTGCTACTTTGTATCTAAACCTGATTAAGAAGGCTTCGCTACTTTCTTTATCTAAACCTGATAAAGAAGGTTTTTGTTATTGTTCTTAATATGTAATTAACCCACTGGAAATTACTTGGAAAAAGTGTGAAATGTCTGTCTCCCTGCATTCTTTCTAACTTGCATTTTATTACACCTGTCCTTTAACAGGCATGCTTTTACAGGGTAGGTAAACTCCAGGGCAGGCTGTGCACAAAGTATCTAGTGCAGCATGTTTAAACAGTATCTTTAAAAAGGACTAAAAAGGGAGAGATGAGGTTGTGTTTCAATATGTCATATTCAATAAACAGTGATCTGGGTTTTCCATTTCCCACAAAAAATGGAGTAAACCGCAGATTTTGCCTTTTACCAGAGGCAAAAGCATATTTCTCATTAAACCAGAGAACCCCATGGATTTTGCCATTCTGCAGTGAGCTCCCTGCCAGCTGGCAAAGTTCCAGCCTGGAATGGAGTGGGAGGAAGGCGGCAAGACAGGGAGCACCACCTGTATAGACATGCACATGGCCCCAGGCAGCCTGCAGAGTGGCTTCAGCTGGTAAGCAGGGGAGAAAGAGGGGGATTGAGGCCCATGGAGGGAGGGAGATGGGCAGGGCTAGGGCTGCTGCCCAGCTGGGTGGGGCTTGGAGCCTTGGGCCACAATGCATGACTGCAGTGCCCCAGCCAGGAGCAGGTTAGGGCCAGGGGTGGCTCGTCCGAGGGAGTGGGAAAGGGAGAGGGAGGGAGGGAGAGGAAAAAAGGCTGGGCTGGTTCCCCACTGCTGCATACACTATCAGGGTAAGTGGAGACCCGTGCCCCCAGATCTGTACCTGAGGCAGGCTCAGGCTGTGGGTTTGCTCCCTGCTTCCTTCCCCTGGGGCCTCTGGAGTCAGCAGGCACAACCTGGCACAGCTGTGGACAGCAGGGCTGTGCAGGGATTCCTTGCCGCTGTGAGCTCCCCCTCACTGCCCTGGTGATGCACCTCCAGTGCCTGCCACTCTTTTGAGGGGTGCAGCCCCTCACTGCAGCCGTGTATGCAGGAGGCACATTGCTGGGGCAATGTGGGGGGTGAGAAGCTGCATGGAGATTTTCTGCACAGCTCCTCTACTTCCTGCTGTGCCAGGTTGCTGGGGTGGGGAAGCAGGGTGGCAGGGAACAGCAGTGGGCCCTTTATGTGTTTGCAGCTGAGAAACTCAAAAATAATGATTTTATGAACTTAACTACAACCACAGCCATGTATCTGAAACAACCCTGCAAATTATCAGAGAAAATAACCAGCTCACTGGTGATTCACATGCAATGTGAATGGAAGAGAGAGTTGTTCTTCAAAAAGCTGAAGAGATTCACTAGACAGTCCACAACTCAGGCTGCATACACACATTCAAATGGTTTGTGAGACTTCTCCTGGGTTTGTTCTCCTAGTAGAAAATGTTCCTAGAGATGTGTGTACAGACATTTAAATGCTGAGCCCCTGAAGAGCAAATAACTTGCTGTGCTGAGGCTGCACAGCCAAAGGGCCCCTGTGCACACATTTCAGTATGCTCTGCAGGGTCTCTTAGTCTATCTTGTGACAGATGGGATCAGTGCACAGAGCAGCGCTAATTGGCTGACTCATACTGCTCAGAATCAGCCTATGTTGGTCAGTGAAGGGGGCATGATATGTTCCGTCATCAGCTGAAGTAGTAGAGTCCAGTGAGTAACCTTGTCTCCCTGGTGGGGAGGGGTCAAGGGTTAAAACATCCTGAGATGCTGGAAGACTGCACTATGGCTTGTCTCAGAAAGGTGAGTTGTACAGACATTTACTCTACCAGGAGAAACTCTCTTAGGAGTGATTTGACCCTGGTTGTTCCCAGGTTATTTTTCTCCTGGAATGACATTTTTGGCCCTGGGAGAAAAATCCAGAGCACTTGTACACTTATGTTTCTCCTGGGACATCATTGACTCTCCCTGGAGAAAATGAATGTCTTAAGAAGCTGTTCTTAAGAGTTGTATGGATCAAGGAATAACAAAAGGCATGAGAGAAGCCTTTCTGCTCTTAGGTCACTCACTAATTTGAATCTGGCTAAATTTATATTGTCCGGGTTTCACAAACATTGGATGGATACCCAGTAACCTATATGTCTTGCTGGGTTTCAGCTCAGTGCCCAGCAGAAAAGGTTAAATATAACAAGATCCAGCTTCACAGCTGAGATATTTAAAACCAGCTCAGCTAGGACAGCAATGATTGAAAGCACCCTGGGACTTTGCTACTTAGCTCCCAGGTAGTTCTATCAGAGCAAGTCTGAAGAACATTGCCAGGGCATTGTGAGGAAGACTGCCATGTGGTACCTGCTGTGTGAATAGAGGACTTCAGTCTTCATGCTGTTAAACTGGCCAACTCCAAAAGCAGTCGAGTAGAAAGAAAACATTTTCTGCTATCCTTTAATCTCCTCTCCTTATGTTTCTGGCATCTTTCCCTCTTTTCTGTGGCCGGAGTGCTGAATATTGATGACAGAATAAATGAGACAAGCCTGTCATTTACTGGTAATTAAAACAGGTTTCAATTACCTGCAGGAGCGAATTTAAAGATCTAGTCACCCACCAGAATGGAGTTGTTTTACTACCTAAAGCAACATACAGGTATTATATATATTATTGACTTTTGTATCTCTCTCATAAGCAAAACTTCTTAGAGTCTGCATTGTATCACAGTTATAGCAAATGTTAATCCTAAATTAAATTCAAGTAGCTGGTTGAATGATTGAGTTCTACAGAGTCTGCATAACATTGAAATTTTACACCTCTTTCTATTTCCCTAAGGACACACACTCAAACATGTAATAGGGAATCTACAAGCTGTGGAAATGTTTAGATGGTACACTCTTCTGAAGCTTTTTTGAAGATCGCTCTCTTTTTTTTTCACTTCCATAATACTACATTTAAAGAAACATCTTTTTCTGTGGGGATGCACATTAACTCATTTTACATTTGTTACATTAATTAATTGCTTTTACAATTTTACTTGTTTTAGTTACACTGGTTAGAATATAAAGCTTATTTCCCAAGCACAGAGCCAGTTATGTGTATTGCTGAAATTCCAGTGCCAGCTCTTTTGCAGCAAAACTATAAATAATATCATGCTTAGGAAAAAGTAGCATAGGCTCAAAACTATATTAAAAGTATTTCTTTCTTCCTCACCCCCTCTTCCTTGGACAGCTGTGTAAGTCATCTACAGGCTAAGCTTTGTAACATTTTTTTTTATCCTTAGCAGAAAAAGGAGTAAGATAACTGGTTTATCCATGTCTCTGTTTCAAAAGCACCAAAACAAAATATGCGAAGGAGGTTGGGGGGAAAAACCCAGACTGAAAAATGATAGACAAAAATATGCCCAGTTAATAAACTTCTGCATGACAAGGTTAAAGATCAAGGTCACAGCCAATAATGCATTGTGGAAGACTGTAATTTTCTGATTATTTTTCCCCTGATTTTAAAAATATTTTGATTTACCATAGCTCATCCTAGGTTCCAGGGTTATTAATAGAAACATGTCCTTTAGTATAAGTAATCTGTTTCACGTAGGGAGAATATATTGTTCAAAATAAGAAGACATGTTTCATTTTATAATTGGCTGAAAACTCCTGAGAAATAGCTGTTCATTTTCAAAAGGTACTGTAGTGAATAAATTGCCTCTTCTACTTTAAAAATCTAGTTATTGCTAAAATGTCATGTTTCTTTGATTCAAGGAGTTCCTTAAAATATGAACGGAGGGGTTGGAAGGGAGGAAAATTCTATTTTTATCTCATATAAGATAAGCAGGATATGAAAAGAAAAGACATCAAATAACCAAAAATGGGGTTTTTGTTTTTTCCTTTTGGCACAATCAACCCATTAATAACAATCCTTTCAGATCCTCTTAGAAGATTTTTTTTTTTTGGTGAATGAAAATAAATTTCCTCTATATATTTCTTTCTTAAATCCTAGCAAATCTAATCAAAGCAGTTCCTTTTCAAAGGCAAAAGGGGAAAAATAAATTCCAACCTTCTAGAAGAACATATAAAATACAATAGGAAAAAAGTCTTAGTCAATATAATAAATCATAGCATCATTGAGAGCTTGTTTGGAGGTAGTTTTAAAGAAATTAGGCAGGTGGTAGTTTTAAGGTTGCAACCAGACACCTACTTGGAGCCTTATTTTCACACCCTACCAATATTTCACAGAGATAATTTTCCCCTTTGAGCATTTTTCTGTCTGTGAGAGTGGAGGAAGAAAAGAAGAAAATATTTTTTTCCTCTCTCTCCTTTCCCTCAACACATACTTTCAGAATTAATGCTTTATGACTTGCTGCATAAAAAAGGTTTCATTTTTAAAAAAAAATTGGTACCTCACTGATGAATGCAACCTCTTTCAAATGTGCAAATTCATATCTGTGTGCCTTGTGCACTAGAAATTGAAGAAAGCAAAAGTAGTTCATAATACATTAACATTAGACTGTAGAAATAGTGTCACTAGTCTGTGCCATTTAGTTAATACAATACTCATGTAGTCCTATGGCAAAATTA
This sequence comes from Gavialis gangeticus, assembly GCF_001723915.1. Taxonomy (NCBI): domain Eukaryota; kingdom Metazoa; phylum Chordata; order Crocodylia; family Gavialidae; genus Gavialis; species Gavialis gangeticus. The sequence goes on along the minus strand of NW_017728993.1, from coordinate 31,229,174 downwards.
CATGCATAGAAAAGACACAAGCATTTTCCCCAATTTTACAGTCAAAACTGAATAGGACATACCTGAAAGTAAACTAACCTGTATTATCCCAGGCTGTAAATCCAAAAACAAGAGGCCTGAATCTTTCCTTGGTTAAGTGACTATTGGAAATAATCCTAGTAGAATCAATGGAGTTAAAATAGTGTTGAGAAGAGCCAGACTAGGCATGTCTACATGCACATTTATGTCTGCTTAAGTTTACTGTGCAGTAAGCGGAAATAGGCCAGTGTCCACATATGCAGGCATTAAGGCACATTAACACTGTGTGTGGACTGACTTGGGACTAAAGTTAGCATACAGTGAAGCATGAGTTTGTAGAGTCAAAATAATCTCATAGAGAGAGTAATAGTGTAGGTATCAAATTAACGCTCAAGTCAGCATAAGTCACTATAGTTACTGCTCAATATGGGGGTACATGTATAGACGTATGCCCATCCAACGTGTGCCCTGCACCGTAATTTCAGTTACTGCGCAGTAAATGCGCACATGTAGATGCACCCACTCTATAGGATATTTGCATTGTGGTATATGCAGCTCTATGGAAATGTAAAAGTGTGTTTATTCTGTGCTTCTTTCCATAGTTTAATTTGCCAGTTTTACCAATTCACATCAATAATTATGGGAGTACATTTGCCATATTAAATTTATAGAATAATATAATAAAGCAAAGGCCTTTGATTTTGTATTGTTTTATTGCTGATCTAAAACTTGTTCATCATTGTTTGATTCACTAAGCATAATAGTTAATTTGTATATTCAACATATATTCGCTTCATGGAATTCGCTTTATTCTCTGTTTCTTCAGCTTTAAATAATATTTATTATGTGCTCACATATGGAGATATATTTTTGTTATTCAAATTATTCAGTACACCAAAATGTGTTTCACTGAATTCTATATTGATTTTTAAGAGCTCTGATTGAATTAATCTTCAACCAACTGCATGTCTCAAAGTAGACCATTTACTATATGTTTTCTTTAAATAAGGTTTGTTCAGTAATGTAATGATTGCCTGTAAAAGCACTACAAAAATGATCCATATAGTAATGAATTTGTATTCTATTTCATTCCACTACATGTATAACACTCAGCACATCTTCATTCAGTGGCAGTGAATGGTATAAAAACCAAGGACATGACAATGCAATAGAAAGAAAACATGGCCCAGCCTAATCCTACTGTGGATACATTTTTATTGTAATATTTTTCTTCTTAATGAAATATGAAGAAAGCTATTAAGGACAAAAGCTATATGCTTCAAAAGTGGAAATCCAGTCCAAATTAGAGCCATCAATCTGAAAATCGGTGTCACTGGCAAGTTATAAGAATGACCTGGGAAAAAGGCAATACGGGAAGATCAGCAAAAGCTGAAAATATCAGGAAGCAAGACTTTTTGGTAATACCTTTTTATTGAAGCACCTATATAGTTGGGAGAGATGGTAAATGAGTTTTTGGGCACAGAGTTCCCTTCTTCAAGTGTAGAAAAGTAATACAGCACAAACGAAATACAAAATAATACAGTGACTTTTACTAGCAAATAACCTTGAACAGGAGAATGGGTCCTGGTCTGCTGGACCACTAGTGAATAATGGGACAATTAAAGCAGATACTGCAGCTAATAAGAGAAAAATAAATTCTCAAGACTTCTTTATGACTGAAAAGGGTAGAAAAATGCACATGCTTTTGCTGGATATGGGTAGCAGGAAGTGGGAATCCAGTGGATGAAATTCTTGGGCTTTAGAAAACCCTAACATGCTCACTGGATGGCAAAGATGAATTACTCCTTGTTGTTACTCAGAATAAAGTTGTGAAGCCAAGTCATACATTGATACTGCAAATGTTAAAGAGCTGTTATAGTGGACATGTAGGAGTATTTTCAACTACAGATATCTAACTAGAATTGCTAGTCAGCAGACCTGTGCCAAAGAGTGCATTCAGGTAAAAGCTGTTACAGTGACAAGTTTTGTGAAAAATCAGACCGGGGTGGCACCACTGTATCTGGTGTCCCAAATCTCCCAGCAGGAAAAGGCCATGGCATTTCTACAAACCCGGAGAAGGTAAATAAGTCAGTATTTCAATGCAATTCTATTGAAGATTGGTAGCAAATTTTGCAAACTGGCTATCACCATTATAATACTGACCATTTTTAATATTCCTCTATCCAGACAAGTTTTCAAATCACTTGAAAGAGGGACTTCAACTTACATGGAGCTTAAATTTCTATAGTCATCCCATCTTTCTATGAGGTTGCTGTTAAGAGTATACTTGAAGAAACTAAACTTAATAAGTACAGACCAGTATCTTTTGGAGTTCACAAATTAAATGGGAGGGAAAGTGAGTGTTGGACTACAGAAGTGGAGTATCCAGATTCCTGGAAGGTCCTTCATGCCTTTCTCCATATTTATTAGGTGAGGGATTAACAGTGAGGACAGACCATAGTGCTATTCAATGAGTCCTTAAAATGTACAACCTAGAAGTATACCTGTGGAATAGGTACTTTCTTGTATTAATTGTTTTCCTGTCAAGAGAAGAAAGTACAAGCAATGAAGGAAGAAAACCTTTAGAGGTAGTGCCCCCACTTACTAAACCCTGAATGTTCATACAAATCTACTTGAAAGGCCCACTCCTAGAAACACTAGATGGAAACTGCTGTTTGTCGGAGGTGTCTGACGCCGCCTCAAATTGTGCCACTAAGCTTCACCTACAATGGTCAGAGAGAAGAATCTGGTTATCACACAACATTTTGTTAACTTCAGATAACAAAGG
>NW_017728993.1:31189509-31221368 GCF_001723915.1 Gavialis gangeticus | reverse complement strand
CTCAAATTGTGCCACTAAGCTTCACCTACAATGGTCAGAGAGAAGAATCTGGTTATCACACAACATTTTGTTAACTTCAGATAACAAAGGAAAACCTAGTGTTACCCATCTTCTAAGGAGCTGAGGAGTAGGGAGAGTTGACCTGGCACAGAATGTCAACTGGCACTCAACTATCCATTACTCTATGAGATTATTTTGACTCTATAAATGCATGCTTCATTGTATGCTAATGTTTAGCTGGTAAGAACTGAAAAGGCTCCTTATACTTAAACACATATGGCAGCATTTCATATCAGATGTTACATTTAAGACATAATTAACCTGTTAATCACATCTTAAATAGTAAGCAAGTAACCTGAGCATGTGTTCAAGCAATTTAATGGTACAACAAAACAGGAAGCCAGTCAAACGTATTCCACAAAATATGCACAATAATGTTGTGGCTGGTTACCATCACATTTTAAGCTGATTGTATGGCATGGTCCCTGCCATGCAGCCTAATGCTGGCTGTCTGGCAGAACTTTGTTGACAACTCATCCATGTTGACAAGCTGACGGGCATGTGGTGCCATGGTGCTGAGTCAAGGGAGTTCATCAGCTGGACCAAGGGTGCTGTGCAGAGAGCTGCAAATCTCACCATGAGCCAGTAAATTGACTGCCTTGTCCATCAACTTTCAGGGGGCTGCAGAGCAAGGCATTTGATACATCCCAGTGATGGGATGCCAAGTTGCACACACAGTTTTCTGAAATCCCCAGTGCATTGGGACCCTGGGACTTGGGGAACTTCTCCTAGATCCCAGGGCCCTGGCAGGCCGGGACCTTAAAATATCATATATGCAACCAGGCTGCACACAATGTTTTCTAATATCCGGGGCTGTGGGGATGTCCAGTGCAGTCTCCTCAGTTGATAATCAGTCCCAGCCTTAAGATCACCCTGGAGTCTCCAACCAGCTCTAGTGAGGTCCTAGGGCTAAAACCAACAATAAGCTGTTTGCCAGTCTCAGCCCTGGGATTCCACTGGTTCATTGGGCACCTGGCTTTCAACTGCAAAATGAGGAGAAGCCTGGGATCATAAGTCTGGGTTCCCCCTGAACTGGCAAATAGTAAAGGCCAAACTGGAATCTGATCCCCAATCCCAAAATCACACATCCTACAATGGATATGGGGCATGGCGGAAGGCACAATTGTTGAGAGGATCAGGGAACAGATCCCATTGTGCCATTAAATGAACATGTGCCAGGGGCCTCAGTAAGGAAAGGACAGCATTCTTAACGTAAAGGAACAGATGGTTTGAAAGTGAGCATGCCAAGGAAATGATTATAAGTACAGCAGAAAAGAGAAGCTGTGGCTATACAACTGGAAAGCACTCCCTCCGCCCCCCCCCCAAAAAAAAAACCCAACCCAAACCAAACAAAACCCCCAGTTTATATTTAAGGAATAGAACTTACACAGTAATTCATAAGGTGAACAAGTTATCCTGAACTTGTCTCTCTGTATTGCACTGAGAACTGATGCACAGATTAATTGAAAGAAAATAGAATGACAATCATTAAGGAGATTCAGTAACCAACCTGGATGGATATGGTTTGAAAATAATCCTATAGGTTCATCTGTTCTGAAATGGAAAACTGGTTGTGGCATAAAAAGTTGCTGGTATATCTTCAAGTCCTCATTACTGCAGTCTAGCAATAACAGAAGAGCCTGGCCTAGAGGACATGAGCCCTGTACCTGCTTATAAATTATATTCAGCTACAAACAGAATCCCCATGACTTACTGCAGGATGGGATGATGATGAAAACCTGAGTTGTTGGCAAACTACATGGATTTCTAGGAGTTACAACAATGTTAACTCTTTTTGTTCATTATTTTCCATTTGCTTTACAGTAAAGGGTGGAAAGTTGTAACGATCCACCAAATGACATCTCCAGCAACAGGTGCTGCTGTATGTTTAGCTTAGTGTTTTAAGTTGTTATCTGGCTTTATATTGTATAGTTTTCTCTCATCAGGGTGGCTACAAAAAAGTTCAGTCTTGCCTGCCCATGCTGAGTTGTTACTTGCAATGTTTGAATACACTGTTTTATTTCTATAAAGTGAGGGCTGCAACATTCAAGGGTGAGCCATGTGATGCTTTCTATTATTTTTTTTTCTCAAAAGAGATAATAAATGCAATCAGAAATCATAGACCAGTTACATTTTGCTCAGTGTCAGTTAAACTAATTAGGAGACGTTAGTATAACATCTGGGTAAATATACAATGATAGGGACAAGCTATTAGGATTTCTTTAAAAGGGATGGGTGAATCTCAGGATTCAGGACTGGGCTGAGGTTCAGGAGATTGGGAATTAATTCCTGGCCCCTTGGACTTCTACATGAGATGCTTTACTGTGCAATAGACCAATTACTACTGTGTAGTAAGCATCACCATCTACATATGCAAACACTTAGCGTGCAGCAAATTGATCTACTCCATAGTTAATTTGCTACCTGCAAATTCATGTAGCAAAGTGACTGTGGAGTAGTTTCTGCACAGTAACACATGTATAGACAGCTGACCAGGATCAAATTTGCTCCTGGGCAGCAAGGAGTGAGAGATTGCTCCCTGCCCTCAGAAACTGATTGCTGCTAGGGTGGGCTCTGAGCTGACATTCCCTTGCCCTAGCAGCAGATAACTCCTGGACCTGGCTCCCCCAGCTGCTGCAGGGGGACAGAGAAAGATGGGAGCAGCCCCCAGTAGGTTTACTGCACAATATTTTTACTGAGCAGTAAGCCTACTTTGAATTAATTGCATGTGTAGACACACCCCATTCAATGTGACCTTGGGCAAGTCCCATTGTCCCTCTGTGACCTAGTTCCTGATATGCAGAATTTGGGTTGAAACTTCTATTGGGAAATGTCTGTTTTGTTTCTAATCTTGGGGGCTGTGTGTGTGTTATCATAAGCCTCTGAGCATTTCTGGATTGGGCAGGATATAAATCTAAATGATGATAATGTTTCTTTCACCCTTTATCTGTCTTGTTTATTAAGACTGTAGGCTTTTTCTGAAGAGGGCTGTTTCTTATGCCTGTGTATGCTCAGGACAAGAGGGGCACAGATTTTGGTTGCATTTGCTAGATACCACTGAAATACAAGATTCCTTAGGGTGTAAATTTTGTTTAAAATATATTTGAATCAAAGCTAGTGGATATAATCTGATTAAATGGCCCAATAGATATATTAATTTCCAAAAAAATGTTGTAAGATTTTACAAGTAAAAAAAAATGTATAATTTCAGAAGAATTGGGGATATTGGAAATATATATATTTATAGAAAAAAATACACTGAAAGTTTAGTGGAGAGCTCTTTGCTAGAAACATGAAGCATGCCTGTGGTCAAAATGGTAAATATAGAAAAAAAAGATTAAAATAACTTTATTTTTATGTTCTACCATGCACCTGACCACCCAGATAATTGAGACAGTATGATCAGAAAAGAACACAGACTTATGCTATCAGTGATTCAGCACATCAAGGCCATCTCTTAGCAAATTATTTTGCAGTCAGTGCAGGATTATGTGTATGCTGCCATGCCCTTTAAACCAAATTAAACTAGTGTTTACACCATAAACATTGAGAATTCTTGACTTTCTTGCAGTCCTATGCAATCACTTTAAAATAAAAATGGGCTTTTTTTTTTCTTGAGGGGAAATTCTTGCCTATACGAAGGACTTATATGATGCCTGTTTTGAGGAATTAAGACGTTCACAAGTTTGTGTTGGCCAGCTGCATGTGAGCACATTTAGACCTCAACTAATAAAATAAAATTTAAAGAGAAAGTATTGTGGACATTTGCTATACAGCTCCCCAGTGTAATGGATGTCTCACACAATATGAGTGATATGGGTATTCCACCCACAGATTCAAACCCAGGCACTTGCAAGGTACGGGATTTTCATGATAAGGATTACTGGATAATAAAGACTTACACAAAAACATGGTGATGAAAAAATGCATGCATTAAGCAATAGCTTGGGTTACTTATTAATGCACATCCACAGAGTTGTGCAAACACTGCTCCGTTTTGAAAGTTAGATGTTCCTAGTGGAGCTGAAAAGGAGCGGTGATTCCATTTCACAACAGTTTTTGAGGATCAGATATAGACATGAACCTGCCTCTCCCATATCTCATGCTAGCGCTCTAACAGTTTTAGAATCTCATGCTGTCATCTAACCGCAGCTTTATCTGTGCATTACTGACTACTAAGCAGCATAAAGTCATGAATAGAGACCCAAACAAATCCTGAGGTTGCTTTAAAAACATTGATTTTTCTTTTCTTTTCAAGCTTTTAGAGCGCCTGTTTTCATTTTTTTTTCTCCATAACCACAAGGTTGGAAATGTTTCTTGTTTTTACTGAAAGTTGAGATTCCTACAAAAAAGCATCATATTCTGGAGTCCTGTGATCGTAGGGAGAAGCCACTTAAGTTAGCAAAGACATTGCCTTTTTTCAAAATTATACAAAAATAAAAACATTACAATTGGAATATTAGACTGATCTGTTATAGGCCCTTTCAAAATGTTGTCAAAGGAAGTGAAGAAATATACCAGGAGCACCTCCTTTAAACACCTCCTCATTGCAGTCCTTTTCTAAGTGCATGTATTGGGGGGTGACCATCCATCAAAAGTGAGGAGAAACAAGTGTAAAGACCCAAAGCCACAACTGCACTCTTACTCAGCATTTTGCAGGGTGTTGCCCATCACAACACCAGGGGCACTAAGCACACCACTCCCAAAGTGGGCCAGGAGCTATAGGCCACAGTATCTAATACACGGACATGTGTTTGCCACACCTCAATCTGTAGCTCCACATTTTTTTTTCATGGCTTGATACCTCAAAATGGCATGCTTTTAAAAGGACTTCCTCAGCGTGGATGATTTCTTGCTGAATCAGCTAGCCTTATGGGAACTCAATTTTTACAGCTGTCAGCCTTTCATTCTAGAGAAGCCTCAAAATATTTAGCAATGAATCAAGCTCTATGGTAACTTACTGGTATGTTTTTTTGCTGAAATGATAGTGTCGCTACAGCAGTAATTCCCATTTCCATAACAAAATTGTGCATTACTTATCCAGCTATTTGAAAGACAGTATTAAAGTGGATCCATTTTATCAATTTATATGTTCATCCATAAGTCCTCCTTTTTTTAAACGTAGCATATTTTAAAGATAATTGCCATATTAAAAGGTACCACTTTTGTTTCTCAGAAAGTGTCTATGCCAAAACAAAAAATAATCCTCTATTTATTGGGAATCAATCTGTAATCCTATTGTGGGTTTGTATGTTTTTGTTTTTTCACTCCATCATAAAAACAAAAAACCCCCCTGAATATCAGATTCCAGAATGTAGGCCTTACAAACTATCTGTTTTTTCATATTTCATTTTAGTCCATCAATACTCTAAAATTGGTGCAATAAAAGTATTCTTCCTAATAATGTTTTTCAGTACATGGGCCCATAGGTACTAATACTGCTGTCTCTATACTGCATTTATTTACATGAATAGTTCCATTGTTTTCAATGGGACTCACTGCATACTAATTCTGCTTTCCATGAGAGAGGACTGCAATGTGAGGCCTTTTATTAATTGCAAATTCTCCCAATATGGAACCTCAATCCTACATGTGGCAATGGTCCTATCTAGATAAAGCTTATAACTACATGATTTGAGATCCCTTGCTTGTTACCAAAATCAAATGATACTCTTTTGAAATCTAGGGAATTTTGCATCCAATATCCAAACATTGTACATTGGCTCCATCTCATATATAAGAGTATACTTGCAACATACAAATAACGTGTCAGGAATATTGTATTACAAATACATGGCAAAATCCCTGGTTGTTCTTACATGCTAACACATGTTTAAAGTAGGGCTGTGAGAAGTTTCATGTGCTGATTTGATTTGGAGGTGATTTGGCTCGACTCAATAGCCAAATTTCCAAATCCGAACTGAATAAGGAGACCAGTTAAAAGGTTTGAATTGATTCGAAGCTCTCCAAATTCTATTCAGAAAAGATTTGGAGAGCTTCGGCAATTCCAGCAGTCCCTGCTCATTGCAGCAGGGAGCTGGACCCGGACTCCATGCTAGTAAGTAGGGGACAGGGGAGGAGGAGTTGGAGGAGGAAGGAGAGAACCATGGGAGGACCCCTGCCAGGCTCCATGCCCTGCCTGCTCCCCCAGCCCCCCGAATGTCCCCCGACCCCTGCCCACTGTCCCAGTCCCCCCACCATGGCTACCCCACCCAGCCTCAGCTCCAGGCTTTTTAAAAAATAGCCCCCACTTACTGGCTGCTGCCAGGCAAGGGGGTGATTCCTGATGTCCCCCACTGCCCCATATTGCATGGGGGGGGCTCTGCCCCGAACCCACGAACCCCCACCCACTCTCCCAGCACTCCCCATGGCTGCCCCACCTGCTCCAGCTCCAGGCCCTTAAAAAAAAAAAGAAAAAAGCCCCCACTTGCCACCTGCTCCAGCAGCCTTGGGAATTCTGGGGACTCATGACAGAGCCCCCCATGCAGCACAGGGCAGTGGGGATTGCCTCCCTGCCTGGTAGCAGCTGGTGAGTTGGGGCTTTTGTGGGTTTTTTTAAAGGGCTGGGAGCTGGGGCAAGCAGGACAGCCATGAGGGGGGGCCTGGGAGAGCGGGCAGGGCTCAGGGGGCTTATGGCAGAGTTACCCACGTAGTGCAGCGGGGGTGCCACAGGGATCACCCCCCTACTCGGCAGCAGCTGGTGAGTGAGGGCATTTTTTTTACCAAGCCAGGAGCTGGGAGAGCAGGCATGGGATGGGGCCAATTCACAGATTCAGCTAAATCAATTCTGGACAGGGATTCAAATCACCAAATTAAATCACTGTCCCCTGAATCAGCCAAATCTGAAGCGAATACTAGCCGCTTTGCACAGGCCTAGTTGAAAGATCACAGAAAGCTGCTGGATCACACTGATTCATTACAGAAAATGAGGGAAAATTAAAAGAAAAAGTATTTTTGTATTTACTTGAATAGTATATGAGGAGGAAAAGTTCCTCATCTTACATTCACATATAAGGAAATCTCATAAAATAAATTGTCTATTATTACACTGCTGCCAAAAGCAGCATGTGCTCAGTAATGGAAACTAATGCTGAAGTCAATTAAATGGTACCCACATTAAGTTTGACTATAAAACACATGACCCATAAGGGGTAAACAAAGGCTTCAAGAAAGGTCAAATGTATTCAGTCCAAATGAACTCAGTTACTCCAACCATATTTTTTTCAAGGTTAGCATTTTAAATTTTGCCCCTCACCTCCATGTACTGAGAGAGATTATGGTCTGATAGTAAGGTTGGGGACAGGGGCTATAGAGAGCAGAAGTTGTGGGAGGCAGAAGATAAGAGGGCCACCTGACCTCCCCCTGCCCCCAGATTTATTTCCTCTAGTGTAGCAGTTGGAAGGGGACAAGTTCAAAGCAAATGTTCAGTAATTGGATTCTATACCTGGGATTTTTTTACAAACTTATACATTTCCTATATATAGAATATAATTATTGGGGGGTCATCTTATATTCAAATAAAAGCAGTAGTAAAATGAGAGACAGCAAGCTCAGAAGTGTTCTCTTATACTTCTGTTTTTTACACACATAATAGTTTGACTTGAATACAAAGTCAATTCACCTAATTCTTCAACTTGTCCTGTTGAAATGTAGAATCCCACTGAAGTTAAGTGCGACTGGCTGCAGGGTTTCACCACTGTGTTACAAGATGGCGGCCTGAGGCTGGACTTCTACCATTACTGTCTAATAGATCACACAATGTTCCATTCTCTGCTTTTGTTTCTTTGTTTTGAAGAAGCTGTGAGTGTTGCATGGCTGGTTTAAAGGCTCCCTTGAAAAAATATATGACTGCAAGGAACTTAGGCTTTCTGTTTTATTGAAAATTAGTTGTCCATTAATTATTCCCACTCCTAAACATGATCCGTCATCACTGACAGGAATAGAAAGGGCTAAGTAGTTCTAGTACTTCTGAACTGTAATTTGATCCTGCAAATTATTGAATGCCACTTACAAGGTGCATATAATTTCACTTGTTATTGGAAACTACATGTATACAGCACCATAAAGGATTTGGCTTCAGCTCTGAGAAGCCTGAACAAGGGGTTCTTCTTTCCACCAGATTTAACACCAAACCATATGGTTTAGCATTTGATGCTTATTACTGATACTATTTTACATTGTGTACAACTATGCCAGAGTTAGGCTCATAAAGCTCACTTCTGCCCTCAGATCTAGACTGATCTACAAAATTTAGGATCTATTCACATTTTTCAAATGTACTTAAATGAAAGCTTGTTCTCTACAAATTCTGGCAACTCTAATTTATCTCCCTTCAGAACTGAAGTTCTTCCATTAATCACATAGTTAGATGTCTAAGTGACTTACCATAAAGGTGCAACTGTAAAAAAAATACTGACACAAATTGGTGCCAACTTTTATTTATATACTTAGCTTTGTAGGTGTGAAAGTCAACCGTTTTTTAGTTTAGGTTGAAAATGCCTACGGGCATCAGAATTTGCATATACTCCACACTATAATAGCAGGTGTCCAGCAAGGTATTTTACTAAAAGTAAATAATCTTAGCAAAATACAAAAGTGACTTGATCCTTATTTACAGTAGGCTACAGCAGAGTAAAGGGCTTGAATTGAATGAAATCCAAAGAGCAGTGGTAAACAGGTGTATAACAGGGACAGATCCAGGGGGGATAAGGGTAGTGCACCCTCACCTCCCTTCAGCTGTGTGGCGTATGCAGTTCCTTAGTTCCAGCCAGAGCTCCTCAGGCTTAGTTAACAGGCTGATTTAGCTTAAAGCTCTGCAGGCTGAGCTAATTAGCTGCTCATTGTGGCTCCCTGCCCAAGCTCAGCATACACAGGGAAGTCTCTGAGGTCACTGGCTGATCAGCCCAGGTCCTGCTGGAGCTTAGGATATCCAGTGAGCATTGTCAGTTTAGTAGGCATGCTGAGTTCTGGTAGGGAGCTATGCTGATAAGCCTATGAGCAGCAGAAGGCTCACTTGATATGCACAACACAGCCAAAAAGCATGTGGCCACACCACCCTCCCCTCCCCTTCCCTCTTGGATCTGCCCGTGGTGCATGGTGAGCATATATTGCAGTTGAGTAGTATCTTGGTGGTATGAACTTATGTAAATGTTTTTTAATTGATAATTCAGCCACTCTTTTTCCAAGTCCGTTATCCTTTGCTGGTTTTTGCATTATTATACACTACTCTAACTACAACCAGTCTAGCCTTTAGATTCTGTCTTGATGGTCTAAAGGTGGGGACGGTGGGTCTCGGGCAGACTCCGCTCCTCCATCCTCTTGCCTAAGTATACGCACTGAAGGTCTTGGTGTGATGGTCACATAGACCATGATCCAGAGGACTGACAGTTGCCAAGTAGAATACAATACTGTGTAAGACTCTACAAGAAATGATGCTGATAGCTAAAGCCAACTTTTCTAATCTGTCTCTCTCTCTCTCTGACATTTCTAGAAATGTCATTAGGTAATTTTGTTATAGCTGTTATAATATGAACCCTTAGTTCCAAAATTCTCTTAAGCTGCTAATATCTATCTGTAATCACATTTTTATAAATGCTCAGAAGTGCAGGAGAACATGCTCTACATTTGTCAAGGCATTATATTGATGCCCTGCCCTAGAAGACAAGCAACAACCATTATGTATGATGTGGATAAATGATTGGAAGATATCTGTGTATTAACCAGATAGTTCATATTTCAGGCCCCAGAAACAAAATATCATAGTTAAACCTTTGTCATCTTTTGATCCAGTAACTCCTTGTGGGCCCATATTTATCGTTAGGCCTGATTCAACAAGGTACTTAGTTATATGCCTGATTATAAGGACATGGATTGTTAAGATGCTCTGACCACTTTTGATATGCTCCAATATCTTGCCATACGGGAGCAATAGACATCAAAAAGTACAAGCACCACTGAATATGAATATGAGTAGAGATCTACTGAATTGTTGAAATTATTCATGTGGGTCTTAAAAAATCAGAACCTAGCCCTCACAAAAGCACCTGTGGATTTTTAGAGGCCTGGTGTAGTATTTCATGTTAGCATTTTAAAGAACAGTTTATGTCTGAAATCTTCAACAGCTTTAGGCTTATAAGGTGTGCAAAGCAGCATATTATTTCTACTGAATGGGCAATAAAAGCTATACAGTAAGGAAGTTAAAGATAACTTTCAGAAATGAAAGGGTAGTATTCATAGCTTCTATTTTAGCTTACTGTAAAATGGCTCATGAAACTGAATGATCAGCAAGAACTCTGAGATAAGTTGGTCTGTTTTTGTTTGGTTTCAGTGTGAAACTGTTAAAATATTCTTTTATCTAAAGTGTAATTAGGAGACACAACTGCACTGTGAACAGCTAGATCATTCAACTGCTTTAGCAGAAAGGCTGATCTTGAATTTCATTCAAGAAGCTTTTGGTTGAAGAAATTAAGGGCTTTAATTTTGTTCCTAAAAGAGAGAGATTTTCTTTCTCGGATTAGCTATAGAAAACTTTACTCTGAATTGAACAATCACGTTGCACATAAAATGTATTTCATTAAAAAGAATTAGATCAATATTTCTAATTGAAATGCACATTTAAATTTCCATCTGTGGCTCTAAACAAATGAGGGATGGTTTTCTTCATTTCTTAATTCTTCTCTAATACTATGAGCTTCAATTAGTGACATTCTAACTGTCTTTGCATCTACCTCACAAAATGCCTGTTGTTTTTTTCCCCCAAATCATCCAACTCTGTAATTCACAAAATAAATTCTGATCAAGCTACATTAATAGGAGTCGTAGGTGGATCAATAAATAGAAATGAATGAATTCATACACCTTATGTCACAAGGGAAAAAAAATTATCTTTGTTTCTAACAACTGCTGGGTTTTCTCAGAAGCAGACGAGATGGAATGTACCAAAAATTAAGCTGGTCAAATTCAGTAGGTTGGATGATAATTCAAATCAGTAGCAGAAGAACTAATGGATTTTGGTGATCTGAATTAGAAAGAATATGATAAAAACTATTATTGCTTTTGCGGTATTGAATCTCTGATACTACCTCCTTAATTTAACTTACCAGGTTTAATTATTTTGGGGTTGAAACTCAATTAGAAAGACAACTATGATTAATTTCCATATAAATAAGAGGTTATTTTTCAGCATACAATTTGGTATATCTTTTAAGTAGTAACATTTCTGATTTTTTTAATATTATTTTAAAATGGGACTCTGTTGGATTCAAGCATATCATACAAACAAACAAAGGCCAGATTTTTCCAATTTTACTCATGGTTAGTAGTGCATAACTTGCGACTCCATTGATCTCAGTAAGAAATGCTGGGTACTCAGCACAGCTGAAAGATGGACTAAGGCCACATTAACACTAAAGTGGTACACTCCAAATCTCAAAATACAGCCAATGAGAATGCTCACTAGTTGCCCCTCGGCAGCCATTCTAGCCATACTCTGTCTCTGATATGTTCAAGAGCAGTTGCTGGGAAGGACTGCAGTGTCTCTCCATCAGCATATGGGGGATTGGAGCATGCGTATGCAAGGCATTGGACAGAGCAGTGATTCTCAGCCAGGGTACCGTGAAAGCCTTTTAAGGTTACCACAGGGTGCCACAGAATGTTATTACTCTTCGGTGTGCAAACATGTTCATAAGATAAACCCAGAGGCTTCACATAGGAATTCATAGTGTTCAAATATTCTGACCTGTTGTGGTCTTTTGAGTTATTTGCAACAGAATAATTGCTGTATTATTTTTCTGTTTTCAAAACTAAAAGCTAGCATTTTCCAAAGAGCGCCTTTTGTCTAGTGAGGGATGCCTCAAGTCTAGTGAGGGTTGCCTCAAGTCTAATAAGGTTGAGAACCACTGAGGTACAGCATGCTCTGGAATGGGTCAGCTGAGGTGCATTTCTGCCATAGTATAAATATGCCCTTCATAGCCTACCCATGAACTCACATCCTAAGAAATGTGCTCCCATTCCCATGAATACTATTCCTCCTAAAGTTATTCTCCCTAGCTAAACTTCCTCTATGGCAAATAATTGAAATCCAGACTAAAGAAATATGACACGCTTTTTTCAGTGTCTTTTTGTTTACCCAGAAAAATCCCCATTTGACCAATTTAAGTGCTAATTTTAAAAATGTAAGAGGAAATATTATGGAATGTGTTGCAACATTATTTATGTATGAAAATAAACAAGATTTTGTAACTCTGTAGTGGTACCAAAAGCTGAATATCTCTACTGTGATCAAATTGAATTGCAGCCCTTTAAAAACAATACACATGTATTTCATAGAATTCAGAATTACTGTAAAATCTGTTATCCAGCATCCCTGGGATAAGGGGATAGCTGTTTATGAAAAATTTTGGTTATCTGAAACGCCCCAGCAGAGGTTTTCAGATAATGGGGAGTGGGGGGTGGCCGCATGCAGAGCAGGGTGGGAGGGTGGTGATTGCTGCCTGCTGAGCAGTGGCAGCGCATGGTAGTGGGTGGTGGCAGCTTTCCCCCACACTTTCCCCCACCCACTCATGTCTGGCTGGCCGGCTGGAAATTCCAGTTAATGGAATTTCTGGTTAGTTAAATGCCGGATAGCAGAGATTTTACTGTACTTCTTTCTCAGAGTCTGGCTATAAATAACCTTAACAATGCTTATATAAACATAAAAATATCAGCCAAAGTTTTTCTCTGAGATTGCCTATCCCTAGATATCTCTGACCGAGATCCTTATTTTTCTAGCTATAATGGAGAAGCAGTCCTTGGTTGAATAAATTTAATCCACCTATTAGCATATAACTAGGCACCAATTATATTGCGCTTTCATGTAGGGTTCAAGTCATCTGATAACAGGTTGACTCAACAGAAGACCCATTTTATACAAGGTCCTAGAGTCTGTCTGCCTACTAAAGGTAGATTTTTATGTGAAATACATAAAGCATGTCCTTATTTGTAATTGAGTAGACACGCTGCATTACATTGCTAAACTGTGTGTCATTGACTTTAATTTATATGAACAGCATTTTGTATTATATTAGTGGAAATGAATGTTACTGATATTCTATGGGAAATGAATGAAACCTTGAAAACATCCAGTTCCTTATATTATAAATCAATATTAGAATTATAGTTTTGAACAACCTAGTAATGTGTCTGATCTAGTTTCCATGCAACTTGTCCTAAAGGAGGTATTTTTCTTTCTTTAATTCTAAACTTTGTATTACAATAATACTCATAGGGTATGTCTACACAAGATACGTACTGTGCCTTAGCCTAATAATACTGCCTAGTAGCGTGGCAGTTAAAAACCATGCTAATAGCATACTGCACAGTGTTATTAAGCTAATGAGCAGTAAGCATCACAACAAAACCATGTACCAGTGCTACTGTGCAGTAACTCTAGTTACTGAGAAGTTGTTTAGGACTTTATTAAGGAAGTACTAAACTAGCTGTACAATATCTAAGATGCATTAATGAATGTGTAAATGCATGTACAAGGTACTTTTTTGACGTTCTTCTTTTTCATTGTGTTTTTTCAGTCATAAACCAGACAGAAGGGAAAGAATATACATTCCCAGTAGGTATAATAATAGTGTAGCAAGTGTGATACCAAATCATTTTATTTCTATTCTTATGTGAAAGTAAGAAAATATAATTTGACTAACTCAATATTTGCATATGTTTTTAACATGTATATTCACATTCAAACATTTTATCTTTATATTTTTATAACAGCTAACTTATCAAAACTTTTTTTTTAAGTTGAAGCCTTGGTTTGGTCTACAGAATGCTTGTTATTGCAGACCCCAACTTCTCATTGAAGACTATCATTGGCCATGTGCAGAGGAAATGACAGGCATGTATGCACAACATTTTAAAGTGGGCTAAATGCTTTTGCACCGCTTTAATGGTGCTGGTGTTTGCACACATTGGTGGCGTATTACGCATTCATTCCAGCCTCTGTAGGAAATTTGGAGGCGTAACATACCTTAAATAACTTGGGGTGCAGCAACTAGAACTCCTTCAAGGAGTTTTAATTTGCTGCCCCTACAGCCATGAAGTGAAGCACTGGGCTCTGTGCAGCTCCATGGCTCTGCAGGAAGCTCTGCAGGCAGCCTGGCAGCAGCCCAGGAAAGCAGCTCCACCCAAGAAAAGAGATGAGCTTGATTTCACACCCCCCTCCCAAGCCTGCCTGAGCTGCATGAGGGACCAGTGCTTCCCTCCACAGCTTCAGTGCCCCCCAGAACTACCCGAGATGGGTGCCTGGAGGTGAGAGGCACCGGGGGGGTGGCTTGCAGAGGCAAGCACTAGCCCCTCTGCCCCTGCAACACAGGGACCACTCTGCCTTCTGGCAGCTGCCTTCCCCTCCCTGCCAGAGAGGTGGGTAAGTGAGCAGGGTATATGCATGATACAGAGGTTTAATCAGCCCTAAATTGAAGTGGTGTTTTTTAAAACCCACTGCTTCAATTTAGGGCCCCTGTTTCGTCTACACATGCCCATTGGCTTCAGTGAAAGTTAGATCAAATTTTGGAAGCAAAAATCTGTTTGTATAAGAGCATTTCTGAAGTGCCCTATGACATGGCTGGGACTTAAGAGCATATCTGAGAGTAGACAAGGTTCCCTGGGTAGATGAGAGCAGAATTTCACCCATACAAGGGAAGATAGCTTACTTAGACCCTTATCTACAGTTCATTTAAAACAAAAGAAGTCTTTCTATCAAATACATAGAGCTTTGGATATAAACCAAGTTCATATATAACCTTACTTCAATCCAGGGAAGTCTGGAACCCATATAGAAATACTGGAGGACACAAGAAAGGTTGGAAGCAAAATACATGAAAAAACTTGGAGATGATGAAACAAATTCCTCTACAGAACTATAGAAAATTGTTTAGTGCTCCTCTTTTTCACTTCAGGAAAAAATGTGTGACAGCTACATAGACAGTGGTCACAGTAGTTCACAGTCACTGTAGAAGTCAGAAAGGGGAAACTTCTTTGTCTTTGTATTCCATCCCTTAGTCTCTGCCCATTTGGAAATTTTGCTTCCAAGACTGGTCTCTGCTTTTCAGTATCTTTTGTTTTCATGCAGAATGCTGAAATGATGAAATGCAATCCTATTTATTTTCATTTAAAATATTTCACAAACAGAATAATTTCCAACAATAAAGTCATTCTGTGGCTGTGTGAAAAGCTATTTGCTACAGGAGCCCACCTCTCCCTCCCACTCCACATAAAAGCACACTGCAGCCACATCCTGTACCTTGTTGTAAGTATAGATAGATGGAAAGCCTTTCCTGTTTAGAATTCTTTTAGTCACATCTCTATTAGAGATCGAGCTTTCATAGTCAGGAAAATATCAGTTATGTGTTACCATACAGTTCTACATAAACTTATTTTTTTTTATGAATCTCTGCATATTCTTTAAAGTACATCCAAAGTTCAATCTAATCTAGATGGCATCATCAAATTTTTATACCATTACTATAATTACATTTGCACACACAACTCAATTACAAAAGATATGGATCGTTACCTGTACAATTTGATTATGAAATTTAAATCAATGTATTTGATATAATTACAGTTAAGGTTACAGTACATTTTGTCATAAACCACATTATACATTGCTGTCTTGTTTTATGCATTTTAATAATTCTCTTTAATCCAGTATACTTCAGTAAAGTGAAATATTTTTCATCTGGAGTAATTTCATGAAGTGGGAGGAAATGGAAGAGTAAATCATATGTTAGCAAGTAAGGCTAAGTTAATTATCATGCATTTTGATGATATAATCTGCATGTGTGTCTTTTTGGGGGGGAAATAAACCTCATTTGTTGTAGTTTTTTGTTTCTGTGTTCAGGGAACAAAGTTCATGAAAAGGGAGAGGCAAAATTAGAGCATTATATTGTGATAACACATGGGAACGTGTTTGATTCCACTTTCTTTTAATATGGTTGTTCAGGGTCCAAATTTACACAGATTTTAAATATAGAAATATTGATTTTGAAAGCAGAATGATTAGGAGCTAATAAATATTTATTACAAAGACAGGAACTTTGTTCCCCAAAAGTTTGTTCTACATCTCTGGCAAGTAGACAGTTAGTCCAATAAGTTGGTCATAGTTAAGAAGGAAAGGAAGAGCAAGTCAGCTGAAAATCAAGCTCTGTCCCTGCACTATGCAGGCATAACTCTGGAAAATTCTTTTTTATTTCATTCTGCCTTTCAAAAGCAGGGTGCATATTTTATTTTGGAGCATGTTATATGTGAGAAAATATGGGTATTCAAATCACATTCCTGGATTTCACAGAACAAGTTAATAAGTTATTCAGGTTTTAAAACGAGACCTGCAAAAATCTAGTCTAAGTTAGTGACTGCAATATCCAACTTCTGAGTAGCTATAAAAATACTGCTCGAGTCTGGGAATGGGTTTTCTTGTCTTTGCAGGAAGATACTTGAACAATACAAATTAACTGATAGGAAAGGACCTGCTATGATTTAACTATTTAAAAAACATGAAATAGTGAAGAAATTGACTAGAGGAAATTTTAAATCATGCATAATTAGAAGTATCAAAGAAAGAGAGATTCATTTTTTCAGGTTATCAGCTCTTGTACATTTAATAATTCTATTGGGTTTAGCATTCTATCTGATCTTTGTGCCATTTAGATCAGAGATGATGACATACCAGTGCAAGTTTCTGTTATTATCTCAAGTTGAATCTTAGCAAACCTTGAGCCATTCAGTCATGACTTTGACCCTCAGGGTCATTTCATGAAAAAACAGAATGCTAGAGATACAGCTGCCTGTGGCTAAAATTGGATTGCTATGCCCTAGCCAAATTCACCTCTTACTGGAGCCATATAAAGTGTGACAAGCTTTTTTCTAGCTGAAATATAGGTGGCATATTGGGAGTATTTGCAATACTTACTATATGAACGTATGGGAGTTCACATCCATTGGGATGAATATCAGCTTAGTCAACAGAGTTAAAGAGATGGTTTCATTTACTTTTGTATTATTGGAGAATGTTGCCCATCTTTAAAGCATGTCCCAGATCCTTTGGGAAAGACTGGCACTTTTAGGTATATAAGGATCACTTTCTGCTCACCAAGCAATGGCATAGGAATTCCTCTGTTTTGCATGCATAGATTATTCATTTAGATAGGAAGGTCCATCTCAGACCATTGTGCTACTGTGTTACAGTACACAAGGGAATGGGGTGGGGTGGTCTAATGTTACATCAAGCAACCTGGGGTTCCCCAGCCAGAATGAGCATATACCCATTTACAGTTGGTCAACCAAAGGTGGCCTTTGACAGAAGTCTAGAGTAGGGTTTGAATGAATGCTCGAGCTGTGGCGGGAGATGTTAATCACTCTGTCATCATACCTCTTTGCTATGACACAGGGAAGGAAGAGAGGATACTTCATTCGGTGAAATCAATAAGAATGACAGCTGTCTTTCTGTCTTGCACAAAAGTCCTCTAGAGCTAAATGAGTGAGTTTCTACAGCTTGAGCAACAGAACCAGGCTACATAACTTACAACTGTACAATTTTCTTCTTAGATTGGGAACAGAGAGGGACGCTTATCACACACTGGGCATGTCTACACAAGATGTGTTACTGCACATTAATGAAGTTTACTGTGCAGTAATTGTGCATGTTTACATGTATGCATGCTTACTGCATAAATTTGCTACTTGCCAATACAAGTAGCAAATTTAAGAGAATTAGTTCATGCGCAGTAGCCTATGTGTAGATGTGACCCAGGAGAAAGTTTGCTCCCAGGTCTTCCCAGCCACTAGGGGGCCAGCATGAGGTCAGTCTCAGGGCTCCAGGCAAGGAGCCTCTCCTGGCTCAGAGATGGGCTGCCTCTGCAGGCTGTAAAAGCCTGCAGACATTTTGAGCCCTGGGGCACACTCACCAGGGAGCCTGAGGGCACTGTTGGCTCTCTATGTCTCTCTCAGCAGGCCACAGGCTACCTGTGCCTGCCTGCCAGCACCCCAGTGCTGCTGCCTGGCACTGCCCTGTCACATGGCTGCCAGGGCAGTGCTGTTACAACTAGCAGGGTGCTGAAGGGTGCTGTGCACTGCTGCAGCCCCTGATCAGGCCTTTCACCCACCCCCCCCCAAGCTGTCTGCAGGCAGGTTCTGGGCAGCAGAGCCAATGCCACCTGCCTGTAGCATGTCCCTAGCAGCCTGTGCTGTGCCTGAAGGTGCTGTAGGGCATTACCTCTGCCATTTCACTGCCAGTCCCATGCCATGTCCCTTTGCCCAGTACTGCTGGCAGCTGCCCAGGACCAGCAACACTGGTACAGTTGCATGGGGGCCCAGATAGTGGTGGGCCCCCATGTGGGGGACCCAGCATGGTGTCATCCTCCTTACCCAGGCCCATAACCATACATACCCGCATACCCATGTCCTCCACCCAGGGACCCAACTGGAGCCATGAGGATACTGGTGACCTCGTGGCATTGTGGGGCAAGGCAAAGATGCTGCACCCATTTAAGTGGGGCAGGAGCTCCACTGTCTGCATTTGAGATACTGTCAGGTTGGACAGTCAGCGCAGCAGTGCCACATAAAAGTCAAGGCCTTGTGGGCACAGTGTGTCACTGACTGACCACAATCGTAGGTCCTGCCATGCCTGTAAGACCATACACATCACCAAAGGAGGGACCTTTGGGCAGGCAGCACCCCTTCCTGCCAGCTCCCTTGCTGCAGTTTCCACCAGCAGCTTGGGGAGCCCTGGCCAGTGCCTGCTTCAGCAGCTGCACAGCCCCAGGGCCAGACGTGAGGTGTGGCTGGCTGTGAAACATCCAGCCATCGCCAGCACCACCTCCTCCCCAGGCCAAGGACACCAGGAGCAGCCACAAGCCATTGCCAACTGGGAGGATTGTGCCAAGCCACCAGCCTCACCAGCCCTGACCACATTGTAAGCCCCATATGCGGGGCCTTCCCCAGGGGAGGCCCTCCTCAGGGCAGGCCATCTCCTCCTTGGCCCCTGCCCTTGCCCCTGCTCCTGTTCTCTGCTTGGCTCACCCTCACTCCCCTGGCCCTGTGTTCCCCCTCACAGCACACAGGGAGGCAGGAGACTGTGCAAAACTTTATTGAGCAGCCCATACCCCCACAGGTAGGTGGCCATGGGCCTCTTACACACCATGGAACATGTCAATACAGGTGGTGATTTCCTCCTCAGCAATGGGGGGCAGGGCCATGTAGCACAGCCACTAGCTTGATCTTCCTTTTGTGGCTACCATCCTAATCCTGAGTCCATTCCTCAGTGTCTAACATGACTCCAAATGGTGCAGGCTGCTCACTTTCCAAAGATCTGTTACAAACATGGGGCTGTCAGGGTAATACACTTAGCAGTAGTCATGTAACATGGAGTCAAATACTCCTGCTCCACAGACATAGCAGTCTCATCAGCAGGGCCACTGAGAGTAAATAGGCAATTAAGATAAGAACTGGCAGCCTAAAAATGGGCAGCTTGGGGTGGGAAACACAACCAATCCTCTCACACCCAGAGGGTGCGTCTACACATCACCATACAGTAATGTTGCAATGGAACTGCTTTAGTACTTCTTTTTGGAAGTAGTAAGGAATGGCACAGTACAGGTGGTTACTGTGCTGTGCGTGTGGCACATGGTTAGATTTCACAGCCACATCACCCTAGCGGCATGCTATACCATGGGAGTCTGCCACTATGGCAACATAGCCACCTATCATGTGTAGATATAAACCGACGTGATTACTATATCACTGTAGTATGACATACAGTGACATAGTGCGTTGCTACGTTACCGTAGGGTGATGTGTAGACATGCCCAGAAGATGGACATGCGGGGCTGGTAAGTCACCAGACACAGGCACTAATGAGAAGAAGTGGATAAGAGCAGAATTAGGATTACCAAGGGGGTGGAAAGTGCCTGGAGGATTGCAGTAGGAGGAAACCCCACAAAGAAGTGGAGGTCCTCATGCTAAGAGACAGAGCTCTCACTGAGAAATCCTGGTAAAGGATCAGACTCTTGAGAGCAATTGTATGTAGTTGATTACCCAGACTGGGCTACTTAAGCTGAAGTGACAGCAAAACTTTTATTAGGACTTGCATATACCCATGATAGGTGTGTTTAGGCAAGGCATTAGCCAGCCTTTTGGTTGGCTTTACTGGTGGTTGGGTGGGACTAGTAGGGGTGACGGGAGGTCCCAGCAGTTCCTAGAGAGGGAAGTAGCAAGCCTAAAGAGCCCAGAGTCCAAAGAGGGGTGGAGACTAGGGCCAGAGGCCCACAGCCCAAGAGGGGCAGAGCTGAGAACCTGACAGGGCAAAACTGGGGCTGGAGCTCAGAAGCCAGGACCAACACAGTGGGTCTGGGCTAGAAGGCTCCAGCAAGAGAAAAGGTGCAGAGGTCAAGAAGGCAGAAGCTCTAACGGGAGAATGACTGAATGATACCCCCTGCAATGCATGGGCATTGGGGAGGTCAGAGGCCAGGAATAGTCACCAAGGTTACTGATGCCTTGATAGTCAAGAAATGTAGCCATAAAGGTCCCTGGAACTGGGTTAGCCAGAAGCAGCAGGTACATAGGCAGGATAAGATATGTCCTGGGCAGCTTTTTGACAACCACTTTCTCCCAAGAGACATCAAAAGTATGGCAGGCAAAGGAGAGAGGAGAACCCAGGAACTGATTATACAGGTATCCAAGGAACACTGGGGGGCATAACTTCATGTTACGACCCATCCTACTACAGGTGACGGTGTTGTTAAGAGATCACTGTTCTGCCTCAGTAGCACTAAGGATGCTGCTACATCATGCCAAACCTCAGGTAGCTACATCCATTTTCTTTTGTGCAAGCCAAAAGGATAACAGTTTCTAAACCTATTGCAGTGCCTAACTTTCAACTTTCAAATTTGGAAAGTTTTGCCTTTATCTTTTTTCTAAGATTTGAAATGAATGGGTCATCTTTTCATAAGTACATATTCCAGTCCTATTGTTTGACTTTTAGTGCATTTACTATTAATGTAAACCATTGACTTGGTAGAAAGACTAAGGAAAAATAACAAAAGAAAAAGGGGGACTCCCCAGATATCTGCTTCCATTTGAGATAAATGCTCTGCCACCCTTTCCATTCTAATCACTGGGAGGATTTTACAATAGTCTTAATAAAAGCCATTTCCTAATCTGAACTTCCACAGTCAGGCAAACATTTAAATAGGACACTCAACTTTGTTGAACATCCTCTTTGCATATAGTGAAATGATAATAGTTTTATTCTTCAAGAGTATGTTTGTCTTCTGTTAAGCTCTCTCCTTATATTGGTGAATGCTAATCTATTTTTAATAAATCCAGTTTGGTCTCAGTTGATTAAGGAAGTGTAGGTAAGTGCTACATAATAATCCAGAATGCCTGATAAAATGTCTAATATCTTGGAATCAACTTTAATTAAAGAAATGAAGACCAGATTCTCAGCAGGTGTAAAGTGGCATTGATATTAGTAGAATTATACCAATTTGCACCAGCTATATGTATGAACCTGTGCATCTGTGACAGGACAAAACATCTTGAGCTAGTTTATTCTCTTGCAGTGTTAATTAAATGTTGTTTGCTATGTTTCATGAATAAAATGTGTTCCAGTAAAAAACAAACAAACAGGAGTATACATTTGTTAGGGACCCAGATCCTCTGCTAATGTAAACTGGCAGTGACTTCAATAGAGATATGTCAGTTTACACCAGTTGAGAAGCTAGCCCTAAGAGATTAATGTAACTTTTTAATGACTTGCTACATTAAATCCTAAATTTAAATGGAAAATATTTACTTAAGTCTTCTCCCCTAGACTGATTGTATCTCTTACTCCATTTCTATATTAATTGACAAGCAAAGGAAAAGTATTTTTAAATATCTCTACAGTGAGCCTTCATCTCAAAGTATCTAACTTTTAAAAATAATTCCATGTGTATGTGATAGCAGTTCAGCTTTTCAATAATTATGTTGTCATAATAATAGATTGGTTAGAAAATAGTACAAGAAGCAAAAAGTGCCCTGGATACTAGCATGCATAACTGTTTTCTAGAAGAAAGTATGCTAAGTGGACATTGAACAATTGACCTTCTTTAAATAAGGGCTAACAAGAGAAATGGAGACTTAATTTGAATACCCTCCAACATTCTGATATTGTCTTTTTCTTCTTATTTTGAAGCACCTTTATCTGGGCATTAAAATGACAGTAAATGGTGATACTATGGTAATCACCACACTCTTATCACCTTAATCTGTTTAGTAATGTATTTATTCCTCAATGACATATAAAATGTTCTGTCTAGTTCTGAGCACTGAAACAACTTTTCCATGTAAATCATTAATCTCCCAATCTGAGATAATCTATGTATTGATTTAAAATAAGGGGTATATCATTATATTTAATTTGATTATAAGCTTGAGCACTGAAGTACAGTTTTACTCTGGTCGAGTGGTCACATCAGGCAGGGTCTGATGAATTTAGAGGGTTATTACTCAGAACTGGTGTGGTCTCAAATGAATTTGCCACAATCCTTAACCAATGACATTCCAGAGATTAGAAATACTAGAACCAGTTAAAAGTATCTTACCTACTATTTTTATGGGAGTGTCATATAAATATAGTCTCACACATAGTTATAGCAATGTGAGCAGTGTGAACACTGAGGGTATGTGTCTCGCCCCATGGAAGTCTGTTGTTTTGGGGTTTTTTTTGCCATTTATCATAATAGAGGTTGGATTTCACTTACGAGGCTTTAATTCTTTAATAAGTTAATAGGACTCCTTCATGTATTCAACATAGTGTCAAAAATATCAAAAATCTGCCCCGACCTAATAGCCCATTGACCAATCGTGGTTATGACATACTCTTTCTGTATCCAGTGGCCTGTACTGAAAAGATGTGGCTAATATCATGTCTGGTCACCTTTAACTCTCCAGCCTGAATAAGCATTTAAAACTGAGTCAATGGCAGGCAAACTTCAACATGAGTCTGGAGGGGGCTCAAACTCTGGAACTACAGCAAAATAGAAGCATAGAACTCAAAAAAAGCCTACTGCCCATTTGGGCCAGTCCCCTTATTCACAGATAGTTATTGTCCAAAAGCATCCAGAAAGATCCACCTTAACCCCCTGCACACACCACAGCTAGAAGGCACTGTATAAAATAACCAACAGTGCAACACAGGGAAGTGGGGGGCACGGCTAATGCCTTGGGCCATTTGTAGATGACACGGAGGTTTACTTTGCCCTAAATTGAAGAGGTGTTTTTAAAAAACATGGCTCCCAGCTCCAGTGAACGTTTGCATAAGCAGGACCTGAACTATGATCACGCAACATAAGGTAAACTGTGTGATTGTAGAGCCCAGGAATGTCTGCACATGCCCTAAGATGCTACCTGCCTGCCTTCTGCCTAATTTCAGGCTAATATGACTAAGTACTAGGAGTGCGAAGCGGGCCCTATTCAATTCGGATTCGGCCTGAATTGAGGACAGTGAGTCGATTAGTTGATTCAGATCACTGTCCCCGATTCGATTCAGCCAAATCTGAATCTGAAGATTCGACTGGACATAGACACAGCTTTAAAAGTTTTTTCTACATACCTTGAGGTAGCAGGTGCGGCTTGTGATCACTGCAATGCTGGGGCACATGGAGCATCCCACAGGAGTGCAGGGGGGCCCTCCATAAGCTCAGCAGTGATCCTGGAAGTACTTCTGGTCCACTTCCAGGGCTGCCAGGGAGCATGCTGCCCCACCCCCCAGGCTTCCCTGGCTCGGCAATCAGCCACAAGAGGACCCTGGGTGCCCTCCCAGACCCGGGAGACACCAGTCGCCGAGCCAGGGGGGGCACAGGTCCTTCTGGTCCACTGCCAGATCTGCTGCCAAGTGCTCTGGGGAGCTTCTGTCGGATGCTCCATGCACCCCAGCGTCACAGCATTCATGAGCCCCTGCTACCTACAGGTATATAGAAAAAATATTTAAAGCTGTCTCTATGTCCAAATCTCTGAATCTATCCAAATCGATTCAGAGGGTTCCAATTCAATTCAGAGAGATTAAAGGGTCCTCTGATTCAATTCGAATT
The DNA here is from genome assembly GCF_001723915.1 of Gavialis gangeticus. Taxonomy (NCBI): domain Eukaryota; kingdom Metazoa; phylum Chordata; order Crocodylia; family Gavialidae; genus Gavialis; species Gavialis gangeticus. The sequence continues at coordinate 31,197,195 of NW_017728993.1, read as the reverse complement.
TGGAGATTTGGTCACCAAATCGGGCTGAATCTCTGCTGAATCAAATCAGGGACTGAAGCTTCACACAGCCCTACTAACTACCCCTCTCTGCCAATAAAAATATGATGGAATAAATGTGTCTGTAAACATGGTGAATCATGCTATCTGAGGCCCTGGCCCTGCAAGCCCATTTTTTTGCAACAGACCTTTGTGCCCAAGTGAAGTTCAACTGACATCAGTGTATCTGCCCAGGGACAGAGATTCATCCTTAAGAGCAGAGAGCAGGATCTTTGCCTAAGGATATCGGGCCAATTGTTATTACAGAATGTGGTATCTCATTGCATTACATTTTTACTGTATATATTCACTTTTAATTTCATGACTGACTACATTCAGTGTTAACTTGAAAAATATATAAAACATTTATCATGTAAATAATCCTAATCCTCAATAATCCCATACACTGTAAAACGAGGCAGAGTATTTTTAACCATAGAATGAAAGGTCTCTCTAAAGTCAAAATGGTCAGGATTTCTCCACTAGCTTGTCTTTTTTTTTATTTTATGCAGATCCCTATATAGATTCAGGTCTCTTTACACTATTCTACCAGTAAAGTGAAAGAGAATGTAGCTTAGTCCCATTTTCAGACTGCTTTATATGGCCAGAGATGAGAAATGGGAATCTAACCCTACCTACCTAATACCACTTAAAAGGACAAAAAGGTTATTTGATCGATGTTTGGCTGTCAAGCTACTTCTGAATTTCTTATACCTTTAAGACAATGAAACCCCAGAAAATGTTTTAGATTAGGGCTATATATAATGTGTGTGTATTGTGCCTATTTTATGTTCTCATGAAAATTCTAGTGCAACATAATGGTGGTAGTGATTCCAAAAATTATGTAAGAAAAAAATTGCAAAATGTACATAAAAATGAAACTTGTAAGATTTTAAGAGCAATCTCATTCTAATAATTGTGCTATGAATATTATGAAACTTGTATCTACAAACAATTCCTTACATGCTTCGTTTTATAAATGTGAATAGTTCCATTGAATTTATGGTCCAAAATGATCTATCGTGTGAATCATATCAAATTAACTGTCCCATATTTAATATCACATGTTCACATAAAGTTGTTCCTGAAGAATCTGTAGATCAAAAATTATGTGCAGAATCTTTATTCATGAATAATCTGAAATAACAAATTTGAGAATACAGTAATTGATGCACAAAAAAAAGAAAATTACAATCAGAAAACAAGGTAGAAACTGTCAAATAAACCAGTTAGAAGAAAAAATGACAACGGTCAAAAGCATAACAAGGGCGGGGTGGGGAATCAGAAGAATCTGATACTCTCTTTGGGTTTGTTCTTGATTAATACTTTGCTGTAAATTTTTTTTGGGGGGGGGCGGGTAAAGTTAGCACATATGGTGTTACAGCTATATTTTCCAAGAGAATGTAAAATCGAAGCTGGACTGTCATCAGTTATATAATGTGTATTGTAATGGGATATTTTAGTGGAATGGAATATGTAAAAAGGGTTAGCTCACTCAAAGAAGTAACTTACATGTTCTATGCTGTGTATCCCTTTCAACATTTTTCATGCTTAATGTCAGAGTTCTTACATGCAGATTTTGCATTATCTTGCATTAACTATAAGAATCTCATGTCCTTCACTGAATGGATTAAGGACCACATCCTCGACAAGTAGAATTCCCAGTGCGATCACTGGACTTTGCATACAAATAAGATCTGTATTGTCTTTTTTGGGAATATATTCAGACCTGATATAACCTAGTATAACTAAAAATATTTTGTGTTCCTGTTTTATTTAGATAGTTATACCTATATCAACTCATATCTGTTATGAATTTAGTCTTTTTGCTTGTTAGCAAACTATTTTGAATTGGTGCTGCTTTTCTTTGGACATTTTAGTTCAGCAGTGCTTACCTCTTACCTTTGCAGATAGTCACTGCTTTATTTTCGCAATTTAGCATATATGCTAGCTCTCTAAATAAACTGAAAACTTCCAAGCTAATGAAAGTGCAAGACTTCATGCTTTCTCATTCCCTATGGTCACAGCTCTCCTTTGAGAGTCTGTCAATTTTCTCCCCTTGCACTGAGAGTGTAAGTTCAATTCAGATTCAGGCAGGTGTTGCATAAACTTCTGCCTTGAGGAATCAAGTAGGAATCAGCATGATTCCTTCTTCAATTCTCTTATTTTCTTCTAAAGCTACTTCTTTTGTTCTATCCCAGGCAGTCCCTCCTTAGAATATCTTATCTTGGTCTTTTAGCTGTCTTTCCATCAACCCTTTTAAGGGTCTTTTTAAAGGTCTTTTAGGAACATCTTTGAATAAAGAGAGCTAGAGCCCTTACCTCTTTACAGAGGCACTGTCATTAGAGAAACTAACAGTAAGTCTTTTGCATTGAGAAAAAGATAATTCATCATAACTTTTCCATACTAAACTGTATGGTGCCTAGGAAAAACAAAGGCAGATAGAGGTACTTTCAGTGGCAGGATTAAATTTGTGATGGCAGTGAAACTGTGATGGTTGTTTTGGGAAAAGAAGACCCATATATAGTAGGGGTGTGTGAAGCGGGCCCTATTCAGCTATTCAGTTCAGATTTGTATTCGGCCCGAATTGGGGACAGTAATTTAATCCACGTCGCTGTCCCTGATTTGATTCAGCTGAACCTGAATCTGAAGATTCGATGCTGATTCAGAGAATCAGCTATTCAGACACAGACACAGCTTTAAATGTTTTTTCTACCTACCTCGAGCTACCAGCATGGCTTGTAAATGCTGTGATGCTGGGGTGCATGGAGTGTCCCACAGGAGTGCGGGGGGGGGGCCCTCCACATGTTTGGCGGTGAACCCAGAAGTGAACTGGAAGCACTTCTGGTCAGTGGGTGCCCCCCCTGTGCTTCCCCGGCTCAGTGATTGGCTGAAGGGAGACCCCAGGTGCCCCCAGGCCCAGGAGGCACCAGTCGCTGAGCCGGGGGGTGCAGGACGGTCCCCAGTGTGCTCCTGGCAGACCCAGAAGTGGACCAGAAGTGCTTCCAGCAGTGCTTCTGGTCCACTTCCGGGTCTGCTGCCGAGTGCGCTGGGGAGCCCCCCATGCTTCTGTGGGATACTCCATGTGCCCCGCACTGCCATGTTCATGAGCTGCCCGCTAGCTAGAGGTATGTAGAAAAAACATTTAAAGCTGCATCTATATTCAAATTGCTGAATCTTTCCAAATCTCTCTAAATCGATTTGGAGGGTTCTGATTCAATTCAAACAGATCAAAGGGTCCTCCGATTTGATTCAGATTTGGAGATTTGGCCACCGAATCGGGCTGACTCTCTGCTGAATCAAATTGGGGACTGAAGTTCACACAGCCTTAATATATAGTACGTAGTGGTTACACTAGTTTGTGGGTAAAGTTTGAACCATTTCAGGCTTTATAATAAGTCATCATTGGGTCAATTTGCTTTTGTCAGTTTTTGTAATAGAAGTGGTAGGCACATGGACAGAGCACTGTAATAGCAGATTGTTGCTGAGATTGTGCTGATCTGCTCTGTGATGTGACTTGTGTTTCATAAATAATTGAAAACAATAAGTGGCAGGAGAGCCAGCAGCAGGAAGCACACAGCTCACTGTAGTCTGTCTGTGAGCAGCTCCCTTGGACTAAATAAAACCAATAATCACCAACCAGCCTTCCTTGGGTACTATAAAAGCTAAAGATCCATATTGCTTTTCATAAATGAAAACCGAGTAATTGGCATCAGTGACAGCTGCAGGGAACACACCACTCACTGACTGTACTCAGTACCTGTCTCTTCTCCCTATCCCCACCACCAGAAACAACAACAGATATATTGCATACATGAATGACTGGTGTTACTGTAGTGCACAAAGAAGAATTCACTTGTTGCCTTTTAATTGAAAATGAAAAAGTGGAAGCAGTGCCAGCAAAATGTTGTTAATGAGACACTCTGTGGGCTCCTATTTCAAAAGCTAAAATTTGCTTAAATCAAAACAATATGGAATAATTCTCTTGGATGCCATTGAGAATTCAGACAGCTCTTGATGTTTCCCCTCTACCCTTCTCAAGTTCTATACATTCCCCACCTCCTACTGGGGATAATAATAAGAAGGGATCTTGCTACCTACCTCAGTGGATTGCTGTGAGAATTATTAATCAGTCAATATTTGTGAAGTGCAATGAAAATGAAATGTTCCCTGTAAGTGCTAAATATTGTTATCTTTGTACAAACTCACTCTCCCCTCTAGCCTTTCATCCTACTCCAATTCCCTCTCCTCATAGTATATATGTATACCACTGGTATACCGAAAACAGCAAAAGCCAGCTGAGGCTTCCAGCTAGCAGTGTGGGTTTTCTTAACAAAGCAAGGTCTGTTATGCCATCCATCTTTGCTGCTTTTCTTTAATATTTGTATGACAAACATTTCCTGGCCATTTTTATAAAGAAGCCCTGACAAAAGATTCCTCACCAAAGTTCTTTCCTCCAACTTTCCCCCCTGCCCTTCCCTGCCAAAATAAAATACACAAAAAAAAATCCTCCAGGCAATATCTAAAGTAACAGATTAACTACATGACTTCTTACTTATGGATGGACTCTTGACTATTCAAGTGCATGACTCAGCCAATGCAAGCATCCCACAGAGGCAGAATCCCTTGCTAAGTTCTGTGAATCCCTTCATGCTTTGAAACCTTGTAATAGAAGTTACATTCATTTTGGAAACAATGCCCTAAGCCTTACTCAATCTGGAAACAGACATCATCTTTGGAGTGTGATCAGCTGTGCCATGATATGTTGCAGCACAATCAGTCCACTTCTAACAGATGTCACTGGGGCTGTCATCTCTCAGGGTCAGTCCCTTGCCCCTCCCAGAGCTTCAGGGGCCTGATTCTGAGAGAAAAGAGCCCTGGGTAAGGCAGGAGACTGACCCTGAGGGATGACAGCCCCAGCAATATCTGTTACAAGTGGACTGGTTATGCTGCAGCATATTGGCTAAGTACAAAAATTCAAAAAAATCTTGGTGGAAAGTGCTGTACTGCACTTTACTTAAAGTGCTATAAATTAGAGTGTGTTCCAACCAAACAGATGTGTGCTGTGGAGCGGGGGCTCGTTACCTGCCTGTACTGGCCAAGGCCAGCAGGCAGGGACTCTCCCACATGCTTCCCAGGAAGTTACCACACCCCCTGCCCCGCTCCACACTAACTGGGGACCAGCAACAGCAGCTCTGCAAGGGAAGGGGACCCCCCCACCATGTGGACCCAGTCCAGCCCTCCCCAGACCCCTTCTTCCACCCTCTCCCTGCCAGGCTGCTCATAGGGTTAGGATCACAGCCTGTCACTGAGCAAATGATCTCTGCCTGAGGCTAGAGCAACCCTGTGCAATGCTGCCTGGGATGGCAGTGGTTGCACCCTAAATTAACCCTTGATTGGATCTGGCACAGACATTCAATAAAGCGCTCTAACAGCAAGTGCTTTAGGTTACTGCACATCCATCTAGGGTTAACCTAAGGCACTTTTACATATGCTCTGACACATTCTGATTAGAACACATTGAAGCAGACTCAGTGAATCGAGTCTGCCGGAGAGTTCTAATTAGAGCGGTCCAGCGTGCTGCGGCAGCTTGCGTATTCAGCATTCCCAAATTTCAGAATGGTAGTGGGGGCACTTTTAATTACAAGTTCCTTGAACAAGCTTTAGTTAAGGTAGCCCACTGCCATTTTGAAATATGAGATGCTGAACACATGAGATGCTACAGGCATCTTAATTAGACCGGCTCCAGAGAGCTGGATCCTCCCACACCTGGGAGCATGTGTATAAGTGCCCTTTGAGTGGGATTCACCATTTTTAAAGTGCTTTGTGAGCCATGAATTGCTGTTCTGTTATGGCCGTAAACTGCTTTCTGAATGCTTAAAGCACATTAAGTTTAACATCTGTATCTAGCCATCATGACACAGCTGATCACACTCAAAAAAGGATGTCTGTTTCCAGACTGAGTTAGGAAAAAGTTTACGTCTGTTTGCATCTTAACTATAGGCTTCTTTTATTAGAAGTCTTCCATAAAATTGAGGGAGTGCTTAGAGTCCATTCCTTGTCTCTAATGCAGTCAACTCTTCTCTGATCAGGCTGGAGAACTATTCTTGATCACTACTACTTCTGAATGAATGCATGAAGAAAGAGATGGAGCATTGACATAGGGGTAGGAAACATAAGACATCAATTTTGTTGTACCTGGGGTTCAAGCCTGCTTGTTCTTGACAATCTTAAAAAAGTGTACTGCCAAAGTACTTTTTTCTTTTTAGAACAAGTTAGATTTTATCAATGTCAGGTACTGAAATCCCATTGACTCTTCCAGGTATCTCTAGGACATCACTACTAGGGCATCCCAGTAATGTAATTACAGGGGTAGAGGGGTTACCAGATGCTGCTTTTGTTGGGGAGGTAAAAATAGGTGCTATTGCAGCAGAGGCTGAATGCACACTGCAGTCTCCAGCAGCAGCCAGTACTGTCATGTGTTACAGCTATTCCAGGTACAGAAATGTCCTGCTACACCTCTAGGTCCTCCTCAGACTACATGTCCCAAACATTTCTACTTATGTTATCCATCTATAACATGCTTAAAAGGTTTTATATTTGTCCTGGGGGAAAAAAATATTTCTGAAAAACTTCAACTGAAAAAATGTCTCTCTCAAGTGTTATGGCCTCTTGCTATGTTGTGATCATGAGGGAGTTTTTTCTATAAGTGCAGCAAACAAATAGATTTCTTCTTTCCTGAGACATCTGCTTTATGTGCAAATACCAGTTATAATGGGCTTGCCTCAAACTGGGGGACAAAAATATTTGTGGGTACCCACTGTTAAAATTGACAACCCAGGATTGTGTTGATGTTAGCTCTCTAACATCAGTACAATAAGATTTGACAACAGATTTAAAGGAATTAATTGGCCATTGTCCAATTGTTGTTTAATTTACCAATTGTTATTGTTAATTTACCATTGTCCTACTGTTTCTGCAAAGCATTAACTTCTATAATACAGAGCTACGTTTACTGCTTGGCTATCAGTTCAAATCCAGCCCACAGCAGCTGCTGGATTTTTATTGGCAAATGTAGTGGTAACTTCAACAGATACTCCTCTCACCTGCAAATCACCCAGTTTTCCATTAAAGTTCAACACTTAAGAATTTCAAGATTTAATTGAAGGCTCATATTTTTACTCAGGCTCTTGTATGAGGCTGGTGATTGTTAAGGGGGAGATAATCTAGCAGTAAATTACATTCTTTTACTTACTACTCAAGATCCAGAAACCTGAAAGCCCAGGAAGCCCCATTCTGTCTGGCAGTGACACCATCCCAGAGGAGTTTCTGGCTACTTGGATTCTGTCCTATCCTGAGATGCCACTGGAGCTGCCAACTATGTGAAAGACACCCCAGGTGTCTTAAAGAAACTGCCCCCTATTGACAAACTTCCCTCACAGTGCTGGGGAAAAACCCAGGCATCCTAGCTCCCAGCCCCCACTGCTGTAATTCCCCCAGGCCCATACTTCTCCCAGAGAACCCAGGCCAGGCATCTGGGCTGTTCTCACCTTCCTTCTGCCAGTGGATGTTCTCCAGGTTTGTCTGCTCCTCGGTCACTATAGGAGAGGACACAAATCTCTGTCCTGAGCCACTGGATCAGAAACTGGA
>NW_017728993.1:31166199-31184509 GCF_001723915.1 Gavialis gangeticus | reverse complement strand
GACACCCCAGGTGTCTTAAAGAAACTGCCCCCTATTGACAAACTTCCACCTAATAACTTATTAGTTAGCATTGCCATCACATCTCTGTGCACCAATATCCACAATTAAAGAAAACAGGTTACAAGACATAATGATCATTCTCCCTAATGAGAAAATTGCTTCTCTTTCCATTTCACTCTCCCACTTTGTTCCCACACACAAATATTTCAGGTTTGGGGACTCCCTATACCTACAAATTAATGGCACTGCTATGGGCACACATAAGGGCCCCCAGTATGCCAATATATTTGATGGACCCTGAAGGCTGTATCCTCTGCAACTGTCATCTGATCGTTGTGATCTACTTAAGATACATGAATGACCTCTTTATTGTACAGGCAAGTTGGAAGAAATCTCTAGAGAAATTTCACTAAGACTAATAACTTCCACCCCTCCATCAAACTAATTATATTCCACTCAGCTAAGTCATTATTTAGACACTAGAGTAAAGGTTTGCAATGGCCAAATATCCACAATATTTTATTGGAACCCAGCTGACCACCACAGCTATCTTCACATTATCAGCTTTCATCCTAAGCAAACCATCAGATCCCTTGTCTACAGCCAGGCTCTATGTTACAACTGCATCTGCTCTGATCTTACAGACAAGCATTCACACCTTTAGGATCTGGAGAAGGTATTATTACAGTTACAACACAACCCCAGAACTGTAGCCATCCAAATCAACAAAGCCAAACTCAGATCCCACTCTGACCAGTTACAGTACCAACCTCAGGACAAGGACAAAAGATCTTGTCCTGGGCTTCGTATTATAGCAGATCTGGCTGTCACCTGCAGCCCCAGCTTGAACATCTTAAAAACATTATTAATGACCTTCAATCTCTCCTGGAACATAATGACCATCTCAAAGTACTTACAGGAGACAAACCTGTCCTGGCTTACAGACATCCTTCCACAATCTCAAATGGTGTGTCTCAAGTAGCAGGATGCCTAACTCCTAGCCTCACCAGGGCACCAGGCCTTACAAAGGACCCAAATGCCTTCTGTGCCACAACATCAATACACTACATCATTGCTGGACCACATGAATGATGTGTGCCCCCAGAGGCTGGGGGGCACAGTGGCTGCCTTCAGGTGGCAACGGTGAGGGGCATGGCGGTGGTGAGTGGGGAGCTTGCACAGGCAGCTGTGGTGGTGTTGGCAGCAGGGGTGGGGGAGGTGGCGAGCACTGACCAGCAGTCAGTGACCACCCACAGATGCTGCTGGATGTGTTGGCAGTGAGGGGGTGGGGGGTGGTGGTGAGCAGCAATTGCCCGCAGGCACTTCCAGCAGCATCGGTGGCCCTTCTTTCAGGGGGTGCATCGCCAATCTCAGGGGGTGCATGCACTTCCTATGCATCGTCAGTGCTGGACCAAATAATATGCATTATAGCATCCAAAGTTCATTCATTTGCAACTCTACCAATGTCATATATGCCATGACCTGCTTATGCCTGTCTCTGCTCTATATGTAGGACAGATGGGGCTATCTCTATATGAAAATAATTCAGGAAAACTACTCTGACATCAGTTACAAAAAGACATGCAGTCCTGTGGCAGAACAATTTAAACTCCCTCGACCCTCCATCACTGACTTGAGGGGGGTTGTTCTTAGACTGCAAACTTTCTAAAGGCTGATTTGAACAGGATATTGCAGAACACGAAGTCACCTAGAGATTGAGTTGTGTTAGGTATAATTTAAACAAGCACTCTAGATTCTTACCCCATTGCCTGGATTACCTTTTGCATGATGCAGGTATCCAATTTACGCTCAAATCAGCTTAAGTCACCATATTTACTGAGCAGTACGGTTGTACACATTTAAACGTGTGCCTGTACTGTGAAGTAATTTCGGTTACTATGCAGTAACTGCATGCATGCAGATATGCTCAGTGCTATTTTACAAGATGGGCAAAGAGAGGATCTAGGACTTGTTAAAGGATCAGATAGTGTCCAAGCCACTATAAAATGAACAATTGTGTCCCAGAACTTTATATTTAGCGTGAAACTCCATGGTAGAAATTGGTTCAGGAAGGTCCAGAAAAATCCAAAAACTAATCTTGTCTTCAGAAGTCACCAAGGAGTATATATGTAGACTCCAGCAAAGAATGGAGTACAGATGGTAAGGGAATGATAATTAACATAATAGTGACCCTTGATTGAGTGCCTATCACTCTCAGGAATAAGTTGTTATTCTAATTTTATCTTGCAAATTTTGAAAGGTTTATCACTGTTGCCAATAGTCAAATCTGCCCAATGGGTGAGCTTCTTTCGGAAAGTAAAATAAACCCCCCTCAGACTTTTGTGTAAATGCTTTTATCATAATAGCCTTGCAGGATCTTGTTTAAACTTCTGAGAGTAGGTAAGGTGTAAATTCACTGAGCTTTAAATAACTCCCATTATAACACTGAATAAACATATTAGTTGGCAGCCTGGGCAATTATTTAGTACAGATACCATCATTTACCTCATTTATGTGATAAGCTGATATCATTGGAGCATGTACATGGTAATAAATGTCTATACAGCCAGACCTAGCTGTGCCATGATGAAGTTATTACTCATATAAAGAGAATTTTGGGGAGGGAAATTCTGAGATTTCCTTTTTTGTTTTAACTATAAGCTTATGTTATGAAACAACCAGGCAGCTCTCTCCTGAAGAGATTTATAAGCAACCTCATTGCAGCAGAACACGGCATCCAGCACCTGCACATTTATTGGTTCCAAAAAGCCAGTTCATAGTGAATAATGTAATGGTTGTGCTGCAGCCTGAGTGACAGAGTTAAATTATCATATACAGCAGTGACACAGTTATTTACCATGTTAACATGAAATAATATCAAACCATAGCCACTGTCACCAGTGAATGACTGAGGAGGTAATTTATATGTTGATAGGGGCACAGCTCGGTAGAAAGACTTAACCAGTTGTATTTGCAGTGCTTTACTAGTGATATCACAGCTTTGACCAAGACTAAAAAACATTCTAACATGAGGACAGTGACTTTTGAAATTATGGAGATTTCCAGATGGTTATGCATATTGCCAAAAGAAAATGCTGTGCCTGACCAGACTGGTGGATAATACATTAAAGGTAATAATAATTATTAAATACTTAAGCAAATGTTCCATATGTAATTCTAAAAGATTTTGCTTTACTTATATTTACCCTTCAATGTTTTCTGTCTTTGGATATTTTGGCCAATTTTAAGCAAATGTTGGAGAACTTTTGCAGAAAAAGAAAGTTATGAGTCCCACAAATGCAAGTATTTTGTTAAGGCGTGCTTTGACTCCAAGATGAACATGGGCCGACAATGCGAGGTCATGGTTGGCAGGGCTAACCGGACCTTGTCGTGCATCCACAGGTGCATCTCGAGTAGAGCCAAGGAGGTGATCCTCCCCCTCTACGCGACGCTGGTCAGGCCACAGCTGGAGTATTGTGTCCAGTTCTGTGCGCCCCATTTCAAGAGGGATGTGGACAACATGGAGAGGGTCCAGAGGAGGGCCACCCGCATGATCCGGGGACAACAGGGCAGACCCTACAGTGAGAGACTGCGGGACCTGAACCTATTCAGCCTCCACAAGAGAAGGCTGAGGGGGGACCTGGTGACCGTCTATAGACTCACTAGGGGGGACCAGAAGGGTTTGGGGGAGACGCTGTTTCCCCTAGCGCCCGCTGGCATAACAAGGAGTAATGGGCACAAGTTGATGGAGAGGAGGTATAGATTGGACATCCGCAAGAACTACTTCACAGTTAGGGCAGCTAGGAGCTGGAACCAACTTCCAAGGGAAGTGGTGCTGGCCCCTACCCTGGGGGTCTTTAAGAAGAGGCTGGATGCCTACCTGGCTGGACTCATTTGAGTCCCGTTTCTTGTTTTTTGGGGTTTTTGTTGTTCTCCCGCCCTGGCGGGGGGTGGGGCTAGAAGATCTACTAGGTCCCTTCCGACCCTTAATCTATGAATCTATGAATCTAAATAGCCAAGTTTTCAAATATGGGACTATTTCAATGAATTGCTTGCAAGCAAGCTATGGAATTATTTGCAAACATTATTTGGCAAATAAATTGAATAAATTATTTGCTATGAATTACTCATCCAGATCTATTACTCTACACTCACCAGGCATTAAAGCCATCCAAACTTGAGCTTTATTGTTAACTGTTATAATTATGAATTATAATTAATTCTTAACCCTGTTGTCAAGAGACTGCAACACATCAGAAATGACTGCAGCATTCCAAAGGTATTACTGACACAGATAATTCCCTTAATGCAAAACATGGCATTAAAATAGGCTGAAAATAAATCATTGACAACAAGTAAGCAATATAACCATTTGCTGCTAAAGCAATTAACATTTGAAATGTTAGTTCTCCTGTTCTCTGCTGTCTTAACCACGTGTCACTGAACTTGAGAGGGCTGAAAACAACACCAACTGGGCAACACAAGAAAAGAACTAGCCTGTGACAATACCTATTATTTTGTGACAGTTGTTTAAAAATTTGCTTAACATTATTTGCTTCACAGCAAAGACCTATGAATGGAGTAAAAAGTTACTACATGCTTGGCTGCCATGATCCCACTGCTACACACAGTTTTAGGTGATGATGAGAACGAGGATCCTTTGCAATACATTTAATCCTCAAGTATGTTGTCATACACAGATATGTATGTCCAGTCAGACGAATATGCCCAGCCAAGCTCCTGTTGTAGAAGTTGAACCCAGCTGATTTTTCCTTTGAACATTTTTATTTTGCCTCTTTAGGGTAGTAATCTTCTTGGGTATTGATCATATCTGTTACTGTTGTTGTCATAAAACATTCTGATCTATTGTTTGGAGCCTGGTCAATTCTTTTCTCAAGAATGATGCCCTTGGTATTACTCCAATTAAGATAATTTTGTCACTATAATTGCTTCTGTCATCAATAGTATTAAGGTTCATTTCATTGGTTGATTTCTTTTTGTGTCTACATGCCTGCTTAGCTCTTTGAATGGTATAACAAATTAGGCTGTTGGAGAGCTGAACCTTAAGTTTCCAGTATTTGCATGTTTTTATGACTCCCTCTACACGTTGCAGGTATGGCACAATTAACTGGTTAATTGTGCAATTATCTTAAGACCAGCTACATGTGCAAAGTAGCTATTACATGATAAGAAGCTCCAACCAGTTATTTAGACCTTGAAAATGTGTATGAACTTTATAGCTGGTTGATATATCAGGCTTTAACTTGTACCTGCAGCAGGGGTGTACCTTGCCCAGCATGAACTCCCCAGGTCTGGTGGATCATGGCAGCTGTGATCCCCATGACTCAGGGGTGCATGAAACCCCCAAGCCCACATGGGCAGCTGCATTGAGAGTCCTACACCTGACAGGACACTCAGTCCCAGCTATACCACAAGTGTGACACAGCGGGAACCAAGACCCCCATCAGGCACAGGACTCTCAAGCCTGACTCTGCATAGCACCCATAACTGGGGCCCCCCTCAGCAAAGGAGGCTCCCAACCACAGGAGCCTGCTTCTTGATGATTCAGGGGGAGCCCAGGATCAGACTCTCCATAGCCCAGCAATAAGGTGCAATTGGATTATAATGAGTGATCCCATAGTCACACCTCCTGCCATGACCATGTAGCATGGCAGGTGGCATGATTGTATGGATCATGCATTAATCAAATCATGTTTTTACGTGAATGTGTAAAGGGCACCTGTGAATTCTCTCTCAGCCAATAGAATCCTTACTCAGCCTGTATTTAAGAAGTGCTATCATTGAACGCCAAGAAGTATAATTGCCAATGGAGTTAATGTTATATGAAAACATCTGATTTACTGCACACTACTGACTATTTTGACATCTCAAGTAAGAGAAAGTGTAATCCTAGTAGCCTAACCAAGCCCTTAAATTGAGAGAGGCCAACTAATGCCCCACTCAGAAAACTACCAAATACTCTGAAGGGTAAACAACAAATTGAATATTTTCTAGTATAGGAAAGTGTAAACCTCTTATTCCTACTGCTGCAAGTGACATACCAATGTGAGCAAAGTTTTCAAAGTCTGGGTCTAGTCATTCTTAAACAAATGTCATTGGATTATTTAACATTAAATGTTTCCTAAATGACAAGGGTTCAAGTTGAACATGTGTATATATGCACTTTAGAAACAGTTGCTCGAGTCAGTATCATGTGACAAAATATCTGGTAATTTGCTCAATATGCATACATTCCTAGCATATCCGTTATGCTACGATGTCTGCATATCCGGCTGTGGGACTGGCTCTTCCCATTCATCCCAGGGTGTCTGGTTCCTGTCAAGATGACTCTAAATTATCTAGATGTGCTTATGTAGCTCATTCAGTTTAAAATAGCTATGGCCATTTTTGCCACTTCCCAGTTTAATCATGGCTTCTGACAAAATGGCTCTGGTTCTTGATTCAGTTTCCTCTTGTTAAAGCCAACCATGTGACGTACTGGCCAAGAAAAGCTAAAATTAGTCCTGTTTATAGAAGAATACAATAGAATCTTTACTTGGTGCATATCTAACAAAGTGGTATCATCGAACTGTAAGAGGCACAACTAGTTTAGGCATCAGCAAATTCTCTTCAAAAACACACCTCCAGGGCAAGTCAAGCAAGAGATTTATTTTAAATAATAACTTTGCTTAAACAACAGCCACATCAGTGTCTTGCAGTAGTCAGTTCACTACTACTTTTTTCTTAGAGGTTAAATTCATAACCCTTTCCTTGGAAGTGACTCTCTTAAATCTAGCACTCCTCTATGATATGTAGTATTTACTGCTGTCAATAAAACATTTAATTATTCTGGCCTTTCCAGGTATTGGAAAATTTCTCTTTTACATTATTTTGTACACCTGTATGTTGTTTTGGACAGTCCGAAGAGACTAACCTCATAATCATCGATGCTAGAAATGGAGAAGCTAATTTTTCTCCTTTTGAACTTTTCATGTTTTGTTACAATGCTGATTTCAAAAGAATGGATTTGGGCTTGGAAAATCTGGATAGGTCATTTTCCTCATCTCCGGGCCAATGCAGTGTTTTCTCTATAGAATATTTCCTAGCCTGTAGCTGACATGTTTTTGTTTGTATAAGTAATTGTTTCTTACTTTATGCTATAGAAAATTACTTCCTAAAAATCTGAGTGCTCAGGAAGGTTTTTTTTTTCTTTTTCTAACATGTACATGATGGCAATAACAATTATAGCTTCCACAGATACATTATAAAAATATTGGTTAAATATTAGGTGTCCAAAGTCATGTTATTTATAATTAAACTATAACACAAACCTAATATTTCTGTTCTGTAAGAATATCAGATAAAAGCAAACAATCCCCTCAAACCATGCTTTGTATTTTAACATGAGGTTAAAATAATTCCTGTACAAATAATGATTTCTTATGACTATAAGTCAGTGTGACACTTTAAATAGTTGTTGTGGAAAATGTCACATGTCACCACTGTAACAGTTGTTTTGCCAAAAAAAAATTGTTAAAAGTACCTTGGATGTTCATGGCTGTGCATGTTACCTGAATGCATTGGCAAACTAATTTAGCTTCACTTGTGATCTTGCAATAATTTCTGTCAATCAAGATGGCATTAATAAAAAAACCTCAGTCTAAACAAGTGCTGTGCAGCGTGTATAATGTATACACTCATTGAAAGAGGCTGAAAAGATTGCAGTCACACAATTAGGGTAACATTTGACAGCTTTAATCACTTTGAATCTCTTCACATCACTTTTAAATGTCAAAACCACCTCCAGAGATCTCATCAGAACAAAGCATTACTTAAATTGCAAATGAAACTATCCAAATTCAGCACACTATTATTAAAAATATAAAAACGCCCCACATTATTGTATGAGAAACATTCATGAAACACTCTACAGTGCAATACTGCAATGAGCAAAACGGAAAGCAACTCCAGTTTATTTAAGAAAAAAAGTATTAATGCTGAATTTACTCTCCAATTAGTACATCACAGGATGTTACTTTCCATTTTGTATTAGCCTGTGTACCCAAGCAACTGAGGGTGTTGGGTGTCACAAAAATAGGATTATCTAAATCAGTAAATCCTTGTAATTTATTGAGAAAACAGCATTGCTGAAAAAATGGTTTTCATATTTATGTCACGTACCAAAAAAGGCTGTTTTGTCCTTTCCATTGTGTTAGTCCCTCTCCTATCAATCAAGTAGATGTCTACAGATGGGTTCTGTCTGGTATATTGGTACCTATCCCATAGGTTTACATGTAACAAACAGTAAAATAATCGATATTTTTACTTGAACCTATAATGTAGTCTACTCTGTGTATTTTAGGCTTCAAGAATTTAATTCTGTGCTCTCAATCTGAAATCTAATCTAACTCAAACAAATGAGAATAACTGTAGGTAGTACACAAGTCTCTGAAAATCCATTTATGACTTTAGAATCAGATTTTCTTTAAAAAATATGTTTGTCATCTTTTCTTTTATTCTGTAAATTACCCATGCAAACATGAGGAGAACCTGATACAATAACTGCATATTTACCAGCATGCTACTTCCAAATAATTAAGCTTGAAAGAAGGCTGAATGTCAAAGCTACTGAATAAAGGTGGGAAACCAACACATCATGCTTTTTAAGAGCAATAAGTACATTTCCTGGAAGCTATGGTTATGGTTACGGTTATGATGGTGTCTTCAGAACTTTATACTATCATATTCCTAGATGAACTTGTGGTCAGGCATGAAACCTAAGACCTAGAAGGTGGCTGAGATTTCAGTCCCACATTTTCCCTTAGGGCCTAAATTGAGTGCCTAAAGTTAAGCAGATATATCCATATTTTGTATGTTGAACCTGATTGTCCTGGTTTTCAAAGGTTCTATAAGTTCCAAAGGAGCCATAATTCTTACTAGAATCAAAGTTCATGTCAGTAGGAATGGTGTTTTCTTAGCACCTTTGAAATACCAAGCTGCTCAAGCATGTGCATAAGTATGTATAGGGAGTGTCTACACCTCACCCTTTGTTGCTGTAGTGATGCACTATGGTGACATAGTGATTACGTAAGTCCACACGTATCTGGCAGCTACTTCACCATTGTGATGCACTCCCCTATTTTAGCATGCCACTATGGCAAAGTAGCAGCTAAAGGTAACCATGTGCTGTGCACACAGTGCAGTACAGGTCGTTACTGCGCTGTGCTTTAGTACTCCCAATAGGAAGCACTAAAGCATGGTGCAGTAACAACCTCACTATAGGGCAATGTGTATACACACCCATAATAGCTACTACAACCAGGAGTAAAAGTGTTGTCCTTATCTTTTATGTGTCTTGGTTTCACTATCAGTAATTTTGGGGAAATACTGCCTACCTTTCTAGGGAGCTTTGTGTGACTTAGTTCATTCACATTCACAATGCTAATGTTACTTAGATGGAAAGTGTGATAGAATGTAAGTGATTAAAATGAGTGTTAAAGTTGAAACATTTACTAAATACAGTAAGAAGTAATAGATGTAAAAACAATAATAGACTATAAAACAACAGTAACTTACCTTCAGAGAAGAGCATGGAATGAGGGAACAGAGGAGGGAGAAAAGGTCTTCCTCCAGGGACATAGTGGAGTGACTTGTTACTGATACAAGTTTTTAAAATGTCCCTTTTTCAGAGCCAAGGATGACCATTGAACCCAATCAATAAGTCTTAAAGAGCATCTGGTTCGCAAAGGATACAGCTGGCCACTAATATATGGACTTGTAGCCTGGAGAGACCACACACAGCATGTCTGTTAACAGGTCACTGAGTTTCTTTTTCTTTTCAATCTACCTCAGTGAGCGGCAGCTAGTTTTCTCGCTCAGCAAGCAGCACACAGCATGTGCAGCTTTGAACAATCCTACACTGCAGGGAATATTTTGCAGAAGCTGCATGATAAGATTACCAAGTGGCTTACTCCTTGCTCTCTTTGTCCTTGGGTTTATTGCCTATAATAATGGGGCAAATATGGTGCATGTCGTATAGGACAGAATATTCATTCAAGTGCCATGTTTGCTATGTTGCTTTTAATATTACTGGTCATGATTTTCTAAGCAGACTGTGCTTCCCTTAGTATACAAAGCCTGCAGTCACCTCACTGAGTTATTTTAACAGATGTCATACCTTGTGAGAATTGCAAGCCTAGTGTGACCTGTAGCAGCACGACATTGGGTGAAATCCTGGAGCCATTGACTTCACTGGGATTTCATCCACAGTATATAGAAAAGGACTGGTAAAGTAATAAGACCAGGACTTTATTTTTTCATTTTACTGTGGACTCATTGTATGACCTTGTGTCTGCCACTTAACCTGGGTTAAGTGTAAAAATGCCCATAGAGCATTATATTCTCTATGGTACTATTCAGTGAGTTCCTTAGATAAAAGGAGTTGATGTAAGTGCAAGGTGTGGCTGCAGTTATCAAGTGGTTCTAAGCAGAAATGCCCACCATCCTCTATTAAGCAGCTTATGGATTTGAGTTGTGGCACCCATTCAAACAACTGTCTAGTTGTTTGCTGTATCTCATAGTGTCACATACAGTAGCATGTTTGAAAAAACAGTGAGGTGACTAAAAGGTCCTCCCACAGGGACAAACACTCTAATGTGAACATATATTATTCACTAGGCTGTGAGCAAGGAAAAACAATTACAGCAGAAAGAAATGGAAACAGTAGTGTCAGTACTCAGTGTGACACAGAGTAAGAACATAGGGGAACTGAAGGTCAGGAATTAGATGAGCTTATCATTTGTGGTACTGGCCAAGTTCTAACAAGTATCAGGGCTGCCTGTGTTTGGTACTTCATAAAGAGGTAGGACAAAGATACCACATGATTCAAAGAAGTTGCAAAACTTGAGAAAAATTTGCCACAATGAGATGAAAAATCACAAATGGGCATATAGGGCACATCTCCAGGGGTGAGCACTTGCAGCGCCAAAAAAAGGAGTGGCATGTATTGTGGCACTACTTTTTGCCACAGCACATGCCCCTGCACGTGTGCTTTGGTATGGAGCAAAATGCTCCACTTTGAGGAAACTGCCACTTCTGCCTGCTCCCAGCATGCTGGAGGAGCTGGGGCAGAATTAGAGGAGGGGAGGACAGCCTCCATGTCTGCCAGTGCACACTCCTGTGGCATGCGCTGCACTGCTTTTTTTTTTTCTACCAGGATTTCCCAGTATACCTGGGGTCCTGTGGGCTTCAGGGAGCTGCAGCTATGGCATTCCTGCAGCACAGAGCCTGGCCAGCAGCCAAAAGGAGCATGGCCCTGGCAGGCCAAGCTCCGTTTTTGGGTGGTGCACATTGCTGCCACATGCGCCACCCAATTTTTTTAAGGCATGGATTGTTTTTACCCCGGGATCTCCCTGGGCTACCCTCCCCTCCCTTCCCCTACCTCCACCTCCTCCCCCCCATGTTGCAAAGTAACAACACAGGGAACAAGTGAGTGTGTATGTGTGGCACCATATATAGGTCTGTGGCACAACATACTGCACATCCACACTCATCTGGACACAGCCATAGAGGGCAAATAGAGAAAGTCTGTCTCCTCATTTAGATGTGGACTCCACATTTCTGAATCAGTGCTGAGTGAGACGAACAGTGCTGGCGTTGAACCATAGTACAACACAACAATTTTTCTGGAAGCCAAAGCCCCCATACCGTAATGGTGAGACCAGGGATTGCACAAATGTAATCTAAACAAGGATGGGTACAGCACAAGTGCAAAATGGATGAGAAGTGGTGTTGGCTTATTCTATACTGTCAAGTTACAACAACAAAACCCTGCCAGATATATCAAGGGACTGTAGTATTAGTAAAGATAGTTACTACTTCTTTCACTTAGGTATGATATAGTCATGTGGAAAAAAGATGGATTCAGAATTTATAGTAAAATAACCTTCAAATTTACTGGTCTGCTACCTACATACTTCAGCATATACAACAATGCACTCAAATAAATAAATGGAAGCTACTTGCTATATTTACTTAACAAATATCACTGACCTAAACCAGCATACGGTCTAATCTGATCCATAAATGCCTATGATTAGTACCAGCAATTGAAGTGATGCTGAAAAGGAAGAGGCCAAGTTGTCCTGTACCAGAATAAAAATCCTGGGTCAGTGAGACCCAGAATTCTTTCTCATTATACTGTAGGATTTTTTTCCTATCATGTCCATGATTACAACTACCAGTGAACATTATTTTTGCTACTATTGCTTACCAGAACTATTGAGGCATGACACTGAAAGAAGAGCATTCAAATGGACGAACTTTAAAGTTTATTGACTGAGGGTTATTGACTTGAAAGAGTAACAAATAGAAAATATACAAGGCATTGAGGATTATTGCTTATGTAATGCACATACATTGTACATATGTAAGGTGACATTTGTACATAAATGTGCAAAAATATTGCAAATATATATTTACATAATGCTATATTTTTCAGATTGGTCCAATTTCTATTATAATATCTTAAATCTGCTGCTGTATGAAACTAGCTTTAGTTTGGGGGCAGGAGGGGTTAATATGATATTTTACTCTGTGTGGGTGTGTGTGGGTGTGTGTGGGTGGGTGTGGGTGGGTGTGTATGTGTGTACAATGCCTAAGCTTATTGCCAGTAATATAATTCAGTAGTATAATTCAGAAGTTGTATAAGTACTGTAAAAGACAAAATTGTTAGCAAAAGAACTGGACATCCCAAAGGCTGATTTCCTAGTGAGGAAGGAATTATTTTAATAAGTGTGAGGAAAATGTTTAAAAAATAAAGCTCTCCTGCTGGGATAAGAACAGAGCACCATACGGATCAAAAGTTCTAAAGTAAACTATGCAAGATAGACCATTACACCATTTAACAGACCAGCTTCTAAGTTATACTATGAAAACTTTCAGGATGTAAAGAACCCTTCTTCAGGGATGTATCATGTTAAATGTATAACCCACTTCTACTACAAAGACCTATTTTTGCTTTCTCTCTAATTATGATTCAGAAAATTGGTTTGGCCTGCAAATCACCAGATTTACTCTGAAGACAAAAGAAAATGTTTCCATGGAGTCTGAAGATAATTTATGACACAGTTTTTCAGTCAAAGGTCATTTAATTATTTCCCTAATTTGATATTTTGACTTTTGTCTAATTTCTTTGTCTAATTTTCACTTAAGTCAAGAACAGTTTGTTACTAACCATTCAAACCTTCTGTGTAGTTAAGAGTTATTAAAAACTCATGTACTATTTATATATCCAGAGAATAGATTGTAATTTAAAAAGTTAATTGTTTTTATTTGGATTTTCACTGAATTCTGATTCCACTGATTTCATTGAGAAGGAGGGTTTTTATTCTTTTCTTCATAATGATATCAGAAGGAGAATATTGGACCCTTTGGGTGCATCTAGGTGAGCACATACGTGCAGTAAAATATCATATTAACCTCCCCTCCCCCGCAAACCAAAGCACCTCAGACTGCACACACTGCATGTGTACGCGTTCACCATGCTGCTAATTTGCAGTGTGGTGGGGATTTTGACACTGAGAGATTGTGGTGTCAAAAAATCCCGTGCCAGAAAAAAAGTGGCACAGCACACGTGGTGGCAGTGTGCACCACTCAAAATCAGAGCGTGGCTGACCAGAGCCATGCTCTGGCTGCTGGTCAGGCTCTGCGTACCTGAATCACCACCTCTGGAGCCCTCCAGGTAAGGCCTCAGCCTCCCCTACCCCACCCAAAGTATTTTCCCCCATGCTAACAATAAGTCCAGGGGCATACACTGAGGCAAAAAGCAGCTGCATGAATTTGTGCCGCTGCTTTTTTCCTTGTGACAACCACACACTTCTGCTCATGGGAACACAGCCCTTATGTGTATATATTGTCCTTGTCCATCTGATAACAGTTTTAAGATTAAATTGCCATCCTAAGGGAAATACTAGGATTTTTAAAATTAAATTTTCCCTAATTCAACTGCTATGTCAAAATCTCAGAGGTTTTAACAAAATCATTCAGATCCAAGGAACTAATGTGAGTTTTGCATTTGATACTTTTGAAAATTCTGCTAGACACCCATAGGTGCCTAAATGCATTTAAAAACGTGGGGAGGGGGATATCTTTTTATTGGGCTAACTGTATAGAGACATGATAGTAAGGAGAAATGTTAGACAAGCATTAAGGCACAAAGTACTCTTCCTTAAGTCTGGGCACTTTGTCCCTAAAAGCTTGTCTCGCAAATCCCCCAATTACACAGGTGGTCCAATTAAAGTGATCACCAAAAATATCCTTGCTTCTCACATGTTTTGGTGCAATAGCCCACAAAATAACACTCTAACTCCATATAAAAAACTAGGCTTTAGTGCCTGCCACTTTCAAAAATAAGACCTAGAATATTTCTATCCAGTCTATGTGGTAAGACTAGGAGTGCCACCAAGAAGCATGCTGCACCATGTAAGTTGCTCTTACTTGGTGCACACTAAAGCCTAGGTTGACTTTCAGTGGCCCTGTGCATTCACCAAGATGTATGAGACATATATGACAGAAAGCTTCAGAAAAAAACTGGCTACTCTAATTTCTAGTTTCTGACGTGTACTGAGTGGGAATGAGGGGCAAGTATGCTTCTCAGTTGTCCTTCCATCTTGTCTTCAGGGGCTAGATCCACAAAAGAACTGAGTTGCCGTAACTTTTAGGCATTGAGTGAAATCTGCAGCCTTGAGTAAGTCACATAGAAAAAGCAAGACATCTAGGAATGGGATCCACTAAGTGGAAAACTGTGTATGTTAGCCATTAGAAAATGCCAAGAACTTCATGACTGTTACTACATCCAGTCAGTTCTGAATCCACTCTTTGATTTAGATGCCTACACCTGCCCTTTTTCATACAACACATAGGAAACAGTTGCAGGCTGTGTAGGTCCAACAGCTGTGGGAGACATGTTTGACTCCTGTTTGTGGGTTTGAATTTCCCAAACTCCTAGATTAATTATCTAGCTACCAACTATAGGGTTTTCTGGGTTAGAATACCTTCAACAAGTACCAGTATTTCCCAAGGAGTAGCTTTGTTTTGTATAAAATAAGTAATTATCGGGGGGCGGGGGGGAGGAGAGGAGGAGGGGAGAGAGAGAGACTGATTGTGAACAGGGCCTTATCATGCACTGATTAAGGTACTATTTACTGGAGGACAAAATGGAATCTTGATTTCCCACCACTGCAGATTACTGGCCTAATACCTAGATCATACAAGCATGCTCACAATGTCAGTGTCATTCTCTCTTTCTCAGTGAAAATTTATGTATGTCATACAAAGTGGAACAGCTTCCAAAGGAAGGAATGAGAGTTGCCTTAGAGCTGCATGGTTAGAGCATTCATCTGGGAACAGAGAGAAGTGAGTTGACATCCCTTCAGAACAAGGATCTCCCAATTCCTCTTTAAATGCCTTAACCAGCACCTCTGCCTGCCTCAGTTGTGCAGGGGCTGGTTCTCTTATAATCTTGCAGCTCATGGATCCTGACAAGCCTTTAGACTTTCATCTTCTCAGCACTGTAAGGTTTTAGGTTGTTCTGGGCATACCCAGAAGGAGCTATTTAGGCACTTAGAACATAGTTGATGAACATTTAAGCAGAGTCTGGGTTAAGCAGTAGCTGAACAAGGGGTTTTGAGGATTAATGGGTGTGTCTACATGTGATATTAATGCTTTGCAAGCTTAGTGCACAGTCAAGTACAGCTCAGTAAGCTTCCCTGGGAGCGCATCTACATATGCACCCATTGGGAGCAAATTTGCTCCTGATGGGAGCAATTCAGAGCAGGGCCACTTGTGCCTTGCTCTGGCCCACTACAGCACCATGTGAAGCAACATAAACTTATTCTAAGAGGACTGTTTTCAAAGAATGCGATGAATTGCTTAGGCACCTTCCTATTTACCTATCCAAACCAGGTTGTTTAGGGTTGGTCTTTGTAGAAATGGAGCAAGTTAGGATATGAGCTTACAGAACAGGAGGCACTCCCCATGAGTACCATGTTTGGAAAATCTTACTGTGAATTAAAAGTGCTTTTAAAATATTGTAGCTTAATAGTGTATTAATTATTTTGGAAAGAGTTTTTAAAGCTAGTTTTCTAAGGATTTGTGTGCATGGGAAAGGTTCTTAGAAAACTAGCTCTGAAAACTCTTCTAAAAAGAGTTTCCTCTTTACAAATGACTGCCATTATCCATATAATTGTCAATTGGCTAATTGCAAGTGAAGGATGTAATTAACCAGTCCCATGTGATACTAAACTTTGGAGAACAGGGTTCATAGATTATTATTTATTTTGTATGAATTTAGTCACATGAAAAGTAAACCACTGAAATGAAGTAGGATGAAAAGCAGGCACAGGCATATCCCAAAGAACAAACACTTTTAATTATTTTTTTTTATCTCAGCTTCTCTGCCTGTGCTGTCCATCTGTGACAGTGTGACAGAAGCCTCCTCCAAAACTTAGTGTGAATGCTAATACATTTGCAGTGGGAAAAGAGCTGCTATATTCCCCCTTTGCTATGTAGCTTCCACCCCTTCTCTCTGGCTCTTTCCCTTTTCTCTTCCCACTGTGCAGCATTACTTTAGTGTAGGGTCTGCCAAATAGGAGGTGAGAGATGATGGACCCCCTGAAGAATGAGAAAATAGGTTGACTGCACACATTGCACATGAATAGTAGGAGGAGATACTATTCTACTCTAGTTCCTTTCTGCCAGATAAAGGTATCCTCTAAAGCAGGGGTGGGCAAAATACAGCCCACAGGCCAGAATTGCCCACCAGGCAATTCCATATAGCCCACAGGGCCCCTCTGTAAGCTCTGGCCCTGGGTTGCCCCTCCGCAAGCTAGCACCTCCATTCAGAAGGTGAAGATCCAGTTGCTAAGCATCCACCCCCCCACCCCAGCTTGGTCTGACCTGCCCCAGTCCTGAGCCAGGGAGCACTAGAGACAAGAAGTTTTGGCCTGGAAGAGCTTGTGCCTGCTGCTGTCCACCTTCCCCACCTCCCCCCACCCTGGGGCCGTTCCTTGCCCTCCCTGCCTGTGAGCCTGGGGATGTAGGTACAGGCCTCACTGGGTCAGGGCCAGGGACTCCTGCTAGGGGAAAGGGAGTGGGAGTGTGGCAAGCCTGTGCTATGGGGCCAGGCTGGGTTGACCCTGCACACTGCAGGAGCTGTGACCAATGGGCTGGGTAGGGCTAGTCCCACATACCGCCACCACCTGCAGCTGGGGACTGAGGTGGGAGCTGCATGGAATAGGGCCAGGTGGAGCTGGCCCCACACCGTGTCACCATGTGTGACCAGGGACTCGGGTGAGAGTGCTATGGGTCCAGGTGGGTCTGCCACCACCTGAGGCCAGGGACCAGATTGGGAGCATGAAGACCTGTGTGCTATGCGGCCAGGTGGGGCTGGCTTCATTCCTGCCACTACATGCAGCTTCAGGTACTGAGGGACTGTCACAGAGCATGCGGGTGCCCTGCGCCTAAAAGCAGAAATGGCAGGAGAGACTCCTAGCGGTGAGAAGGGGGAGGCGCAGCCACCCGTCACCAGGTGAGAAGGGGAAGGCGCAGGCCCATCACAGCAGTGGTGTGGGATGGTGTGTGTGTGTGTGTAGGTATGGTGGGAGATGTGGGAGTGTGTGTGGGAGCTGTGGGTGTATTTGGGGGTAGGGTGGGGGGTATAGGAGGATGTGGAGTGTGCGTGTGGGTATGGCGGGGGGTGGGGGATTGGGCAGTGCCTTGAAGAGGGAACTGAGAGTCAGGATTCTCAGTTCTGGGTTCTGTTTCCACAGCATGACTTAGAATAAGTAATTTATCTTACCTCAGTTTTACCACCTGTAAAACAGATTAATATTTATCTACCTTTGTAAAGTAATTTGTATTCTTTATGGAAGGCATCAGCAAATGCAAAATTGTCTTAATTATCTGGGACTGAGGTGCCAAAATCTCTCTGCCAGGATTCTTTGCCACAAGAGAGGTAGCACTGCCACAGGATCCAGGCAGCACAGTCCCACACCCAGCAGTGTATCTGTGGGGGCAGGGGCAAGTGGAGAAAGTTGTATTGCAAGAAAACTTTGATTCAAGCAAACTCTAACTCTTGGAGGCTAAGCAATACAATTTTTTTCCTGAAGGCAGTCTCCAAACTGTCTATTGCAGAGTTCCTTCAAAACATATTGACCACCTATTGATAGGATGACACTAAATTAGTTGGACCACTGGTATGATCTAAAATGGCAACTGTTATTTCTGTTCTGTTTTTCCTTTTTTTTTTTTT
>NW_017728993.1:31157013-31166184 GCF_001723915.1 Gavialis gangeticus | reverse complement strand
CCGGTATTATCTAAAAAGGCAACTGTTTTTTTTGTTCTGTTTTTCCTTTTTTTTTTTTTTTTTAAATGTGGAAATCCCAATTTTCACCAGAAAGAAAAGCCTAGGTAGGTCCCATCCCTCCAGACATGCTGGAGGAATAAACTTGGTGAACAATTAATATGTACAAACAAATAAAATCCTTTGTTTAAATATCATTATTATTTAGTTATAGCCACAGGCAAAAATTAAGTTGAGTATGGAGCAGGGATCCTGTTTTGAGGAAAAACATAGTCCAGTGGTTTGGGATCTAGTCAACTATTTAGATGACAGGTTCAGTTTCATAATATATAACAGAAATTATGTATAACCTTTGTTTAGTCAGTGGTAGAGTTCAAAAGTAGGTCTTTTTGTATTCAGGAACCTAAATTTCACTAAATATGACAAATCCTCAAAATCTTCATCTAACCCTGCAGGCACCATATTTCCATCACAAAAGCTCCAGTCCTTACGCTCCAGATTCTTTATTTTTGCACATGACGAGAAGTGTCTCAGCCTTGTCAGTACTGAGCCACTCAGCACTGAACACATTTTGCCAAAGTCCCTTTGCAAGGCAAGTCCCAAGCCCCTTGGTCATCCACAACTAGGTGTCCCTCTGCAAAGCATGATCCAATAGGAATGGTGAAAGCATACCTATATGGTCAGGTGGCATACAAAACACAAGTGTAGATATTGCTTTGTTCAAGACCACAGTTGGAGATAGTGCTAGTGTTCCTTTATGGGTTTGTTTGGTTTTTTGAGGGGGGTAATTGGTTTGTTTGGGTTTTTTTGTTGGTTTTTTTTGGTGGGGGGCGGATAACAACAGCTTAGTAAATTGAGCACATACACAGGTGGTGGAAGAAGGTTCAAACCTACATCTCCTCCTTTCCTGGAAACTGCCAAACCTGACTAAAGGCTATTCATGAATGGAGAGGAGAAAGTTTCCATCCCACCCATTACAATAAAGAAATAAAGAAAAATAAATTTGTGTTGGCCCAGAGAGAAGGAGAAAGTGGGTTCATGACTCAGGCCTACAGATTAGTTCACTTAACTTGGTCTCCACATAGAATCATTCCCTGATACTAAAGAGAAGTGCAAAAATAAATAAATAAATAAATAAACTATGTGTAAATTTGAAGTGGTATGCAAACTGACTGGCGTAAATTCTAAAACCTAAAACATACTGGCTAGGTTTTTATTACAAACTTGAATCTCAGCCTGGATTCATCTAAAGCCCACCTAAGCTTTTTTAGGGATCCCAAGCCCATCTTTTTACGAACTTAGATTCATAGATTGTAAGGCCAGAAGGGACATCGGAAGATCATTGGGTCCAGCCCCCTGCACTAAGCAGGAAAGATAACTAGGGTCAGGTGACCCTAGTAAGGTGACTGTCTAGTGTCCTCCTGAAGATTTCCAGGGTAGGTGATTGCACCACCTCTGGAGGGAGCTGATTCCATAGTCTGGACACTGACTCTGAAGAAGTTTTTCCTGATGTTGAGCCTGAATCGATCTTCCAGGAGTTTTGGCCATTACTCCTGGTTTTCCCCTCGGGTGCCCTGGTGAACAGCTGCTCACCAAGCCCTTGATGTGCTCCCCTAGTGTAGCAGTAAGCTGCTCTCTCAGGTCCCCTCTCAGCCTTGTTTTCCTGGGGCTGAAGTGTCCCAGATCCCTCAGCCTTTCCTTATATGGCTTTCCTTTTAAGACACTGATCATAAGGATGGCTTTTCTTTGGACTCTCTCAAGCTTGTCCACGTCCTTGTTAAAGTGTGGTGCCCAGAACTGGATTCAGTAGTCCAGCTATAGTCTCACCAGTGCTGAATAGAGCGGAAGAATCACTGCCTTGGCTTTGGTGGAGATGCATCGATTGATGCATGCCAGAGCATTATTTATACTACTGGGTACAGCATCGCACTACCAGCTCATATTCTTACTGTGGTCTATTATTACCCCCAGGTCCCTTTCATTCACGGTCCTGGTCAGTTTGGTGCCGCCAAGCCTGTAGGTGTGTTGGGGGTTGCTTGTCCTGAGTTGGAGTACTTTAAATTTCTCAACGTTGAACTTCATCAGCTTCTGATCCACCCAACTTGCTAACCTGTCTAGGTCCATCTATATCTGTAGCCTATCCTTAAGTGTGACCATGCTCCCCCATAATTTGGTGTCATCCACAAACTTGGCCAGTGAGTTCTTCACCCCCACACCTAAATCATTAATAAAGATGTTGAAAAGTACTGGACTGAGTACTAACCCCTGCAGAACACCGCTGCCCACTTCTCGCCGGGATGACACAGATCTGTTCACTACAACTCTCTGGGTCCTATCCTGCATCCAGTTTCTCACCCACCTGACTGTCTTTGAGTTAAGCCTGCAATCCTCTAAATTTCTTGCAAGGACATTGTCAGATACTAAAACAAAGGCAATGTCAACCTGCTCTTTCATGTCCAGGTGGCAAGTTAAAGTTAACTCAAAGCCCCCCAAAACTTGTTTTTTACATATGGTCAAATGGAAAATTGCAAATTTAGCCCATTTTAGTAGGTTTAATATTAGCCCAATATTTTTAAAAAATCAAAAAGAGTCAAAGCAAAGAAAATGGAGCTTTGCATACAGACTTGTGCACTCGCTCTTTCTCTCTGTCTACACAAACACACACACACACTCATATCTAAGACCCCTGCCTGAGATAAACTAAATTAAAATGTTTGTCTAGTGGACCTCTAACTCTCTAGTGCTCCCTTCCAGAGAAGGTAAAAAAAAAAAAAAGCGAGAACGCTGAATTGAGAACCCCTCAAAAATAATTAGGTGAGCATAGGTCTACATTTGGATATCTTTCAATCTTTCCCAAGTCAGTCCTCCCCTTTCTTCCTCAAAACGGGTTAGCTGCTTTTCTCTAAGTAACCTCCATTTAACTGTACTCAGAATTGAGTATAATATCACAGTACTGTCATATAGATGAAGTCTTATAATTTCCCTGCTTAGTGATACACATAATGTGATAGTCTGCTTCGGTTGCTGCCATATTGAATCAAAAACAAAAACAAAAAAAAAATATTTCTAATTTGCTACCATTTTAGCCATACTAAAATAATGTCTACAATGTAGCCTGCCAAATAGGTAATAGAAGCAGGCTAGCCAGCACAGCACAGACCTCAGCAGATATGATTATATACTACTTCTGGTACTTGTGCCTGGTCAATTATAGCTAGCTTATTTATCTCTTACCTACACTGCAGGCTTCAGTGTAGACATATCCTAAGTTGAGCTGACTGCTTTCTACCTTTCTTCATCCCACTGAATAACTGTTACATAGACTGACTTTACAATTTAGATTTATACAAATGCTGAAGTAGGCCCCTAATGAATCAGCACAGCTAACATAACAGAATTCTTGCAAGTAATAACTCTGCGTAAATAAAGAGCAGCAGTGCAATTCATGCAATGCAGCAAACCAGACAACGTGAAAGCTCAAGTCACTATTCCTCACACTGGTATTTAAAACTGTGAAAAAAGACAAGCATTGCAGCATTCTTGAAGGTCAGCAAATTCAGGCTATTTCTGATTGGGTGTGAGGAATAGTGAAATTCCAGCACTATGAGACCCTTACAGAGAAGGCTCTGCATCTAATCCCTTTTTGTTTATACTGACCAGGGGTGAAGTGGGAAAACGCTCCATATTTGTATACAGCACTATACTAACCTAGGACTGGGAGACCTATTCAGTATTTAACTCCCTATTTTCCCCACTGATTTCCTGAGTGCCCTTGGGCAAGTCACATAGGAAACTGAATTGCAGATGATGGGATGATGGCAATGGCTATGGAAAAAATATGTCTGTGTTTGTGACTGTAGCTATTGCTGGTAATGAACTGGGGGCAATGGCAAATAAGTATCTAAGATTTTAAAAGTGCATCCATGTGGATGGTCCTTACTGTTGACACTGGATTTAGGACCCAGCCCTTATACCTTTATCCCAGGTGAGCACAACCCTCAGACTGACCACAACACCTGCTGGCTGATAATAGGGGAGTTTATTGATACGGAGTGATAACAAAAAGCAACAATACAAAAAGTAAAGCAATTCTATATCTTCCAATCCTAGGGCTGTCATCAGAGACAAAGTACATCTGGTCGGGATGCAGGCTCCACTCTGAGGCACTTTCTTAGGTGTCAGATGTCAGCATGACATGTCTGCAGTTGAGGTGGGATGCCAAGGCCCAACAGACCACCTCCAGTGGGGAGCATGAGACGGGCTGCTGGTATGCCCTTGGTCCATGGTGGCTTCATGGACCCTTCCTGGGGAACGGGTTGGGGAAACCTCTCAGGGAGCAAGATGGGGAGGGACAGGGAGGAAGCAAAGAAGACACAAGAAGGAATAGGAAGAGAACTTATGTTAATCTCAAGTCTACTTTTCTATTCTGCTTCCCCCTTGATGACTCCTGATGACTTTTCATCCGTGGCTATCTCTGGTTGGCTGTCTCTCTGTAGTCACACATCCAGGTAGCTCTGTAGTCACACGTCCGATGGGGGCTTTTTGAAAATGGGGGCTCCGCTATTCTGGGGCCTTGTTGCTGGTGTCACTTGTCTTATGTTATAGGAGAGTATGGTACATACTTCCTTAGTTCCCAGGCTGTGTGTCCCTGTTGTGTTAGACAACCTGTCTTCCTTGAAGGCTGTGATCTTGTGTTATGGCATGCCCCCCTCAATTCTCAGACTGTGTCCATCCATTGGCCTTGTCATTCTAGACAGCCTGTCCGCTTCCAAGGCTATATGAAAATCAGTGTGTGAAACTCAGGCTCTTTAAAAATCAGTGAACCCCTGCTGCCCATCTTGAACCCTTATAATACATCTATCTATACCCATAAGCTAATTCCCAAGAAAAAAGACTTCTAAATGCCATTTTCAAAGCCAACACCTACAAACATCCAGAGCCCCCAAAGCTGACCAGAGGAGCTCCTTGTGATTTGAGGGACTTCCTGCACAGATGGCATATTATAAGAGATGCATTCAGCTCTAATTCTCATTAAAACTGAGAAATTCCATCGCCATTCATGTTCACTTACCCAACTAATAGCAACTGTGCAAAAAGCAAAAATCCAGGGTTTGGTTCCTACTGAGCCGTGTAACTTTTAATGTAACATTTCCATGCTAAATTAAAAATTTTTCTGTATATCCTACGTGTGCATACCAAAGTGGAACTGGCTTGCTCAAATTTTATCAATAAGAAACAGCTTGTTTAGCAAATGGAGCATCCTCTCCTAGATTATTTGAGTGTTGTACTGTGACTCTCACTATGACATCCTTTAATTCTTATTTCATGCCTAAAATTTTAAATTAGATATGCTCAGGAACTTGACAAGAATTTTTCATTTTTAAAACGTTTTCCGGATTTCCTTCTGATAAGCACAGCAGAGGTGCTGTTAGGACTGCATCTTAAATGGTTGGAGGGCACACTTTCAACATTTAACTGAAGTTGGAGCTAGTGTGAGGAGTGGCCCAGTAGTAATAATGAAAGGGACACCGGAGTGTCCTAAGGAAAAATAACGTGTCTGGTCATCTCAATTTTTGTTACAAATGGTGACAGCAAGGCTATTTCCAACAGCTGGAATTTATAGGACAGTTTTTATATGATTATCAGCAATATAGAGACTATACAAGGAATGGATCTATCTTTGTTAAGCTTTACATGGAAACAAATACTTTTATAACAGATACTATGACATTTATTTTGGAAAAGCACTCACTCCACAAAAAAAGTCTTTTGTTTATGTAAATCAACACATCATATTCAGATTAGAAATTAATTTTCATAAATAAATGTCAGTTTTATACAAGCTCTTCCACGTTGCATATTCTTCAGTATTCTAGTAAAATGACATTGGTTACTTATCATTCTCGTGTATATTAATACAAAATATATTCAGTGAAAGATAGCTTCATCATTTTTGTTTTTATATTGGTACACTTCTTTAAAATATGTACTACTAACCATAAATAATATTATTTCTTAAAGATGTAGGAAAATATTTCTCTTACATGAAACAAAATTTTAATTCTATATATATTAAATATCACGTTTGCCTGGGAAGATAAGTGCTCTTTGGTGTGTCCTGGAAATGCAAAGATATGTGAATACCTGCAAGATTGCTCACATGAACGTATCACAAAAGTATTTATTCTTATTAATTATCCTTATTTATTATTGAAATCTGATTTTACTAACACTCTTACAGCACACACTGCAAGCTTCATTTCTTTATGTGTGGGAACTAATCAGGCCCTAAGCACAAAGCCTAGGGACAGAAGTTATGCATAAACCAGTTTAAGCGATCAGCGGAGATCCTGGTTTTCTCTGATTAAAAAAACAAACCCAATTTTCAGATTTAAAGAAAGCTGCTCGGGATGGCTCTTCTCCCTGCAGCCCGACCCAGCCCCACCATGTGTCTCTCTCAGCTGGAGCTGCGCGGGGCTGACCCAGGCCATGGGGGAGCAGCCATCCCCAGCAGCTACTGCTCAGTGACAGGCACTCCGCATGCCCAGGATGGGCCAGGCTGGGCAGCTCTGCACAGAGCCCCCGCTACCCACCCCATGGCAGTGGGGGATGGGGGGAGGAGGAGTAGGGGGAAGAGTCCCCCTCCAGCACTAAACAGAGCCCCCCTTCCCACCCCATGGGGGTGGGGAGGTGGAGGGGAAAGAGTCTGGGGCCAGGCAGCCCTGCACAGAGCCCCCCTCCCCACAGCAGGGGTCAAAAGGGGATAAGGAGGGGGAAAGAATCCCCCTCCATCACTGGACAGAGACCCCCCTCCCCACTCTATGGCAGTGGGAGAGAGGGAGGAGGGGGAAGTCTGGGGCCAGGTGTCTCTGTGTGCCCAGGTTGTTCCTGGCTGTCAGCGCGCTGCTGTGCAGGCAGAGCTTTACCTTTCTCCTTCTCCCCATCCACATGCTCCCTCTTCCCCCACCCTCTGAACCCTGCAGGCCAAGGTGGGGGTCTAAACCCCTCCTCAGTCCTATTTAAGCCTGCCAGGGCCTGGCCATGCCCCATTCCCCCTCAGCTCAGCTTCCCTGTGGAAAGGAAGGAAGGGCTGCTCTAGCACCCCTGAGCTCCTGTACTGAGTCACTGCAGGAATGTGCCTGTATTTCTGGAATGAAAAGAGAATGTCTATCTACTTGCAAACTGGTTCCACCTCTGCAAGTTAGACTAACCTGCAAAGATTGAATCAATTCGAGCTCGGGCTTTCTGAATGTTGGTCCCTAGTCAAAGGGATTAGACACTTGTCCTTCATAGAGGAATCCACACTCATGAGTCATGTATTTAGGCATCCATACAATTCTTGGAAAAAGTTAGCTGCCTAAGACAATGCTTTCTAATAACCAGCATACTGAGCTGCAGTGAGGCTACCTCATTTGTCCCTGCTGAAGCTGTCCAACTTTGCAAAAATGGTGAAAGAATCATTGATCCAGAGAGGGAAAGAAAGCAAGAATGGCCCTCTACCCTGATAATTAGCACATAGAGCTGTGCAAAATTTCACGAGCTGTTTCATTTTGATGCTGTTTCAACTCATTTTGAGCTCAAAACAGCAAAATTGAAAAGAAACGAAAGACTTCAAACAGCCTCAAAACGAAACGAGGGCAGTTGAAATGTTTCAAAAGTTTTGAAATGCTTTGAGGCTGGCCTAGCTTGCAGGGAAACAAAAAATAAGGAGTGGTTGGGGGGGGGAAGCTGGGGAGAAGGACTACTCTGATATTGACTGTGTAGCTGGCCAGTGACTGTGATCCTTCCCTGAGGTCCCTTCCAATCCCAGTGCTCTGGGGGAGGGATGGAAAAACAGCATAAAAACCAGCATTGTTTGAACTGAACTGCTTTTTGCCTTGAGTTCAGTTACTGACCTGTGTCTTCCAGCAGCTCAGCAGCATCAGACAACAAAGGCTATCATTTCCTACTTGCTAGACTGTTCCTTTTATTCTTATTTTATTATTATATTTGTTCATTCTTTTCAATTTATTCCTCCCCCAAAATTTTTTTTTTGTTTTTGTTAATCTATTTTGATACTTTGACCCCAGAAAAGAAATATGTGCTTTTTCTCACAGTGTACATTCCATTCACTGTGCAGGGAAGCACAGCATATATTGCATATTATAATATATAATTTATTCAGGAACACATACTACACACATTTATATATTTTATTGATTACATACATTACATAAATACGCATACATATAATTTTCTACATATATTCCATTAATCAGATTACATTACAGAAGAACACACAGATTTTCCAACACACCAAGGAAAAGACACTATGAAACACACCATGAAGCATGCTGGAAAGGCAGCTGGCAAGCCTTCAGGGAGGGCTGGGACAGGGGGTAGAGGCAGAGCTGTAATTCCCCCCTCCCGCCAACTGAGACACAGCCTCTTTGCTACGACAAGCAGGCATGAGGCTTCCAGTTCTACAGGCAGCAAGGTGAGGGGAGCAGTGCCCTGTACCTGAGTCTGCATCCCCTCCAAGAGCATCAGCCATAACCCCCACCACCACCACCATGACAACAAGTAACAGCACCAGCATGACAGTTTCCTCCACCCCATTTCACTTCCCATGCTGAGCCTTCCAGTGCCAGAGAAAGAGCTGGAGCTAGATCTGAGTGCCATAGCGAAATAAATTCTAGGGAAGGAGGGGGAATAATCTGAGTTTGTGCTCCACACCCCTCAAGTTTCCCCTAGAGCCAGGACTCCTCCCTGCACTTCGGAGGAGACTGAGGTAGAGGTTGCAGAGGCAAGTGGCTCAGCTGAGTCCACTCCTGTTACTGTGCCTCTGCCTGCTGAGGAGAGGGGAAAGGCAGAATCCGCATAAGCACCAGCACCCCAGGAGTGAGGGGGTAGTGTGGTCTGGGATCATTTTGATTCCAGATGATTCCAGATGATTTTACATATGCTATCTGCCTGCACTGCCAAGCCGAATGGATTTATTAGGGGGAGATCATGTCAGACCAACCTGATTGCCTTCTACAATCAGGTCACAAAGGCCATGGATGCAGGTGTCGCGGTGGATGTAGTCTTTCTGGACTTCAGCAAGGCCTTTGACACCGTCTCTCACCCCATCCTAGTTAAAAAACTAGGTGACTGTGGCATCGATGCCTACACAGTCAGATGGATTGCAGATTG
>NW_017728993.1:31154264-31156059 GCF_001723915.1 Gavialis gangeticus | reverse complement strand
TTTTTGTTGTTCTCCCGCCCTGGCGGGGGGTCGGGCTAGAAGATCTACTAGGTCCCTTCCGACCCTTAATCTATGAATCTATGAATCTATGAATCTATGAAACCAGCTGGGGCAAGGGAACGAAACATGTGAGCACCATGGGGATGCTGATGCATCTCTGCTGGCACCATCCTCTTGCCCCTGCTCCTCCTCAGCCTGGCACCAGTGGAAACATGCCCCAAAAGAAGTCCCCCTCTCACTCCAGAGCACCTGTCGCCCCAAAGCAGAGGCAGGTTACCCTGGAACAGTGGGGGAAAGGCAGACAGAAAGGGGGGTGCATTACAAAGGCAAGTGAGATCACTCAGACCATTGGGGAGCTGCTTACTGTGGATGGCCAGACCTTCTCCTTAGTTGAGCAGCCAGGGTTCAAGCAGCCCATGGCATTCATGGCCCCATCATACCAAGTTCCCACATGCACCACCTTCAGCAGGATGGTGGTGCCCTCCCTTTATGAGAATTCAGGGAATACTTGAGGGAGAAGCTGCACAAGGCAAGTCCACAGGTGGCTTTACACTTCACCTTGGACATCTGGAGCAGCTGGGATGGAAATCATGGCTACCTCTCCCTCACAGGGCATTGGTGCAACCAGTCAGGCCATTGGTGGGCTCTCCTTCAAGCCGAGGTGATGGATGAGTCCCACACAGCAACAGAGATCATGGGGGCCATGAACTGCTTGGTGCAGGGGTGACTCATTGGCAGGGTGAGCTCACCCGTGGGTTCATGGTCACCGACTATGGAGCCAGTATGGTCAAGGTAGTCTGCCAACTTTGTTGGCATCTGCTGTGTGGCACACATGTTGCACCTCATTCTCAGGGATTCCTTGGAGCGGGGAAGGGCTTCTGGTGACAGTGCCAGCACCACCAGCAAGCTCATTCCAAAATGCAGGAAGGTGGCAGGCTATTTGCACCGGAGCATCAAGAGAGGCAAGATGCTGCAGGACAAACAGGCAGAGCTGAATATCCCATAGCACAAAATCATGTAGGATGTGGAGTTTCAGTGGAACTCCACATACCTGATGCTTGAGAGGCTGGTGGAGCACCAGAAAGCCACACCCCCCACCAGGACCCCTGCAGGCCCCAGGGGAGGCACACCCAGGCCTAGGGTCACTCAGGACCTAGTCAGGGAACTTCTGGAGGAACTGGACATATGTAAATCAGCTGGTCCTGATGACCTCCACCCCCGAGTGCTGAGGGAATTAGCAGAGGTCATTGCAGGACCCCTGGCACAGCTTTACGAGCACTCATGGTACTCTGGCATGGTGCCAGAGGACTGGAAAAGGGCCAATGTGGTTCCCATTTTCAAAAAAGGGAGGAAGGAGGACTCAGGAAACTATAGGCCAGTTAATCTTACCTTGTTCCTGGGTAAGTTTTTTGAGAGACTTATCCTGGCGGATGTTCACGAGGGGCCAGCAGGGGAGATTATGCTTAGGGGCAACCAACATGGGTTCATTAGAGGCAGGTCCTGTCAGACCAACCTGGTGGCCTTCTATGACTGGGTCACAAAATCCTTAGATGCAGGTGTAGCAGTGGACATAGTCTTTCTGGACTTTAGGAAGGCCTTCAACACTGTCTCTCACCCCATTCTCATTAAAAAACTAGGGAACTGTGGTGTCAATACCTACACAGTCAAATGGGTCACTAACTGGCTGGAGGGCCACACCCAGAGAGTGGTGGTGGATGGGTCATTTTTGACCTGGAGGGATGTGGGCAGTGGGGTTCCACAGGGCTCGGTCCTCGGACCCGCACTGTTCAACATC
>NW_017728993.1:31142924-31149264 GCF_001723915.1 Gavialis gangeticus | reverse complement strand
GAGTCATTATTGGTGCCAAAATGAACATGGGCCGACAGTGTGGGGTACCAGGTGCAGCTCGTGAACACTGAGATGGTGGGGCAGATGGAGCATCCCGTGGGAGTAGGGGGGTCTCGCATGCACACAGTGGCAAACCCAGAAGTGGACCAGAAGTACTTCTGGTTCACTTCCAGGTCCACTGCGAAGCATGTGGGGGATCCCTGGCTCAGCAACTGGTGCCTCCTAGGTCTGGGGAGGCACATGGGGGACCACCCCCATGCTCCTATGGGACGCTCCATCTGCCCCGCCATCTCAGCATTCACGAGCCATGCCTGGCACCTTGAAGTACATAGATAAAACACATAAATCTGTGTCTATGGCCAAATTGCTGATTGTCTGAATCAGAATCAAATATTCAGATTCAGCTAAATTGGATCAGGAAAGTGATCCAAATCAGTGAATTGAATTACTGTCCCCGGAATCAGGCCAAATCCAAATCTGAATCTAATACTGCCCACTTTGCACACCCCTAGTCCTAAATTATTCCATGTTGTCAAGACTAACATAGTTCTGGTCATGCACAGAAAAAAAATGCCAAGTTTACCTCCAGTTTGAAAATTTAGGGCATATTTCCTGGCTTCCTTCTCAGTCCTGGGTTCATTGGTTCAAAATAAGCCTTGCTTACTCATTCCTGATGGGTGCCCAAGGGACTACCAATTAGGTAGAGAAGAAAAGTTGAAGCATCCCTGAGTATTTGCCACAAGGACTTGCTCAAGGAAGGGTGGGAAAGCTCAGGTCCACTCAAAGCTGCTATAAAACCTTCTACAGTATTCAACTGATGGTATCTGATGCACTGAGTGGGAGAGTGTTTTCATCTCTGTGGACTCAGGGTCAAGAGAGAAGCCATGGAAACATGCCCTGGGAAGTTGAGGTATTTTGGGATGTCTCCCAAACTTCTGTAAAAGAACCTTTAAAAGACAACCATTTTAAACTTTGATGCCAACATAACAACAACACAGGACTTAAGTGCCTATGTCCATTTGTAGATCTAGCTGTTAGTGATTTAAAAAGGGTCATACAAAAGCCGATTTAGAGATTACATATTTAATCTCTTGGACTCACCACCACAATATATTATGGAGGAAAATCACTCATAAATATTTTTTTTAACATTTTTTCTTGTATCTTTATAATCAGTCGGAATTGAATAGTAAGGATTTTATAAGAAAAGCCCTAGAATTGATATAAATCCTTGTATTTTAAGGTAGAAATCTATCTCTAGTTCTTTCAGGTATAAAGAATTTTCCATAATTTTTTAGATTAAGGTTTTCTGTTCTTATCCTAAGTAGATAATGGCCATTGTCCAAGAGAGGATAATAAATCATGAGATCACTCTTGCATCCTATGCTGGTGGATGATTTGGGAATTTGTGAGAGTTATACCTTTTTGCTAAAAGATCAACAGTTATCTGGATTTCTTCCACAGACTGTACTAGAAATGGTAGAAATACATCTATCCTCTGAATTTCATTCTGTACCTTAGTGAAGGGAAAGTATGTACTCCAATCCAAATATTTTCTTTATAAAATTGTACATATTTCTGATTGTTTGTGCGCACCCCAGAAAATATCCAGCAGCTGAAATGACTGCTTTAAGTGTTTGATTTTGGCCACAAACTATATGTAAAGAGTAAAGACATGTTATTGACTATCTATCATCTTAATTGGCACAGGTGCTTGTCACTTGGACTGGAATTTCTCATAGTGTTATACAATATGAAATACTTACAGATATTCTTTTACGTTTCTAACAAATTGAAAAGCCATAATATTACTTTGCATTGATCTGCAGTTTGTCCATTCGAAACATAAAAGATGTTTGATAGTAAGGCACCTTCTTATCTAAATATTTTTGTGTGTCTATATTGGCAGCATTTTTCTCTTTGTAGAATAGAAGGCACAAAATAGCCCAAACAGACATGAATATTGGTTACCAACATGGGTGACCGGTGCTTCCTGAGTCTGGGGGGGCACCAGCAGCCAATTACTGACCAGGGGGAGGTCCCCCAGCAACCGATCGCTGACCCTGGAAGTGCCAGCAGCACTTTTCTCGGCACCCCCACTCCCTGGCCGGTGAGGGCCAATGTCAGGGAGGGGCATGGGCTACCTTCCCACCCCCGTGCCCTACCTATGTATCATCTATGGTTATGGATATTTCTGCATTATAATTCCCATGCTCTTTCTATAGCACATGGGGCTTTCTTTTCTCCTTATGAACAATGTGTCACAACTTCCTTGAAACATTTTCTCCAGAGCATTGAATGCTCTTTAAGACTTTTATATATCAATCAATAATTATCAATTATATACTTATTCCAATAGTGTCAAAGCCTTTCATTTAATACTTTGTTCATCAATTGTTCATATGTACATTCTGTCAAGTAGCTTAATGTTATGATTGAATTGTACATCATCGATTTTCTATCTGTCAAGTTAAAACAGTGATCTGGAAATACATTGACTTCAGTGGAGTTATTAGCAATTTGTACCAGTGTAAGTGACTAGACCACCAGACTGCTAAACATCTAGACTGAAAGGTATATATAGGTAACATTTTATACTGCCCTCTAGAGGCTGTCTACTTAGATTTCTAATTCCTTTTAGAATAGTAGAGGCAGTTTATTGAATTTAACATATAAATATTGCGATTAGAATTCAGACTTCTTAAATTAACTAGAGATGTATGATTCTGTATGAGCTTTTACTGTTTCTTTGGAAATACACAGATTAATCCTGAGAGACGCTGAGCACTTCCAACTCCCATTAAGCTGCTCAATGGCATTTTGGAATACTCAGCACATCTCAAAAGCAGGCCAGAAATGAGCACTAGATTCCTAAAAGGAGTTTTTTTCATAAATTATTTTTCCTTCTTGCCCAATCAGAAAGCATGAAGTTCAGAAAATAGATGTGCTAAAAATATTTCAGAAGAATTTCAGTTCATATGCAAATAATGACTACTTAAATTCTCAACTTTTAACAGAGTTTTATAAAATATATATTATATCAAAGAGCTTAAAGTTATTTCCCCCTCCATATGTTGCCAAGTAACTTCTTTGTCAAGCACCTCAATCACTTAATGGAATGCTATTCATACTTAAAAAAAATGCCCAATAAGCCTAAGTGCAGACATTCAAGTGGGAGGAGGGGGGCTAGGGGGAGATTAGAGCACATTAAAACAGCCATTTGATTTAATTTAGTTCACCCAGGACCTGGTCTCAGTGATCAGAAATCACTCTAAATCCATAACAGTGCAGAAGTTCTGCACACATAGACCAGTCTAAAAATGGTGGAACCCAGTCTAAAATATACCTGGATTGATGTACACTCAAACTTACTCTATCTAGGTTAGACTGGTGAATTGAACATTAGTATATTTACCTGTCCAGCTGCAGGTCTCAGAAAGCTCAGCCACTGGCCCCAGCCCCACAGCTTCACTTTTTGTACCCACCACCTCAGTCTCCAAAACAATACATTAAATAATCTCAGAAAGTAACAGGCTGCCAGTACAGTTGATTTTGTACTTAAATCACTTCCTGGGTTGTCTTTACCTGTTTTGTATAGTACATTCAAATTATTCTTGAGTTAATGAAGGGAAGAATCATAGCTAAATGTAACAAGGTCTTCAAGAAAAAGAAAGGAAAGATGACTTTATCAAATCAAAATGAAAAACCATGCCCTCTGTCAACTTATTTACAGTCTTGGTTGAAGATAGTCTCTGAAATGTATACTTTCAGTTCACATAGTGGCTGTAATCCTGCAGTCAGTTCTCTTCCACTTCTTTGTCTCCCATCTACTTGTTGCCCTGTGGGGTCAGGCCAATTCTCAGGATCTCAATATTGCCCTGTTAAACAGGAGGGTGTGACCCAATTGCACATATACAAACACACAAATCAATTAGGTGCGTACACACACACACCACCAACTCAGGCACATACACATCCAAACCAGTCTAGGCACATGTATACCTATCACCAATTCAAGCACATACACTATACACCCCAAAAGTTAGACACAGATCACTAATTCATATATCATGCACATAATAACATATATATATACACACACTCACCAGTTCACACATATACAACTCACCTACACATACACACATGTAAGTTCCTAACTTCGATGGTACAGTGTGTATCTGTGTGCTTGGGGTACCTGGGATACTTGGGAGAAGGTTAAGGTGAGAGAGAGTTAAAGTGTAGGGAGTGAAAGTTGCCAGAACTGGGATTAGACCAGTGGACTACAGAGAAGCTGGCTGAGGAACTGAGGCTTGGGTTTACTTAAGGTAGACTGGGGCTAGAAATTGAGGCAGACAGCTGAGATATTGGGCGGGACAGATAAGTGGTGGCAAGGAGGAGACAGCCAGGAAAGAAACTGATGTAGAATCCTGCTTGCTTAGGGGAAAAGAAAAAGGCAGTGGGGATAAGACAGTGGCAAAGAAACAGGGGGTTTGGAGGCAGAGAGGAGCTCAGGACAGGTGTTGGAGGTGGCAGTGAGCCAGAAGCAGGAGAGGGAGAAATGAGACAGAAGTTAGAGGGGTGAGGAGCAGAGATTGGAGCAGGGCCAAACCATAGTAAAGTAAAACCCAACTTAGGGGGTCCAAATAACAGTTTTATTAAACAGACAACACACTACACAGCCCCATGAAGTTATTGGTTCACACACACATACACACACACACACACACACACACACACACTCACAATGGCAGCAGAAAAAAGGGACTCAGTGGAAGGGCTGGAGTCCTGGTAGGGAAGGGAAGCAGAGTCCAAGTCCTTGGTTGAAGAGGGGGTTGGGAGGTGATAGCTACCTATCCAGGTTGGAAAGGGGGCCTTGTCCAGTAGGTGTTGTCCAGAGGGGGATAGCCAGCAGGGCCTCTGGGTGGATAGGTGGTGTGGCATGGTGCTGGTCCAGATGGAGAGGGTGTCCCAAGGAATCAGTCTTCACTACCCCTTTTATGGGGCAGACTACCTCTGATCTCCTAGGCGGAGGGCCTGTCCAGGCAAGGTCAGTCCTGTTCCAGAGGGCTCCAGGTGTTCTTACTGAGAATGTGCAGCCTGGCACAATGGTGTTTTGCCTCATCTTTTGTTTCTTGAATGCTGAGGGTGGTTCCAAGGGCTGGGCCATTGGTCCAAGTATTGGTGTTGATGGTTTGGTTATTCAGAGGGAGCTATTTTTAGACCTACTACCATTGTCTCTCAAGCACCCTCATTCATCCCCATTCATTCAGGAACCAAGTTACATAGGAGGGGTAGGGGTGAGTCATGGGTTACACAACCAGGCCTGGGGACAGGATAGAGACTTGACAAACAAAATGGAAACTTGACATGACTTATGCTAACTTACATATATAGGCCTAAATCATATAGTACCAGTAAAACAGTAATATAGAACAGTAAAAATCAATATAAACATAATAATTATACAATATAAAGAAGGAGAAAAAACAAAACAAATACAACTTGCTACCAAAATAAAAGGCTGAAGCTTATCCTATGTCATAGCTCACTTATACTTACCTATAGGGAATAGAGAGGGAAAGAAAAAGTCAGGAATGGTTGGGGAAGGGGAGGGAATGCATTTTAAAAGAAAAAAAAA
Organism: Gavialis gangeticus; assembly: GCF_001723915.1. Classification (NCBI taxonomy): domain Eukaryota; kingdom Metazoa; phylum Chordata; order Crocodylia; family Gavialidae; genus Gavialis; species Gavialis gangeticus. The sequence goes on along the minus strand of NW_017728993.1, from coordinate 31,143,626 downwards.
GAAAAACTGGGGGTTTTGCTACATACTAACACCACTTCCATTTTCCCTGGAGCAGTCTTCAACCATGTATCCCATAATCTGTCCTGCATCATCTATTCTACGCCAAAAAGATAATATTGAAGACAAACCATTTTTCCTCATCAACATCTTCAATAACTATTTATATATACTGAATAAGACAGGAGATAGTCAAAACCTGTGTCATGACCCATTAGAAGCCTCTTTGGGTTAAGAAGAGTAATTTTTTCAGGATACTCTTATGTGAAAGTTCTGAAGCCTGGTCTGAACTCTAACTATGGTGTGGATACCTTACACCAGGGGTGGCCAACTTATGGCTCTTCAGAAGGTGATATGTGTCTCCTTGAATCTTTGCACAAGCACACGGTGACCAGCTTCAATTTGGAAGTGGAAGAGAACTGACTGCAGCATTACAGCCACTATTTGAACTGAAAGTATGAATTTCAGAGACCATCTCCAACCAAGACTGTAAATGAATTGACAGAGGGCATGGTTAAGAAGGCTTTTTCATTTTGATTTGATAAAGTCAACTTTTCTTTATTTTTCTTGAAGACCTTGCTACACTTAGCCATGAGCCATCGCTTCAGTAACTCAAGAATTTGGAAGATGGTCACCATGTGCTTTTGCAAAGATTCAAGGAGACGCACATTAACTTCTGAAGAGCCACATGTGGCTGCAGAGCCG
>NW_017728993.1:31094026-31137924 GCF_001723915.1 Gavialis gangeticus | reverse complement strand
TTTGGAAGATGGTCACCATGTGCTTTTGCAAAGATTCAAGGAGACGCACATTAACTTCTGAAGAGCCACATGTGGCTGCAGAGCCACAGGTTGACCACTCCTGCCTTATACTCAATAGTGTCAAAACTTGAACATGATTTTGGGGCTTTATGTTTGTCCTCATATAAAACCTGGTGAGTTTACAGACAATCCAGACACCTTTAGGGAAGAAATGCATAGTCCTGAAGCTGTATCTTAGCAAATAAAAGCCTTGCATTTTTCTTATACAACATATTTCTTTCTCATTATGATTTCACAAATATTTAATTCATGATTAAGAGCCAGATTTTCAGCTCTGTTGAACTACTTGAATTTATATCAGATGGAATAAAAATACTGTGGAAAGTAATTACGCTGAGTTTTGCAGATGTAGGAGTTCAGCTATATCTTCTGAGTTATCCAACTCAAACCAAATTGCTTAGTCATCACTAAGAGATAAATACTGGCCTGACCTGCTTCTGTCTGTCTGTCTATTAATTGAAAGCATGTCCACAAATACATAGTCAGTATATGCTCACTGAATTCACTAGGTAGGATTTCTGCATATCTATGTGAGGGCAGAATCTAAGACCAGAAATAGACAAATGCTGTGAAGCCAGCAAGAATGTTTTCATCTCTTCTTCTGCACAACATCTTTTTAGTTTGCAACTCCCCATCATTGGATTATTTTTCCAGTTGTGGCTGCTGTGGAAGCAACACCCAAATGGCCTATTATATCCATTATTATTAACATTACCTTTAGCTTGTCCCAAAGGAGTAGCATCAGCTATTAACTTCTATGACTTAGCCTTTCCAATGAGCATACCACATAGTTTCACAGACAGTGGCTGAGCTAGTAATATGGAGGTACCAAAAAGAAGCAGCTTAATAGGTTTACGAGAGACAGAATAGGCTATGTAAATGAAAATTGTCATTGACCTTTGGAAATGGGGCACTGAATTACTGTTTTCCTTCTTTTTTTATTTAGCTAATTTATGTCATTGGTAATCAGTCAATTAGCTACTGCTAATAACCAACATATACACCCATTTAAGTGGACTTTTTGGATTGCTGACAGTCTTAAGAATTACAAGTTATTAAAGCAGTGTAATTTACACTGAAATGTCTTTATTGTAACTGCAGTATATAATATATTGCTTAAAAATAGGTCAACTTCGAAGTCTCAATTCAGCTAAGTATACTGACTCTGACATTTATCGCAAAACAGCTCCCTCTCTTTGAACTTGGACCTGGGCTGGAATGCTGGTGAGACGAGATTGTCCTCCTGTTGACAGTACTTCCACATGGTGGTTGAATAGTACTAAAAATGTTTCTTCCTACATTTTGGTGCTTCTCCACCCAAGAAAAAGGCCTGAAGAAGCATGTGAAAAAATGAAAAGAATTTTTTTTTCAGAAAAGTGAATTTAGTACTCATCAAAGGCATTATATTCATAGATGTGGGGATTGATTTTTATTGTTTTTTAATTTAAGGACAAAGGTACATTATGAGCAAAATAGCCTATGTGTCTTTATACTGGCCCAACAATGTTATCTGAACTCTGATTTAGAAGAACCACCTTGAGAAGGGGAAAGGTAACTCTTCTCAGCAGGATAACTAATCATTTGCATTGTTCTATGCTATAACATTTACAGTGTTTCCAGTATGTGAACCAGTTCATTCAGAACTAGCTCAGATGTCTTAAGTGTGCAGTGTAGATATGGGCAAATCCAGGGAGAGTGCACTAGTGTAGTTGAACCCTCCCACCCCCTTTGATTCCTGCTCCACCCAAACTTTAAAATCAACTGCCTGGCAAAGGCTGCAGCATTTCTGTTCAGGGAGCAGTGAGAGCATCAATTGAATTCATTGCTCATTAAAATCTAGTTTCTTCCTTCTAAGCTCTTCATTCCACAAGTGTTAATGACCCCTTCTCCTTGTTAAGTCTTGATGTCCCACTAATCAAGCTATCCTTTGTTCTGCAATTCTGCTGTTTGTTAGCTGATCCTGATAATGTAGCTCTTATTTCACAGCTCTGCAGACTGGTTTTAACTCAGTCCAATAAAATTATATTTCTTTTTGCTTCACTGTTAAATTGAATAATGTAGCCCTAGGCTCCTAGCATATTACCACAGCTTCTAGTTTCTTTTTACAGTAAAAGCTTTATTATCCAGCATGAGTGGGGCAAGCAGGGGTGCCAGGTATCTAAAAACTCTGGTTATCTGAGAGTTATACTGACCCCACCCCCAGCGGCACCTGCCCTGCCCCGCACAGATCCTTTTCTCCTCCCCCGCAGACTCCTGGCAGCTCCTCTATCAGCAGCATCACTAACTAATGTAAACATCAGAAATACTTGATGTGCATGCCGGCAAAGGTTCCAGTTGCTAAAGTAAGGATTTGTACTAGGAGGAAAATAGAAGTACCGGTTAATAGAGTGTTCCGGTTAGTAAAATGCTGGTTAACACAGCTCTTACTGTACCTGGAAAAAAAATATGTGCTGTGTTATATGGGATGACATACCATACCATTTGCATGCTCCTTTTCAAAATCCTAGGTCCACCCATAAATGTAGATATACTCAGAATCTAGTATAAACACTCTGGACTGAAGTAAGTAACTGACGCTGCTTGAAGATGTTAAAAAACAAAATAAAATGGTGCTTTACGTTAAATTCCACACTCTCCAGCGCCAAACTCAAGCACATGCCCAGAAGAGGTAGCATGTTAGCTGGACTCGGTTAACCTGATGTCTGTATAGATCAGGTGGTTTAGTGATTTGATCAGCTATTAGATAAAAGTGCCAAAAAACCCCACTAAAGCAGCTGATTTATACAGACATCGGATGAGCCGGGTTGAAGTAAGACACTGTTTCTTCAGGTGAAGCATGATTTTTGGGGGGGTTTTGGGGGGAGGGGGGGAGCTTTTTTGTTTTTTTTAAGTGTCTGCAAACAGCCTCAGTCTACATAGGCTACTGAAGATGGCCTTTTTTGGTCTCTATTGGTTCAGCAAAGTGTTTTCAAATAAAAAATATTAGGGCTGAGTGCCAGTCTCAAGCCAGAGTAAAGCAGGACCTGTCTCAATGATATCCATGGAATAGTGAAGAACTAGTAACAACTACTATAGCCAAAGTAAGATCTTAAAATAATTCAAAACAGTGGTTTGATTTTTTTTTTAAAATAATTTCATCCTAATTGATTCCTACGATCCACAAAAGATTATCTTTCCGATGTGTAATCACACTGTACAAAATATCACCAGATTTCAAGGGTCTACTCATGCACCAGTCACTGCACAGATTGAATACCAGTGGGAGTTGTATACATTTTGAGAAAAGAGTCTTGTCAAGTATAAAACTCCTATTGGCTGTAATGGTAGTGCAATAGTGTCTTTTGTTTCTTTAAATATTTAAAAAAAAGTTTAGTAAAAAAATGTATATGTCAATTGAATTACCTGTTAACATTTTTTCTGTGCTTCTAACGTATCACATTAAATATAGAAGGGTCAGATGAGTGTATGTGCCTCTACTAGGCAATTCTAAATGCCCCAGAGGATTCCAAAAAAGCATTTGAAGCAGAATCTGTAGAATATGCATGGAAGGCTGGGAAAAGTATACAGACTGCCTGCACTGTAAGTAATTTAAAGACAACCAGTGGACATCTCACCACTGCTAATTATTTGCTAATTATTTGCTATATCTCTACTAGAATGCCATGAAAAAAATCTCTCACAGAATGCAAAATGTAAAAAACAAAAAGAACAGCAAAACAAAAAGGTCCTTTGTTAATTTTATGAAAATAAAAAGATCTGAAATTTTTGCCGGGAAAGAAAAAGAAAAATAGGTGTTATTTTGCTAATATTTAAGCCAACTTTAGCAAGTGAATATTTTCTTCTCTCCTGAAACACTCTTCTCTCCTCTAAAAACAAGAATCTATTTAAATGAAAAGGAAGAAAAATAGCAAGCACTTAAATGTTGGTAACAATGGAAAGTCTTAGTAACAATGATTTAATGGAAGAGAATTTTTCTTGCTAAATTAAACTTGATCCAGTTGAATTACATGTGAAATTAGCACCGCAGAATAAAGTCCATCACCATTTGCTCCAGCGTTTATTGCTCCTAGGTATTGCTTTTACATGTATACCCAGGACTACAACAAGTTGAGCCAGAGTGGAACAGCCCCGAACACTCAGAAATTTTGAGTGCCTCTCTCCTCAGGCCAAATTACAGCCATCACATACTCAGATGCAGATCTGGAGTGACTAAGTTTTCAATAGTAGTATCAGTGTAGTAGAGCACTTAAATGGCATCTCCCAACTATTTCCTGGAGCACATCCACCTATCCTTGCAATGAGGCTATGGGTATGGAACTTCAGCTGGTTCTAGAATTAGCAAAGACCCAATATCAATTTATTTTTCACAATAGGTATCAAAATGTAAATAGCATTGCAAGAGTAATCTCTGAATACACACACAGAGTCTAAACTATAGTTCTTTTTTTTGAAAGGTCAGACACCACTGTCATGACTGGAACACTTTAATCAGTTTACTAGTAAATGAGGCAGTTTGCCTAAAGCAGCAGCATAAAGTTAGGTACCTTTAATTGGCTTTGTTTAGTCTTTGCTGCTCTACACAAAGAAAGGGTTAGAGAGTCACCAAGGTAGGAGGTCTTCTTTTCTGTGTAATTTCTTTCTTTGCTTTTTGATTCTTTTCAGTATTTTTTACTGTGGGTAAAACCTAAGGGAGATCTAGGAACTTTTATCCCATCTCTGTCTTGTGTTTATTCAGCCTCTTGCTTTGAAGAATACATTGTTCCCAGAGTTGCTACCCAGATCCCTCCGCTAGCAGAAGATTCACTACATATTTATGAAAGTGCAGTACATTTGGACTTAGCACTAAAACTTTATAAAGATGTCACACCTCATTTAGCTGGCTACATAACCATGTATAATCATAATATAACAATGCCAATATACACAGACAAGGACACAGACAAGAGGTTTTGTTAATAGATTCAAAGTTTCCACATACAGTTTCCTACCCTTTTTCATTCATTCTTTAATGACTATACTCAGATCTCTTTGATTACAGCTGTGAATGATTTCCAGATTTCATAAAGCTCTTCTTTTCTGTATACAATATTTTTTTAAATTCAGCTGTTGTGTGTTTTTGCCTACACTAAGTCCAAGCAGACCCTTTGGGCCCTTCCTAAAGAATGCTACCTCCTTTTGTGCTTGTTTCAGATGCTCTTTTTAATCAATTGCTTTGATCTAATGAATAATAATATCTATTGCAAAATGTACAATAATGATGTTTAATTGTAATATATTTATGAACATTTGAGCATGTTTTCTATGAGTCCTAACATATGCTTCATTGTAGCAACTGGTCACCTCACAAACTTATGTAAAATCTATATTCTATGTTTCTTATCTATCTTCATTTAACACCTATTCAAAATGTGGCTATATTGTTGTGTGACATTGATTCTAGGCAGAACTAGGAGGATGCTTGGCAAAAATACCATAAATTGAATATTTTATTATGTCTCCAGGCCAGTTTTGCAAATAACAACGTATCAAAATGGCTTATGTTTCTATTATAATCCATATTTTGATTAAATTAAATGTTCGATTAGCACTTGACAGAAACAGCAAAGTTTAACTACTTCAGAAGTACTTTCATCATGTTTAAAAAAATGTGTATACTGGCTTCCTATAATTTTGCCCCACATAAAAAAGCTCGATTTAGGCTTCTACTAGAGAAATGTTATGATTGACAAGCTGGTGAATCTATAGATGGTCAAAAAGTTCCTCATGAGATTTTTAATGAGAATAGTTACTTTCTTAGTCCAAATGAAATGATGCATAAAAACTTTTTGTTCTGATATAATCTTTTTCATGTTGTCTAAATATTTATTTATTGTGGGGGGAAGTGGGGAATAACTGTTTTCATAGAGACAAACTTTCTCCTGCATTTTTACTCCCATTCTCTTCTCCCTGTTTTACAAAGGAGAGAAAATTCAGGACACCCCACAAATATCAAATATCTTTAAACTATATATTAATCAGAAATGGAATATCTCAATAAACATTTGAATGAAATTAATGCTTTTTATTTATTTCAGTTTTTTTTAGAAAACATGTTTCTCAGCCACTTGTAGACATCTGATATTAAGCACCATATAACCTCTAGGGTTTTGGAACACAATGTTGACTGTGACTCTGTAGCGTGATCTGCTAGTTTATAACCTGCCACCTTTTTCACTTCAGTGTGATTCTATGCAGGTGTGAAAGAGTTCCATCTTCCTTGCTTGAGGATGCTCATGCAGGGTTAGGGCTAAAATCAGCACCGATTACAAGTCATTATCACCTGATATCAGTTCAGTTCCCTATAGGTAAAGTGTTGCTAATCTCAGTTTAGCTCCTATGAGGCAGGTGTCCATATTGCAATTAGCACTAATTGATACCTTCAGGATAATCACAAGAAAGAGACAATTGTTTAAATGTGTGTGGGGATTGATAGTGGCCCTTCCGGTTTATATTTGAGGCACAGTGAAAGGAAAGTGAAGAAATGCTCATTCTGTACCTCTCTAATAAATCAAAAGAGGATTTTCAAACTCCAGAGTTTCCTGTCTGTCACCTTTCACAAGCACGAAACTCACTTTTTAACAATAGCTAACAATCTAAAATACTGTCTTATACAGTGTGGAGGTATAAAAATAGGGTTACTAGTACTTCCAAAATTTAAGTAAGAACATCTGCCATGAGTTGACCATAAACTCCCATCTAATTTCCTATAAAATTAAAAATTAGAGGCATGATAATCCAATGACCGGTTATTATTCCTGTGGTCAGTTTTTATTAAACTTGTTTCCTGGATAAGCTGCCCAGAGTCATTAATAAATCATTATTCACATTCTCCACACAGGCACAAAGGAACTGGCCTTAGAGAAATGTTCTGTATGTTCAATACTGCAGTGAATTTCCCTTAAAATAATGACATTATATTAAAATAAATAATATTGGTTTGGGTAAAATTCAACCCTACTGTGAGCAGATAATGATGCTTGGCTGTATGACAAGTTTGGCTTTATGTACAGTTTACTAAAAAGCTGCATATTTTCTGATTAAAAATGCTTTTTAGCATTAGTATTTTGTTTATGACAAGTGTTGTGAAGTTATCTAGCACTTTTATAACTTATATGCTTGCAAGTTTGGCAGTTGCAAAACAGAAGTGAGTAAGTAAAGGACTCGGAAAACTCTCAGAGATCTCAGTGTGGTGCATCGGGGAAGAGAAATTAAAGACGAAAAATAAGGCCACAAGAGTCTTAAGCAATAACAGCTTTTCTGCTGGTCAATCATACTATAAATCTCAAGATAGCTGAAACTGTTCTTTCCTTTACAGAATCTTATGTTGATTTCAGTCAAGCAACCTGTGAAAATTAATTGTATTTCTTTTGTAGGCTTCCCCATGGGTTTTTTTTTTTTTTTTTTAATTCTGGCATGGCAGAAAAGAAAAATAGCATAATACATATATGTGCTCAACAGGACCTGCACATAATGCTGAATCCAGATTTACCTGTCACAGTTCTACCTTTAAACAATTATCTGTTTTAATATTAATGTACTATACATGACAAATTCCCTTTATGTTTCTATGATTCTAATATTTTTACCTTTCAAAGCCATGATATATAAGATACTGTAACCTCAGAAAAATGCAAGATTACTACTGAATGACCATATCTGAGAAGAAACTTAAGAAATATGTGAGAAACACATAACAAAATATATTTTGTCCAGTTATTGCTCCATTGCCCTTTTCCTCACTCTTGGCCTCTTGTTGACTTCAGCTTCCCTTCCATTACCATCCTTTTGACTTTTCTAGTCAAGGAGATAGGTCACTTGCTTTATTGGTTGGTAAATGGCTATCTTCTATCAGTGATGGCATAAAGCAGAAGTGCAACCCCCTGGCTCATAGGCCAAATCTGACCCATGGAGTAATGGCACCCAGCCTCCCCCAGGTAGGAAAATTTGGCAGTAGGGGGGCAGTGGCAATTAATACTGCCAGCCCTCCCCCACTGCCAAATTCCCAAGCCCATGTGGCTGGGGTCAGGGCCAAGCCATACCCCACCCCCATACAGCTGGGCTCAGCCACTCCTTCTTTCTCCTGTGCAAATGGGTCATGGCCCCTTCTCCCCATATAGCTGAATTGGGGTTGGGCCATGCCCCCTTCCTCCCTGTATGGCCAAATGAGGGCCAGGTCATGACCCAACTGCCACACAGCTGGGTCAAGGCCAGACTGTGCCCTTTTTCCTCTGACTGGACAGGGTTGAGCCAGACCCTCTTCCTTCCCATGTGGCTGGCCATGCCCCCTTGCCTCCGTACAACTAAATGAGGCCCCACCACACCCTCCTAACCTGTATGCCAGATCCAGCCCATAGACGGACAGGAAGGGCTAGACACAGGCATGGACAAATTGTCTAATATTGTCTGGCCTGCAGGCAGAAAATGTTGCCAACCCCTTGACCAGACAATATTGGTGCTTCTCTCCTCTGATCAAAGTAACATTTAGGTGATTAAGGAGTTGCCAAAAGTCTGCTATTCTCAGTGCTGAAGTTATCTTTACTCAGAAAAGATATGCATTAAGTTTACATCCAGATTAATGTATCTGAGGTAATTCTTTGGAAAGTGGGCATGACTTTCATTATGAAAACAGACATACTAAGTACATTACAGAGAAAAATTAGGTCAACTTTACTGAGAGAATGTTAGTATTTCTTTTGTTTCTAGTGTGTGCCTCTAAAACCTCAATTTAATTGTTACATAAATTAGTTGAAAGTTTATTTTCTTGGCCAAAAAAAAATGGTTATTTGAGAACAGTTGTCTAAGAACCTGTAAAAGAAAAGTATATGGACCAACTATGACATAGTAGTTTGGTCTTTCAACTTGGATTCAAATGTTTTCTTATGGTCAAGTTACGTGTTACACACAAACCGTACTAAGGACACTTAAAATGTGAAAGTCTGCACAGTAAAGCTCATTAATTTTTGCTAAGTGCCTCTGTGCTTCTCAAAGTTATGCCACTTCAGATAAGGGTTAACTCTGGACTTTGTTGCCTAGTTCATGTTAGGGTAATTTTAATCTGCTCCACAGAGAGAAAATAAGCAATTTGCAATCCTTCAGCATCCCAGGTTGCATTGCTCCCATCCCCCAAAGCAGAAATAGAATCCAGGTAACCTGCTCACCAGCTTGCTAGTGGCAAGTCAGAACTATGTCAGGAAAAAACAGTATTAACCCTTAAGACACAACTGCTTACATTCTAGCTTTAACACCACTGAACATTCCACAGATGTACCACGGTAGTAATGTGTAACTTCACCCATACTGGCTTGCTAGGGCTGGTCTTCCATCTTCGTTGTTGTGATGGGGTATGCTGTGATGTTTGACTAAATTCCTAATTTCTGAGTTAAACTGAATAAGTTGAGGGTCTAATCCAAATATCACTGAACTCTACCTAAATAGAGTATCTATTTATCATTTTGATTTTATCAGATTTTGGATCAGGCTCTGAATTGAATTATTATAATTAACATTTAACCTAAACTACAGGAAGGTATAACTTGCCATCTCCCAGAATTACACTTGCAACATGATATTTCCATAGTTTATTAATGTAAATACTTTACATTGAATAAGATTGTATGGGAGAAGGTTGTACATATTGAGACAAGATTGGAAGATCTGATAGACATGGAAAAAATAAATTTGGTTACCATTACTGAATTATTTTGACAGCAGAATGGTCTCAATACGGGATTGGTCACAGTGCCCACTCATTTTATATGTGTTGTCTCAAATAATCCAATATTCTTATCCAAATCAGTTTATTCTATCACTCAGTGTGAGAGTGATAACTTTTTATATCAAAACTCTTTTTCTTTTTTATTCAGGTATTTCAGTATTTTACCCCAAGTTGAGAACAGCAAGAAATAACAGATGGGGTAGCCATCCTGATAATTTTTCCCAGCAATAAGAAAAAAAAGATTTTATTTATTACAGGAAAAAATTAACAGTATTGAGTACCTTTAATAGGAAGGAGTCTTGAATTTTCTGTAGTTTGATATCTACTCATCCCAGAAATTTGAGCCCTAAATTAAGTTGTACACAGATCTCTCTCTAAAATTAGCTGGTAAACCATACTTTTCCTCTGATTTCTCATTTAAAATGTAACACAGAGTACCAAAAAAGCTCTAAGCAAAATATAACATAATAATATAATTAAAGCCATTTTCAATAAGTCAGCACTTCTTTTAGTTTTTGTTTTCCCTTTGGAACAAAAGCAATGTAGGCAATTATTTTAAATTAGGTTACGTGAGGATATTATTTGTATAACAGAAATAGGTTTCTCTTTGTAATTAAGTTTAATAGGTTTTGCTCTGGAGATGAACTGAATCAGTTTTGAAAACAGTGGGTATCCCCAACTTTTGTTATGTTTGGCTGTATGTTGGAACTACCTAAATGAAAGGGAGATGGAGTGTCAGTGCTTTAATTTAAAGGCCTTTTACCTTTATTTAAATTCTGACAGCCCTCCCAAAAATGTCATGTTTCTGTCTTTTCTCACAGAATTTCTGTACAATTCTGGAAAACTGTTGATTAATCTGGCTAGTTCACGTCAGTTAGTGTAACTTTGGTTCTTTGTAACTATGTAAATATGACTTTAGGCAGCACCACAGGGCACTGTACTACATCAGGGTCCCAGAGGCATCCATGACGCCCCTTGGTGGCTGCACAATTATGCCCCACTATGCCCCTAAGGTGCCTGACCTTCTCAACTGCCACACCTTGATGTAATAATAATAATAATAGTACTACTACTAATAATAATAATGAGGCAGCTGCCCAGGGGCCTTTGCTTAGGCCCTAGTCCAACTGGACCCCCACTGGGGTGCTCCAGTACCCTACTGGCTTCTCTAGTACCAGGCCACTCCCTGGGTGCCTCTATGACTGCCACTGCAGGACACCTAAAACCTTAGGAGCTATTTGCATGGCTCCAATTCTGCCCTACACCATTCCCCAAACCTCATGGGTATTATGGTAATGCTGTTCTTGCCTGTTAGGGCTTTAGCCTCATCACCCTCTGACCATTTATTTTCAGCTAGGCCTTCTAACCTGGGCCCACTATATCAGACCTGGCTTTGAGGGACTAGCTCTGCCCTTTCAGGCACCAGGCCCCTGGCTCCTGTCTGGCTCTGTGGCCTCACTGTGCCTGCTCCAGGCTCAATACTCACTTGAGCCTTGAGCCTTCCCTTGGAAGGACCCATGGTGATCATGTGCCCCTCAGGCACTAATGGGACCTCCATACCACCCCTACAGTCCCAACCCAAGCTTCCGGTATAACTTTAACATAAACAATAATCCCACAGGCTATAACGTAAATAACAGAAGAGGAAGCAGCCCTTTGCCCCTCTAAGAGGGAAACTTTCCCTCACCCCTCAACTTGGATAGCCTCCCAGCCCTGAGCTATATCCTAGTGAGCTCCCCAAACCTCACCAGGGCTCTATATGCAGCACCAGAGACCCTTCAGGAGCCTTGCTTCCAGGAGAACTTCACCCTCTGCTATGGAGAGACTAGCCTGCTAGCCCAAGCCTCAGGCTTATATTCCCCCAGGGCCCTGCCCCCTTCTGGTCAGCAGACTGCCTGGGCTGCCTGCAAGTGCTTGCTAATTGGCTTAACTGTCCTGTTGCCTCAGTGGCCTGCAGCTGCTGCACCCCACCTGCCCTGCAGTGCTCCTTCACTGGGCTGCTTTTGCCGTAAAGGAACCGAGAGCCCCAGCCTCTCTGTTACAGGCGCCTGTACACAAGCTCTGATGCATGCTAATTAGCACACATTGGAGTGGACTTGACTAATCCAGTCTTCTGCAGCATGTTTATTAATGCACTCCAGCACGCTCCATCCCCACACTTCAAAATGGTGGCGGGGGTGCTTGAACTAAAAGTTGTCAAATGAGATTTAGTTCAAGTGCCCCTCTGGCATTTTGAAGCATGGGGTACTGAATACATGTGACATGGCAGGTGCTTCAATTAGAGCGGCTCTAATTAAAATGTCCCCCTGGAGCACATGTCTAGATGCCCACATAGACCAACTGCCATTATACTGAGACATACTACACCTGCTTGCACACAATAGCTCCTGAAATAACTCCTCCTACTTCCTCTCAGTTGTATGAACCTGGTGCGAATCAGCAGTCCTTGATCTGAGCTGGTTGTTCAAACTAAGATTGAGTACAAACGTTCAAAAAGCCCAAGGCAGAATCAGTCTAAGTTACATGGTTTTCTGTAAGCAGTCTAGGTTAGATCAGTAATGAACAATATATATGTCTGCCCTTTGTGGGGGGAGGTGGGATGGGGAGCATACAAACTGCCTGTGCTGGCTGAGGCCTGCAAGCTGGGAGTGTTCCTGCATATCTCCCAGCATACTCCATGGTCCCTGGGCTGCCAGAGACTGTCGAGTATAGCCAAGTGATTGGGCCACCCCTGATTTACTGCTGGGAACAGGCAAGCATGCCTGCAAGCCCCCGCACCCCTCCCTGACATCCTAGTACTCTACTACCCTGTAGCTTTGGGTCAAAAAAAGCCTTGCAGTATGCCTCTGTGCAGTCTCTGTCCCAATGTTTTTTTTCCCTTGCCACCCCAGTTGACCAGAGGTGAGCCACCCACACAAGTGCCTGCTCGGGGATGGGGAGGAAGAGTCCATGTTGGACTCTGGGTGGCAGGATGCCTGGCTCTGGCCAATGAGATGTGAGGTTCTGCGGGGCTGTGCCCAAGCATGGGGGTATGGGGTTCCCCAGCTAGGCATGTGTGAGCTGGGGTTGGGCTCCATGAAGCTGTGCCCAAGCGTGGGGGCATGGGTTTCCCTGGCTTGGTGTGCAGGAGCCAGAGTCAGGCTTTGTGGGGCTGTGCCTGAGTGCAGGGTTCTTCTGGGCTCATTGTCAGGTGTGTTGGTATATCATGGGGTGTTTCATGATGGGATGTGAGGGCATGGTCTGGGAATGTGGGTGCCCAGGTTCTGGGACTCATGAAAGGGACAGACTTCAGAATGTTAACACATGGCCAGAGGCAGAAGTCAGAACAGATAGTCTGTTCTGGTTCAGCTTAGGGTCAGGGCCCACTGGGTGCTCAGCCAGAACTGCCAAGTGCAGGCCAAGTAGTAGCACACCTCCCTGCAAGGGGCCAGTTGAAGCGGTGCTGCAAAGGAGGTTGCAATGCCAGAGGATGATATCTAATTTGAATCAATAGTAGGTTCTGATGCAGAACCTAGCTTTCAAGCCTGCTCTATTTGTCTGATTCTCCCATGCCATAATCAATAACAATGTGAAACTAACTCATGATTTCTTGACCTCTTTAGGTCAATATTGGTGTAGGATTAATGGCTATGGGAGGACAGGGTAGGATAATGAGGAAAAGGTTGGGAATGGGAAGGAAAAAGGAGAGAACACTGAAGAAAGAGTGCAAATTGAACAGCTGAGCAGAGAAGAATTTGAATAAGGCAAAAAGAGGCTTGGGGAAGAAAACAGATAATGAAAGGACAAGGGGGAAAAGAGATTGTGAGGAGGAGCTGGTTTTGTTTTCCTTCTGACATAGAACAGAATGAAGGAGCCAAAAGAGGGACAAATGAGAATAAGAGATTAAAATGTGTATATACAAAAATTAAGGTAAACTGGAAGTGCTAATGTAAGTGAACTTTGTACACGTGGGGAGAAGAAAAGGGAAGAAAGATGCAAAATAAATAAAGTCAAAGGGAAAGATATGAGGGTTGAGGTCAAAACCAATATACAGCAAATTGAAGCTTTTAAATAAAATATGGAAAGGAGAAAAACATAGAGATAATTTGATATTGAAGGTACCCAATTCATTAGGTTGATTAATTCAGGTCATGGAACAAGTTGTCATTTTATGGACATTATAAAATTGTAATCACGCTATCTGAATCTGCTCTCTGTAGCATCCTGCATTGGTTGGTTAGGAGGCTACAGAATAAGAGAGGTGGGTGTGGGATGGTGCATTGCAGAACCATAAAGGTTCAATTTTATTTCACTTGCAGGAACAAGAAAAAAAAAAGAATCAGGGGATAAAGTCTCTTTTTTCAGGGAAGGTGAGGGACATTGTATCATGTAAGGGCTGTCTATCTTCAAAGTGGCCATGGGCCACATGCCCCATGGGTCATACCAGCAGAGGTCACGGCACACACCATGGGGGACAGCACAGGCCCTGCAGACTGTACACTATGTATGAATGCATGTGGGTGGGCATTTCCTCCACTGCACACACAGACAGGGCCCCCCAGCCTACTCCCCTGTGCACATATAGGGGGGTGCTGTCTACCCAGTGCAGAGCCACACTTCACCTTCATCTCCCAGTGAGCTCCTCTGTGGTACCACACCACATGGATGCTCCAGGTCACAATGGGCTGCACTGCTCCAGTACCATGAGCTGCACTGCACTTCACTTCCCCATCAGTTGAGACAGGGGCATGCAACAGAAGCCAGGGAAAGGAGGGGAAACTCCGGGCCAAAGTATTAGGGGCAATGACAACAAGATAGGAGGCCAGGGGCTGCATGTTAACCCTTTATAGGCCACTCAGCTCACAAGCCACCAGTTGGACAACCCTGTATTATATAATATTGGTAGTATTTGTCTACCTATTGGAGTAAGGATATCTTAGTGGACAAAGTACTGGCCTGGATAGCTTTAAGAGATAGCTTCCTGGGTGAACTTGAACAGATTGCTTCACCTCTCTATCCCTTAGTTTCCCCATTTGTGAAATAGTGGTAATGCCTTCAGTTTTCTCATCCTACAAGGGAAAAAAAGAGTCCACACATTTCATCAAACATTCTTGATCATCTCTACCTATCTTATGTTAAAGTGTTTTGAGATCTACTGTTGAAAAGTTCTGTGTAAATTCTATGTATTATTATTTCCTTATTGTGCACGTACATTGTTAAATCATCTTTACTTTGGGGGATCTAGAGCACATTTACACAGTATAACTATGATGTAGGGCAACATAGTCCTGGTACTGTTTCACAGTAATATGCTTCTCACTTCTAGTACCCCAGCTAGCTTATTTAGTGTATCCTTAGAAAGTTCTTTCCAGCTGCCACATTTTTTCTTACCTACAGCACAGGTACTATTATTAGGAAGAGTAACTAGCCACACATTCATAGCACTGACTTAAGGTCTCTCAGAATATTTCAGTACAGTTTGTGAGGGTTTCTCACACACACACACACACACACACACACACACACTACTATATCTATACAGATATATATCTATATATATCTTTTTATATTTATCTCTATATCTATATCTATAATTCAGCCCTAACTCTGTTGATTCTCTCTTCAGAGGAACAGCACCCCTTGCAGCTTTATGGGACTATTCCAACAAGTTTGAATGATTTATTCTATCCTTAAAGAAAAAAACATCAAGGCTTATAACTCACATACCAAGCTTTTTTCAGAGATCTGAAACTGTCCAAATACTAAATAGCAGCAAGCATATTACTGTGTAATGGAAAGCATTGCAAAACTTTATAGCATTATTAGGCAGCGTGTTACAATTGGGTGATGCCTCCATTTAACATGCAATTTATTTTATTCAATATTGATAAGATTTAATGGGTGATGTATTTGATTCAAGACTTTGATATAAGTGTAGTGTCTTAATTAACAAGTGATATATTTGATGCAGTGAATAATGCATCTGATTTAATAGAGGATGCACTATATCTGCAGCTGAAGGTGATTGGTCTTTTTAGTGAGAGATTAATTCATTTCAAAAGGTGATGTATCACTTTCAATATGAACTAAATCAAATTTATAATGCAACATCTTTTGCAGTGTATGAAGTAGCACAAGGAACAAGTTTGCCCTCAAGTGGACTTCAAAGGCAGATCATGCCTCCAAGGCAGAAGACAGGTTGTATCAATGGAATGTAGGTTATGCATTCAAGTTGTAGTAAGAATAGAGTTGCTCACTAAGTTCATTTCTCTTTGCAACTTGTACTTTCTTTACTTCTTAGTAAGCTAAGAATTGTAACATTGTTTATTGGATTACAGACAAAAGAATAAAGTAATAAGAGCTATGGTAATAGCAACCCTTAATAATGTAGAAAGAATTCAAGTTACAAAAACAGGACATGAAATGGAAGGTTTCAGCTAGGTAACGGGAACGTCTGAGTCATCTTCAGAACTTGTATTATGCTGATGTCACAAATGAAATTAGTTTGGAAGTCTCAGCCGGTTTTCAAAGTAACAGTTTTCCACATCATATTGCAAGTTGTAGTTTTGACTCCTGGTCTTGTATGCTATTAGGCAGCTTTATCACACTGAGAATATAGAATGGTTTCATGGAATTACACTTAGTAGTCCATTCCACCTTTTCTCAGATAAAACTTGTGACTTCACTTTATCCTTCTATTAAAACTTTTTCTCTGTTCATACTTTCAAGGAATCCATACTCTTCTACCTTTAACCTAATTTGTTGACACATGAGCGAGAACAACAGCAGAAGGTCTTTAAAATACTGATATAGAGCTAAAGTATACTAGAATATTCACTTATAATGCATTGTATATATAATAGGTGTCATAAAGGTACAGAATATCCCTAGTAATTAATCATAAATGTCTAACTGTTTGGTATTTAAACTGCAAAAATGTCTGTGTATACATCCAGAATGTATGTATTTACAGAATAACCAACCTTTTGGCATATCTTCAATTTAAAATACAATACTGAGAAACACAAAAATAAGCTGAAGTAATTCATATGCATGGAAGTGGTATCCCATTTATAACTATAATAGGACTTTTGCTAATCTTCCAGGACTATATTTTCAAACTACCATATAGGAAGGTGAAAATATGTGCAGTTTGAATATAAAATCTGTAAAGCGGTAAAAGTTTATTCTGCACTACTTGATCTGAAAGTGAACTAGCCTAATTGATTTACAGCAGCAAAAAGAGCTGGTCAAAATTTTAAATTTCAAAATTATGAAGAAATTGACAAATTTAGAAAGCAAAGAAGACTGCTTTTATTTAAAAAAAAAAGGTTTCAGAAATGTCCTCCCCACTTTTCACTTGTGCAAACTTTATAACATTTTTCAAATTCTGACATTCTGACAATTTAAAATTTGAAATAAAAAGGCACTTTTCATTTTCCCCTCTTTCTTTCACTATATCAGTTCAAGGATACAGTGCCCAGTCCTGGCTTTTCACTGCCCTTCTTTAGCTCTAGGGTATCAGTGAAACTGTGTTTACATGACATACTTTGACATGACTGATAACTATAAAATTAAATGTTTTTGTATCGTATCAATACTGATGATCATAATTCTAGGTATATTATAAGTGGCAGAAAAATTATGAGTAAATCTCTAACCTGAAAGTTTTAGACTGTATATTATTTTGTTTAGTGATGCTGAATAAAAAAAAGCAATAGTGTTGAAAGTCAGAAGGTATTTATTGTTTATAGTTTTGACAGCTCAATACCTGAGATAGAAATAGCAAAGAGTCAAAGATCTACCATATGAGACAGAAAGATAGGAAGAAAAACCAGAAGCACGTATGCAATTCTATAAACATCTCACCCCTTCCTGGTCTATGATCCCATCTTTTTCTAAGAGCTGATTTTGGATAATAAAAAGTACCATAGTTAACAACACTCAGCTGCTCGTTGCTATGGATTCAGGACATTCTGCTCTCTTGGCTGATGATGCAAATATTATTAGTAAAGAGTATCTGAACATCAGAATTATGTGCAATGGCAGACTTATAGGTTTCTTGAGCACTTGATTCAAGTGCTCTAGGTACTAGAATAAATATATGTTCTTCCCTCCTACCTGATGCCAGTAAACATATTCTTGTAGAATCAGTAAGATGAGATGGCATAGATGGTCTATATTCTGCTTAAGATGATGAAATGAAGAAGCAAAATAAGAGTGATAGGAATGCTTTCCTTTAGTAATTTTCTACTTAAGTAGGACATAAGGTGCTATTTTTTTCTTTCTGATGTGGAAATGGAAACAAGGTTGTGCATTGATGAAGGATAGTATTAGAAGATCAGCAAGTTTTATTTATTCAGTTGTTCTATTCAGCTATTTATTTATTCAGTTGTACTATTTCCACAATTCTGAGATATAATAGTCAAAGTCAACTAGACAACATTTTATTTGATCCAAAGACTGGAAAAAATATTAATGTGTTGAACAGATTAGAGTAGATTGGGAGAAATTAACATACGTACCCTGCTTTAATTGTTTTGTCATCTGAAATTGTAGATGATCCCAGCCAGTCAGAGACCTACAGCCCTTCAGTCTATGACACAAAATGCCAACACATGGATTTAGATTTCTGGCTGTAGGATTTTGCACTGGAAAATGTAAGCTTATGTTCCCCTGGTAATCAAAGGTACTGAAGAGCAGCAGCATTGGCCTCCGTATGATTTGTGTTCACTCAGCGCTTTTTAAATTCAGATGTCTCTAGCTGTCATCAAAACTATGATATTGGAATATTCCAGGACAACAACAACAGAAAGATGCTCTGAAGCATGGCTGAAAATGTGATAACATTTACTTATTATTTGCATTACTATTCAGGTTAATTATGGTAATGTCTAAGGGCTAATCAAGATTGGGACTCTATTGGGCTATGCACTGCAAGAATCTGTTCCTGAAAAAAACAACCTTACAAGCTAGGAAAGAAGTGAAGAAAGCAAATATAGAGTGAAGGATGGGATTTCATATGGGAAAGAAAATGACCCATGTGATGGCAACAAATTATTTGTTAGTTCCCCAACTTGTACTATTTAGGAAAGCATAAACCAATACAGAAGAGATAGAAAAAAGGGCCAGAGGGATAGGGCAAAGGAGAATAGCACAACAATGACAGGTATGAAGTGAAACTGAAGTGAATAGAGAGGAGGGTAAAAAGAGTTTAGTTCAAACTCTAGAAAATTTCTGAATATCCAGATGTCTGATAGCTGCAGCAGCTTTTCCTACTGGCTGGGATAATAGAGAATTATATTATGTAGATAGGGACTGACATATAGTGTTTTCACAAAACTGCATGTGGTATGAGCTTTGGGACTATTACTGATAAATGTCTGAAGTTTAAATCAATAAAACATAATAATAGCAGATGCTCTGTCTCCAAGTAGGGTGCCAGAGATCATGAGAGTTTTTTTGGAATACCCTTATTGTCTGCCTCTCTGAAATAGGCAAAAATCTGATAATTTGAGGAATCCATCTATGAATTCAGGTTGATTATATGAAATTGCTGTCATTGAGTGCCTTATTTTGGACTCAGCCACTCTTTCAGGACTTTTGCTTATCTCTCCCAGACCTGGGAAGATAAGGGGTCATTATACTGTAATGCAGGAGCATCTTGGGAAAATAGGAAGGTTGAAAATAATTGTGTTGAATAATTGATTTTGTAGTTGTTGTTGTTTTGCTGATCAAACTGAAAAATTAAACAAAACAAAACCAGAAAAGCTTTATTTTAGTCAACCCAAAATGTAAATTTTCCATTTTTCTTGCTAACACTAAATATAAAAAATGAAAAGGTTAAAAGGATGTTTTTATTTAAAAACATTTTTCTTTTACTTTTTTCCTTACTTGTATGCGTTTTACAATAAGATTTAGATCAATTTCAAAGTAAAACATCCTTTTTTTAAGGAAAACTCAAAAGTCTCTGCAAGGTTTTTGTGAATTTCCAAGTTTTGGATAAGTTTCTCATCTATCTCAATTAACATTTTTAGCAAATAAAATGTTCTATAAAAAAAAGGTTGCCAAGCCTCTTGACTAATGTGTAGTCAATCTATGCTGAATTCTGTGCTGGAATAGGGGAGGAGAAGAGGCTTGTAGCAAAGGGAATTCCCCAGAAGTAGGAATTTGTACTCCCAAGGTATAAGTGCTTAATATCATAGAGACTCAGTGAGTCAGAAAAAGAGGGTGAGAATTTGGTCAGGAAAATGAACTATATAAGTCAAACAGAGAAAAATTCTGTAATTTGGTTGAGAAATCTGGTGCAATGCTCCTCAGATCCTTAGAAAACTCTAAACTAAGTCCAAAAATCCCTGAAAAATGATGGGGTAACTGAGAGAGGAAAAGATGTACTTGTGTTTTTTAATTTTTCCTATAGTTTTCATGCTAGCAGAACAAAAGTGTAATTGATTTTTGGAAACCTTACAATGAGTGCATGGGTCCAGCATTTTGGGATCCGAAACCCACCGCCTGAAGATTGTCTAGCAGGGGGCACTTTAGGGTTCTGATATATGGTCTTTTAGACAGCTGACATATGTAAACCTATGGCACTAAGGCGAGCCTACTCCTTTAAGGGCAGAAGTAGCCTGGCTAGAGAGCCCTGTGAATGTCACAAAGCTACACAACTGTAGATTGCCTGGGGAGCGGGCTAATGAGAAAATTATCTGGCACCTGTGCACAGTCAGCTGACTGGAAGGAGGTAGGGCTCTGGGCACATAAGCCCTAGGGCTAGAGCTGGCAGGAGTTAGATCTCTGGCACTTGCTAGGGAAAACAACTCCTGGGTGAAAGGGCTACCTGGGGACATTTGATTGCCTTATCTGCTGCCTGCAAGTTTAATAGGGCTTCAGGAGCGCATAATAACATGGAGCTAAGAGGCACACAATAATAAGGGAGAAGTTTATCTTTGTAAAGGGGTAGAGTGTGGCCTCCCTTTATTATTGTTATAGTGTAGCCCAGGGGGCTTGTGTTTCTGTTGTCATTTGAACTGGTGGACTGGGATGAGGCTAATAGAGGAGAAGAAGGCCTCATTGGGGCACACTATTGTGTAGAGCCCCAGCACTGGAAAGAATGCAGCGACAGGGCTACAGGGAACCCAGTGCAGGAGAGGTCGCAGTGACAGGGCTGCAGGGAGGCCACAGAGCCCTGCACTAGAGGAGCACGGTGACAGAGGCCACAGAGTCCAGTGACCACAGGAACTTGAGTTAGGCCAAGGCCGTATTAGAGAGACATTATTTATATATCACCTGTGAGGCATGGGGCATGATAAAGGGGAGGTTTCGAAGCCACGCACGTAGCCCATACGGCTTAAGGTGTCCCATGAGGCACCAACTTGGAGCGAAACCCAACAAAGGATTTAAGAACCCATAGGGCCTGGTGGGGTTCTACAGGATTGTGACCAGACAAACTTGTGAGCAGCCTCCCAGCTTATTATTTTAACCAACAATATGTGGCTAGCGAAATTAGAAGGTACCCGCAGGGCATAACCAGCATGGTCATGGAGCCCTAGAGGCATCATGGCCATCTCTGGGGACCCCATGCTGTGACAGCATGATAGGATCTAATCTCTACCCCTAACAATGGGATTGGGGATCAGGTCCCAACTGCACCCTATTTACCAGTGCAGGATGGGGCAATTTGCCCTTTACAAGAAGTTGAAAACTTGGTGCCTGACAATCAGTTGATGGTCAGCTGGCTCTTGGACCATACCAGGTCTTACGCCAGCCTATACTGTCCCCAGAGCTAGCCAATGAACAGACAATCATCAGCAGAATCATGAACCCACTGGACTCAAGCTGGCCCCAGTGCAGTCCTGATCCAGGCCACAATTAGCTGATTGTCAGAAGGATCAATATCACATCAGGGATGGAACCTCAATGCAGTCCCTGCCAGCAGACAATCATATTGTCAGCAGAATTGAGACAGCACTGGGATTCAAACCAGCCCAGTGCAGTCCCAGTCATGCCAACCATCACTCATGGTTGACTAGATTGGGACCACAGTAGGGGTCCAGCCCTAGTGAGGTCCCAATCTAGATGATTATAAGCTGATTGTCAGCAGGCTCAGGACCATGCTGGGGCTCACTGATGGTCGGCTGAATCTGGACCTCAGTGGGGTTCCATGCCTGGTACACTCCTGATCCAGCCGATCATCAACTCAAATGCTGATTCTTTTCAGCTGGCAAGAACCAACATTTGAGTCCCAGTGGGGTCCTGATCCAGCCAATAATCAGCTGATCATTGGCTGGGACTTTGTGGGGACTATCGGAGAACCCAGTGTGGTCCTAACCTTGCCACATATCCAATTTAAGGTGCTATGGGAACCGGCCAAAAAAATTTACACTTCTTTGTGGCTGGTTTCCCTTTTTGTGGCTCCATTAACACCCTGAACATGTGCCTGGTTTACCACTTAGGAAGCAACAAAAGGCTAATTGTGTCATGACTGCAAAGTCTGCCAGGGGCCTTATTTTTCTGTTGCTGATTTTTTTAGAGTATAAAAAGGAGATGCTAATGAACAGCTTTTATTTCAATGAGCCTCTGCAAGCATTTTTATACTGACATGTTAGTTATAATTGAGACTCCATTGTGCTCTTAATCAAAAGTCTTAAATGAAAGTCTCTGATTTTGTTGTTTGACCTGAAAATGAAAGGGAGAAATCCTCCCTGCCTTAGGGAAATGGCACAGCACATTGTCTTCACCCCACTGAAGATCAGGCAAGATCACTACAATATAGAATTTAGACAAAAGAAATTAAAAGTCTGCCTTAATTTATCTACGACTTCATAAAACTTCAAAAAAGTGGGCAACAAAGTCTGTGTACTAAGTAAGGATATTTAAAACAGGATTATTTAAAATATATTTTAAACATGTATTAAATAAAGTTACTAAGGGACACAAGAGATTCTTAGCCCCTGGAAGCTAGAAAAAAAGTATTGTTAAACTTACTATATAGAAGAAATGGTGGATAGGAATTAGAGCAGAAAGGAGGGTCAAAGTGACCTGAAATTAAACAGGAAAAAGAAAAGGATAAGGCATACTTTAATTAATGTCATGCTTTCATTAAGTTAAAGGTTATACAATGGCATTAGAAAATGCTAATGTCTAATTGTTGAGTAGACAATGTTATGAAAACTGTTTGAATATTATTTTGATGTAGTTCATTGGTTACATTTAGTTCTGACCTCAGGTTTCCTTTCTCCAAAAGAAAATTGAAAATCCTGAGAAGCTCTCATCAGCTGACCATCTTCTCCTAAAGCAGACCTGCTCCTTGCATTTCTCCCTTGCATTCGGAACCAAAAAAAGGTACTAAATTTACTTTTGCTTTTAAATATGATTATGACTATATTTTTTGTTTAGCCAAGTTAGAACAATGTTGAGTTGAGGTTCAATGCTGTCTTCATGATGGGCTAATACCAAACCCATCTTTTAAGACTTCCTTTTTACTTAATTGCTTCATTACTGCAACATTTATGGCACAAGTGTTTTGTTACTATTAAAGTATTAGGACATTTAAGGAAGGCCTCAGGGTCTAAGACATTCGTATTTATGCATGAAGTTGCTTAAGCACCATATTATATCAGTGTATCACCTGAGCATTTGAGAAATTGAGAATTCACAGGTCTTTTTTTAAAAAGATAATACAGAAAAGGGAGAAAAAATATCCTAAAATTGGAAGTAGACAATATGAAAGTATCTCTTCAGACGTGTATCTTTCATCAATATCTTCTGTGGTTTACTTTTGGCCTCAAAGAAAATGAGAGAGGATAAAGTGTGACCATTCTAATTAGAGGTAGGACCAATCAGTTCTGACCTTGCTGAGTCAAAGAGATTCTTTTCATTACTTCAGGATTTCAGCCAGGAAATGTCAACCCACTAGCTGAACTTGAACAATATAGGAGTGTAGGGAAGCTAAGACTTCTTGAAACCCAAAAGTGTATTTGGGTTTTGTTTTAGAACAGGTTTTGTTCAATGTTTTGTAAAGGTAGGAACTACTTTTGTGTACTTTAGATCAGAATCAAATCTTCTCAAAATTTTAGTGGCTCTCTTTTATGATGATGGCTATGCTATCTATGGTTTATGATCTGTATACATTTGATTAAAGATTATCTGTGCTAAATATCTCTCTGATACTGTGGTGGTACACCTATGGGTGTTAGCCACTTTAAGGGCCTGAGCAGGCTGTGAGGCAGCCTGCAGGTGACTACAGAGCCAATCAGGTTGTCGTGTGACAGTCAGCAGGCCGCCAGATTGGAGCTGAGGTTGGATGGTGTGGGGCTGCTTGTGGCAGGGCAGTCTCCAGGAAATATCACACCTGTGCCTCCCTAGTGAAAGGTGAGTATGGAGTACCAGAAAGCCTCAGACCCCACTGCCTTGTGGGTGACCCCATGAAGGGGAAAAGCTAGGGGAGCACACCCCAAGAGAAAAGAACCTGCCAAGGAGATCAGTGGGACCAAGGTGGTCCAGAGTGAGGAAAGGAGCCCAGAGTGAGGGAGGGGCAAGGAGCTGAGAGTCTGTGGGAAGGGCAAGGAGGCCAGAGACAAGGAGTGAGGTGCAAGGATCCCAGAGTGTAAGTGAGGGGCACAGAGCCCAATGAGTGTGGACAGAGTTAGGGGCCAGGGTAGAGATTTGGGGCCAGAGTTAGGGGCCAGGTTAGATGCCAGATGAGAAGCATAGGACATGGTAAAGAGGGCGTGTATTACACCCTTGGCATTAGGCATTAATGGGCAACCTCCTACCTATAAACTACTGTCAAAATTTAATCAAAGGCATGGCAGGATAATCAGGTGGGTGGACTGCCCTAGACAGGTAGGTGGGCCGACGTTTAGAAAGGGGCCTATTGGGGCCTATCACAGATATCGTTATTTTTCAACAAATAAAAGTTATAGTAATCTATGATTAGCCTATGCAAGTGTGTATAAAAGGCTGAGAACTTTACTCATGTAGAAGTTTCATGAAGCTAATGAGTTTACTCACATAATCAGTTACTCACCACTATGAAGACTTCACAGTAAGATCCACAACAGCATAAAGTCAAACTGTTTATTCCTGGAAATCAATAATTACAAACATCTTAGGTAAAGTACAGAGTTCTTCTACAGAGTTGCTTCCTTGTTTAATTGAACAAAGGCTGTACAGTGTGGTACTTATTACCTAGATATACTAGTTAAGTAGTCTGTATTTGCAATCTAGATCAGCACTTTTTCAGCCCTTACTAGAACTAAAAAGATCTGGGCGGGAAGCGGGGGATAGGAAGGAGGGTGAACAATTTAAAAGAAAGAAAGAAATCACCACAGTCTGAATATATGAAGATAAAGAATACTGTCAACTTCTTGTGTCACCCTTGCAAAATTTGTTACTAGTACACTAGATTTATTATTGTGTCATGACAAAAACTGACTATTACCACATAGCTTTTAAAAAGTCTAGTCCTAATTCCATTTATCAATTTGAGAATTCAAGGCAGGAGTATTTGGAAAATTAATCAAAAATAAAAATGAGGGATTAATATTTCTAAAAATTATCTTTCTGGATGCCATCTTGGACATTACAGCTTTGTTAGAAAAAGTTGTAGTTTTGCCCCTTTTATGAACTGCAGGATTAGAGAAAGGAAAGTTTATGCATTTCACTTTGTAAATCTTCTTGATGCCCTTGATTTTTCTTTTGCTGATACATACGTGATGTGAAAATATCCTGTTTCAAAAGGATATTAAGAATAAAAAAAATATAGCAATTTAATCTTGCAGAATAAAAACCTTCATCTTTTAACATTGTGAAGTTTTGGTTCTCTTTCATATCACTGCATATTTTACTTCACTCTTGATTTTTATTATGTGAAAAGTAGTATAATAAGTGATGTTTTATCACTGTGTAATTATGCTAAAGTAACCCTAGGATGCTTCAGTTTCTCATATGTTAAATCTGAGATATGATGTGCATGAAATTACAGTGAAGTTAATCACACATGTATTCATTTAATTATATATTATTTAACTATTTCAATCTTATTTAAAATTATGTTTATTATTCTACTACCTAAACTTATTTTTAATAAAAACAGGAAATTAAATTTTGCATCTTAAGCCATAATAACATTTTTCTTTGGAAACAAATGAGAGATTTTATAAGGAAGGACACTTCATTGTTAATGATTTCATAGCAAAAAAGGATAAAGCCATGCTCCTCTTCTATTAGTTTTTCTTATTCAATTTCCCCAAACCTTGTGTCTACATCAGTGACCTGAATTATGAGGGGTTATTTACAACAGAATTATCAATACTCTTCAAATTTTAAACATTCACAACTGAGTGAATGGCAAAAGCTTATATTCTCATATATTTTATATAGTGTTCTTACAGCATGCTATACCATTTCCAGAGAGAAAGCAAAGCTAAACCTATGATTAATATCAATCACTAAGTAGAAAATTGCAAAGAGCACTATTGTTGAGGGATACAAAAAAGTTTTTTTGGTAAACTGCAACATTAGGAACTAGTGGTTTAATTTCTACGACTTTCTTAATTTTTCTTTGTCCCTGAACAGGTCACACTTTTATGCAGTACTTTAATTTTCCACTTTATAAAAAGGAGTTAATAATAATTATGCACCTTAATGCAGTTGAGAATGAATCTATAATACTTGACTTATGGTACACTGTGCGTACGAAGGAAGTTAGACTGGGATCTGTGATTTCTCCTAAGAGGAGGAATAATAGAGACATTCTGTGTCATTAGGGTCCATGTTGAAGGCTTCTTTGCCTCAGAGAAAATGGTTAGAGACTTATGCTCAATTTTCGGAAGTGCTAGGTACCCCGTTCTCCCATTAGATTATCTGTATGTTCTCTGCATATCTGAAATAAAGCTATTCATATTTCATTTTAAAACTTTGGGTGTGTAGAGCCATTTGCTGCACTTGATCTACATTCTTGCTGCTTGATTTAGGCTGAGTGAATGTAGAGAACAGTATGTACAGTCATTCACCAGTGCTAGAAACCGTGCAGCAGGGTGGGGCAAGATGTGGGGAGGGGCATGAGGGATCAGAGTGGCTAGCAGATCTACACTGAAGGGTTGGCAGGACCAAGGGAGGTTTGATGGGACTGTGGGGTACTAGCCAAATTGCAAGCATGGGATTTTGTGGATCCACAGGGGGTTCTTCATTCAGGGGTGGAGGAGTCAGTAGTCTAAAAATAGCCCAGTTGGGATTGGAGTGGAAGGAAGAGATCCTGGGCAAGTGGCTGGGCTTTGCAAGCACCAGAGTTGTGTTCTGAACATGTACAGGCATTCAGTAGATTTGGTTAACCTGTTCCTGATCTAGGTTAGTTCACCTCCCCAGGTGAGCTAACTTAGATGAGGCACACCATTTTTTTGCTTGATTTAACCCCCTCAACCCTTGCACAGATGGGTATTTAGACTGACCTAACCTGAGTTAGGTCAATCTAAATGTAACATTGGTATATACCCTTCAGTCTCTAAAACACTGTTACTAGGAATATACTGATCATGCTTAGGGGCTTGGGCCTTGCTGCCAAAATAGTATTCCACACCCCAGTTTAAGAAACCTGATTCAGGGCCTTGAGGGATATGGCTGTAAGCAGCTTATTGGAGGAAATATTTGATAGCTGCTCAGTGCTTTGAAAAATGTCATGGGTGCCAGAAAGGGATATGACCCTTAGGGCATTAGTGTCTGAACTTATGTATGCTCAAATCCAGCTGAGATAATATGAGCTGCTGGACACAAAGTCACTATAAATTAAACGGCCTCATTGATTGAAGGAATATACTATTGTGGAAATTTTGCAAATGATGATGACTCATTTCCGCTTACAGGCAAGGAGTTGGCAGAAGATGATAGCAACTCTCATGGTGATTTTGTTATTATGTTTTTTCCAGTGATTCACATATAATTCCTGTGATGATTCTATGTTCCCAAAATGAAGAAGAAAATTCTTCCCTTTCCTTTCCTTATGTTGTATTCTGCAGGAAAGACATAGAGAGCATTATACCCATTCAAGAAACTCATGTCTTTATGAAGATGGCAGTAGAATTAATATGTTTTATGGCCCAGTTTATCATTTATGACTGGAACTATTACTTTGTCTGAATTCTAGGTGCACCGTGTAAGTCTGTTCAATTTTAAGAAATGATTAGCTTGAAGTAGGGAAGTGCGATATTTCTCCAGCTGTTTCGTTTCAATGCTGTTTCGACTCATTTCAAGCTCAAAACAGCAAAATTGAAATGAAAGGCTTTGAAACAGCCTTGAAATGAAATGAGGGCAGTTGAAATGTTTCAAAAGTTTTGAAATGTTTCAAGTTTGAAGCTGGGCTTGCTTGCAGCTAAAGAGAAACTAAGGAGAGGGAGGAGGAAGAGGGGGAAAGGACTGCTCTGATATTGACATGTGTAGCTGGCCAGTGACTGTGATCCTTCCCTGAGGTCCCTTCCAATCCCAGTGCTCTGGGGAAGGGCCAGAAAAACATCATAAAAAGCATTGTTTGAACTGAGCTTCCTGTTTGCCTTCACACTTACAAGTGACACAAGTTTTGCTCTGAACAGTTTGAGGTGCAGTTTCCCAGAAACCCCCGCACCTATCTCCTTGAAACTTGGCAGACTTCATGGCCTCAGAAGGAGCTACCATCCCTGCAAGTTTATCTGAATCACGCAAGAAATAACAAAGTTATAGGTAGTTTCATACTTCCCCTTTATAGCCTATGGGAGAAATGTCAAAACAGCATCAAAACAGCAAAACAGTTGTGACGAAATGAAACAGTGGTTTCTAAATGAAATGAAACTCGAAATGAAACACTGTCCTGTAGAAATGGTGAAACAGAAGTCAAAACAAGACGGTGCTGTTTCACACAGCCCTACCTTCAAACATGTGTACATGTGCATGAAATCTGAATATACATTATTGAAACACACTCAAGTAGAGATGAATGAATTATTTTGTCCACTCCATGTTTAGGACCTCAGTATTTGTATCTGGTATGGCCATTACAATTTTGTAGAATAACTTCTAAGCTTTTTCTATAACTTATCCAAGATTCTTTTAGGTATCACTAATTTGAGATAGTCCCTATAAAAATACTTTTGCTATTATTACACACCATCTTAATAAGGTGAAGTATACAATTAGCAATGCCTGTCTTCAGCCTTGATTTAACCATGTACACATGTTGACTACAACATACACCAGACACCCAAACATGCTGTCTAGATAATATGAAGTATTTATTTTGCCTTGACATAAGGGTTGTATTTTCCTTTTCATTGTCTTCCAGTGGTAACACCATTTTACACTTTTATTTCTGTATGCACAGAATGCTCCTAAATACATTATTTTGAAGATCCTTTATATTTTAAGACCCAGAAGTTTCTTCTGTGCAGAGAGAGGATTCCTATTTGACTGGCAGCACTGGGTATTATTTCCCACTACCTGAATTTTAATGTCAAACTATGTCCAGGTGGAATGACAAGTTTGGATATTACAAAGTGAGGTAATTGACAACTGTGGATAATGTTTGACTATCAGATGAATAAAAAAATATAAAGGGTTTTAAAAATATTTTATAGAAAAAGATAGGTTTAAGTATAATTATAATTAAGACTCAATTGTACATTTCCATTTACCAGTATATCGAATGCCTTGACCTGTACATATTCCCATACAAGAAAATATTTAACCTATAAATTGATGATCTTAGAGGAAAGTAGACCCAGATTTGGGTTCAAAATAATTCTTGTGTTCTCCACCGTGACAAATCTACTGACATTGAAAGATTTACAATACCCTTCAAACTTAATAACTGATTAAATATAATTACCAATATAAAATGCGCCTGTCTGCCCTGAAGGAAATGTTTTAACATCTGCAGTTGTGCTTTATTTGGAGCTAATGTTAATTTAAAATGATACTGGACTGTGTTTCTATTAAAGGTAAGGGAGTCTGTGGATTACCAAATCGCAGCTATGCACCTGCATACAGAATGGAAGCAAAACATTTGGATTTTTATTCAGTTAGGACTTATTTCACAACTTCCATTTATGTGAATTCCCTAAAAATAGAATTTTGTGAATGCAGCAAGAATGCTGAGATAGGGATAAGAGGTCCAGCTAAATGAAAAGAGGGATTTTCTTTTTCCAAACACTAAAACAGAGCAGTGAAAAACTTGTCCAGTGACCGAGCTTGTTATATATTTATGGTATTAAATGTATAGTATTAAAGTATTACAACATCAGTAGTTGAGATAAATGAATGCAGAGTTAGGCATCAGTAGCTACAGGGACTACTGAGTGGTCTTAGTAAAGAGATTTTGGTGCCTCTTCAGGCTTTGATCCCGACAGTACTTATGTTTCTATTTCCTCTTCAGAGTGGAGGGGTGGGATTCTGTCTTTAAATTCCAAGACGGTAAGGTCTACAAAAAAAGGTCAGTGTTTTCCAATGATTGTGTTGTAACTGTGCCATCACAGGTTCCCCTACTCTCTCCCCCACTCCTTCCCTCAATATTATACTTTGAACAGGAATCAATGGCAAATTCTAACATTTAATGGCAATCTATCACTACAGGCAAGCTCAGTTTATTTGGGCATGTAATGAGACAACAGGATTTTGCCTTTTCCCAGGTCTGGATCTAGTGGTGGGGAGGGCAGAGAAGTGAGCACATGTTGCTGGAAGATGAGATGAAAGGTTCTGGGAAATGTGTTGGAAAGCAATGAACAAGAAAGCAGGTTGTGGATTGTGTGCTTAGTTTTTCAGCTCTTGCCTGTATTTCCTATTTTAACTTTGCTGGTTTGCTGAATTTCTAAAAGATGCTGTGATTTCAGCTTTCAGTCCAGATATAGCACAATCTCTTTACTGTTTTCTTTCTAGGGTGGTGGAAGAGCTTGTACTACTCCTTACTAGGCATGCATTATTGTTCCCAATACTCTATTAGCTAGACTTGTTTGCATTCCTTTGAACAGGATATCAAGCTACATCTCCATCCATTCTTCATTCAAGAGAGTGGAAAGCTTCAATTTAAGTGAAATGCATGGGAGTGCATGGAACAATCTTAAGCCTATTTACTTCCTATGTAGCTTAACAGTGCAGATTACAACATTGTCCAAAGCAGGGTGGGGAGAGTGGGGTTTGTTTGGTTTTGGTTTTGGAAATTTGGTGTTAATCAAATCATACCACGTGCCTTGTTTATTTTCACTATTTATCTGGGAGGTTTTTTGGTACCTTCAGAAGGCCAAAGTGATAAATGAAGGCTAGATGATCAAGCATGTGGCATAATGGATAGGGGCTAACTCTTACTTTATTAACACAAGTCTTTTTCATTTTATATTAAATCCCTTGAGATCCAGCTCTCCAGCTTACTTTGCGAGGTGCTTGAAAGGCTACAGGTTTTTGCTGAAATTATGATAAAGGAAACTTGCCGTTTACTGTGAAGACGGCTTCCTATCAAGCTTCTGACTCAGAAGCAAGCTGTTTTCTGTGGGGAGTACAAGCTATTGCCATGGTGTGGAAAAAGTCATTCCAGCTGCACAATTCAGCTGTGACTCTCAGACTAGCCAAACTTAAGGCTCAATGTATACTGAAATCGCTCAAAAACTGAAGTTGATATAAATTACAGTAAACAGAAACACTTTAAAATAATTGCCTAATCAATATTAATTCCTTTTGTATCTTTTAAACAGCATTAATCACCATGAACTCATTTGGTATTAATGTGAATGTCACAAATACTTCAATTGGATTTCCACTGTAACTCAGGATTAATTACTTCAGTTAGATCGTTGTGCTAAAGTGTTACCCTGTAAACATGCATGAAAAAACAATAAAAATAATGAAGGAAGGAATGGAACAATACTTTACTTTTATATATAAAAGTGAAACACTCATAATTCTTGCCTTAGGAGTTGACACTTATTAGTAAAGATATATGGATTTTTTCAAAAGAGCCTCAGGGGCTTGTTCATCTCTGTGTGAATCCGTGGCAACATCTAACCTCGTCTCTCATTACTACAGTGAATTTTGCTCCTTGACAAGATATTCATTCTTTATATGGAGAAAATGCATTGCTAGAAAAATTGTATTTAGGTTCAGTGTCCTCATTTTCCTAACGTGTGCCTAGATTTTGGATACCAAAAATATTTCTTTTAAACATTAGGTCCTGAGATGGAGCAAAATAAAGGGAGTTGGTTTGCAGCAAAGCCCTTTCAGCTGAACTGCAAGGATCCCATTGACAAACGATCCTATACATTTGCATCTGGACAGTTTTTCTACAATCTCAAAGTGTATTTGGATGGTTTTGCAAGTCTATGAGACTTTCACATAAATAATAGATGTTTATCTAACCATGTACATATCAAAAATTGGGCTTCATACATATCCAAAAGCACTGAACTAGGCATACATTTGCATGACTACTTGCTATAAGAAGTTCAGACCATATGTATTCCATCTTCAGAACGCTTAAAGACATAAAGACTTATCTGTACAAACTTTAATCATTCTGAAAATTGCTACCTTTGTCCTTGGGAACTGGGATTTCAACAAAGGTCCTCCTAACTTCACTGCTAATTGCATTTAAAACTACCACCCAACTGCAAATTCCCACTTATTGTTCAAGATAATGAAAAAGGTCACTGTAACAAACAAAAATTTGACTCTTATGAAAAATGTCAGTCAGGTTTACAGTTTGTCATACTGTAGAAATTGAACTTATTTTTAGGTTACCAATAAATATGCTATTAATGAATTCCAGGTCACTACCACTTTTGTTTCTACTGAATCTTTCTGTGATGTTTGACACTGTCACAAAGTGTTCCTTGATCATCTGTGTGCAATTTTGATCATCTGTCACAGAATCTTAAGCTTGATTTTATACTTACAGATCATTTTTCTCCCAGATAATTCCTATGTACACACTTATACCTGACCATGTAATCTGCAGATGTATGCCACTAAAGTTTTTTGAGGGCAGGGGTCACTTGTTTTTTTGTTGATTATGTATTGCTAAGGCAAATTGAAAGCCGGGTGTCCCCAAGGCCAGGGCCAGGGCCAGGGCCAGGCCAAGGCCAACAATCAGATGATTTTTGACTCAGGCCCAAGACTACAGTGGGGTATCAAACTGGCCCTGGTATAATCCCAGGGCCAGAGCCAACAATCAGCTGATTGTCAGCCCCAGACCTGCTACACATTCAATTTAAGGTGCCATACATACCAGCCATAAAATGTTTTCCGTTATATATAGAACATTTTTATGGCTGGTTTTGCCATTTTACATTGCCTTACATTGGATGCAAATTAGCACCATGGCCATTTATGCTGTGATTTTACATATTAAATCACAGCATCCATGTAGACAGGGATTAAGTTTCAGTTCTGTACAATCTTCTTTTGATTGTTACATTTATACCATCACTCTGAATTATTTTATCTATTTTTCATTTTAAAAGGAAATTCTGGCCAGATTTTCAGAGCTGCTAAATAATTTAAGAGTGTAGTCCCTACTAGGGAGAATTCACAGTCCTGAACCACTTAGGAATTTTTGAGAATTCTATTCCTAATGCTTTGGATAGGTGCCAACTTAAGACCGTCCTGAGCAATGAAATGGAAATTCTGGTGGGAAATATAAAATGATCTGCAGGAAGAGGTGGAAAGGACCCAAATTAGGATTGGTGCAGTCTCTTGATTGGCAATGAGAATGGATGCATAGACAGGAGAAAATCTGAATGAATGGAAAAGAAAAATACTTAACCTCAATATTGTTTGGAAGTTTATTTCATTTCTTTTATTTATTGTAACACGTTTGCTGACATGAGTGCGATGGAATTTTTTCAATATTAATGAATGCTAGAGAAAATATTCATGAAAAGCAAATACCGAACTGTTTTATGAAAGTATATTTGCACTAAAAATTAACGGCTTGGGTAGAAAATGTATTGTGTAACTGGTGTGTCAAGTCAAAACTAACCAACACTTCCAAAAGGTGGAGAAAAAATAGGTATACGTTTAAAGAAATGGAAAGTGTCTCATATAGAAAACAAAACAGTGGAATTCACAAAATAAATTATTGTATATACTGTTTCTGAGTCATGACAAGAGAGCTCAGATACTTCCTTTAGCTGATCAATATTAGTTTATAATTTTTATCTTAAAAAACAATGGCCTAAATCAAAGAAGAAACTACCAGAAATACAAGAGAATCTGTTCTTGCTAGGTTCCTAGCATAATGCAAACTTTGGATGCTCACCTGAAACAATTTCCATACCTGTCTTGTTTTGTTCTTCCTGTTTGGATCAGATTTATGAACCTGTAGAGAACCTAAGTGCTAATTTCTTTCTTTTCTTAGCTTAACTATTATAGTTTATCTGCATGGCTCCACAGTGCTTTGTGTCCATTGGCTCTAATTTAGTGTTCAGCCTATTTCATTGTATATAATGCCTCCCTTTAAATCTCTCCATTGGCTCTTGTAAAAATACCCCATTGATTTAAAGATCTTGTTACTTACTATAGTATGTTCTGATTCTCTGACCTCTTCACACCCCTTGGTGGTGACTTGAGTTAATTGCACACTTATCAAAAGATAATGTGGTAACATTAAAATGAATTAGCATGTAATTACCATTGTTCCCAAGGGAGTTGCAATACTTATAATGAAACAGTGCATGTTATTTCATGGAAAGTATGAAGTGGTATATTTTCAACTGCATATTCAGAGCAGCAGCTGTTGCTTTCTATAGAATGTCCATGGTGTCAACAGAGGAGGTTAGAAAATGCTGAATCACTGCTTTACATTGTATTTGGTCAAAAATAAACCAAATTCAGATTTTAAAATTCTTTATTTTTGTGCTGCTCTTTGGTAAAGGTAAGTAAATAATATCTACTTAGCATTTGGAATAAATTTTGTGGAGGCATTCTTAAAAACTTTGATATTTATTTTCATGTAAACATTTTTAATAATTTAAGTTTTCCTAGCATGGTGCCTAGCAAAGATACATTTAAACAAAACAGTATTTGTACAAACCAAATTTTAAATTATGTTGTGTGAGTTCTCATGCTCTGTTATTTCAGATTCATCCAATCAAAGTAGAAAAAAAGTCTGAATTTATCAGACCAATCAGAACTAATCAATGCAATTCAGCTGTTCAACACCAGGTGTCAATGCTCATAGAGAACTGTTGAAGTTAATAGACTAAAGAATTTGATCAGATTTAAATTATAAATAAATATGAATAAAGTGTGAGTTAAAAGCCTAAATTTGTGGTATATATTATTCATTGTAAGTTATTTATCTCTCTCTGCAGGCAAAAGTACTTATATAAACTACTTATCACATAAGTGTAAGTGTGTTCCACTGTGACTTTGGATGGATCAGGGAGATAGAAATCTGATGGAAAATCTTTTCCTTTCTGGAATGCATTGAGCATATCTCTAGTCCAACAATGCAGAACCTCTGCTGGAGGATAAGGCTGTATTAATGTAATAAAAGATAGTATACTAGCATGTAAGCACAAGGAAGTGACCTTAAAGTTGCTCAAGTAACCTTAATTTTGCCATTTCCTGAGTTCTGAGTTTTACCTCATATCTTAACATTCACTTAATGTGAGTTTTCATATAAAGAATTATTTTGCTGTAGCTTCTGACGGAGCTATATATAAGATTAATGCCACACAAATGTTATTGGTATGAATAACCATGTTAACTTACAAATAACTTTTCTCAGAAATTCTCTTTCATTAGAGTTGATGGCAAAGAATGGGAATTATAATACAGGTTTGAGTATAAATTTACTGCATTTACACTGAATAATTCCAAACTCTGGCTTCCATTGCTATGTGTTATGTGTAATCCATACAATTAATTTTGTCCTTTAAATCAGAACAGAAGAGCACCAAACAAATCAGGAATGATAAGGTGCCTAAACATGTGCTCTGGGGTAGGGTGAGAGGGGACCTTTTAATTTGAGTGGTTCTTGGGAGCCACTTTAATTAAAATGCCATAGTGTCTTGTTTATTCAGCATCCCGTGGTTAAAAATGGCAATGGTGATGCTTTAGCTAAAGCTCTTTCAATGAGCTTTGGTTAAAATGCTCCCACCACCATTTCGAAATGCAGGACACTGGAGTGTTTTAATTAAACGAGTCTGCTCCTATTAATCAAGTCTAATTAATCAAGTCTGCTCCAATGCATTCTAATCAGAATGCATTGGAGCACATGTATAGATGCCTGTGCTTAAATCTCATTACTTCAATGGGATACCTCTAATACAGCCCAGTTAACTGCTCAGTCTACCTACAAAGTGGTGACTGCTCTTCTTCAACTCTGACTGAGATTCCTGATAGGAAATGCTCAGCATCCTAAAGAATAAGGCCTTTAAGCTGTACAAAATAATGTGTGTGCCAGTAACCTAAAGAAATATAATTAGCAACCATAATTATAAGTGTACAGTAGCATGCACTATTACCAGTGATGTAAATAAAATTTGGAGAGCTAAATTGGTCATGATAGTGGAACCCATCTTCAACTGGATTTTTTTCTGTGTCAGATACAAATTTTGCATTTGTGTGTGGGAGTTTTTTTTTTTAATCTTTAGCACGATAGCCCAGGTGGAGGTATTTATTTCTCTGTTTTTTATAGTTGTAGGAACATGGCTGGAAGAGAGGGGGGATAATAAAAACTGCAGAATGCAATCTACACGTTTCATGCAAAAATCCACAGGCAACACCTTCATGGCTAAAAGAGGACCTAAACTTAATCTGAATTTCATTTCTAATAAGAGGACAAAATAATTTCCTCTACAAGAGAAAGAAATAAAACAACAATTAATTCTTCTCAATGCATGCTGCTCATATCCGTGACTAAAAAAACCCTCCCATGATTCAGATTGTTTGTCAGCATGCACTGACTTCAGTGGTATGAACTTTAGTTCATGCTGTGCTCATTCCATACCTATCTTGCAAAATACAAAGATATAAACATAAAAATATTTTTAAATCATTCAGAAATTTGTCTCTCTAATTTGCAGTTCTTAATGTTTATAGACTAATTTAAGATAGGCGACTTTCAGTAATTGGCCATTTCTCAAATTCTAGACAGTTTTTATTAAGGTGATTGAATTCTTAGTGATGAGAAGGGGCTGTCTAAATATTTATTATCAACAAAATTGTAGCTACATTTTGTATCTTTCTGTACCTATGAGCTTTCCCCTAGCATATCTTTTGACACACACACAATGTTTTTAGCTGCTCATTTTATTTATTTATTTATTTATTGTTTTGTGGTTTGAGCTCATTAGGTTTTGTTTATATTACTATTAATACCCTTTCCTTAAAAAGCCAAGTATTTGTGAGGACTCTCAATCTGTTTCTTTCTTGTTACAATCTCATAGCATTATATATGCTAATATGAAGATTTTCCCTGACTGAGTATTGGTGAGCTGAATTAGAAGGGATATAGAGAAGGGGTAGGCAACCCCCAGCACATATGCCAGAATGTGGCATACGAAGGCACTTTGCTTGGCATGTGTACCTTGTAGAGGATAGTGAGGAAGCTGCTAGAGGCCCAATCTTTGTTGTGGCAGTGCAGCCCTAGCCCCTGTCCTGCCATCTGGCTTGAGGTGCATGTGCACCCATCTCTGGCAACAAGCCAGGCTGGGGCTCCACAGACCCTAGTGCAGCTGCTTGCAACCTCTCTGCCACCTGTTGTGAGCAGCCTGAGCTCTGTAGCAGGCAGCAGGGGGTTGCTCAGAGCCTGGACTGGCTGTGGCAGCTGCACCAGGGTCCATGGAGCCCTGGTCTAGCTCATTACTGACAGTGGGTGCACATATGCCAAGGGCGGATGGCAAGGAAGAGGCTGGGGATGCACTACCACATCAAGGATTGGGCCCCTCTAGGTTCCACCAGCATCCACCCTTGGCATGTCAACATCTTTCAAGTTGCAGCTGTTTTTGGCACTCTGCCCAAAAATGTGGCCTACCCCTAATATAGAGAGAGATAAAATAGAAAGAAAGGTGAAAAGGGCTCTAGCATTTACTCGCTCAGAAAAAAAGAGCAAAATGAGACTCAATGGGACTGAAGAATAACAAAATCAAAACGGATCAAGGAAACACTTTTTATATCATACACAATAAACAGAGAACTGATTATTAGAGGTTAATTTTACAGAAAAAGAGAATGTCCACTGTTACCTGTTACTTTTTGTATAAGGTATTTATAAAGTAAATCCCTCTT
The DNA here is from genome assembly GCF_001723915.1 of Gavialis gangeticus. Taxonomy (NCBI): domain Eukaryota; kingdom Metazoa; phylum Chordata; order Crocodylia; family Gavialidae; genus Gavialis; species Gavialis gangeticus. Next base: position 31,099,886 of record NW_017728993.1, on the reverse strand, counting down.
GTTTTAAGCAATACATTGATACTGTATCAATTTGGCAGACTGGAAAGAAACTTCTTTTTTAGTAGCTCACTGTCCATCATTCAATAAGTTCACATGTCTGCTATGAAATTTCTGGCATTGAGGGTTTTTTGAGACAGGGTACTGAAACTGATGGTACACTGACTTGGTCCATAGCATTTGATATGTAAACTGCAGATTCATATGTGGATCTAGATTAGAATTTTTACCTGGACCCTCATAACAATCCAAACTAAAATAGCATCTATTATAATTCCTGTATTTTAGAAAAGTTTTCCTCACATCAGAATTCTTCAGCTCCAGCTCTCCTTTTAGCAGGAACTCTTCTGTGTGAGATGCATTTAATCTTAAAGAAAGTTTGCACTAAGTAAATTATCAAAGTAATATGTTCCTCCTGGGATTCTTGCAGGTGTCTTAGATAGCTTGTTTTAAGTACCTCTGGGAAAACATTCTTGTATGACATCCAGTTTGAATTTAAAAAAACAAGAAAGAGGGTTTTCTTTATAAAAATATGGAGTAAGAAGTTTGCCTGAGCCTATCTATTACCAGGACGAATGTTAAACAAAATTGATTACACGTTGACTTCCAGTCTGGAGGCTTGATTTGCAGTGTTGACTCCAGTGGGGCTATACAATTTACATCAGTTAAGGCAATGCCTCATGTAAGTAACTCAAGTCTGAATCTACTGTAAAACAAGACAGAAACCGACTATAAAAACACAAATACCATTCACCAGAGATTCTCTGCATGTCTTTTAAAGGGGTCTCATTTTGATGTGAGGCTGCATAAAAGGCAAATTACACCATAAATATAATTTCTTAGAGGGGTTTAATCAAGTAAAGGGATTTATTAATGGAATTGTTGTATTTCCTGTAACAAAAATCTCTTTAAATTTTCTTGTAAAATATTCCAAAGAAATTAACAGACAGAACCAATGGTACAGCTGTGAGGGGAGGTGGCGTGACCAGGGCAGAAACCTTTGGCACTGCATTTGGATGGGGGCATGAAAATAGCAGGTGCTACAACAGTGACTGGCCACAGCATTGTCATTAGCATCATAGGAGCCAATGCTGCCCTGTGCACTGTGGCTGTCCAGGACATAATATTGCCCTTCTAAGTCTCTGTAGAGAAACATTGATGGTTAATTCATAGCTAAAGTGAATGCTAGCAAAGTAATTTATCAGTGATTTCATTCAGTGTTGTTAGACCCCAACTCCATGTAGCGCCCAGCGACTAGGGAGACAACGGATCAATGCCATCACACATCACCTGCACACATTGCTCATCAACAGCTTTATGCAAAATGGAGACAGCTTCGGACTAGCTCCAACAAACTGGGGAGCTGCAGTGAACATTAGTTTTTTTCCATATTTATGCACCTTGGTTTATACTCATTAATATTTACCCCACCTTTGTCCCTCCTTTGTTCCACCCTTAGTCCTTCCCATTTTAAGCTCTGCTTTTGTTTACTGTTTGTTTCATTAGCATGGAATTGCCTATGTAATTCACTTATTTACATGTCTTTTGATATGAGCACATGTCTAAGACCTTGACCCCACTTCTTTTGGTCACTTGCGCAGACTTCAACCAAAGCCTGGGAGCTTCTGGAGGCTTCTTTACCAATCACCTTTCACCTTTTTGCATATGTTTATCTCAGATTCTGTTACCAGTTATGTGTTGTCTTTCACATTTCAGTCTGTTTTTCAGTCCCAGGTTGTACCATCTCCACATTCCTAAGACTTCACCTCATTTGCAGCACACAGACTTACATAGACTCACTTGAAAATGGTTGACACAGTTAAGATGGCTACTTAGCATAAGCAAATGACTGGCTTAGCTTAAGCATTCATAAGCAAAATCTGCTTATCTGCTAACGATACATAATGAGCTACATATCTTACAGCACTACTATATTGGTAAGAAAATGCTTGTCTAAGCATCTGCCTATTCTGCCTTCTGGTTAGCAGCTTTGCTAGGCTACAGGTTATAGCCTTTTATTCAGCTGAAAATTCAATGCTCCCCAAGATCCAAATACTCTCACCCTAACAAGTGCCTCAATCATTTATAATTTATCAGTCATTTGTTTAGTAATTTATTATCGTTTAGTAATTTATTGCCAATCATTTATCAATGAATCCACAAAGTTCAGTACTTAAGAAATGTGGCTTCTTGTATAAAAGTATATGTAAGCCCAAAAACACCTTTGTTCCTCTCAAGGTGAGCCATAAGTAGGCAGCAGGTAGGTAAAAATAAAAAGCCTTTGGCTTTTTCTACTATTCTAGATCTTGTACTCTTTTGGACTTTCACATTGCTTGGGTAGGACTTGCTTCAACTCTTGTTAAAGTCAGTGGAACTGATAATATTGACTTTAAAAGGAGTTGGATCCAGTTGCTAGGGTACTCTTCATTTTCTCCCTCCCCCTGGCTGTGTAAAGGTTCACTTCCCTTTCAGTTGGTCTGGTAGCCAAATTTCTTGCATTTGGATGTGGCAGAAGTCTTAAAGTGTTAGGAGAATTATATCTTGGTGAAAGGGCTTCTAGGTTCCTTGGTCCTAAAACTCAAAAAGTCATCAAAGAATGAGCTTAAAGAGACTGAGATTATCTAGACCAAACTCCTGCTAGACAAATGTTTATCTGATCTACCCTTAAAAAGTGGTTTATAGTGAATCTGAAAACTAGGGATGAAAGCATAAAACATAGTAGATAAAGACAGGATTAATTCATAAAAATCCAGTCTGTGTATGTATCCAAAAATAGGAAAAAAGTTGATACTTGTTATTACAGAAGTTTAAAATCTAATATTTTCTAAATCAAAATTCTTCAGTTTATATGGTGCTACGAAATCTTCAGCCACATGAGGCCTTTTTGTTGTTATGGGGGTCAGATCACACACAGGTGTGTTGGAGTTCTTGTGTGATGTTTACTGCCTTTGTTTCACTGCTCTGTCCACAGGATATTCTGACATAATAATAATTTAAAATGTATAGCCAAGTTTCACAGTTCCAGAACAAAAGAGTCAATGGTCTGCTTTTTGTTCTGCAGAACTGTGCAGCGTTATAAATTTCTGTTGTCTTGTCAGTGTTTTTTGCCTCAGGCTTTAGAATCCTAGGTAATAGGACAAGCATGTCATGCAGTTTTCATACTTACTGGACTTCTGAACCTTGGAAAAGTTATGACAAGTATGAACATGTTCTTTTAGTTTTTGTCACACATGGAGCTGCTGATGCTCATATCGTGTACACATACATATGTGATGTATCACTTGATCACGCTAAACAGTAGGAATAGGGTTTGAGCGATATTTTGGGAGCATAGGAATTGGCAAGCAAGTGTTTAGAGAAATATCATAACATCCTGTATGTGTGTATATATATGTATAATGTGTGTGTGTGTGTGTGTGTGTGTGTGTGTGTAGGTTCTGCTATGCTGTCAGTCTTACTGGTCCAGTTTTCTCTCCCTGTAGCATAATGATCATAACAGGCATGCAGGCACTGAAAGGGCTTTAAAGTAGAAAGGAACAGGATGGTGTGTTCAGAAGTACTGCTTCTCTAGCCTCCAGATCTGTCACTGAACTCACCTGGGATGAACTGGATACAAAACAGCAAAAGCTTTGTTAACTACACAGAGCTCAGTAGTTGTGCAGATACCTTAAGGAAGCTTGGAATCAACTATCAAAGGGCTATCTTGAGAAGTGAATCAATAGAATGCCTTCTGCCTGCCAAGTGCTTATTCTTAGCAGAGAGGATTGCTTTGATGAGGGAGGGGATGTTTATGTTCTCTCTCATTAAATAAATATATATGTGCTTTTGCTTTTTATACCTGCATTGAACATTCATATGTTAAACATCAACTGAGACCAAAAATACCTCATGTACGCTCTGAAAATATTCGGGTCCTACTGTGAGTAATTTTATGAAGATAGTGAGGAAAAATGATTGGTATTAACATCAAATTCATATATGCATTTACTCCTTATAGTGTTCAGCCCATTCTATCTCTAGTGTAATAATGAGGGTGGTATTTTTCTGTATCCATAGTCTTTTTTGCTACCATTTCCTCCATTTTCCTCCATCTTCAGGGGGGCACTGGGGCAGAGGGCTTGGGGGGGGCTGGAGCCACCCCAAAATTTACCTTAGCCCCCCATAGCCACCCATCCCAGTGCTGCCTCTGTCAAAGCCCTCTGCTTATCCTCTGGGCCACCACTGCCTACCCTGTGCAACTGAGCCCACCCTGCTCCTGCCTACAGCCCATACAGGCATGGTTCTCCTGGCTCAGCCCAGCCTGATCTGTGGGCCTGTGTCCCGCCTTTGTCTAAACAGCTCCCATAATTTTCTGTCTAGCCCACCTCAGCATCCCCACTGGGAAGAAGCTGGTGCTGTCCCTATCCATCTTTAAGGGAAAAAATACAAACCTCTGAGTGTAATACAAATTTAAATTAAAATATATATATATATATAAGCAATGTTATATGTAATTTACATGTGCGATTAACACAGCACCCGTGAAAGTGTCTGGTAGAATTTACCATATTTCATTATAATTTTATATAGGTTTTCTTAGCATCCTACAGAGCACTGAGTCTCAACAGGGTTGGGATGCCATGCAGTCCTTCTAAGGGTGCTGTGTGGGGTACCACATAATAATCTACAGATGATTCACAAGAAATTTTAAATAGGAATCTATAGAGTCAAAATAATTCTGAACTTTTACTGGCTTTCTTCAACAGAAGAATTGCTCTACTATTTTTCCATAGTCAAGACATGAGTGAAAGCTTAGATCTGGCATTGTATGAGGTGTGCCTGGAGTCTAACGAGGGATGCCTTGAGTTTAACAAGGTTGAGAACCACTGCCATAGTTTTTAAATAGTTTTAGTCATCTCTGCTATAAAATAATTTAAAACATCTGTATAAAGGATACTGGTGTCTACTCATGTCCATACATATTTAGAGAAATTGTGTAGAGAAGAGTGATATTTCCATAGGATTCAATTATAGTAGGCCTCAAACAGGCATAACACTTAAGTGAGTGAGTAATCCCATAGATTTCAATGTGATATACATTATGTACTGTTATGCATGTACTTGTATTTATGTTCATAACATTATGTTTATGCATAATAATTTTACTGAATTAGGCACCATATTTTATAGATTTTTCCATGTCCTGGGGATGTAAGAATGGGAGAGTGGGAAACCCCGCCCACAGAGAAACCCAGGACAAGCAGAAAAGAAAAAAACTTACCGTTTGCAGGATACTGGAGGAACGAGGAAGCGCGCCGAGGAGAGATGCCCACGTGGTTCATCAGCCATGCCCATCTACAGCTGGAGCCAGCTGATGTCAGCAGGAGATGCTGCCTGGTGAAGACAAAAGTTGGCCTCAAGAGCGCGGGAACGGGAACTCCAGGAGCAGGAAAAGCTGCGAGGAATCGCTGCACCGGAGGCACCCAGCACCGGCAAGGAGCTGAAGAGCTGGTGCAGAGATGAGAAGCTGAGGCAGCAGGTGCTGCAGGAGTTCCTCACACCAGGTGTGGCCAGTACTGGAGGGGATCAGAGGACCCAACAGAGAGGCTAGTGGCGGCGGTGGCAGCAGGAGCTGCTGGAGGAGTTTGCACCGGCAGCAGCCAGTGCCAAGATGTTGAGCTAGAGGTGGCTCAGGGAGAAGCCGAAGAAAACCCTGTCTGGGGTAAAAGAGCGGGTCGCAGCCTGAGAGACATGCTTGCCTAGGGCACTTGATGTGAGGGGAAAGGAGGGCTGCCGGCTCCACAGTTTCCCCTCCTCTTTTCCCTTTCTTTTTTCCTCCTCTTCTGACACTTTCTCCTTCCTTGTTTTGGTTCATCCCTGGTGT
>NW_017728993.1:31085487-31089026 GCF_001723915.1 Gavialis gangeticus | reverse complement strand
CTCTTCTGACACTTTCTCCTTCCTTGTTTTGGTTCATCCCTGGTGTGTTGTCTGGTTCCATCGGTGTGGGTTTTTGTTCTTTTTTCTTTGTTCTATTTCTTTCCCTGCCTAGCAGAGGCTCTCCAAACTCCCCCTTGCTGGGCTTTGGGAACCAGAACCTCCAACAGGGAAAACACAGGCAATGCGAGAACACGATGGTGACTGGTGGCATCCATCTTGGAACACCCAGGGCATCAGAGGGGATGTCTCCAGAGGCAGAACATTCTGAGACCCTCTGGGTTCAGTTGTAGTCCAAGACATCCATCCACAGAGAAGGAAGCATAGGAACTGAGGAAGACATCATCTAAGGGCTAGCCGCATAAGATCCTGAGGCTCGTCTCGAAGGTTGACGCATGGATGCGGTGTAGGGAAGGTGGAGCCCTGTGTACATCTGCCAAGGGATGTGACAACTCTGGAGGCATCTTCAACAGTAGCTCTCTCCACAGAAGATCTATCTGAAGTCATGGCAGGCAAATTTGGGGGCCTCTCCGGAAGTGATCGAGGACCTCTCCAGGGTTTACACTAGGCTACTTGGCGCCTAAGACCAGGCACACACTCCAAGGTAGCACAGGAGCAGATCGTCGAGCAGAGGCAGGCACATTTCACTGGAGAATTAAATGCACGTACTGATTTATTGTGCCCAACAAAGGTCAATTTAGTGCCTTACTAGCTGTTTGCACAATCTGGCTAGACATTCAACAAGCCTGAGGTAGAATCAATCTAAGTTACGCAGTTTTCTGTAAGTGGCATAACTTAGATTGGTAGCAGATAGAACACACATTTGTATTTGGTGGGAGTGCAAATCTTAGACCAGATTTCACTATTTATAAACCAGTCTGTATGCGCCAAACTTCTGTTTGGTTATGGGTATAGATCCATTTCTGATCACTTATACTAGTAAAAATGTAATGTCTGCACCTGCCCCTGTTACCTAGTGGGTATGTGCACAGTTTCAGTTAATAGGCAAAAGAAAGGGTAAGCATTTTGCATATACCCTTATGTTTCTTCCTTTTTTTGAAAATCAGCCCATGTGTCTGCATTACAAGTAAATAAGAGCTGTACAATTGGAGCACGGGGTGACTATTACAAATGCATTATAGTCTGCAGTAAGAGGCATATGGAAACTATGAAACATTCTTTCTTCACTGAAGAAATATTTTCAGTGCATTCTGTTTTCTATATGTTGTACTCTCCGTTAGTTCAAAATGCCAAGTATAAAGTATGCAAAGCAGATTACAGCACTGTATGCTGCAAAGGCTAAAAAAAGGTAAACTTAATAATAATGACCTCAAGATGAAAATCCAACACTGATCAAAGACTCACACAAAGAAATCAACAAAATACCCAATAGGGGCAACAATAACATGGAGTTCAAAAATCTGAGGTTAATATACCTCCAGGCAGTAGCCCACTTACGGATTTTGAAGATTGGCAGGCCCAAACACTGCAGATCATCATAGTAACTACCACAGATAATGTCAGAATTCTGTAATAGGCACTGAATGAAAAAACCCTGAGCAGCTAAAAGAAATCGCAAATTGCTTCCCAATTTCAAAAGCAACATCCTATGCTACAAAGATGAAATAATTTCTCACACAGTTACCAGTAATGTGCTGCTGCAGAAGAAAATTTCGGTATTGACAGCATGGTTAAAAGAAGATATCATGTCAGGATAGAGCTGGTAATGTCATACATTACGTCTTCCTTTACATTCATTCTGTTAATTGTTTTTAATAATGTGGCGTTAAGTGTAACACTGTACAAAGTTGAGGAATACTGCATGCCAAAAAAGAATGAGATCCTTGATAGACAGAAAGTGCAGACAAATAATAGGAAAATGTATAGATCAGTATGTTGCAGAATTAGAGACTCAGTAAAAATTGTGCTTTGGGAACTTGACAGAATCTCAGATTACAGTTAGGATTATTTGTGGTTTTGCAGATACTGCATTACAAAAAAAGGCTATTGCATGAGGGAGACTTCTCACTAGAAAAGATTGTCCAAATGTGAAGAGCAAGAAAAACTGTGAAAGCCTAAGCTGAAGAGCTGAATGCACTAAAAGGGGTCATCTGTGCAGTAGGCATGAATGCATGTGGCCAGAAAAAACTGTCTCAAAGGGTGGAATTTTCCACTGATAAGAAGCCACCTCACAGAACAGATTTTCCACTGGCAAGGGCCATGCTAAGGGAAAGACAGCAATAAGCAGACATGTACCAAGTGTGGAAGGCAGTGTTGAAGATCCCAAACACAAATACCTCAAGTTGAGAACATACCAGAAGAATTGTATTTAGCTACAGTTGAATCAAACAAAATCAATGAGAGGGACAGATTTTTATGGTGGAAGTACAAGGAACAAAGATCTTGTTTAAATGAGTATGAACATAGAATATTAAATCCAAAAAATGAGTCCAGCAAACATCAAAATAACAGACTATTGAGAAACAACTGTACCAGTGAAAGGGGATGCAGTGCTAGCATCCAATACAAAAACAGAGTATACAAACTCCCATTTAGTCTGGTACCTAGGGAGGTAACACCAACTTTAGGTCTGGCAGCTCATGAGAAACTGAATCTAATTAAGTGTGTGCTCCCAGTACATAAAGACAAGACATTCATGCCTCCTGATGATCCTCTTGGCTGTCACAACCCAAATCTGAGTAATTTTCTGAGGAAGCAGCCAATTGTTCCAGAACACAAAAAGCAACCCTGTCCTTCTGGGAAAAAATGTATCAATGGACATAAATGCAAAAACTGCCATGTGGGAAGAGGAAATCAGCCTCAATAGTCTGTAGATCATGAACTTTGTGCAATGACATTAATTTTTTGGTTCTTCTTATTCATGTATACCTGCGTTTTTGATCTCGGTGATCACTACAACTTGGAAGAAGACCATTTATTTTTGTCTATTTAACATTACTACACAATAAACAATATTAATTTTTTGTGGCTTTCTTTCCCTTTCTCCAGTGGTAACAGGGGAACACATAGAGATTGGTGATAATATTGCTGCATCCTTTTGTCACTGCCTGGATTGTTTACCATGACAGTAGCAGCTTTTGCTTTTAGAACAAGAGGTCCCAAATTTTATCTTTACTGACAATGACCTACCCAGGAGCATAATAGTGTACATTCTTTTGATTCTCAATTTAGAGTACATTTAAAAAACAAACAAATAAAGGTCAAACTGATGCGAAGCAATTACCATCCTTTAGACTGCAACAGCCTATGGACCAAGGTTTTGGGATTTGCCTAACCCAGAATGTTTTTTCTAACAGTGTTAGGACACACACTCAGCACTGAGAAAAGAATTTGGTGGGATGAACTTGTCTGCCATACAGTGCTGGCCTTAGTGTAGTGGGCGACTTGATCAGCAGGGTGCCAAGCATATGTGTGTGCACACACATGCACACATGCATCTGTGCATAAACATGTGTGAGCTGCCCACACTCACAGCAGTGCTCTCTCCCACTGCACCCCCCCACCCCGATTGACCCCCCCCC
>NW_017728993.1:31079498-31085355 GCF_001723915.1 Gavialis gangeticus | reverse complement strand
CCCCCACCAGGCAGAGTCTGCAGTGCCCTGCCCGTTCTCCCCCCTCCCTACAGCTGCTGCTCTTGTGTGATGTTTACTGCCTTTGTGTGATGTTGCCCAGGTGGGCTGGGCACATGGAGGCAGCAGCAGCCAGCAGTACCTTCCCACCTGCCTGCCTGGTGCACTATGCCACTGTACCTCCCCACCAGACTGCACCTTGTGCCCCTGTGATCTGGGACTTTGTTTGAATTTTCACCAATTGGCTGAGATACAAGGGCAGCCTGTCTCAGCCAAACTAGGATGTATGGTCACCCTACATTTCAACTACATCTAGAAAGATCAATATTAAAGTATTTGCTTTTGAAATATATTAGGTCTTATGCAGAAGTCATTAATCTGCCACACTAACATAACAAGATTACTGACAGTGTCACTGTCTGTACAATATGAAAGGAGCAACTGTTAATCACCTAATATAAAGTCAGGACATGATACACATCCTACTCCAATTTCAAGTTTTTTGTAAATTTTCTTCATTCTCTTTGCAATTTATTGGTCAGATTCACTCCTATCGACCTAAGGGCTGGATTTTGAATCCACCCAGTTAATGGAGATGATCAAAGCATACATCTCCATGAAAAAGCAGGCAACATTAGCCCTGCTGCTTTCCATCAAGATTTTGCCCTAGGAAGGCACATTTATTTTATAGATGAAGTTACTCAGAAAGCTTTAAGTAAACCTTCATAGGATATAGGATCTCATTTCCCATTTGCCTAGATCTGAGAGTCATTCTAAGTGAGCAGACCCAGTTCAGTCTGTCAGCAAGGTCATCAACCTATGATGGAGAAAATATTGGTAAGATCTTGCCCCATGGTGAGAAGACTTGATACCAGTAAAGAGTTGAAATCCACATTGCATCAGCAGAGTGAAATGCACCTACCATATTTCACAGTGCACAGGTTGACACAGTGTATAAGTTGACCCCATTTTCTGATCTAAAAAGTTAGGAATTTCATAGATCCAGTATATAAGTCAGCCTAACATTTTAGATCAGAAATATGGAGTTGACTTATACTGGCCCCTGCACAGACTCACTGTAGGCTGGGAACCCAGGGGGTGGACATGTGCCACAGCACCGCTCACAGGGGGCAGGGCTGGGCTTGGTGCTTGGCTGGCGTGGCCCAGACAGCACCGCTCACAGGAGATGGGGCCGCGCCAGCTGAGCACTGCGAGGAAAGAGAAGAGCCACAGGGAAGTTAGATGATCTCACCAGAATTACAAGCAGCTGCCCCAGCCCCAAGGCCACAAAGATACTGCCTCTCTGACACCCAATCTTAGCTGCTGTCTCCTCACCTTCGGTTGTCCCTGCCATCACTCTGGCTGAGTCAGCCACTTCCAGTTCCTGGCGTTCTCCTTCTGTCTACTCTGGGTCTCTTTTTATCTTGGAGTTCCAGCTGACTCCTCCTCCCCTCCAGAAACACTGGGTGAAGAATGACGGAGTGAGGAAAAAAAAGAAAAAAATGCTCAGACAAGGTGATGAGCACTAGAGACTGACTAAAATACAGAGCAATAGAGGCAAGCATCTGTCCCAAATAGGGGGCTGGGCTTTGGGTGAAAGCCTTCCTTAGGACCGTAAGCCCTCCTTAGGACAAGCACCAAGCCCAGCCCATCCCCTGCAAGTGGCAGTGCCCGGGCCGTGCCAGCCAGCTGGCATGGTCCCATCCCCTGCAAGCGCACTATGGAGACACCCCATCCCATGTGAGTAGTGCTGCCTGAGCTGAGCTGGCCAAGGACCAAACCCATTGCCACTCACAGGGGATGGGGTCAGGTTGGGTGTTCAGCTGATGTGGCCCAGGCAGTGCCTCTCACTGGGGATGGGGCCAGGCTCAGTGTGGCATCTCCATGGTGATGGTAAGGTCCACAGGCCATGCTCGGACTAGGCCTGGGCCCCATGGCCTCCAGCAACAGGAACGCTGTTGGTAGATAAAGAAGGTTGGGTTGAGGCTGAGCAGGGGTTTGTCTGGGGCCAAACTGGGGCAGCGTTGGGGTGGGGGTTGCAAGTATTGATACAGTGTATAAGTCAAAGTTGAATTTTAAGAGTTAAAAATTGGGCTTCAAAACTCAACTTATACACTGTGAGATATGGTAATGAAGCCCTTAGTCCATAAGGCACAACTTCTCAGTTTTCTAAATCTTATAGGTGTTCTGATCTCTTAAACCGGAGTAACAACCAATGAGGTGCTAAGCTGGTGATCTGACTGCTTACTAGTGAGTCCTCTTCTTCATATTACTACTTTCATGCCCTCATTCTCCAAAGTACTTTGTAGCTCAGCTGAAGATGCGTCTTTTTCTTTTCTACTCTTAGTTACCCCAAATTTGAGAAACTTGTGTTTAAAGTGATTAATTTAGATTTTTTTTCCAGCAAAATCTGTATCTCATATGCTTTGACTATCAAATAAAGGGTTAATATATAAATGTATCCATGAGGTTGAAGCTCTGGAACATGAGCAACTGGGAGCACAGGAGAGCTGGATCTATTCCCTAGAAGTTAAATTTCACATTGTGCCAGGGAAGAGTGCCCGAGAGGCAAGAGCCAAAGACTTTGGCTGGAAACTCCCCAGACCCAGGGGAGTTTAAAGCAAAAGGATCTATTGTGTAGGCCCCAAAATTGCAGCCTGCTGAGTACAGACAAGGAGGATCTCAGCCAGAATTGTAAGAGAATCATACCATAGATAATTTTAAATTTCTTGATATCTATAATAATGGGAATAGACTTGTATATTTATAGTGCAATAAATATTGTTATTGTGTTTTTTATCGTACCTGTAGTAAGAAATACTTTGAATTAGCAACTATAAAAATTGGTATCAGAAAAGCAACCTTTACACCACTGCAGAAGGTCACTTTTCCACAAATCCAAAGTGATGTTTTTCCCTATTAAATGTTAACCAAACTATTGTTTCCTAAGTTAAAACCAAGCTACCAGACCTTTCATAATAACTCTTTTTTTTGCTAAAAGATTATAAGTAAACCCAGGAGCTTTTAAAATAAGGAAGTTTATTTTTTCTGCCACAATTTAAATCTCTCCCAAACAGTTCACTATAGCTGTGGAAAGAGGTAAATGCTTTTACAATACAACAAGCTGCTTCATCTAATATAATTGTGTTTCTGTAAACATCATCAGACAGGCTACTACTTGTTCAACAGAATTTTTTCCTTCTTATCAGAGACCAGAGACCTGGAAAAAAGAGAACAAGTCTGAAATGCAGGGGCAAAAGTATGATTTTTATCAATAAAAGTTGCTAAATGAAAAATAAATTAAGCAAATAGTTCACTCTAAACATGTTTATTTTACTTAATTAAAATCCTTGTAGATCAAAACTCTAGCAGCACAAGCAATATTTTCTCTCTCTTTCTGTTTTTTCTCTCATTCTTTAGACTGCAAAGAAATACTTGAGTAATCAGGCTTCTGGTGAATTTGTTATCCTAAACTGTTTTGTCAGTGTGTCCTACCCTTGAATCCTGGTACATGTTTCCTATTACTAAGCTGCAGTGGAAATTTCCAGAAGTTCCTAATGGTGCTGCTTGCATAGCACCTGTCAGTAGAAATTCTGTAATATAAACCTTAACGGCTTTTATGGAAACCTAAATGGAATATAAATTTGCCAATGCAGCAGTCATGTTTGTAATATCTCAGGAGTTGCTTGGATTTCTACGATAATGGGTTTTTTTTCTCCCCCCGGAATTTGTGGGGGTGGGAATTTGCTTTAAGAAGTTAGGAGTAAATACAGGTTGAGACACTTCTGTGGCATGCAGTCATTAGCTAACACATGCATTTTGCAGTCGGTTATGGAGCATTCTTGATTCATCATCATTCCCTGTTTGGAGATCCTATAAAATCCAAGTTTCATTTTCATTTGGTCAGTTTGACTTAGATTTAATTTAGTCTGACTGCCACTGTTGTATAAAGACAAAATAACTGATTGTGTTTTCTATAAAACAAGCATGGAAATGTTTCCATTTAATGAACTTTTCTACTGTGTATCTAATACATGCTAGTTTAGAACACTTAGCCAACCCCGTTCTAATTGAATTTAGCATTTGAAAACCTGAGTTGCTGCTAATGACCCCAAAGTAGTCAAGTCTGTTCTTGGGTATTTTTTCCCTACAAAATGCCTTCGATTGATGTTTTCTTGAAACAAATGCTTGTCTTCGTCTATCAGTAAACATCAGATGTCAGTTCTGAGGTACAATTATAATAAACCTTGCATTTAGAAAAATATATGATTGACCCCTGTAAATTAACTGTCAACAGAGAAAATGTAACATTGTGCACAATAAGCCTTAATAGGATATATGCAAATTCCCAGAATGCAGGTATAAAGCTGTCAGGTTGCTGATGTTATTTTAAGCTCGGATGATCTCCACTTCTCCTTCTTTCTTCTTTCTGTCTGTCTTTCTTTCTCTTTTCATTTATTTATTTATTTCTCAGAAAAAGCAGCTTTTTGCAAGACCTAATAATGTTGAGGAGGATGGGGCTGGGGAGCACAGCTGGTATTTGCATGGCACCACTGTGGGCATTTTCTGATGCCAGTGTATTATATAATTATCATCATAAGAAATACTGAAGCAGAGAGAAGGTGATATTAAACAGGGGAAAGGAAAAACTATGTCTTGTAGGCTTAGGAAATCAAGACAGTATTGTAGAAATTAGAAACAAACAGAGAATAGCAACTGATTATGCTCTAATATTTTAAACCAAAAAGGAGTCCAATTTAGCAAACACTGTAGTTTGAATATACTCACTATAATTCATAAGGTACAATACATGTATAGCACTGAAGCGCTTCATTAAGGTAATGCATTTTCAAAGCTTTTACTGAAATACGAGCATCCCCACGGTTCAGGCAGGGAGGGTTGGGGGGGTGGAATTCTGATTACTTGTCTAGGGGTGCTGACATTTTACATCTGGCTGTCTGGAATTAGAGGATCAGGTCTGCTTCTGAAATAAACCAGCAAAGCTCCATTAACTTCAATGGCACAAGACTGGTTTCTTCCACCAAAGGATCTGGCATCAAACATGGTTGTCCCAATCATAAGGCTGCTGTTGCATTCTCTCAAGTAAATTAAAATAAAACATTTTTGCTACTGTGATCTGCCTCTGTATTTTCTGAGGTCTCATTTTATTTTCTTGCTTGCTTGATGTCCTACTATTGTTTGGTCTTATGCTTAGTTGTGGCTTTATTACAATGAAGTCACCAGCAGGGCAAATAGAACTCTGGCATGTATCAGCCCACGCTGGCGAGCCCATCCCGTCAGCCTGTGGCAGAGCAGCAAGGCCAACCCAGATCCACCCCACCCCCAGACCCTCACCCCTACACCTTCCCACCCTCAGCCCCAAACCAGAAGCCTCTGCAGCTTCTGGCCTCGCAACCCTGGAGTCACTCCTTTTTACCCCCCTCCCCAAATGGAAAGTAAGACAAGATTGGACTGGATGGAGGGGTTGGGGGGGGGACCGCTGGAACAGCCCAGTGGCCAGGTGCTTGGTGCTTCCCGGGCCAGGCTGGAAGCAGGGGGTGGGCAGAGGGAACTGCTGCAGCTGGGGGGGCACGGGGATCAGCATGGGGAGGGATGATGTGGAACCGGGGGCCACAGGGAGTGGCAGGTACATGCGCCACTCAGCTGCTTCTCGCTGGTACCAACCCGGCCAGATCCATCTCATCCTGAGCACGAGCTAAAGCTGTGGCTGGACCGGCTTTGCTGTGTGTTGCTTGGGACAGGATGGGACAGGCCCCGCTGGGTTGGCACCAGTGAGGAAAAGTGGTGGCTGAACCTCATGCCACTCGGGACCAGCTTGGCCACAGCTCCCTCCCTCTCT
>NW_017728993.1:31073590-31074498 GCF_001723915.1 Gavialis gangeticus | reverse complement strand
GCCCCCCCCCCCCCCCCCCCCCCCCCCACGGTGCTGGCTTGGTCCGGCCTGAGAGGCATGTGGCAAAGCCGCAGCTTCTGTTTACCTCTACTGGCCGGTCCTAAGCGGTATGCGACTCAGCCGCCACTTCTTTTCACTGGTGCTGACTTGGCTGGGCCTGTCGCATCCTGAGCGGCATGCAGAGAAGCAGTGGCTGGGTTGGTTTTGCTGTGTGCCACTTGGGATGGGCCCAGCCAGGTCAGCACCAGCAAGGAAAAAAGTGGCAGCTGAGCTGTGTGCTGCTTCCCCGCACTGCTTGAGATGGGTTGGCACCGGAGAGTCAAAGCTGTGGCTGAGCCTGTGCCAAGCAGCATGCGAGGAAGGGGCACATGGCTCAGCTGGCTCAACCGCTGCTTCTCCTTGCTGGTGCCGACCTGTCCTGTCCCGTCCCAAGTGGCATGCAGCAAAGCCAGCCCAGCCACTGCTTCCCTGCATGCTGCTCAGAATACAGCAAGCCTGGCCCAGTCGGCATAGCGGAGGAGAAGCGGCAACTGGGCCGTATACTGCTTGGAACTGGATGGGCCAGGCCAGCAGAGATAAGTGCACAGCTTTGTGCAAATGTTCCCAGAGCCCTGAGGGCTCCTGCTGCTTCCTGAGGGACTCTGCCCTACTCGTGCTGTGCACAGAGGCTGAGCTGGGAGCCTCCCAAGCCCAGCATCCTGCCCCTGCCAGGCAGCATCCTCTTGTGGGCAGGGTGGTTGCGCCCCATCCCATGGAGCTGTGTGGGCCAGGCTGGGCTCCACTTCAGGTGTTGCTGGGGGCCCAGCTGTGACCTGAATCTGTGAAGCTCAAGGCAGCCCCCACTTCCCTTCTGCCCCCCCCCCCTTACTTCGGATGTCACCTTCCCAAGGGCCTGGCCAGGCCAGTCT
>NW_017728993.1:31072718-31073579 GCF_001723915.1 Gavialis gangeticus | reverse complement strand
CCCAAACCAGAAGCCTCTGCAGCTTCTGGCCTTGCAACCCTGGAGCAGCTCCCCACCCTCCCTTCATCTGAGTGGAAAGTAAGGTAAGAGTGGATGGGGGTGGGGAAACTTACTGGTGCAAACAGACTAGAGAGGTGCTCCTCCTCATCTGTTTGGCATTGGTAAGGCCACAGCTGGAGTACTGTGTCCAGTTCTAGGCACCGCACTTGAGGAAGGATGTAGATAAGTTTGCAAGAGCACAGAGAAGCCACCCATATGATTACAGGCCTGGAGGATAGGCCCTGTAAGTAGAGACTCCAGAAACTGATTTTGTTCAGTCTGAGCAAGAGAAGACTGAGAGGTGACTTGATAGCTGCCTACAAGTATGTCAAGAGTGAACACCAAGTTCTAGGGGAGCAACTCTTCAGAAAGGCAGCTCCTGGGAGGACGAGGACCAAAAGGCACAAGCTAATTGACAAAAAATTTAGGTTGGACATAAGGAAAAACTTCTTTTCTGTAAAGGTATCTAGAATCTGGAACACACTCCCTGCAGAGGTCGTGCAGTTGCCATCCTTGGAAGTGTTCAACAGGAAGCTGGACAAGCACCTAGTTGAGCTCATCTGAGCCCAATAACCTCCTGCATATGGCAGGGGACCAGACTTAATGATCTTACACCAGGGTAGGCAAAATAGAGGCAGCAGGTTGGAACCAGCCCATTCCATCCAGCCTGTGGGGCCTCTAAAAATTTTAGAAAATTAATTTTTATCTGCCCCATGCTGCCTGTCAAAGATGACAAACAGGTAGTGGCAGTAGGACCCAGTGGCAGTGTGTGGCAGAGCAGCAAGGCCAACCTGGCTCCACCCCACCCCACCCCCAGCCCCT
>NW_017728993.1:31072177-31072386 GCF_001723915.1 Gavialis gangeticus | reverse complement strand
AGCCCCTCACCCCTACACCCTCCCACCCTCAGCCCCAAACCAAAAGTCTCTGCAGTTTCTGGCCTTGCAACCCTGGAGCAGCTCCTCTCCCCTCCCTCCGTCTGAGTGGAAAGTAAGGTAAGGTTGGACGGGGGAGAGGGGAACTGCTGGAACAGCCCAGTGGCTGGGAGCCCCGTGGTGCTTCCTGGGCCAGGCTGGAAGGGGGGGGG
>NW_017728993.1:31065503-31072122 GCF_001723915.1 Gavialis gangeticus | reverse complement strand
CAGTGTGGGGAGGGATGGGGGCCACAGTGAGCAGCACTGCAAGTGGCAAGGCCCACAGGGAGTGGCAGGAGCATGCACTACTCAGCTGCTTCTTCTCACTGGTGCCAACCCAGCTGAGCCTGTCTCATCACAAGCAGCACACAGTGAAGCAGTGGCTGAGCAGGCTTTGCAGTGTGCCACTTGGAACAGGATGGGACAGGCCCAGCTGAGTTAGCACCAGCGAGGAGCAGAGGAGGCTCAGCCAGCTGAGCTACATGCCACTCAGGACCAGGCTGGCCCAGCCTGAGCGGCACATAGCTCAGTTGTGCCTTCCCTTACCTCCACCAGTGTGTCCTGGCTGGTCCCAAGAAGCACACGCCTCAGCCTCTGCTTCTCTTTGCTGGTGCCCTCCCGGCCAGCCCCAGCCTGTCCTGAGTGGCACATGGGAAAGCAACAGCTGGACTGGCTTTGCTGTGTGCTGCTCAAGTTGGGATGGGCCTGGCTGGATCAGCACCAGCAAAGAAAAGTGGCAGTTGAGCCAGCTGAGTCGTGTGCTGCTCAAACCAGCTCAACCACAGCTTCCTCTCCCTGGTGCTGGCCTGGCCTGGCCTGAGAACCATGTGGCAAAGCTGTGGCTTCCATTTACCTCTGCCGACCTGTCCTAGCTGGTGCCAAGTAGCAGATGGCTCAGCTGATTCTTCTCCTCACCAGCACTGACCCGGCTTGGCCCGTCACCTCCCAAGTGACATGCAGGGAAGCAGCAGCTGGGTCAGCTTTGCTACATGCCACTTGGGATGGGATGGGACAGGCCCAGCCAGGTCAGCACCAGTGAGGAGAAGCAGCAGCTGAGCCAGCTGATCTGTGTGCTGCTGCTTCCACGCACTGCTTGGGATGGGATGGGATGGGACAGGACAGGCCCGGCTGGGTTGGCACCAGAAAGGCAAAGTCATGGCTGAGCCTGTGCCGAGCAGCATGCAAGGAAGCAGCACATGGCTCAGCTGGATCAGCTGCCATTCTCCTCACTGGTGCTGATCCAGCCAGGCCCATCCCATCCTAAGCGGCACACAGCAAAGCCAACCCAGCTGCTGCTTCCCTGCATGCTGCTCGGAATGTGACAGGTTCAGCCGAGTCAGCACTGGCAAGGAAAAGCAGCGACTGAGACATGTGCCACTTGGGACTGGATAGATCAGGCCAGTGGAGGTAAGTGTGCAGCTTTGCGCAGCTGTTCCCAGAGCCCCATGTCCGAGCATGCACCCCCAGCATGCACAGAGGCTGAGCTAGGAGCCCCCCAAGCTCAGTGTCCTGCCCCTGCCAGGCAGCATTGTCTCACAGGCAGGGCCCAGCTGTGAACCAAGTCTGCAGAGCTCTGGAGCAACCTCCATTCCCCTCCCAACCCCCCCTCTCCTCCAGTTGCCACCTTCCCAAGAGCCTGGCTGGGCCAGCCTACCTGCAGTGCCTCCCCCTGCACCTGCTTCTCCCCATGCTTCTCTCCCTCTCTCTCTTTCTCTCTCCCTCCTTCCTTCCCTATCTCTTCCCTCTCTCTTCCCTCTCTCCTCTCCCCTCACTCTTCCCCCTCTATGAAGTTTTATTTATTGTCACCAGGTTTAGAATCTTTAGAAGACCTGGTATTTACCATAAAAAGAAATGTTTATGATTATTAACTAGATTAATATGCAGTGCATCCTGCCATATACCCCCCACCCAAGTTTTGTTTTTTTGGCATGCTGGCACTCCAGCACCTTACAAGGTAGACATTGTGGGTTTTTTGGCACTCCGGCCAAAAAATATTGCCTACCTCTGATGCAGACCATGTGACAGAGTCTAACGTCCAGTTCCAAGGCCATACTACCCCCTCCCAAAAGGAGTACTTCTGGGAGCAAAGGGAGGGACTTCTGGTGGCAAAGAGCAGGGGTTAGGGGGTGGGACTTCTAGGCATAAGATGGTGACGAGGAGGTGAGGTAACTGTCAAGGGGCATAACTACACATATGACCCTCAACAGCTCACCAAAATTTGTGAAGAGACCCTCCAGCCAAAATAATTGGCCGCCCCTGATCTTACAGGTCCCTTCTGGTCCTTTGATTTTATGATTCTATTTCCCTAGAAACTATGGGTGCATACACACATACTGAGTCAACTTAAAATAAGGTGACTTAAGTCAACTTAGTTTAGTTAAGCCATGCTGGAGTGTACAGACATACAGCTCCTTGATGTGGTGGCAGCCATCCTGGAAGCGAAGTCAGCTAATAAAATTAAAGCTAATACATCTTAGAGGTGTATTATCTTGTGCCGCATACAACTTGACTCTGTTCCACATACGTGTGTAGTCTCTGGCAGGTAAGTCAACTTAAAAAACTTAAGCCAGCTTAACTCTTAGAAGATTAGTGTATGTCTACACACCCTACAGGGCCAATACCAATTTGAGATGTTAAGATGGAACTCAAACTATGCAAAGCTAATTTTTAATTCAAGTGGGAATCTGATTTCATAAATAATATTCTGGAGGATGTCCATCTCCCATGAAAACTCTCTGAACATGCAGAATATATTGCTGTAGTTCATTTCAGTCACTGGGTGCTTGAGTTTTTGCCCTTCATATCCCTTAGAGCCAATGAAGTCTAGAAAGCCAAAGAACTCTTTTTGGGCCATTCCCTCTTATTTGGATCAAGTCTTGCAGAATGCCACTGACATCCAACTCTTCTCACCCTTTCCTGTCAGTACCTGCATATTCTCAAAATGTCCATACCTGGCCTAAATGTTTTAACTCCATGTTGCCTAGTGATAAAGCAAAATGCCTGTTATGACATTACATTTTACTAGTGTAAGTGATGGAAAACTGGTCTGTACCTGTAACAGCACAAAAGTTTGGCACATACAGACTGGTTTGAAAATGGCAAAACCAGGCTAAGATATGCCCCCTCTGCCTCCCCCCCCCACACACAAGGGAAAATGTGTGTTCTGTTCATTACCAATCTAAACTTTGTGCTTTTCTGTAAGCAGTGCAACTTAAATCAATTCTGCTTTGGGCCTTCTACCTCCCAAGTCTGGGGGGTACCAGATCCCCACCCATCAGCGGAGTCCCCCATCAGCCAATCACTGAGCCAGTGGCAAAAAATGGTTTCACAGTTGGGTTTGTGAACTGTGCACCCAGGGGGTGATCTCAGGGCATACATGTGCACACACGTGTACCCCCTATACATCACCAATGTGCCAAACTGTGAAGGAAATCCTGGCACCATTCAAGTTAATGAGACATGTAGCATTGGCTTTGATGGGGCCATGGTTTTTCTCACATTTGGAGGTGATGCCACAAACTTCTAGCAATAAGGCTTGCCACCAGTGCCTTGTTAGCCAAGCTAGAAATTGAGTTTTCCACTTATCAACTTCTGTCCACATAAAGCACATACAAACTGCAGTCATTTAAATTCAAGCTGTATAATTGGCCTGCTGGGAGGGGCCATGAGTTGAAATGCAAATTATTTTTGAGGGTGGGTTTTTTATGTTGTTGGCATTTGGATGAGCAGTATAGTCACTGTCACTCTCACCTGAGTGAAACTAGCTTGAGTGCAGTAGTTGAGTGTACTAACTGGAGTTGCCCAATGGAGTGACAATAAAATTCAAGATTATTGAAAGGTGGCCATGAATGGGCAGGAAGGTGGGTTTTGAAAAAGCAACCATAACACAGCCCCACCACCAAAGTCCCAAATCCTGTTGTTTATTCCCTAAGGGGGAGGGTAAAAAAGAAGAGGGAATGACAAACACTGTAAAAAAACACATACCTCCTATGTTTGGCTTGATAGATAACGGTTTATGTAGAACAATTTAGGTTCCTCTTGGTGTCTATATAATCATACAAGGAGCCTATGCAACATTAAATCCAACCTCTGTGCTTCAAAATTTGCTTTAGATGCTGTTCATAAACAACAAACTAATTCATCTGCAACTGCATTTTTGGGATAACTGCCGTCTAAGTACCGTAAACCAGCCCAAAGTATTACGGTCTTTAGGAGCGTGGACAAAATTTATATATGGATTTGTTACATCTTCCAATCCGTCCAAGTACTCTCTTTCAAATCATCTTCAAATCATGTCACATATGATAATCTCCTTGCTAGTATAATGTGTGGTACTTGACACATGATAAAACTTCTCTTTCACAGCTAAGTAAATTGTAAATAATCATTCTCTCTCTCTTCTATATAACAGGATATAGTCCCCAGCTGAATACATAGGATGTCATACAATCTTAGTGTTCTGCTGTTGTCGCAAAGTACTGTGCTCTTGGGGCTCACACTGTCAGCAAGAAACTTCAGTTGAATTACATTATTGAATTCAATCAGGGACTATATTTTTTCTGCCCAGAAACTGACACATGTTGAAAAGGTGCAATTTACATCCATAGAAACACTAGTAAAGTGTATGTTTTATTACTGCTGCCAATGTAAATTTGGACACCTGAAAGAAATGTCTACAGAAAACAGGTCAAAGCAGACTAAGTTTCATTCAATGTCTACTTTTACAAATTTGTGTTACAGCAGTGTTGGGCAGGGTTTTTATTTTCCAGTCAGTCCTCAGTGTTACAAGACTTCCCCACACTCAACATTAATGCAAAATACATTATCCACTTGCTACCTAATATTTGTCCCTAGATACTTGATTTTGGAAAAGTGCCCAATATTACACCCAGAGCTTAAAGACATGCAAACACAAGAAGCACCTTCCGAACCTGTGGGTAGTTCAACTACTTCACTGCTTTTAGGCATTTTAATTTGCCAAGTAATCAGCAGCAGAGGTAAGAATAAACCAAAGCTCCCTGATCTACTGTAAATGCTAAATAGCACTGCCTCACTTAAAATTAGTTTGAAAGATGGTGGGGTGGAGGGTGTTATAAAACAGGTTATACCACCACTAAGGAAAATATTTTGTGTTTGCTTCACATCTGTTCACAAGTTATGTTGACTGGGAAAAATCCTTGTCCTCTTATACCTATACTTTCTTCCCCTGCTTCTGCTCTCCATCTTGGATGAACCCAGTGTCTGGTTAACTTTTAGGGATAACTCTACAGCGGTCAGATAGAAAATTGCCTTTTTCAAGTTCTTGGAAAATTAATGAAAGCATTCTGCAGTCTCTGAAACTGTGATGGTATTTTGACTATTTTTATATCATGCTTTTCTTTTGAATACTCATGGCTTTGATTTTGGCACTGACGGAAAAAAATACGCTTTATAGGTCTCCAGATCCCATGTCTCTAAATTGCACTTTCTGAAAAACTGGCAATTTCTGCGCAGAACATAGAGATTGAATACAATGCTATAACTCAGTTTTGGTTTTCTGCTGATGACATAAACCACAAGAGCCTGTTGGTTTATGAACAGCAGCAGCAACAGTACAAAAAGACTGAATTACTGCCTGTATATTTGATTAGAGATAAATTGCTGTTGTCCGCAGGCCAAAGACAATATTTGCTTCTCTTTTCCAATTTAATTGTAAACAAGCAAATATAGACTACTTAAAAGCATAAGAAATGAGTTATGTAAAAAGAAAAAAAATCATAAGTGCTAATTAAGCTTTTAAAAAAGTTGGCAACTCACCTAAACCCAGACTGTAAGCATTCTAGATATAGAGATAGTCAGACAAATAGCATTTTCAATATCTGATATACATCAGTGCCATTATGTCACATATTGTATTATCTCCCTAAGTGCTCACTCCTCCATCAGAGAGTGGCATCTCTAAGGGAAGACTCTCACTACTGACTAACAGTATATAATGTGTGTTATGATATCTCTTCCTTCTAAATATCTTTGAAACAGCTGGCAACATCACAGTAGAGCTAACTGAAATTATAGCCATCTTTTTTATCTGTGTGTAGTGACATAATATAGCATTTCCTAGGGAATGGGTGTTCTGCAGAAGGTTCTTTAACAGCTCCTCTGTGGCTCTGTGCACCTGCAACTGGCAGGGGATAAGTGCTACTTAGCAAACACAGCCAACCTCCTAACCCTATGGATCCATCAAGCCTCCTTGTAGTAGACACAAAGATAATGGTTTCTACTATTTCCAGTGGCTTGCCCAGGCCATAAAATTTTTGGCTAAGCTGGGTTCTTTCTTTGAAATAGTTAGTACAAGAAGAGATCAAAAAGTAGTCTTTACAGAAATAAATCTACTGGCAACATGTAGGTAGGAAGATCAATTATATAATGTATACCAGGGATTGTCAACCAGAGGTATGCAAGAAGGCCCTAGGGGGTATATGCTGGCAGGCAGGGATGGAGCACCACCACGCACCATCTCACACTGTTGCACTGGCGCCACCTGCTTAGCTGGATGTGGAGGGGAGGGGAGGCTTACATGCAGTGGCTCCTGCTGCTGCTCCACATTCTGCCACATGCCACCCCTTACCCCCGCTCCGCTTCTGGCTGTGTGCCCCCTGCTGCCCTCTTCATATCCAGCCACCAGAGGTACACTTATCCAAAAAGTCTGAAAACCCCTAATATATATAAAACAGTCCATCTAGATATTTAATGACTAGGGCTGTGCAAAGCTTTGGGTGGTGATTCAATTTGGAGGAGATTTGGCCCAATTCGGTGGCCAAACCTCCAAATCTGAATCAAATCAGGGGACCAATCTTAGGAAAAGATG
>NW_017728993.1:31054847-31060503 GCF_001723915.1 Gavialis gangeticus | reverse complement strand
TCAGGCAGTCCCCAGTGGCTGCAGCAGGGAGCTGCAGCTGACTTCGAGCCGGTAAGTACTAGGGGCAGGGGAGCGGGGGCTGGAGGAGGGGACCATGGGGTGCAGAGCCCCCATGCAGTGTGGGGTAGTGGGAGGCAGCAGGGATTATGGTGAGTCTGGGGTTTTCTTGTTTTGTTTTGTTTTTCTTAAAGGGCTGGACCTGGTTCAGGTGGGGCACCTGTGGAGGGGCTGGGGGAGTGAAGGGGGGTTAGGGGACTCATGCAGAGCCCCCCCATGCAGAGTGGGCAGTGAGGGGGGCAGCGAGGATCACCCCTCCACCCAGCTGTGCCTGGTGAGTCAAGGCTTTTTTTTTAACAATGCCAGGAGCTGGGGCCGGGTGGGGCAGCCATTGCTGGCTGGGGGGATGGGTCTGGCTGATTTGGAGATTCGGCAGCAGCCAAATCTCTGAATCAGATTCTACTGAATTGAATCGGGACTGTGTTTTGAATCACCAAGTTGAATCACTGTCCCCCAAATTGGCTGAATATGAATCCGAAGCAAATACTACCCGCTTGGCACAGGCCTATTAATGACCATATGAATATAACCATCATGTGTAATCATTTATCTGTTCATATATATAATAGGTTTTAGTATAATATTTCATGTTCTGTGGTCAATCATGTTACAAACTTGTTTAAAATGTAATGGTTTCTGTTCCATGATATAGAAAGACTTAAAAACTAATAAGCTATATAGCAAATTGCTGAACACAGTCCCAAACTCCTAATCCATCTAGGAAATATTTTATAGATTATTTCATTTCATTTATTTTTTTTAATTAATTCACTTTTTAATATATAGCTATAGATATAGATACATATCTATTTTAGCAGAAATGAGAACTTTGGGCGCATCCACACGAGTGGGCACATGCTTCTTGCAGTATCCCAAACCAGTGTGAGACACTGCAAGAGGCACACTGCTAATGAAAAAATGTTCACTGCACTGAGTATATGCAGCACAAGTTCAAAATTTGATATCTGGATATCCAGGTATCAAAAAAAACCCCAAAGAAAACCACAGGGGAAAAAACAGGGCAGGTCTGAGACCATGCCCTGAGGAAACCTGGAAGCCAGTCTGCCAGAGAAATGCTCTGGTTTCTGGCCAGAGCATCTATATGTGTTTCTGCTGCCCCGGTGCATGCAGGGCATGCACCCTTAGCATGCTGGGGCAAGCAGGAGCATTGCAAGGATCCGACATGACTGTGACCTGGGCATTGTCAGGGGTAAGTAGGGATTGGGGAGATGGCAAGGGGACCCATGGCCCCCCTTCTTGTGGAGGGGAGATTGTGGCTGTGGGGGAATGGCTGTTCTTGTGGGTGGGGCATTGTGGGAGTGGGCCATGTGTTGTAGGGGCTGGTCGGGGGGCATGGGTCTGCCACAGGGCCCACTTCCCCCCTGGCGGCAGCAGCAGCAGTTGTGGGATGCTCAGGGCCCAATGGTACTGAGGCCCACCCATGGCACAGCGCAGCCCTGATCACCTCAGAGCAACACATCACCTGTGCCACTTGGCGCAGCTGTGACTTGATTTGGCATGGCACCACACAAGGCTGTTCACCTTTCTGCAGCTCTAGGCCACTCAGACTGCTCAGGGCTGGCACCCAGGACCCAGCTGGAGGTGGCTGACCTCCTGGCCACTTGGGGCCATGAGGACTTGCTTTGACAGTTTGAAGCAGGCCACCACACTGAGAACGTCTGGGTGATAGCTACCCAGATGGCAGAGCAGTGGCACACATGGTAGTACTTCCACTCAAAGGACAGCTGTACAGCCGCAGCCCACTGACAACTGGCACAGAGGTGCAGATGCCTTTCCTGTGGCTGCGCAGTCCCCATATGGGCCTGACAGGCATGCAGTCTTGGAGCCACATGTTGTTGCAGGTGGCAGCAGGTCATAGCCAGGCAGCAGCCACCACTACCAGACTGCTGCTGTGGGTAAAGGGTGCAAGGAACTCTCAGTTAGGGCTGCTTCCACAATCCAGATGGCACAAGGACTAGTGTCCCCACATACCAATTGGCCAGGTCCCAGAAGCTTCTGTCTATTTGTCTCATTCAGTTACTGTGGCACCTAAGGCCCACCCAACTAACTAGTACCCCCTACTTCATGGGGGCTAATGGATGAATGAAATAACAAAATTCTGGGAACAACAAAGGCAAAAAATAGGATGGGGGTGTCATGTGGGTCAAGGGGTCAAAATGTGAAAATGGATGCCTCTGAGGGGGACACCAAGCAGAGCCCCCCTAGACAATGCCCACCTGCCCTCAAAGGCACCCAAGGAGCCAGTGGATGCCACCCAGTGGTGCTCCTCTTTGAGGCGTGTGCAGACCAGTGAGAGGAAAGTGGCTCCACAGTCCCCAGGCACCTTCCCGGCCAGAGCTTCGTTCCTGGTCATGTACAGGGCCCACTTGGCCAGGGCCAGGAGGAGGTTGACCAAAGGGGCCATGGATGGAGTGTCCAAAAATACAAAGGTGGTGGGTGAAGTTCATCTAGAACCTCAGGACCAGGCTCCAGAGGTGGAGGTGGAGGGGCTGCATCCTGGCACACTCAAGCATCATGTGCACCAGAATCTGCCTCTGCCTGCAAAAGGGGTAGGAGACGGGGGTGTCTGTCAAGCTTGCTACATACACAACAGTGACAATGGCTCCATGGAGGAGCCACCTGCTCAGGTCCCCAGTGGCTCATGGGGTGAGGGTTGAGTATAGGCTTGCCAAGCAGGTCCTGTCACTTGATGTCTAGGCATGGTGGATTGTGTGACACATAAGCGTGTAGAGGTGGCAACAATAAGCGGTGAAGAAATGGACCAGTTTGGTGTCCTCCAGCCATCTCAGGTGGGGGAGCAGGGAGCGCCAGGAGGCCAGGTGAGGTGCTGACCCCATGACAAACTCTAGTGGGATGGAGGACATGGGTGGGGGGGCGGGGAGCAGACTGCCATCACACAGGACCTGGTCAACAAAGGCAAAGGAGGTAAGGCAGCTTTCACGTCGTCGACTAGGCTGCAGGTCTCACGTGTTGTGTGTAAACCCATGCACCATGCCAGTGCAGCAGGGTCCACCCACACCCACCTGTCATACTCCAGGAGATCTTCAATATAGGTGACACTACCAGGACCAGCCTCTGTTGCAACCAGGGTGCCTCTGCCTTCTGTACCTCCACCTGGGGGTTCTAGAGGAGGGGCTTGATGAGCAGGTTGGAACCCTGGGCAAGTGTTGCAGGGACCTGGAGGCAGAGACCAGCCTCCAAGCCTGGAGGATGTCTTGGTAGAACTCTAGCAGCCCTTGCAGATCATGCAGGGAGAAGCCCCACAGGCCAAGGAGCTGCCAGTTATATCAGAGCCCCCTGAAGTAGCAGAGGAAAGTGCACCCCAGGTGATCCTATGCCACGTGGCTACCAACACTATAAGCAGTCACTGCAGGCCCTGAAGGTGGAACGTCAAGGCCTGGCTGCACAGGCAAACCAGGCCCTGGCCACCCTCCTGCAAGGGGAGGTTCAGGACCTCTGCAGCAACCCAGTGCCATCCTGGCCAGCAAAACTTCAGCACCCATCTCTGGAGCCTGGCCAGGAGCTCAAGGGGCACTGGCAGGGTATGGAAGCAGTGCCAGAGCATGGCTAGGGGCAGGTTTGGGGTGTGGGGAAGTTGCAGCAGGGGCATGGCTAGGGGTGGGTAGGTGCCCTACTCACTCTCTCCCCTCAGCTGCTGCCTCCTTCCCTGAGACTCTGCCAAACTTGGTTGGGGGTGGGGTCCCTTGAGCTCACTGGGAGGCTGGGTGTAGTGGCTGGGGTGTTAGGGAGTCCTGGGGGGCGAGGGACACCAGTGTCAGGGGCACCCCTCTCACCAGTGGGACCCACAGATGCTTTCCCTGCCTAGCCCATGGGGCACTCATGATGCAAGTTCCTGGGGTATAGCACAGGAAGCACTGCAGGTCCCCCACACGTATAAAACACCCTCACCAGGGCTCCCTGAAAAATAATCTGATGGCAACCCTCCACCTCCAGCCGCACCCCTGCTGCCAGCTGGATCATGACCTGGCGGCAGAAAAAGCACACATGGTGGAGGCCGGGTTCTTGGCACCACAGCGAGAGGGCTACCACCAGGGAGGTAACCCTCCACAGGGTTTGGAGCTGGGGGAGTAGAGCCCAATTAGGGATATAGGGTGGGACAGAGATGAGGACCACCTGGGTCCCTAGGTCTTCTAGGGGCTGGAGGGGGATGTACTTGCCCTCCACCATGGCAACCTTTGTTGTGATGGCCTCCAAGGCAAGGGGAAAAACAACCCCTTGCCATGAAAGTGGGAGTCCACCACGATCTTGGGGGCCCCCACCACCCAAGCCAGGTTCTGCACCCAGGTCTCAAAGTACAGGTTCTCTGGCTTGGGTAGTTCACCCTGAGTGACAAGCCGAGCAGCCCAGAGCTGCCCAAAAGCATACGGCCCTGTGCAGTATGGCACAGTCAGCACTGGGTGCCAGGCAGTTGGATCTGAGTCACACTGCTCCACACCGCACATGGGGGGCAGGGCCAGGAGCCCCCAAGCACCCCAATGGCTGCTGCTGCTGCTGCTGTTGCAGGTGAGCTGTGGGCTGTGAGGGGGGGCATGTGGGCCCTGCAGGGGGTGGCCAGGGGCCCTGCACCTCCTGAGCTGTCCCCCCCAGGATTCTCCACACCCTCACAGCCCTTCCCCCTACTTACCTGGAATGGAGCCTGGGTCCAGGTCTCTGAAGCATGCACCTCTCCTTACCCCATATGTGGAGGTAGTGTGGAGCAGCAGCAGGGCAAGGGACACACATAGAGTTGTTCTAGTCAGCTACCAGAGTGTCTCTTTGGAGGACCCAAGCCTCCTGTTGCCTCAGGGCATGCCTACCCTGTTTTTTTTCTGTTGTTTTTTTTTTAAATTAATACCTGGATCTCCAGGTATCAAATTTTGCACCCGCACTGAAAATACGCAGCATGAGGAATGTTTTTTTCTTCCCAGTGTGCCTCTTGCCACATCTCAAACTGCTTTGAGCTGTGGCAAGAGCCCCATGCAGGATCATCTGGATGTTCCCATTGGGCATGTCTAGATGAGAATGCATGTGCCTCTTGCCCCATGTCAAACCCCTTTGAGATGGGGCAAGAGGCACTTGGGGGAATGAAAAAATGTTCCCTGTGCTGCAAACTTGCAGTGCAGGGAGTAAATTAGACCCCTGCATATCCAGGGGTCTAAAAAAAATGGAGTTAAAAAAAGTGGGGCAGGGTATGTTCCTGGACCATGCCCTGAGGCAACAAGAGGCTGGGTCCTCCACAGAAATGCTCTGGCTGCCAAAGTGTCTCTGTGGTTGTCCCATGCTCTGGTGCTGAAGAACACTGCCTACCAGGCAGCTAATTCAAAACCAGGGCTCCAGTGCCTGTAAGTAAGGAGTCAGGGGGCTGGAGGAGGGGGCAGGGGACCATGGACAGGACCTCTGCGGGGACCCCCCCCATCCCTGCCCACTCCCTGAGCCCCTCCCAGCCCTGTCCTGCCCAGCCTCACCTCCCCAGCCTCCCTGAGTCCCCCAATCCTTTTCCTGCCAGCCCTATCTGCCCCAGCCTCACAGACCCCCCCGATCCCGTTCCTGCCCTGCTCCACCCCCCTTCCAGCTCCCC
>NW_017728993.1:31046587-31049847 GCF_001723915.1 Gavialis gangeticus | reverse complement strand
CCCCCCTTCCAGCTCCCCAGCCCCCCCGATCCTTTTCCTCCCCAGTGCCTCCCAACCCCCTGAGACCCTCAATTCTTTTCCTGTGTGGGGGCCATAGCCCCTGTCCCTAGCTGAGCCCAGCTCCTCACTGTAGATATATCAATAAAACATTGTCCAACTGATCACTGTCTCTGTTTCACTCTCTCTTTCTCTCTCTCTCTTTATAGTGGTCTTTTGTTTTAATTGTGGAAGAACATGGATTTAGGGGTATTTTAGAGAGTGACTTTGGGATTTTTTTAATCAGGGATTTTTCAGTTTTCAAATAGGGAACACCAGAATTCCTGCTAGGGAGGCCAGTGGCAGAACCATGCCTGCTTAGAGCTGGCACCTTGGACCCAGCTGACTGTGGCTGACCTCCTGGCCAAATGGGGCCAGGAAGACATGCTTTGATAGTTCAAAGCAGTCCACGACACCTGGAACATCTTCCGGGTGATACCTGCCTAGATGTCCGGGCAGGGGGCACACATGGCACTAGTGCCACACAGAGGCCAACTTTGCAGCCACAGCCCACTGGCAGCTGGCCCAGAGGGTGAGATGCCTTTACTGGCTGTGTAGTCCCCATCTGGGTCTGACAGGTGCACAGCAGGTCACAGCCAGGCAGCATCCCCCACAGCCAGACTGCTGCACAGTGAGTAAAGGGTGCAGGGAACTCTCAGGGCTGCTTCAGCAGTCCAGCTGGCACAAGGGGTAGTGTCCCCAGGTACTGACCAGACCCCAGAGCAAGTAGCCTTGAATTACTTGCCAGGGCATCTTTTTGTACTGATGGGGCCAGGACAGGACAGCTTTTTATACTGCTGGGTACAGCACAGGTACTGGCCCCAGCCTCTAGCTCCCCCTGGCGGCAGATCTGGGATGAGCCAGGCAAGGTTATTTTGCCCCAAGTGGCACAAGTAGCTGCACAATGAAATGCATGTCCAAGAAAAGGCAAAAAGCCCTGGCTCAAATTTGCACTGCTTCTATCTGAGTAGCTGCAAGCACACATGCTTGCATGTGTGGACACGCCCATGAAGTGCAAAAAGAGAAATATAGAGAAATAAATAAAATCATTAAAAATATTTGGGTACATGACTTAAAACAAATTATATTTATTCTATAAAGCTTTTACAGCAGATGTTTAAAACATTCCATGCTTATCATGAGTGAAGTAAATAGAGAGCAAACTGAACTGGAAAGATAAAGTTGTCATTTCAGACTGCTGACCATCAAAAAATCCAAATCAAAATGAACCCCATTTATGGGACAATTTACAGTTTATAATTGCAAAAAGTTTAGCTAGTATAAATTTGACATGGAAATCCATGCCAAACAAAACAGACCATTTCTTTTTGCCTTAAAGCTTGTGATATTCTCCAGATTTGTTTTAGATCATTGCTAATGAAGCAGTGTGTCTTTGGTTCCTGTTTAATAGCTTGCTAGACTATATAATACAGAGAAGAAAGCAATTATATATTATTGGCTTAATCCTTTAAGGTCCTAAGTGCCCTTGAATACAATGATGTGTGTGAGAGCTAAAAGTACTCAACATTTTGCAGGATTAGGACCATGATACTGAAGAAAAACAGAATTACTGTAATGTTTATAGGAAACATTTTTCTCCAAGGAAGAAGAAGCTCTTACAATTTTTTCTATCTGTACCAACACCCGGGATCTGACCTCAGTGGATTTTTCTTCAGAGCTCTGTCTCTTTGTTCTCAGAGTAACTTCCCTCTACCTCTGTGTCCTCAGTTCAATCTCAATCACTGTCTAATCCATCTCCTGTCTCATTTACCACAAGATTCATCTCTCTGCTTGGCTAGAGAGCCAGAGGGGTCATGCCTGCTTTATTTAGGGCAGCACTGGGCTACATGGTAAGTAGGCCTCTGGACATTAGAATACCAAACTTCATATTTCTTTTCTCCAGGGGCAGATCCATGTGTGTGTGGGGGGGGGGGGGGGTTGCAGTGATGCAGCCAAACTGCCTTGTAGAATAGTTGCAGGAGAAGCAGCTGAAGACTTTTAGAGCCTGAAGCTAGTAAGAATCCCCTTCCTTTCCCCTCCATGCCTGGGGCACATTCATTCCCCACCTCCCCCACGCACCACTGCCACTTTCCCCATCGCCTCCAGCTGCCCTGGGGGGCCCTTCAGAGCCATGCTTGTCCCACTCCAGCAGGGTTGCATGGGGAGCTGGGCTCAGCTAGGGAAAGTGATGGCAATGGCAAACCAGTTTCTCCTTCCTGCCTGGTCCCCCTGGGTCCTCGTGGGTCCAGCTCAGGATCAGGTGCAGGGAGGGGGAACCTGCCCACTGCTGGTGCTGCTGTCCTACAGCTGATCCCATGGCAGATCTACTTCCCCTGTTGGGGAGGGAGCTAGGAGCAGTATTGCAGCCACCCCTGCAGTACCACACCCCTTTTACAAAATCCTCAATCCATCCATGCCTCTCTCCCTTGATCTCACAAAGCCTCTTGGGCTTAGTCTCCTAGGGACACAGGACAGAGCTGGAGCCAGGTATTCCCTGGAGAAACATTTGTGCCTGTTTTATGACTCCTTTGCATAAATCTAGTTGACCCAAAGGTATTGTCCTCTGCTCCTGTGAAAGCCACTGAGACAAGGCAGTGAATCTATACAGAAGGATATCTCCACCTCTGCTCCTGAGATCCCTACATCTGGCAAGTTTGAGAACAGAGGCAGAGGCACTCTCAGGAAAGTTTCACTGCCTCATTCCAATGTTGACATAGGCAGAATAGGAGCAGGTCACTGGGAATGCTTCTTGGGAGCTCTCTGAGGGGTACTGTGGAAGTAGTATACACATCATTGGATGCAAGGGTGGCAGTGGATATAGTTTTCCTAGACTTCAGGAAGGCTTTTCATACTGTCTCTCACCCCATTCTCATTAGGAAGCTGGGGGACTGTGGCGTAGACACCAATACAGTCCAATGGGTCACCAATTGGTTAGAGAGTCGCACCCAGAGGGTGGTAGTGGATGGGTCCTTCTCGGCCTGGAAGGACGTGGGAAGTGGGGTCCCACAGGGCTCGGTCCTTGGGCCTGCACTGTTCAACATCTTCATCAGTGACTTGGATGAGGAGGTGCAAAGCACCCTGTTCAAGTTTGCTGATGACACTAAGATGTGGGGGGATGTGGGCACAATAGAGGGGAGCAACAGGCTACAGTTGGACCTAGATAGGTTACAAGGATGGGCAGAGGAGAATAGGATGGGGTTTAACACAGACAAGTGTAAGGTGAT
>NW_017728993.1:31037500-31046360 GCF_001723915.1 Gavialis gangeticus | reverse complement strand
TTCCAAGTGAGGTGGTGCAGGCTCCCACCCTGGGGGTTTTTAAGAGGAGGTTGGATGACCACCTTACTGGGGTCATTTGACCCCAGTGCTCTTCCTGCCATGGCAGGGGGTCGGACTAGATGATCTGCTCAGGTCCCTTCCGACCCTAGAAACTATGAAACTATGAAACATGCCCAAGGGGCCCCATAAAACATGAACAATTGAACTTACTTTCTCCATGACCCATGACTATCTTTTGTCAGTTTATCTCCTTCAACTTCAATCCATAACTGCTCAGACAGATATACTTTATCTCCAGCTGAAATACTTCTCCCCAGCACATCTGTACTGTCAAGTTCAGTGAGATTCCGTTTCAGTCCGTACCCAGAATTTTGTGGCCAGAACATTTATTTAATTAATACTTTTAATTATTTATTCATAAAAAAGAAAAGGAAATGGTTTCTTCAGTATATTTGCTTTCTCTAGGCTAAGACAAAAGATGTTTTAAAAATACTATTACTGAACATGTTATTTAATTTCTATGTTGTAAGGCTGCTGTGTTGTGTTTTAACATGCTAGCTACTTGAGGTGAACCCTGGATTCTGCTGAGAGCTTGGCTGTTATTAAAATGTTCCAAGTGTGAATTCATTGTAACTGAAGGAGTAATGTCATCTTTGCATAGCCTGAAACACTAATTTGAGAAGTGTGAAATATATTTTATCATTTCAATGAGATCATAATATGGACCCCAATGATTAAATGATTTTTTTGATGATCAATTGAGCAGAAACATTAAGCTAATGTGTTTGTTCAAACATCTCAAAACTTCCTCTGTGCCTTCTCAGTTAACAAAACCTTAACTAATTCTAATTAATAAATCTTTTTCCTACTAATTTCTATGATGTGCTTCTGTGGATTCAGAACAAAATTCCACACTATGTTGTGGACTGAGCTGGTTGAATTATTGCTTCCCAATAAAAAATTCATTTGTTGTAATTCACCTGATACTCCTGCACCATTTATCTTCACTACTGGTCCCTTAATTACTACTGGGCACTTTCTACACGATTTAGATCAGGCTTGCTTTAGAGTATACAGAAATTGTTATTACAAAGGAATAAAAGAGAAATGGAGCATTCACATCTGAAGTACACTTGCCCTGTTACTAAGAAGCAGAGCATCCCCTTTAAGACCAGAGTCTTCTGAGCACAGCCTGCTAGCAGAGCAGGGGTTAAGGTAACCCTGCAGACCGGTCACCTGTCTGGGGCAATCACATGACTGTGTGGGAGTTCAGGCCAGGCCTATATAAGGCTTTAAATTGGCTGTTTCCAATGAGCTCAT
The DNA here is from genome assembly GCF_001723915.1 of Gavialis gangeticus. Classification (NCBI taxonomy): domain Eukaryota; kingdom Metazoa; phylum Chordata; order Crocodylia; family Gavialidae; genus Gavialis; species Gavialis gangeticus. The sequence continues at coordinate 31,045,040 of NW_017728993.1, read as the reverse complement.
TTTTGCTGTTACAGCTAAACAGGGGAGGGGTGGCTAACCCAGGGCATGGCTGGAAGTGGACTCCTGAAGACTCTAAGAAACTGTGAAGTAGCCCTGCCAGTGAGAGCACCCGGCTGAGTGACCTAGAGATGTGGAGCCAGGGGTAAGAAGGCTAATTGCCTCTATTATTTTTTTGCTTTGTTGTAGCCTTAGTATTCATGTTGAAGTTTAATCTGGTGGTTTTTTTGCTGAGTCTGTAGGGGAGGTAGGGGCCTCATTAGCATCTGCAGGGGCACAGATCCCAGGCCTGGATAGCCTGGAGGCAAGAGTCATATTGATTAAAGCTAATGCCTCAAAGCTATGCCCAACATAGTGGGTCTGAACTGAGCAGTTTAGTGATATAAAAAAGGGTGGAAGCTGCATTGGCTGAGACCCCCAACAGAGTGAGCAGAAGATGCAAATGATACTTGTGAGGCATGTGGCATGATAAAGAGAGGTTGCAGTCATGCAAGTAGTGCTCAAGGCAGAAGCTCATCACCTCTAGGTGTTTATGAGCATAAACCATATCTGGGAAGCCCTGGAGCAGCATCCTTTTCAAGAACCAAAGAAATATCAAGACATAGCAGGCAAGTGCAGAGGAGTCTGTTCCCAGAAGAAAATTCAAATATAAAGGGAATCAAGGGTGCCCGCAGGTATCTTCCAAATGCCGCTGAGTATGACACCCTGTTACAGTAGTTTGCTAGAGATTTTCAAAGACACAGAAGGCACTTAGGTGCCTACTCCCTTCAAAAGTCAATGGGAACTTGGGTACTTTAATTTTTTTCTTTATTTTTTTTACTTGTATCACTGTAACAGCAAGAAGCCCTTATCATGGACTACTTATTAGGTTAGGTAATATACAGACATAAAACATCAAAATGAGCTCATTGGAAAGAGGAATACAAAGAAACAGTGAGGCAACACTAACCAACAGAGTCAGCTTTGATCTGAGCAGACTAGCAGCTTGACCTCTGTCAAATGTTTTATAAGGTCGTGGAAAAGAAGGGTATTTAGGTGGGTTTAAAAGGAAGATTATGAGAGAGCTTTGTTTACATGGGCAGGAAGCACCTTCAAAGCACAAGGAGCAACAAAACAGAAAACACAAGAGTTTTTGCTTAAAAACATAATAAGAGGAAAGTGGAAGGTGTACAACAGAATCAGATTCACCACAGACCTTCATGTTTTATGAAGGGGCACATCCTTCTTTGGATCTCTTGAGTATATTTTAACAACCCGTGTAGCAGCAGGACATTGGCTGTGATAGTGCCACTGCTTTACCAGTGGCAGGTTAGGGTGTTAAGTCTTGTAGTTTTGTCAGGGTTGACTGTGTAGTAGGACTGTGCAAGGCTTCAGATCTGGAGAAGCTTTGGATGCTTCGGGGTCCAAAGCAGCACATCCAGGTCAAAGCGCTGGCCTTGTTCGGCTTCCCGAAGTGGTTCGAAGCCACCTCTGAGATCTGGCCATAGGGTATAATGGGGAAACAATAAAATACCCATAACTTTATTGTTTTTTGTCCAATTTGGATGAAATTTTCAGATATGGTAGATTCTGCAGAGGGAATAATGCCTGACAAGCTTCAAGATGATCGGTATAGGGGTTTGGGGGGAACAGCACCCCATATTCTTGAAGCAGAACTCATGTCACGTCTAGGCGTTACAACATAGTGGGGTGGAAACTACAGAAACGGCTTCCTCTGCTGAGACCACAAATCCTGCCAAGTTTCAAGAAGATTGGTGCAGAGGTTTTGGGGCAATTGTACCCCAAATTCTTGAAAGCAAAACTCATGTCACGTCTGTTACAACACACGGGGTCAAAATTGCAGGGGTGATAGCTCTTCCTGAGGCCACAAAACCTGCCAAGTTTCAAGAAGATCAGTGCAGGGGCTTGGGGGGGAACTGCTCCTCAAGCTGTGGACAAACAAAACTGGTGCCCTGGGTGCTTGTGGGACTGACTGTCTGCTTGGGGCGGAGAGGGGAGACACTGCTGCTGGCCTGGCTGCTAAACTGCTGTGTTCCCAGTTACCAATCAATCAACCATGATTCACTCAGGGACCAGGGACCAGCTCAATACACAGGACCTAACAACTACATAATGACTTAACGAGCATCGATTAGCACCTACAAAACCAGGCTAAGGAGAGGGAAGATTAAATACAGACAATCAACCTCCCAGGGACAGACAATCTTGGCAAGAGTTTTCTCTATCAGCAGCTAGGGGTGTAGGGCCCCAGAACCCCCCCTGCACCAATCTTCTCCACAGCTGGCAGGCATCACAGCAGGGGCCACCATCCCTGCAGCTGTCACCCCGCTGCACCTTAGCACATGCAGTGTCACCCATGGCACGAGTTTTGCTTGTCTGCAGCTTGAGGTGCAGTTCCCCTCAAAGCCCTGCACCAATCTTCTTGAAACTTGGCAGACTTCGTGACCTCAGTAAGAGCTACCACCCCTGAAGATTTCACCTCCCTGTGGTGTAACACACAGCCTGTGACATGAGTTTGGCTTTCAAGAATTTGGGGTACAGTTCCCCCCAAACCCCTATACTGAACTTCTTCAAACTTGGTAGGTTTCATGCTCTCAGGAGAGGCTACCATCCCTGCACTTTTCATCCAAATCGGACAAAAAAACCCCGAAGTTACAGATATTTCATTGATTTCCCCATTATACCCTATGGCTGGATCTCTGAGGCAGCTCTGAAGCTTCAGCCAGATCGAGGCAGAAGCCTGGCCTGGAGCTCAGGATCGGATTGTGGCCATCTGAAGTGGCCAGCTCCAAAGCCAGATCGGATTGCTGCTGACTCGCACAGGCCTACTGTGTAGTTTTTCTAATGCTTTGGACAATGGATTTGTTTACTTGGATAGGGGTGATTCTGCCTCTGGTGGTTGTTGGACTAATGATCTCTGAAGGGCCCTTGCAACCCTACTTCTCTATGGATTCCTTGATTCAATAATACATCATGTGGAATAAGCCGGGAAAAATATTGAGATGACATGGTCAAAGAGTCAGTAGGTTAATCCTGACCTGGTGAAATAAAAAAATTATTTTGATTTATTTCATGAAAGGATGATTGGGCTTCAAATTTGTTTTAAATGCTTCAAATGGATAGGTTAGTTGTTTAATTTAATTTACACTTGATGTTACTGACTGTGAGGCTCCAAGAGTTTTGATTACTAGCCATTGGATAGATAGATGAGTTATTCCACACCACTCTATCTGTATATTTCAGTTCAAGCCAGCTAGACCTCTGATATTTGAGTCTTGTGTCTCAGTATCTCATATTCCTTGGGAATTACATGATGGTTCTCTTACAGTGAAAGAGATCCTGATTCAAAGACAGTTGACTTTAATGACAATGTATGATTGCTTTTAGACCCTTTCAATGTGGGGGTTAAAGTTACCATATAAGAAACTTTGGCCTTTGGCTTTTCTTCAATCTTTTTTTTTTTTTTTTTTTTTTTCAAAAAACATATGATTTAGGCACTTCTCATTTTCTTAATAAAGAAATTTGTTTCATACAGGCTTAAAACAATGTGTTATGACATTTTCAAACCAGATTTGAAAAAGAACAACAACAATCAGGCTGGTTCTAAGTGATCAGGAAAGATTTAATTCTTCCTTGGAAAAAATGTTCAGACTCTTGTGTGCTAAGATGTAACTTATAAATTTAAAGTGCAGCATCCCCAAATCTTTAAAAGTCTAAGGTAAATCACAGAGCTGCAAAGTTTTTGGAAATGCTCATCTTACCTGAACTTCTGTATAAAGGCATTTTTGTTAAGATGCAGTTGTCTCCTAAATTGCTGAAACTCATTCAAAAGGCACTGCTCAACCTGTTCTTCCATCAAATGCCAGTCGTGGAACATTTTTAGACATAAACTCAGATAATAGAAATTTATTTTAATAGGTATTATAAAACTATAATTCCTTCCAGGGTGCTAGTAATGTTATAAATTATAGGAGCAAACTCAAGCAGTTTAGTCATAGGAATCCTGAGATGAAATGATGAAATAACAGCCTATATAATCACCAGCTTTTTATATAATAGGAATTTTAACATTTTAGCCATTCCCCTCCTGCTCCTCTTTCCCGCCCATAAAAAAAATACAATGCTTGTTGGAAAACTGAAAAAAATTATCCAGGTGTTTGGAAAAATGACTGAGAGTGGTGGTAGTGAAAAATATAATGTTTTATTGAAGCCCTTATAACATGAGCTAAGTAAAGTATTCTTCATCAATGCAGAGTTATACCAAACACTTTTACACTTGCAATCCTAAAACAGGTTTTAGACTTATGACTATAAAGCTGCTAAATTATGGATTAGTAGGACCTAGTCATCATCACCTTAGGTATGGGATAGACCTTTCTAACTAAATGTAAAAGATATATTCCTCTAGTAAATGTCACAATAGCTAAACAAACTAATGCACTGAATAACAAAGAATAAAAGTAAATGTCATGGGCTATGGTAAAGCTGCTATTTATTTTATTTTTTTTTTTCCCCAGAGCTTGTATAATGTCATAATTGTGAAAGTAAACTTGAGAAGGTTAGTTGATAGAAATCCTGAGGTGAAATAAGAGTTCTTACCAGATTCTGAGTGTATATGAATTATATAGAACATAGTGATGTCCTTTAGCCTACTTTCTGTTTCCCAAAATAACCTACTGGCCATTAGAAAAATGAGAACCACTGTAGTTTTTTTCCCCTTAAAAGTCAAAACCTAATGATAGTAGCACAGATGATATTTGGTTAGACAGTGGTGTGATGAAGCTGCCTTGTATTGAGGAGCAGTATGGAGTTGGCCTTATTTAAGAAATGTCTGATGTAGACTTTTCTAACTACATATAAGAAAAATATTCAGCGAGGTAGCAAAGAGTCCATTAGAAAACCTGTAAGTCTAACCTTTGTAATAAATAACATTTACAGTAGTGACTTTTATCATCTACGCTCTTTCTAAACATTCATTAATGTTTGACAAGGACACATATTTATAAAGGGTGGTGCTGAGGTCAGTTGACTGTAAGAAGCACATTGCTTCATTATACCACCATTTTCTTCTTAACGCTGGGTAACATACTGCATGTTAATGGCAACCTAAAGAAGATTATGCATGTTTCTCCAGAGATTATGTTTTTGAATATCAAGAACCTTGATATAAGTTTGGGGAGGCCAAGATCATTAAAAATACTATATGAAAGCAACCTAATTGGGCTTAATAGCATATTTATGCTTCTGTGCTTGGGTATTTCAGGGTTTAGCCTCTCTTATTAAGAAGTTGTTTGAAGCTTCCACCTTGCCTGTTGATCATTCCTTTATTGTAGTCTAACTCTTGACCTTGTGACCACTAGAATGGCATCTAAAAACATCAGCCTCAATGCTTTATATGGGGGGGCCTCAATAAGTCATCTTGGTCTTGCATAAATAAGAAGCCGAATTGAAGCCAAAGTACTGATATGTCGATTTATATAATTTCACAGCAAAAGATGCATCTACATGAGATGTGGTACTGCACATTAGCATAGTTTACTGTGCAGCAAGCATGCACATCTACACGTGCTTATTGCACAGTAAAAACCCTTAATCCTGCTTAAATTTGGTACTTGCCAGATTTACTAGTTACTGCTCAGTAGCACAAGTGTGGATGCTACCCAGGTCTGCAAGTTTGCTTCCAGGTCTGCCCAACCACTGGGAAGCCATCCTGAGGCCAGCCACAGGAATGGAGGCTAGGAGCCTCTCCTGCCTCAGGGCTGGGCTGACCCTATGGCAGCCCTTGTCTGCAGGCTGAAAAACTTGCAGACATTTTGAGCCCTGGGGAACACTCACTGAGGGCACTGCAGGCCCTGTGTCCCCCCCCGGGCAGGCCACAGGCTATCTTTGCCTGCCTGCCTGCCAGCACTCCAGTGCTGCTGCTTGGCACTGCACTGCCGTGTGGCTGCTAGGGCAGTACCATAAAGGCCAGCAGGTGCTGAAGGGTGCTGAAGGCTGCTGCAGCCTCTATCCAGGACTGTCAGGCCCACAGAGCTGCCTGCAGGTATCTTCTGGGCAGCAGGGCCAGTGCCACCTGCCTGCAGCACAACCGAGCACCTGTAGGTGCTGCAGGACATTGCTTCTGCCATGCTGCTGCCATTCCCTTGCTGTGCCCCTGTCCTAGGTGCTGCAGGCAGCTGCCCAGGGTCAGCAACATAGGGAAAGTCACATGGGGGTCCAGAGAGCCGACACAGGACCCAGCATGGCATCCTCCTCCTCACACCAGCCTGTTACTGCATACATCTGCATGCCCATGCACTCCACCTAGGACCCCAATCAGAGTCAGGAGGAGACTGGCAACCTTGTGGCTCTGTGGGGCAGGATATAGGTGCTGCACCAGTTTGAGTGGGTCAGATACTCCAATGCCCACATTTTATGAGGCCCGTTAGATTGGATATGAGAGCATGGGCACAACCAGCTGGTGCAGCTGTGCCACAGAAAGGTCAAGGCCTTGTGAACACAGTGGGTCACCATGACTGGCCATAATCATCCATCCAGATGTGCCTGTAAGTCATGTCCTTTTTGTGGCAACTGAGGGACATTCTTGCACCCCGGGACCCAGACTGCAGCTGTGCTATCTTTAGCAGCATGGGCAGCCTGCCTGAGCCCCTGCCCCAGCCTGGCACCTCCAATGACACATCACCAGAGGAGGGACCCTCAGGCATGCAGTGCCGTATTTCACTTAACTGCTCCACTGCAGTTTCCATCAGCAGCTCAGGGATCCCTGGCCAACATCTGCTTCTTCAGCGCCACAGCCCCAGGGCCAGACAGGAGACATGGCCAGCCATGACACCACCAGTTGCCAGTAGCACCAGCTACCCCCAGGGAGGGCTGGCTGGGTGCCTGCATGCCATGCCCTGTGGTCCAAGAACACCAGGTGAAGCCACATACCACCACTGAGAGGGAGGATGGCACCAGCCTCGCCAGCCCCAGCCACATGGTAAGCCCTACACTTGGGGGAAGCCCCCTGTCCCCAGCTCCTGCCCCTGCCCCTCCTCCCTGCCTGGTCTGTCTGCAGTCCCCTGGTCCTGGGTTATCTTCCCCACAGCATGCAGAGAGGTGGGACAAAGTGCTAAATTTATTGAGCAGCCTGTGCCCCCCACAGCTTGGAGGCCATGGGCCTCTCACATGCTGAAGAACATTTCAGTGCCAGTGGTGATGTTCTCCTTAGCAGCTGGGGAAAGGGATGTGTGATGCAGCTACAGGTAGCCCTCCAGGTGGTGGTGGAGCTTGTGGGGGAGCCCAGGTTTGCCCCCTGCACAGTCATAGCTTGTGGTCCCATACCATGAGTGCAGGTTCTCCAGGGAAACCATGAGGATTTACAGCAGCAGGACATAGTGGGTCAGGTACCACTTGACCCATGCAGACAACCTTCCTGACTTACCATGGTCTCTGGGCACCCATGCATACTTGACTCCTTATCTGAGGCTAGGCAGCACATGGCCCCCAGGACAGAGCATTTTATCTCTGAAATGTTGCAAACTCTCCAAAAAAAAAAAAAAAA
>NW_017728993.1:31008681-31037389 GCF_001723915.1 Gavialis gangeticus | reverse complement strand
AAAAAAAAAAAAAAAAAAAGCTTGTCTTATGGCTCTGCAGGTCCTTCATCTGGACTCAGGGGAGAAGCCACACTTGGCAGTGGGGGGTGTCACCTCAGGGTCACCATTGCCCACTGCCAGGCCCTGCAGATGCACTGACTTCCCCAGAGGCACACATTGAACCACACCCTCTTCCTGCAGTGGCTGGTGGCAGTTGCAGAGGAGTATGTGGAAGACACAGGGGCCTGGTGGGTAGAGGATGTCGCCCACAAGGATGCACAGGACTGGTGGGAAGAGGCATGGGATTGACATGAGGCAGCATAGGACCAGGAGTTCTGAGCTGAGCTCTTGACCCTAGAGTGTGACAGGCTCCAGGTGTTGTGGAAGCAGAATGTCATCCTGGGCCAGGCAGTGCAGGCCACAGACAATGACTGTTGGGTGCTGGACACCATTCTGGCTCTGGGAATCGCATTCATTCAGCCTACTGCCTGGCTCCTAGCAGCCAGATGCCTCCCTGCAGGAGGCTCACACCTGGGCCTGGAGGAGGTCCTCTGCCATCTGCAGCCGCCAGGATCCCCTAGCCCAGCCCTGCCTTGAGTGACCTGCCACCCAGCCCCTTTGCCTGGGCCATGCACTGCCTCCATGCAGGCATGGAGCCAGAGCTGCCTGGAGCAGTGTCAGGACTGTATGCCAGCTCTGCTGGGCCTGGATTCCACCTGCTGGAGGGGGAGGTGCCCACGCTGGGGGAGCACCAGACATCTTTGCCCCTAGGTCAGCCCGCCACCCACCGCACTTGCTGCAGCATCCACGCTCATGGGAGAACAGGTGGAGGCCACGGTGCTAGCTCCCTGTCCCCAGGGTCTGTCCCCTAAGTGCCCCTACCTCATGGCCCCATACTCTGGGATACCAGAAAAATCACTTTCTACATAGTTTGTGCAGGAAGGAGGGTTTTTTATTGTTGGTGGATGGTGGAGAGTTTCTGTTTGTTGGATAGAAAAAGGGGATGAGGACCTGTGTGATGAGAGGGTGTCATTGGTAGGTATTATAGGGCTTTGGCCCCTTCTTGACTGGTGCCTTGTCCCCTAGCAATGTTGGGGTGAGATCTGAATTTGGCACCACCTACGTGGTTTGGTTGCTGCTCCTGCTTGCCTGACAATTCTTAGATGTTTTATTTTTCTTGAGAGACAGTTCCTGATAGGTGGCCAATAGGATCTCACACCTGGATTTCTTTGTGGGGCTCCAGCCTACCCTTTACCCTACCTTTACCACATCCATGGCCAAGGCGGTCTCCACTTTCTTCAGGTCCTGCTCTTAGATGATTCCACTTCATCTGCACCACCTGCTTCCAAGGGTCAGTGACCTTCTGGCTGTCAGTCCTCTGGAGGCCATCCTTCATCTATGGACTGTGGCCTTGACAACTAAACATAACCCCACTCTTGGGTTAACCATAAATATAAGAATATAATGAACAGAAAAGGACAGCATCTGCTGATGGGTCCCTGGAATCTTGTCTTTCAGGCCCACTGACCCACTTGGGGTCTCCTGGCTCCCCTTTGCTTAATACTTGTCTGGGGGGTGTGGCAGCTCCCTGATGGGCCCCCGAAAGCCTTCTTGTGGGGCCCTCTTCTGGGTCCCCACCCCTTCCCACTTTGGCCCAGTCTGACCTGAGCTGGGCTATCTGGGTCACACCAACCGGCATGCTCATCACTCACTTGGTTAGCACGAGCTGGCTCCTGGTTCGACTCAGGTCCCAAGCTGTTGTAGCTCCATGGCCTCACCTCACTGCTGGTCTCACTGCCTGATGCTGTCTCTGGTCTTCATCCCTCCTTGGGATTTCTCTGCTGGCGCAGGAAGGCAGACACGCTGCCCACACTACTCAGTCCTGGTGCCACCCACCTCTCTCTTCCCACACTCTATGGTTCCTCTGGCTCACTGCTCCAGAGAGGCTGCTAGTTGATCCATAGCCTCTTCCTTGCCATACTCCACAGCACTCTGCAACCCTCCACCTGCCGCACTGCCTGAGAGTGCCAGCAGCTCCTCCATGCCACCCTTTGGAGCATCTCACAGGTCTCCCTTCACAGCCCTGACCTCCCATGCTGGTGTTCTGGCAAGCTTCTTCTCCCCGGCAGTGTTCCCCAGTATCCCTTCACTCCTGGGGTTTGACTTCACCAAGTTGCCCACTGGTATATCGCTGCCAGCGCTCAGCTCTCTTCCTCAGCATCCTCCAGCTGTGTATTCAGCTGCCTTTTGAACAGCCTGCACCTCTTTCTGGCCATACCCCCTTTATCTGATGATTTGCAGGCTCAGGCAGCTCCAAAATGCCTGATCTTGCCATCTCAGTGTCTCTCCCCAGCTGTTGCTCCTTGCTGCACTTGTGGTGAGTATCAGAGCAAGTTGGGGGGAGAGGAATGGGGTGAGTTGGGGGGAGCTTTCTTCTTCCTTCTCACAGAGGGCAATAAAGACTTGTTCTTCTGACATGTGAGTGCAGTGAGCATGATTCTGGGGATGGGCAGGGAGCAGGGGATCCATGGGGCGCAGGGCAAGCAGGCTAGTGTGGGGAGTGTAGGAGGAGGTGGTCAGCTAGAGCCTCCCACATCCAGTGTCTTGGCCCCAGTTGATGGGTGTGTAGGTTTCCTGGGGCCTTGGTGGGGGGGCCTGCTTCTGTCACTGCTGCCACAGGTGGTGGTCCTGTCACCAGGCATTCTCCGTGTGCTGTGCCTCTTCCCCCAGGCCTTGCATAACAGCTCCCCCCACCAGGCCTCACAAATGTTATGCAGCTCGCAGGCAGCCACAATTACCAGGGGAGGTTGTCCTTGGCTAACTTGAGGGGGGCAGTGAAGAAGCAACTGTGGTCCTTGTGGTGCCCAAAGTCATGCTCCATCACACTACAGGTCCATCCCAGACATCAGTTAAAGTGGGCCTGGCAGGGGTCCACACAGGCAGTGTAGGGTTGCATCAGCCAGGACAGGACTGAGTAGGTAGGGTCCCTGATGAGCAGGGGTGAGACCACAATGGCACCCAGCTGCAGGTCCAGCACCTCTGGCATGAAGCATCCCCTCTCCCCAAGTCCCACTAGGCTGAAATTACAAAATACACTGGTGTTGTGCATGCTGCCCACCCAACCAACACTCACATGGGTGAATGTGCCATGACAGCCTGCAGGACCATGGAGTGATATCCTCTATGGCTTCATAGGAGCAGTTTCCATAAGGTAGGCAGGTGACCAAGATGTGGGTCCTATCCAGGGCCCTGATTACACTGGGAGAATCCCAATGCATGCAACCCCAACACCACCATCAGGATGACCTCCCCAGCAGTGGCTTTGCCCACACCAAGCAGGTATCTAACATATGAGAGGCTGGCAGCTGTGGCCAGCTTCAGCATGGTGAGAGCCAGCAGTGTGTCTGCAGAGAGGGCTGAGCACATGCTGGTGTCCTGATGCTCCAGGTGGGGTCAGAGCATGTCCTGGAAGATGCCTGGGTCATGCAGAAGCCATCCAGCCACTGCTCATTGTCCCAGGTATGCTAGATGATGTGCAGCCACCATTGCTGGGTGGCTCAGTGGGTCCAGAGGTGATAGAGCTGGAGGCCCAGGAAGGCTTATAGTTTCATAGTTTCTAGGGTCGGAAGGGACCTGAGCAGATCATCTAGTCCGACCCCCTGCCATGGCAGGAAGAGCACTGGGGTCAAATGACCCCAATAAGGTGGTCATCCAACCTCCTCTTAACCCCCAGGGTGGGAGCCTGCACCACCTCACATGGAAGCTGGTTCCAGACCCTAGCTGCCCTGACCGTGAAGTAGCGCCTCCTGATGTCCAAGGTGACAGCAGCTCTGGTGGTGGCATCAGGGAATCCCTCATCAGTATCCCTGGTGGCAGCAGCGGCAACCCAGGGATGGTGGTCAGTGGCCAGGCAGGTCATCACTGCATGTGGGAGCCAGACAAGGTAAGACCACCATGGGCCAGGTGGCAGTTGCTGTGGCAGGCCATCAGGGCCAGAGCAGTGGCCAGCAGGAGTGCAGGATGCTAATCATCACTGCCAGGGGCAGGGGTTGGAGCAGCCAAAGCATAGGGAAGACAGAGCTGCCACGTGCTGTCCCTGTGCTTGGCAGGCTGATCCTGGGAAAGGAAGGGACTGGCCAGAGAGTGGGGTTGGCTTTCAGAGATGGCTGCCAAGTGCTGGCAGCTGCAGCCATAGCTGAGAGCTCCCCCTGGTGATAGCAGGGGCCTGCTGCAGGAAACTGGGTGTAAATCTTCTCCCTAATCTGTGCATGTGTAAATGTTTGCCCAAAAGAGTTTACACCAGATTTTTTTACACCAGTGTAAACTTAAGCCAGAGTAAATGCATGTGTACATGTGCCCACTGTATCTGTAATATTGCAGAAACTGTGGACAAGGACCAAATAGACCTGTTTGGCAACCAAATAATCCAGTTGTGGAACTGTCTGTGGAAGATGGTGAATAATTTTGCAAATATTATCAGATCCTTACTTTTATTTTAAGAACGTAAGTAGCCCCAAAGGTCCTATTAATATAATACTTGAAGTTAAGCACATTTTGATGCACTGCAGTCACACAGAAGGATGGGCCAGAGGAATTTGGAGGAGCATAGAGTCTACAGCTTGATGGTGGAAATTCTAAAAACTTGCAGATGGTGGAGCTTCTAAAAGCTTACAGGGATAGATCAGACAGGACATTTCCTTAACTCTTCTTAAAAAATAGTTTAGGAAAATGTGGTGGTTGAGTTGCTGATTATTTTAATCCAACTGATTTGTCCATTCTGTTCCATCACTGTTCCCAACTACACTTTCATTTCTGTTAGGTTTTAGGGGTACATGCAGATATTACACTTAGATTGACCTAACTAGGATTAGGTTGATCTAAGTGCTGAACTGTACATACATTCATGGAAGTTCGATCAGGCAAAAAGTGGCTGGCTTTATCTAATATAGTGTACCTCCTCAGGTGAATTAAGTAAGATCGGGCATGGGTTAGCCCGATCTACAGAACATCTGCACTCATTCAGAGTGTAGTCTGAGAGCTGTCAAAACCCAGATACTCACCCCAGGGCTGAGTTTTTCCTCTGCCCCCACCCCAACCATGGATATTTTTTGCTCCCTAGCCTTCCCATTCTCAGATGGGGAAAACTCCTGCCAGAGGGGGATTGACAACCCACTCTGAAGACCCTGCCAACCCCACTTCCATAGATGTGCTTGCTCCTCTGATCCTGCCTGCCCTTCCCCGCACTTGCATTGCATTCCAGGTGCGGCTCCCAGCACTGGCAATCATCTGTATGAGCAAAACCTGGTCCATGACCACACAGTTTAAAGTAAGCCATGTGATCATAGATCAGGTCCCAGGAACATCGGTACCCTAGGTTTTGCTTCTGAATAAGTTCTGTACAATATTTCCCTGATTGGTTTGAATACTTTCTTTCTGGAGAGAAGGCTGTTAAGGGGGTGGAAAAGTCACTGCTAGTGTTAATACCACTCTCTCTTCCCATAGGATGAAAGGACTCATATTTGAGGAAGGTATTGAACTGTAACAAAAATTATCATTTCCCCTTGGCTGGCATACTGTAGTTTTAAACAATTCTGTCCCATTATGTTACTTAACTTGCAGATGATTTATCAAATGAACCATCTTCAAGGCTAAAACAGTGAAATTCCAGTAATTATGTTTAAATTTATCTGCCTTATACTATGTGTTTTGCGTCTGTGATGTCAGTATTACTAATGTTATACCAAATTTTGTTTTTTGCTTCAGAAAGGTGGAAAGATATTTTTACTGGCATCAAACATTGCAAGATAGTAAACATGGTAATTAGCTGACAACATTATGATAGACTATAATGTAATCTCATATCTGTTGCCCTTCCTAAGACAAATTTATTGTAAAGTTCATATGGAATGAATGTATCTATTAGACTTCATGGACATTGTTCATTGTATTGGCAAGGCATTAACAAATATGTTGCAGATCTGTCATTCAGTGTCTGCTTCTGTATGAGAATAGTGAGAAATTGGTAATGCTGTGCAGGTCACCTGTAAGGTAATTATTATCCACAAACTGTCAAGTGGTAAACTTTCTCCTATTCCAAAAATGTCAGTGACACACAGAAATGGTAATAAAAAAAAAAGATCTATTCTAAGCCAATGTTAACATTTTGACTTCTCGAATAGGGGAGAAATAGGCTAAGAATGTGGGTTGTGTCAAACTTTAGTGGTCACATGAATTATTTTCATCACTGCTGAGGGATATTGTTTGAATTTGCACTGGGCTGTGTTAACCAGAAATCTGTGTTTCCATTGCAGCTTTAAAATGGATTAAATAAATTGAGCAATTGGATTGACTACTTGTCATGCTGTTTTAAGGACCTCAGTAGTACAGATCAAAGCTAGTTAGACCAGAAACATAATATATCTCTACACCAATTTTAAAATCACTTGGGAAGTATGAACTGTACAGAAGAGGAATAGAATGTGAGACGGTGTGAATAAAATTTTGTACATGTTTTATTTGATAATAGTCTAAAAGTTTTAGGTCCTAGCTCAGCAAATCATTTAGCATGTGAGTATCTTTAAGTATGTGCATAGTCCCAGTGGCTTCACATGCCTATGTCTTTCTCTGGGTTGAGGCCTTTGTTGCCTACTTAAGGTGATTGTGGAATCACAGTAACAAAGGAAAAAGACATAGTTGGCATACTTATGAAACACATACTGTTCCCAGTTGTTCCCACAGAAAACCACTTTTTTCATGTGTAGTAGATGGGCTAATTGCATGCTGAACTGACAACTTCTGATTTGTTTTCATTGGTTGTGTGTGCAGGTTACATACCCACTCTGCCTCATTAAATGCAGGGCCCAACTATCCATACATTAAGGATTTGGTTCTGGTGCTCCTTACCTGCCTAGCAGGTGCTTCGAATTCACCATTGTTTCAATAGAAGCCACTGTGCCTCCTAATCATGGGAGTTTCGGGCTGCAATTTTGACGAAGTTGCTTGCCACATTTTTATAGATCTAATGACTCAGGAGGAGTTCAGTCCTGCCACAGCCCCCTTTAACTCTCTGGATTTGGATGTCAGGGTCTCTTTCTGGTTTAGGATTCTGGAGCTCCCTTCAGATCCCAACCTTACACCACCTTGATGTTTAAATGTCTCATTCAGTAAGTAGCTTGTCTGAACGGTCATGATCTCAACTATAGCTTCAGTGTCTTGTTCAGTGCCTTCATAGATTGGTAATTCTGGAATCGTGTCAAATAGACACACCCTCTGGATACAAGAATTCTTTAGCGACACTTCCCGTAAGTTCTACACTCTATTCAGTCACAGTCTCACTCCTGTGCTTGCTTCCCAAATATTTCTTTTATTTCTTTGCAAGAAAGGTTGACTGCCACTAATGGGTATTGACTGAAGTTGCTCTGTCCTGTTACTGGCAGTACTTTATGCTTTACGTCCATCTTAATCTTGTCTGATGCTTCAGATCTAGAGTCTGCCGCACTCTGTTGCACTGTCTCCCTTGGCGTGTAAAGTGCACCAGCTTTCCTACTGTCGCACCTAAACCTTATCTGAAGTGCACAGTGCCTTATCAGCAGGGATCCTGGGTTCCTCCGATTTAAAAAAAAAAAAAAAATAATAATAATCCCCAATTTTTGGATTAAAAAAAGTAACCCCAAATCCACATTTTTCTGAGATTTTAAAATGAAACACCACTAATATATAGATATAGTGGTGTTTCATTTTAATCACAGAAACATATGTCTTGGGGGTTACTTTTTTTAAGTCCAAAAATGATAGATTTTTTTTTTAATTGGAGGAAACCAGGATCTCTGCTTATCACTATTGCACCTTCCCATAGATTCCTCAAGTGCATCATACTATCATCTAATTAATATAATATGAAGTGCTACTGTGCCACACTATCCAGCCAAGTGCTAGTGCCAAATACAAGGTGCTTGGTACTGAGACCTGAAGTGCTAGTGCAGGCATGAGTTATTTTTTGTCTTGTTTTGTAATTAGGAGTGACTCCATCCTGCAGCTCACTCAATACCTCTTTGATACTTAGTTTCAGATAGCTTCCCCACATGTGTTCTGCCAGTAAGCTTTAGAGTGCAAATTTGTGGTCTCTTGTTGTCTCTGTACACCCCTTCCTGCCCCAGAAATCTCTCACTGTGTCCTTAGGTCCACAGGGAGGTTTCTTTGCTTGGTGCTCTGTGACAGGCTCTGCACTCCTCCGCTGCCGCCATTCCCACTGAGCATCCTCACACCTCTGCCTTTCTCTCTCCCTCCCTGAGTTGCTGTTTTTAGCTCTCTTTTAGCTGGTGAGCCTTCCTATGCCTTTAGCTGCTTCCTAAAAAGGGAGTGGGGCACTGCCATGAGTCCTTTCTGGCTTCACTCCAGCTGCTCTCCTGCCACAATGGTAAGTTTTTCAATAAGACCTTTTGGTCCTCATTCTCCTCACACAAGGTTTCATGATTCGGGAAAAGCATAGCTCTTTGAAAAGGAGAAGATGGCAAATCAGGGAAAATGTTGGTCAGTCTTCAAATTAAGAGGTGTCATCAGAGGCATAACTGCACCCTGGGCAGCAGTGTCACTTGGGACAGCAGCTACAACCAAGCTGCCAGCATCAGCACAGCAGTTGGGAGAGCAGCAGTGACAACTATTACTTGTGTACCCAACTAAGTCAGTGCTCCCCCTTAGTTACATTACTGTGAATCATTTTATAAAGGGTCACCAAAGAGACGTGATGAAAAAGTATTGATAAAATTATTGTATGTAAGACGTGGCATAAACAAAACAGATTCTAAACCACATTACAAGAAACCCAGAGGCGACCCAAGCAGGGTGCAGGGCCCGGGGCAAATCGGCTCATGCGGGGTTCCACCCCTGCTCTGATTCTGGACCTGAAGAAGCTGTTACTGCTATTGGCAGCAGGGGGGGAGGGGAGGGAAGGGGTAGCAATCAGCTGGATGAGGAGCCACCACTCCACTCAGCTCCACACAGCCACTGCTCCTCCCGGCTCTGCTGGGCCCCGCAAAACACAGGCCCTGGGGCATTTGCCCCCTGCCCTGCCCCTCCCCCCCCCCAGGGACAGCCCTAAAGAAGCCTACCCACCTACTGCATTCTCTAACTATTTAAAACACTGAAGCTCTATTAAAACATTTATAGTTCACTCATTAACCCTTTATAAGCCATTTATAAATGGAAATTTAAACTGGAACTGAGATACTTCACTGTATTTAAATAACATTTTGTTTGCAAGTCTCTATGTGCACTGAATTACTTTATTCCATAACTATTCAGTGCTGTTACCAAGGACAAACTCATCATTTAGTTGGTCTATGAGAACTGGGAAGAAAGTAGTTTTAGTCTCTGTCCAGGAGCCTCAAGTTAGTCATTTTGCATTCAGTACTGTGGATTCCTGTCTTTCAGCTGCAATCAACATTATTTGCAGCACAACGGAACTAAACCTTATAGAAAGCAGGTTCAAACCTTCCACAGATATGTCAGGTGAGTGTGATGTGGGCAACTTGAGGCTTGAGTTAACAAAAGGGAGGAAATCCAAGGTGTGTTATTTACTGTGCTTTCTGCCCTTCAGAGGTATAGAGGTAATGCATCAAAATATTAATTTTATCACATAACGTTAGTAGTAAAACAAAATGCTGCAAGTTCAGCTCAGAGAGAAGTAAGGCTGGAAGGGACCTCAAGAGCTCATCTAGTCCAACCAGGGATCATACCTGCAACCTTGGTATTATAAGATGGTCATTGGCATTACAACCTTTTCATTTTTCTGTAGAACACCATTCCAGAAGAAGGAATAGAACAGCAGGCGTTCTGTCTTGCTCTCTGGGGTACAGATAACCACACACAGAGGGACAATGCCTAGGAAAGGGAAAACAATTCAACTCCAGGTTGGAGAAAAATTGCTTAAATGTTAATAATTAGAAAATGACTCTTGGAAGTAGAGGGGGGTATGTAGCAGGAAGACTAGCTCTGAACCTGTTATGGAGGGGTTATAGTTTGTACTCACCGAGAGTCAGGAATGAGGGGTGCTGGGAGATGACTTCATCAAGCAGAGTCTCATCTATTGATCCCCACATCTGAAAGAGCCAATGGCAGCCAGAAATGAAGGAAGATAAGCAGTTAAAAAGGCTGCAGTTAGTAAGCTCATCCTCAGAAGGAGACAGAGGAAGAGATCACAGCTGAGCAGAGGCACAGTCTCACTGGCAGCATATAGAGAAAGTGGGATAATCAGAAGAAGTGGAGGGGACTTACCAGTACATGAGTAAGGTGAGCCCTCTTCTTTACTTTGGGAGGAGTAACCAATATGGAGATTGCAGACTGGAAGCTACAAGAGGTTGATATGAATAGACTATAAAATGAGCTAAGCTAGAACCAGCTCACCTATCCTAATTACTTTGATATCATTTACATGGACCATAACTGAATGTTGTACAGTGTGGGTGACCCCATCAGGACTACTTGAATAAATCCAGGAGATAATTACACTTGGTTTATAAGGTACTGACCGTCCTTTTGTTCCTAATTTATGAATTCTCCCATCAAAGCGTGGCAAGAAAGTTTTCAAAAGGAGGCCCAAAGGCATATTTACCAAGATGAGGAGAGAGGATATTATTTGCAAGAAGCTCTAAGCAACTGAGTTACATGGAGCCACCTTTCCCCCCTCACATATATGCACAGGAGCTGACTGATTTTTCCCATATGGAATGGCCACTCATTTATAACATTTGCTGGGAACCCGCCTAATTGCTGACCCTGGTTGTCCCAGTATTTTTGCTTAATTCTGCTGCATTTATAGAATGAATCTACTTTCCTTCTTACCACTATTTTATCCTGGTGTAACTCCCTTGCGTAAAGGGACCTATACTAGATTAATTTATAAATTGATATGCTGGCATTATTTTTTGTATGGCTTTGTTAAAGTGAAAGAAAGTGCATTGTGCTTAGCAGAAAGGTTTTTACTATTTCATGTAATCAGGTGAAATGATAGAAAAGAACATTGTCTAAATTAATACAGTAGTCACATATAACCAATGTTATCTCTCTCCAAGGTAACCTTAATTTATGAATCATTTTTAAAAGGAAAAAAAATTTTTTTCTTCTGAATAAGTCTGGTTTAGATGCATTCAGAATGGGAAGGCCATTTTCTTCATTTTTGTCCTTGTATATCCTTCAGGTACCAGAGAGAGAGATTATTGCTCATATCAGAAATGGGATTTGATTAATCACTAGATAATATGTTTTATTCAAAATCAGTGTCCTCCATACTTCATCCAGAGTAAACTAATGAAAAAAATCACATAATTTGTGCAGGATATCTTATTAACCTGATTTTTTAATTTTGTTTGTAGCTTCAGAACACTAGCTTCAAATCAGGAAAAAAAGGAATTGCATTTAGGATCTTGATTTCTGATGAGCAGGTCAAATGAATACAACTCTCACTAAATTCTCTTAGAAAATGAATTGGCTATATAAATCAGCCTCAGCAGACAAAACATGAAGTTTGCTGAAACACTTGTACTATTTGTGATTTTCTGCACAGCTTGGAGGCTGAGCCATTTGCTGCACACACTGCCCTTCAGAGGTACAAGGATTATCTATCTACATGCTATCATTTGAATTTAATACTTATGGCAAATTAAAATACTGCAATTTCAACTCTTAATGTGGAAAATCCTTATTCTATAAGTGCACAGGCATAAATTTGGAGCCATCTATACAGTTCATAATATATAACTTCATCACGGATACTGTAGAATAAAGAGAAAAATCTCCTGTCATATCCATATGTTTATACGCTGTGTTCTACTCTTCCTTTGGTTCATTCATGCTAGTGAAAGTTTCATGTCATGTCATAGAGAGAAAAGCAAAGTGTTGAAGCCAAGTATTTCTCTGTGGATCTGAAAAGAAAAATTTTCCCATTTAAATAGCAGGAATTCCACTTAATTTATCATACCTTGTCTCTCTGATAAATTATTGAGGCAGGTATTTAACCATTGGAGTAGAGGAGACAATCTATCCTTGTTCAACCTGTTTGTATCACAAAATCAAACAGCTCATTTTATTATATCATGATGCTATGACTAGCTACCTAGGCAAAACAGATGGGAGCAAGCAAGGAGGAAAAAAAAGTGTGCCCAGCTATAGAAGACCAGATGCCTCCTGAGCACCCCTTCATCCAAAGGACACAAAGTTAGACGCAGAAACCTTGTATGTGGAGCCTGGTATTATAAAATCTCTGGTACTCAGCCTCATGTTGTCATAGCAGGATTTGCAGCAAGAAAAATCCTGTTCTCTAACTTGACCAATACCTCATTATTTGTACTGGGTGTGTCATGAAGGCCTGTTTTTTATTTTTTTCAAATTTTCCAGAAACTCTTGGTATGTGCAGATGTTACACTTAGCTTGACCTAGGGCCTTTATAGTGCTAGACTCTACAAATGTTCAAGGAATTTATATGAAGTAAAAAATGGTTAATCTGATCTTAGTTCACTTAAGGGGGTGCACTACATAGATTGGGCTAACCCATGTCCAATCTAACAAAACATATGGAGTGCAGCCCCAAGGCTGGGAAAACCCAGCTGCTTGCTTCAACCCTGGGACTGTGCTTTTCCCATCCCCCTCCTATCTGCTCAGACCAGGCTATTTTTAGCCAGCACTCATCCCCACACCCTCCGCTTCAATCCCTCCCAACACTTCGGCCACCCTTACTTACTTAGATTGCATTCCTAGCACTGGTGAATGTGTGCACAAGAGGGGATTCAATTTATGTTTTAAAATACACCGTGTGATCGTTGATCAGATCCCATGAACAAATGCATGAGCCTTGTGTGTGTGGAACCTGAGGCATTAAGGGTTGATTTTCAGTTGCTGAGTATCTGTAACTCACTGGGATATGTGCTCAGCACCTTTGAAAATCAGGCCTGGCTGTAAAAAAGCTGAATCATCCCTATTTTAAATAGTATTGCTGATGCCAATATGTGTTTTGTACTTGGGTACTTAGCTAATTGTTACCAAGTATTGTGAACGATGATGGCACTATGTGAATGCCATGATGGTGACTGAATGTGCTTGAAGTATAAAGAAATTGTTTGTTGCTCATTCCAAAGCAAAGATTTCTTTGCTACTCTACTCTAATTTCTCATAAAGAAAAGATCAGGAAAGTTATAACTGTTAAAGATCAGCAATAATTTACACAACAGATATTTTAGACATTAAGCCATACTTTTTTCTACATTCAGAACTCAATTGACACTGCGAAGTTCATGTCAAATGGCTGCTGAGATTCCACATGTGATGCAGAGCTCAGCCTTTCATTACCAGTTCTTTTTAGGCAATGTACTTTAGTGGTTAGTAGAGCTAAAGAAAAGATCTGTCAGGCATAGGTGGAGGAAGAAATTATGATCTTGAGGGGCTGAGCATGTGCACTCCTTCCCCAGCAAGTAGGTCTGTCATGGGGAAGGAGGGGACAGATTGAGGCCTCCACAGTGAGGGAGGTAGTGGGGCAGAGACAGGGACAGAGCTGCGGTGAATGGGGCCCCAGGGCTGGGGCAGGTTGTGGGAGGCTTGGAGCCTGGGTGACTTGTTTGGGGGTGGGGGGCAGCTCCCACCGCTGCGTGAACCCATAGGGCAGGCACAAGGGGCACATGCCTCCCCCATCTGTGTGCACAGCGGAGGCAGCTGCCGCTGTGAGCTGCACTCCACACCCCACTGCCAGTGCCCTCACAGCTGTATGATGCCACGTGCTTCCAAAAGGAAGTACTAAATGATGGCCCCAGAACAAAGGCACCGTATGACAACATGAAGATGTGCCCTCCCTGTCTGTTTTGAAAGCCATCTTGTCTCCTTTAATGTAACATCTAAGAACCTCACAAACAGAATATAATTTATCTTTATAATCATCTCTATGGTAGGGAACTATTTCTATCCCCCTTTAACAGGTCAGGAACTAAAGCAGTGACAGTAAGTACCTGAAGTCACATAGGAAATCTGTAAGTGAACCAGGAATTGTTCCCACAAAAATCAACTATCAATTCCATGACCTAAATAAAGCCAACCTGTGTACCTGTGCCTAAATCCTATATACAATCCTATATACATTTTTGAAAATGTAGTTGTAGTAGGGAATCAGGTCTTGAACCTGCTATGCTTGTCCTCCCTGATAAGCTGGGACTGGAGATGCTGTGGTGGGACCTCATTTCTGCAGATGCAGCCCCTTTAAGATTGGCATTTGCAAAGACCATGGGAGAGGAAGCAACAATTCAAAAGGACACTGTAGTTCCATGCCAGAGAGAGAGGCGGATTCTCCTTGTAAGCAGGGAGAATCTGCTTTCCCCTGGAAAGAGGAAAGAGCCAAGAAGCAAAGACTTACTGGGTGCTGACATGGAGGCACGGGCAGATCCAGACTGTGAGTAGCATGGGAGTTCCTGCAGCAAGCAAGAGGATATGGGAGTCTCATTGCTCATTCAGAGATCCAGAGCAACCAGAGACCTGCAAAAGATGACAGAGAAACAGAAACTAGAAGGAACCATGAGTAGTATTGTGAACCAGACATTGAAAGGGTAAACTATCTACTTCAAGGAGGCCGATAGCCCCAGTTAGTAGGAAGGTAGGATGCACAGACTGATCTGATCGAGGCAGCAGCCATGACTTGTGGCGCTGTTGCCAATGATAATAGGATGCTACCAGCCATCCGCTCATTCAGACAGAGGGGACTGTGAATTTGATGGGCTGGACAGGTCTGTATGGCATGCAGTTGGTGATTATAGGGACAAGATAGTGGATTAAAGAGGAAAGCACCTTGTACTGAGACAACAGTTCCTGGGTTAGGGAAAGGGGAGAGGGAAAAGACCCTACTCCAAGAAGCTATTAGTGGATAGACCATCCCGGAAACCAGGAGATGGAATAATGAGGGTCCACTGAGATAAAATAATTCTCCTAAACAGAAGCATTATTAAGAATATGAGTTCACACACCCGAGACTCTTCTGTTTATTTTCACAGTTTATATAATTTTGGTTGTGAAACGGACTAATACGAACTATTATTTAATTCTGATTGTGACATACCATGAGTGTCCAAAAGACAGTGACAGATTTATACTCTCCACATGAGGGCCATTATCATTAAGACCAGTGGGTGAAAGACAGACCAGGGTGTAGGGATGGAGGAGCCCTGAGCAAAGTGGGCACCATATGCAACGCACCTGATCAGTTGTTCTGAGCTATAGTTTTTCTCCAGTCTCCTGTAAAATCATCAAGGTATGGCAGGACACAAAGTGGTAGGGAAAAATATAGGCCCTGAGAGCGAGGAGGTGCCAGTTCCAATAGCACCTTGTAACAGTAGTCATAAAGGAAAATTAATAACAGAGAGGCTACTTTCTGTGAGCAGTCACATTTAATATGGAATATGTTAAGAATAATTTCTGGAGATCTATATATTACTTTCCTACAACCAACACAAAAGCCTCCTGGATCAAGATACTAAACAATGAAAGGTTCCCTAATAGCTTTCTTCCCCAAAACAAGCAGTGGTATGCTGGGAAAATGGTCACTAACTGAAGAACAGATCTATGCAGCAAGGACTATGGGGGGAAGGGGCTTTTTGATATAATAAACTAGAACAACTGGAAAGACTCCTTGGTGTGGG
This sequence comes from Gavialis gangeticus, assembly GCF_001723915.1. Classification (NCBI taxonomy): domain Eukaryota; kingdom Metazoa; phylum Chordata; order Crocodylia; family Gavialidae; genus Gavialis; species Gavialis gangeticus. The sequence continues at coordinate 31,021,745 of NW_017728993.1, read as the reverse complement.
AATATAAGCCAGGCATTTCAAAGTAACTGAATCCTGGACCACGGCTTAAAAGATGGGACCTAAGGGAAGGAGAGAATAAGAGGGAGAAGCTGTCGTAGACTGTGCTGACAAAAGAGGTTTCAGGACACAGGGTGATTTCAATAGACATAAGATTTTCTTTTCATTTCACTGTAACTAAATCCTATAAAGACTCATTTACTGTTGATTATAAAAAAATTAATTTAGCTCTCTTACCCAAATTTTCTTTTGTTTTACTATTTTCTCTCTGCTTTTAGTAACTTAAGACAATTTCTGTAATATGAATATTTTCATGCAATCAGCTACAAAAGAAAACAAAACCTACAATCTCTATAGAATCATAAACTCAATATCTCAGAGATGGATGGTCAGAGGTGTCTTCACTTAATTCAATGAGGGACAAAGGACAATTAAACTGACACGAGGTAATGAAGCTGCAGATAAAAATGGTGCCTAATTACCAAACAATTAGTTTTGGAAGTCTTGTGGCAAATGTAAGTTTATCAGATGAAAATGTGGGCTAAACTTTAATTCAGTTATCTAAGTTTATTTAAGTTACTTTATAAAAAAAATATAAAATGGCATAATAATGCATAATAAAAATACAACTGAATCAGGTAACACTGCTATGCTGCCTAGCAGAATGAGGAGATGGATATTGTATTTGTAAAGGATTTCATGATTTCAGCATTTGGTTTTCCCTTGAAAACTTTGAAATTCTCGACAAAGGAAAATAAAAAAAATAAAGACATATATTATACAGTAAAAGACAGACATATTTCAAAATGAAAAGTCAGTGGCTTAAAAAAATCTAAATGCTCCAGTCTGAAAATGGTAAAAAGAGATATTTCAACAGTCAGGACTTCCTGTTTCATTTTCTTCCAAAACAAAATTCCAGCTAAACTGATCTGTTTTGATGAAGTACTTCAATTTCAGCAGAATTACAGATTTTGATAGAATATGGTACCATTGAAGCTTCTCTATGCCAATCTATTCAGTAGTGCTGTTGTGTCTCAAGTGTGCTTAAAATTACCATAAAACACACCAAAAGGAATCTCCATGACAGTTTTGCTCTGTGCATACAGCAAAGAGAACTGCAGGCATCAGTGAACTGCCACCAGAAGAGAAGATGGAGATTTATAGTTAGATTGGTTAGAGTTCTGCAGGGCACAGGCTGTGAGTATAGAAGCAAGCGCTTCAATATTCCCATACAGATAGCTTGCTAATGTCAGCCAGCAGTCATGCTCTCCACTCCAACGCTGGCCTTTCAACCCTTGGGGGAAATCGGTCTTCTCTTCTGTCAGCACATATTAGTAAGACAGAGACAAAAAGCAATAATAGAAATGAACATAACACTGACCAATTAGTAACTCAAGGGTAAAAATTGCTATGTGACATAAATTCCCTCCATCAGCTCTGCCAAATCATTTCTATTCTGATTGCTACAAATAATATGACTGTAGGCTTCATTATTATTAAGAGAGAGAATTGTGAACAGCCAGAGGCATAATCTGCCTGTACTAGGAGCCAGAAAATATCTGTAGCTGTTTAAAACTTGTTATAATTAGCGACTGAGAACATTGACATTGGATAAGGCAAATATTTCCTACAAAATCTGTGAAATGTACATGTTTCCAAGGATTTTCCCACATCTCCCTCAAAACAAGACAATAGAACAGACCTTTAAAATTGAAATAGTATGGCCTTCTGTCTGGAACTGAGATAGCAAAGAAAACTTTTTGGTTTTGTTTTTCATTGAGAAAATATTCAAGCATCAGCATACTGATAGTCTGTTAGTAATTAAATGGAAAACGATCAACACCACACTTATTTGCAAAGTGCAGAAAGGTTTTGATATAACAGATTCCCTCCCTTACCATATATGTGTTATAATGTGAACCCCGGGACAGAAAACAGATTTTTTTTTTGCACAGCCAACATCCAAGTACACACATCCTGTTTCAGAATAAAAATATTTGTAAAAATCATTTACCAAATGAAAAACTTAAAAAGAGCCCTCTTTTCAGTAGATGAACTCAAGTCATTTTGACTTTGAGCTTTTTGCATTTTTTCTTTAATAAAATTAAAGAATATTAAGCAAAAAGTAACTTTAGTCATTCTTTTTTCAGATTTTGATTTTTTTTTAACTTTTCTTGAAAATAGAAACTTTTGCAAGGTGGACGTATATTCCTAAAACATGCTGGTGTTTCCAAATCTATCTCTTTTGCTGTATAACACCTTTGTGTGAAAAATCTTGCCCAACTCTACTTCTGAAACATGAGTCCTTCCTATCTGTATTATTCCTGTCTGACATAGCTTTGGCTGTGTTCCCCATTCACTTCAAGTAGCTCTTTCATCCAAGATCTCTGCTGGAGAAGAAAAGATGTGGTCTGATGTCCTCATTCCCTCATCAATAGAGAGGAGGAAAGTGAGCTCCCAATAGAAAAAGAGAGAAGTTGGATTGTGAGTGTTATTTCCAGAGCTGACGTCCAGACCTGTTTCTCAGACCATATTTCTCCCTGCTGCAAAATATGGGTCTGTTCTATGAGTTCCATTTTTATCTGAGCTTAAACAAACAAGAAAAAACAAGTGTTTTGCCTGAAAAAGAGGTAAGGAAAACCAAGAGAGAAACACACTTAATTTGTGTCTTTGTTTTTAGACGTAATCCTACCTAATTTAGACGGGTCATCACACCATAGCCAGAAGTGCTCACTGCCACAATTTACAAACAGCACTTAAGACCTCTCAGTTCTTCCATCATTATTCCAGAGACTCAAAACGTATCAGTCTTTTTTTTTTTTAAATGTATTTTGTTTTAAGTATTCAGGTGAAGTGTTAGTGCAGCACTGAATCTTAAGGAAAAACTATAAAACCTACACGCTGTATGTTCATTTACATTTATGAAAAACTAGGTTAAATCCCTTTAAAGTAAGCGCGTGGTGAAATTTACCCATCTATGCAGGAATAACAAAAGCAAGGCTTTAAAAACTGTGGATTATTTTTGATATTAAATGCTTTTGAAGAGTATTTTCTATCCATGTACAACCAGAATAAATTCCAAATACGCAAGCTTGTTATTCTGTTTCTGTAGAGTACATCAGGCTTGTTATTCGGTGTCAGAGAGAGAGCATCATTTGGAAACCAGAATTTCTGTGGCTGATATTTATATTTACAGACTACTTGACAAATATTTCAGAAAATATATTTTTTCAAAACCCTCTGTCAAGAAAAATTAGACTGGCAGCACAATCATTTATTGTCTCTTGTTTTCTAGGAAAACTACTTAGTGTCTCGGGGTGTGAACAAGCATTCATTGCACCTGGTTTAGGTTTGGTAGCTTACTTTAAGCACCTAAACCTAGACCAGAAACAACGCATGCAACCATTTGCTGGTGCCAGGAATGGTAAGGACAACCTGAAGTAACTTGGGGTAGGGGTCAGGGCTGGGGGGATTGGGGGAAATTGGCAGATCTGCAGAGGTGTGCTGGCAGGTCCAGGGCAGTTGGCAGGTCTGCAAAGAGTAGAGTTGATGGGTTCACAGTGGGGTGTTCGGGGTCTAAAAATAGCTCATTCGGGAAGGGGGATAAGAATGGCACAGCCCCAGGGCTGGGTGAGCAGCTAAGTTTTCCCAGCCCAAGGCTATTCTGCAAACATATGCAGGCTCTTCTGCAAACCTCCTGAGGTGCACTAAAATTAGGCATGACATTTTAAACCTTCTGAATGCCTGCATGAGTGGGCATTTAGATTGACCTAATCATGGTCAGATGTAATGTTTGTACATACCCTTGGTATTTCCAACCATTTATTCACCCCATTTAGTTGTGGGGAATATGGAAGTGAATGAGTTGAGAGAACTTCCTTGAACTAGAGTAAATTATTTAAGATTTTTATTATATTTCAATGTTATGTTTGTTTGTTTATACAGCAGGACCCCCCGTTGAACAATGGCATGGCCACAGGTAAGAAATTATGGTATTTCTGGCCTTAACAAAAGTGACTGTTGTTTAATTATGCACAGAGTCTGCCAGCTTTCAAGGAGATCAGACTAAATTATCATAAATCTGTGAATCTAGTAGCTACAGAACTAGACTTAGACTCATGAGACATGGTTTTATTCCTGGCTCAGCCATTGACCTGTGCAGGGTAAGTCACTTCACCCCTCTCAGATTCATGTTTTCTCTCTTAGTTTATTCAGATTGTTAACACTTCAGGGCAGGGACTGTATCTTATTATATATCTGCACAGCAACTGAGATAGAAGTTCCTTTTCTTCATCAGGAGCCATAGCAATACAAATATTAATGACGTTAAGCAGTATCTCAAAATGTTTGTAAATATGATGATGTCTTTCCTTTCACATAAAATTAGTCTGATTGATTTTAGTGAGCTTGCTCACAGTACAAAGAATTGCACAACCTAAATTAGGGATCAGAATATATATATATATATATAAAATCTAGTGCTTTAAACACTTAATTTAAGCATGTGAGTATTTCTGTTTAAATTATTTGGTGTCTATACAACTGGTTGATGATGGAGACTAGCTCCAGAATATCCTTTCTGCCGAACTAGAAGAGGATGCCATAGTAGAACTAGAACCATCCATAAAGCGCCAGCAAAGTCTGTTCAAGGTATTGACTGTTTAGTTTTGTGTTTATACAAGGTCTAGCACTATAGGCCCAGTGTTAATGACACCATTATAGTATAAATCACAAAAAATAATAAATACGCAGTTTCTCTCCTCTGCACAGGTCTTCTGTATAGGTTTCTAGTCATATAATTAAAACTTGGGCATCATTAATTAGCCAAAATATCAGCATTGCAATGCAGCTTGTTATATGGATCATGTACCTTTGTTTTGCCTTCTCACTACTCTTGCCATCGTTCTTATACAGAACAAAGGTTACAGTACACCCAGTTTTCTTTCAAAAGTGAAACAAGCACAAGCTTTCTTCCTCTAATTCTAATCCTGTCTTATATTGCACCCTTTTCTTATCTCTGCTTTTTATCTCTGCTGGTAAAGTAGACATTCCAATGTCAGTCTCTCCCATTGCCATTGTGGCTTTGGCCCCCACACTGATCTTGCCTGTGACAGTGATTCCTTAATGGCTACAATTGGGCCTGTGCAGAAAATTACGCTTACTGTGCTTTAAGCACATAGAAAGGACTTTAGAGTCATAACCAAACAAACATTCATGGCACATAGAGCACTTCAAAAATGGCAAATCCTGCTCTAAGTTAAACTTGGGTGGATGTGGTATCAGATTATAGCACTTTAGATTACTGCACTTTATCGAGCATCTGTACCACATCCCATTCCCTATCAAGGTGGAACACATTCCTCCAGCATCCCAAAGACCTCTCACTGGGCAGTGTACTAGCCTTGGCCACTGCTCATCTGTTCTAGGTGAGCACCAGCCAAGCCCCACTCCCAGACTGTCACAGAGAGGAGGCAGACTAAGCTCTGTCTCCTTCGTGTGTGGCTGGGCAGGGGGGTGGGGGAATGGAGCCTCCCTGCCGCACAAATCTCCTCCCCCAACAGCTTGCTTGCTCTGGTCTTGGTGGGGGACTGGGCTGGGTCCACATAACAGAGAAGGTCTGTTTCCACCCAAAGAGAGCTTATCTGCCTCCTCTCTGGGACAGCCTGAGAGCGGGGCTGGGCTGGTGCTTACCCAGAACAGACAAGCACTGGCCAAGGCTAATACACTTCCCAGTGAGGGGTGGAAATGGAGCTTCTCTGCAATGGAGAGAAGAGGGGCCCACTGAGAAGAGGGGCCCGCTGGCCAATCAGGGGTGGCCAACTGCTTGGCTGGGTTTCGCTGGACTTGGCATTCTCCTACAGCCTCCTAGGAGTGAACCCAACCTGCTGGCCTCAGCCACTACAGGCACACTCTGAGTCTCCCCCGGCCCCGGCCCCATCCCCCCACCAAACAGTGCACATGTGTTTGGTTTGGTCCCAACCTAATCTGGAGCACTTTGATTAAAACACTATACTTAGAGCACTTGCACCTCAAGCTTTTTGAACATCTGTACGTAGCTTTAATAAGCACTCCCAGCCTTCACTGGTCTTCTGTGAAATCAGGTAGAGCACATGGAAACTGTTTTTACTTAGAAGTGTTAGCCACATGTAAAGTAAGGATCTTCTCAATATATGAAAACAAAAACTTATGGTCCATTTTTTTATGTTGGTAACCTTGGTAACTGTTATAAAACATTATTCTCTGAAAGTGACATTTCTACACAGCCAGTACTGTGCAGTATTTCCTTTTCAGTCTATATGAGAGGCTGACAAGATCCCCACCTCTTCAGTGCCAAGGAAAGAAGTTGCTATCTTCTAGAAAAGGGGTTTTTTTTCCCCCTTTGATTTTTCTCATGCTCTTCCTTATCTTCTTCTGGCTGTTATTTTTTCTGGCCTACTTTGATCTAACTGTTATTTATGGTTTCTGTAGTCTTTTACTGGTTAACTTCGCTCTGCTCTTGTTTCCCTGGCTTATTCTTGTTTTACTCGTATTTTATTGTTATATCTCCAGCTGCTTACCTTCCTCTAGCTGTTGCTTTTCCAGCTTATTTTTGTCTCACTGCTATTTACGATTTCTTTTAAAAGTCTCCTACTGTTTAACTTTCTTTAGCAGTTGTTCCTTGGCTTATTTTTTCCAGTTCCTGCATTTGCTCTTAAAAGTCTCCTGCTGTTTAGCTTCCTCTGACTGTTGCTTCTATAGACTGTTTCCATGTCTCTTGCAGTCAATACTAAGTCTCTGGACCAAACTCAATTGTAAGTCTAGAGATAGAAGTTAATGTAACATAGGTCTTGTTTCAGCTTCTTAATATATATGTACCCTTTTAGATTCTTTTTACGTTACTAGTTTTCTTTTTTCTTTAATTTACACTTACAGCTACTAACTAGGTACCTCTATGCATATCATATCTGAATTTGGCTCCCTGAGCCTAAACTGGAGGAGCTACTTACCTGAGAACCAACAAGATAAATATAGCAAAGAAAATGAGTAAGAGGGTGTAGATTGGTGCACGGTAATGTAGTTCTCTCCCTGTTTTATTTTATTTCTGTTTCCCAAATAACTTTGGGGAAGACAATTTTATCTGCTTTCTTAGTGTGCAAAATATTCCTATATATACATTGATAGCTTTGATCTATCTAAGTAGGTTCAAATGAGCCTAAGTGTAAGGAAGTATACCTTATAATATATTATGAATAACAAACACAGTTCACAAACTTTTTTCTGTCCATATAGGAAAGAAAGAATCCTTGTGCTACAATTGTGTTTGAACATGATTCTTTTCAGAGTGTAAATGAGTATGTTGTAAACTTTGAAGTCCTGAAATTAGTTGAAAACTGACAAGATGCTTTATCCCAAAAATAAAAACTGAAACGATAATTTTTTTACAATCTGAAATTTCCACAAAAATACTGTTTTATAATACTATTTTTTATTTATTTACATTCAACTATTTATGCAAAGTCCCTAACAAGAGATATTATGGCAGACTGATCTTAAGTAGTCAAAAGCCAAGTGGCTAGGGCTATTTAGAGGAAGCAGGAATTTGAACTTAGGTCAATATCCTAAGCAAGTACTGGTGTGAGTTTCTATGCTCTCCTCTCTAGTATTTGTAGTTTCATCCATTTGTGGAATGCAAACGTTCTTGAAATCTTGAAAAAATGTAATGGGTTGGGAAATCTATTTCCTGTCTACTTCGAGTTCCATATCCTTTATCACAGATTCTAAATTCTTCTTGACTTGTAGTGAAATTTTGGCCACTGTTTCATTTCAGTGCTGTTCCAACTTGTTTCAAGCTCAAAACAGTGACATTGAAATGAAACAAAGGGCTTCAAAACAGCCTAAAAGCAAAACGAGGGCAGTTAAAATGTTCTGAAAGTTTCAAAACATTTCAAGTTTGGAAGCTCAAGCTGGGCTTGCTTGCAGAAAAACAGAAAGTAAAGAAAGGGGAGGGGGAAGTGGGGGCCAGAATTGCTCTCATATTGACTGTGTAGCTAGCCAATGACTGTGCTCCTTCCCTGAGGTCCCTTCCAATCCCAGTGCTCTGGGGGAGGGATGGAAAAACAGCATAAAAGGCAGCATTATTTGAACTGGCCTGCTTTCTGCCGTGGGGTCTGACAGTTACTGAGCTATTGTCCAGAAGCTCAGAAGCATTAGACAACAAAGGCTACTACTACCATTGATTTGATTTCCTAATTGCTAGCCTAGCAAGTGGGATTCCACAATACCTTTTGCATTCTTTCTAGACCCTTTTATTTTATGATTATATTCATTGTTTTATTCTTTTCAATTTCATAATTATATTGGATATTTTACTATAGAATTTATATTATATAAGAAGGCACATACATTTATATATTTTTATTTTTATACATTTATAACTTGCATATTATAACATATAATGTATATAGGAAGGCACATATACATTTATATATTATAAAGATGAGACACCATGAAGCATGGTGGAAAGGCAGCTGGCACACCTTCAGAGAGGGGTAGAAGAGGGGGTAGAGGAAGAGATGTAAGTTCCTCCCTGCCCCCCAACTGAAACACAGCCTCTTTCCTACAATTAGCAGGCATGAGGCTTCCAGTTCTACAGGCAGCAAGGAAAGGGGAGCAGTGCCAGTGCCACTGCCTGTGCCTGAGTCTTCATCCTTTCCAAGAGCACCAGCCATAACCCCTTCCACCACAACCATGACAACAAGCAGCACCAGCATGACAGTCTCCTCCATCCCCATTTTCACTTTCCATGCTGAGCCATCCAGTGCCAGAGGAAGAGCTGGAGTTTCCTCACTCCTTGACACCTCCATTTCCATTTTCACTGACTTGTCTGCATTGCATACTAGCCTCTGGCTCCTTTACTATTCCATCCAGGAACAGCACACAGGTGCTTACTGAAGCTGCTTACTCAGCCGGATGAAGGGTATTTCTACCTGAAAGCTTGCTAAGATATATTTCTGTAACTGTTTAGTTGGTCTGCTGAAACCAACCAGATTGACCCAAAGAAGCAATGCCATGTCCTTAGACCAACACCCCTGGCACCTGGCCGGAAGGACACAGGGCCCTGGGCACATCTAAGCCCCAGGGCTGGGGCTGAGGCTGGGGCTGGCAGGGAGAGTTCTCTGGCAGCTGCTGGAGATGAAGTTTCAACAGCAGAGGAAAGAAAGGCTGTCACACTTTGGCTGCCTGAGATATTAGTGCTACTGTGCGGGTTACTTACCTGTTGGTATTTAAAGTGGTGGGCTGGACTGAAACTTTAGGGGAGGAGGAGACCTCATTGAGGCACACTCCCATGTTGTGTAGAGGCCCCAGCAACAGTGAGGGCATGCCTTAAGACACATGTTATGAGTTTTGATTGTCAGCAGCCTGAGGTGCAGTTTCCCAGAAACCCCTGCAGCTATCTCCTTGAAACATGGCAGGCTTCATGGCCTCAGCAGGAGCTACCATGCCTGCTGTTTTCACCCTGCTGTGCCTTAACACTCACACGTGACATGAGTTTTGCTTTACAGCAGCTTAGGTGCAGCAGTTTTTGGGAAACTGCACCTCATCTCCTTGAAACTTGGCAGGCTTTGTGGCCTCAGCAGGGGCTAGCGTGCCTGCAGTTTTCACCCCGCTGTGCCTTAACACACACGTCACACAAGTTTTGCTTTCAAAACTTTGAGGTGCAGTTTCCCAGAAACCCCTGCATCTGTCTCCTTGAAATTTAGCAGGCTTCATGGCCTCAGACGTGGATACCATCCTTGCAAGTTTTGTCTGAACCAGGCAATAAGTGGCAAAGTTATAGGTAGTGTTGTGCTTTCCCATTATAGACTATGGGTGAAATGTTGAAACAGTGTTGAAACAACCAAACAGTTTTAAAGAAATGAAACAAAACTTGAAATGAAAAATGTCCCACTGAAATGGTGAAATGGAAGTCAAAATGAAATGATGCTGTTCTGCACTGCCCTATTGACTTGGTTTGCTTACAGGAGGATATAACTGTTAACATCTCTAACATCTGATTAAAGTTACCTGCAGTTATAATGGGGATACATGTAGCTCTGTGCAGCTGAGCAAAAAAATTCTGAAATATTTATCTCAACCATGTCGGGTACATATATATTAACCAAGATCATTTCAGCCCCATTTTCAGTAGTGACCCAGACTACATGAAATGTATCCTGTAGCTTGAGATAACTTCCACTGCCAGTTTGTTATAACACAGGACAGAGACATTTTGTGATGTGATAGCATGGCAGAGCTCAGCCAACTCACTCTTGTTTCAATTTATGAGACTTCTCTACAGTTAAATGAGTCTCATCTAAAAATTCTATGTCGACCTTGGCCTTTCTCAGTAAGGCATAAACCTTCTTTCTTTTAATGGGGAAGTTAAATATCTTCATGTTCCAGGAGATTGGTTTAAGGTTTAGAGCTATAGCAGTGCAGTTTAAGCAACAGTATCTTATAGGGGGTTAGAAAGGTAGATAAAAAGGAGATTAGGATACATATCTCTTACCCCAGCAGAAACCCATGGGTAGGAGGAATCATAAAGAAAGAGTAACTAATGTGAACAGCTTCCTTTGCAATAATTGTAGGTAGAAAGTACATCAATCTTCTGGGGCTCCATGGTGTTCATGAGACTAACAAAATCATGGGGATATGAACATTTATGTACTTGGTAGTGCCTGGGTCTGATGTCATGCATAAACAGGTGTTCTAAAAAGAACACTTCAAACTAAAATATCTAAAGCTCTCTAGTAAAATATCTAAATTTAAGGTATAGGAAACAGGGTGGGCCTAGGCAGCCTGACATCACTCCTGTTTCCACTGAGAATCAATCATTTAAATGGCTATAAAAATGTAATAAATATCGTCTTATATCCCCAACAAAGAGAATGTAGAATGTGACATGGACTCATCAGGGTTCTGGATCTCTGTGCCTTATGATTACACATAGGGATTTTTTATCATCAAAGGGGTGAAAGGTACTTTTCTTCTGAAGTTTCCATCCCTTCTTTTCAAACAACAAACATGATTTAAAAAACAATTACTCAACTTTAAGTACATGCAGATAAATCAACATTGGCCCTGTGGTCGGATCCAGAGGGTAGTAATTGATGGAAGTCACTCATCATGGTGTCCTGTGACCAGTGGGGTCCCCCAAGGCTCTGTCCTTGGACCCATATTATTCAACATCTTCATTAATGATGTGGACACTGGAGTCAGAAGCGGACTAGCCAAGTTCGCCGACAACACCAAACTTTGGAGCAAAGCATCCACACCAGAAGACAGGTGAGTGATCCAGGCTGACCTGGACAGGCTCAGCAAATGGGTGGACAAGAACCTGATGGTGTTTAACACCGAAAAATGCAAGGTTCTCCACCTTGGGAAGAAAAACCTGCAGCATCCTTATAGGCTCAGCAGTGCTACGCTGGCTAGCACTGTGGAAGAAAGAGACTTGGGGGTCGTCATTGAGCACAAGATGAACATGAGCCTGCAATGCGATGCTGCGGCTAGTAAAGCGACCAAAATACTGGCTTGCATCCATTCTCCCCTTGTAGTCAGCCTTGGTAAGGCTGAAGCTGGAGTACTGTGTCCAGTTTTGGGCTCCACAATTCAAAAAGAATGTGGAGAAACTTGAGAGAGTCCAGAGAAGAGCCACGCACATGATCCGAGGTCAGGAAAACAGACCTTACAACAACAGGCTGAGAGCCATGGGGCTCTTTAGCCTGGAAAAGCACAGGCTCAGGGGTGATCTGATGGCCACCTACAAGTTTATCAGGGGTGACCACCAGTATCTGGGGGAATGTTTGTTCACCAGAGCGCCCCAAGGGATGACGAGGTCAAACAGTCATAAACTACTACAAGACCGTTTCAGGCTGGACATAAGGAAGAATTTCTTTACTGTCTGAGCCCCCAAAGTCTGGAACAGCCTGCCATCAGAGGTGGTTCAAGCACCTACAATGAACACCTTCAAGAGCAAATTGGATGCTTATCTTGCTGGGATCCTATGACCCCAGCTGACTTCCTGCCCTTAGGGCGGGGGGACTGGACTCGATGATCTTCCAAGGTCCCTTCCAATCCTAATGTCTATGAAATCTTTGAAATCTATGAAACATCCCCTGACACATAGTCTATATGCTAAATACATCTGATAATTATAGGATGGCCATGCACCAAGATAAGGAAGTGAACAAGATGCCATCTATGCTGCAAATATGCATACTAACATAGATATGTTAGGGGCATGTTCTTATTTGGGATTCAGACTTAAAGGATCCTCTTCTCTTCTCTTCTCTTCTCTTCTCTTCTCTTCTCTTCTCTTCTCTTTTCTGGGTTCCCAGCAATGTACTCTGATTTGCTGCCTTTTACCATAATCTTTATATGCATTTTCATGTGCAGTGAGAAAAGATCCCATTGTCTGCACAGCAAGAGAATCTTTTCTAACCGTAAAAGCCTAGCTTCTTGTTTTGTATGTTTTAGTATGTAATAGTATGCTATTACATAGCAGCCTTTGTAATAGTGGCTTCGAAAGGATTCAGACTGGATTTTCTGTTGCCTGCCAGTGTGAGGTAATACTGAGTAGAGTGCTTCTAATTTATCAGTGTCAGCCAGCTCTTTGTATTCATTAAGGTCATGACAGTTTGCAGTGCCCAAGATATGTCAAGGTATATATATTCAGCAGAGACTGTCTACATGTTTATGTGTGTGGGTGAGATTACACATTACGATTAGATCATGTAGCTGGGTAAAGATTATCTTCAAGATGTGCTACCTATCTTGAGTAAAGTTAATTTCTGGCTGTTCACCTGAGATAAAACCCCCAGTTTGCAATCCTTCAGTATTCCAGGAGGCACTGCTCCCGGGTGGACTAGCTGTCATCCAAGACTCTGTGGCCCCAGAGTGACAGCTGGGAACAACTGAACAACAGGTGGGTCAGGATGGGGTGAGTGGGAAAGGCAGAAAAAGGAGTGAAGTGAGGAGGAGAAGGGTTGGAGAGGGGAAGAGGAAGAGGTGGAAGGAAGGGAGGAGTGGGTGGGTGGGTGGGACGCTTT
>NW_017728993.1:31006991-31008255 GCF_001723915.1 Gavialis gangeticus | reverse complement strand
GGGTGGGCAGCTTTTGGGCTGCTGCCCCACTGTTGCCTTCAAATTGTCCCCTTTGCCCTCCATTGGCCTCTCAACCCCTGAATAACTGCCCTGCTATCCCACTCAGCCCAAGAGTGAAAGAGGTGCTGGTGTGGGACTGTCCCTTCCCTGCCTGCTCCTAAGGTCCCTGCAGACCACACTGTTCCTACATGCCAAAATACAAGCCCCGCCAGGCCCTGCAATGGAAGGTGAGACAGGGAAAGAAAGGGTGAGGGGTAAGGAGGTTCCGGGCAGCTTCAGAGTCTGGAGAGGTCTGGACCTGGGTCCTTGGAAAGGGGAAGTGGGGATTGGGCTGTAAGGAGCCCAGAATCAGGCAGTGTGCGAAACCCACCCCCACAGCTGGCAGTCTGGGTGGCAGAAGTAGGGAACTAAATGGCACAGTAGGGGCCTTCCCTCTCTCCTTCTTGGCTATAGTGTGGCTAGAGCACTGACAAGGGAGGTGTGGAGCAGACTTGCAACCCTGAGTCACACCCCTGCTCACCAGTCTTCTAGTGATATAGTAGAGAGGTTATTAACCCTGAACATGTGACTGATCACTAGTACCAGTTAACCCTAACACAGATTAACATTCCTTAGAATTAGCACCTGCTAACTCTAATGTGTAATCTTACCCTACATTGTTAAATACAGTTGTCTACATGGGCTTAATTTATAGTGGGTTCCTAGGGAGATGGTATAGTGAAAGAGCATAATGGTGGCTGGGTTCACAATTTGGCAAAGTCAGACCAAGTGTCTACATTAGAATCATAGAAAATTAGGGTTGGAAGGGACCTCAGGAGGTCATCTAGTGCAACCCCTGCTCAAAGCAGGACCATCCCCAACTAGATCATCCTGGCCAAAGCTTTGTCTAGCCAGGTTTTGAAAACCTCCAAGGATGGAGTTTCCACCACCTCTCTGGGTAACCTGTTCCAGTGTTTTACTACCCTCCTGGTGAGAAAATTCTTTCCAATATCTAACCTAAACTTCCCTTCCTGCCATGCAACTTGAGACCATTGCTCCTTGGTCTGTCATCTGCTACCACTGAAAATAGTTTAGCTCCATTCTCTTCTGAACCCCCTTCAAATAGTTGAAGGCTGCTATTAAGTCCCCTCTGAGTCTCCACTCAGACTTTCCCTCAGTCTTTCCACATAAGTCATGTCCCCCAGCCTCCTCCCCATTTTTCAGTCATCCTTTGGACTCTCTCTAATTTGTCCACATCCTTTTTCATAGTTTCATAGTTTCTAGG
>NW_017728993.1:30997977-31006460 GCF_001723915.1 Gavialis gangeticus | reverse complement strand
TGAGAACGGGGTGAGAGACAGTGTCAAAAGCCTTCCGGAAGTCCAGGAAGACTATGTCCACTGCTACCCCTGCATCTAATGATCTGGTGATCTGATCATAAAAAGCCACCAGGTTGGTCTGACAGGACCTGCCACTGATGAACCCGTGCTGATTGCCCCTAAGCATGCAGTCCCCTGCTGGCCCCTCCTGGATGTAGCAGGGGGCCCAAAACTGAGCACAGTACTCCAGATGTGGCCTCACCAGTGCTGAATAGAGGTGAATAATCACTTTCCTGGACCTACTGGCAACACACCTACCAGTGCAGCCCAGCATGCCATTAGCCTTCCTGGCAACAAGGGCACACTTCTGGCTCATATTCAGCTTAATGTCCACTATAACCTCCATGTCTTTTTCTGCAGAGGTGCTGCTCAGTCAGTCAGCCCTCAGCCTATACTGGTGCAGAGGATTGTTCTGCCCTAAATTGGAATAAACTGAAATTAAACACCCCAAAAAGAGTCTGTAGACCATTTACAAAGCTCTCCACCTCCTGAAGCTTTTGGAAAGAATGGGTCTCTTCAGATTTGATATAATGCAACCAAGGCACCTAATAAAGTACTATGGCCTCTTTTGTTTTGCCACTGTTCTGGCTTTCACAAAATCTCTTTGTTCTACAACCTTGTTTTGTTTACAAAGACTTGAAATATCATTATTTTAAATGAGGAATTGCCTTGATTTCATTTTTCCTTTTCAGTATGTGGGATGGTTTTATTGGTTATGAATCTGAGGGCATTTGGTCACCAGGGCTCTTGGATCAGCACATGAAAGTAAACTATGGCCCCAGGGACCTGTAGATTTTTTTCAATATCAGATCAAATATTTACATTACAGGTCTGGGGACTTTTACTTTGTTCTGCTCCCTTAGGGACTTGTATAATTCTAAGTTTGTTTCTGCATGATCTGCCTTCCAGGTTGGCCAATTTAGATTTAATTAATTTTATATCCCTGAGGTGTTTCTCAGTTTGGGCAGCCCAGCTCTGCAGTTGGTCCTCCATTGTGGAAATACAGTCCTCTGCATTTTAGATGCTCCTGAGAGCAGCTGCAATGAGGATTCAATATTAGGTACTGTTGTTTTGAGAGTGGCGACTTGGAACTGACCAAAAAATTTTCTAGTTGGCAAATTTTTTTTTAATTTCCCATCCTCCCCTGGCTCTCCCCTTTTTTCACAGTGCAAAATAAAAATTGAAAAACAGAGAGAAAAAAAAAGAAAAGTAGAAAAAAGGTAAAAAGGGTAGGGGAAAAATAGAAAATAAATAAAACCAAAAAATCCCTTTATGTACAAAAATGTTTTGGGGTTTTTCGGTTTTTATTTTATCATGAAAAAAAGTTTGAAAAAGAAAAATCCAATCAGCTTTACTGGCAATGTCTATATTGTTACTAGGTCTGTCCTTGGTGATAAAGGAAAATATTTAAGGTATCTTGGAGAACCAAATGAAGCTGCAGATTGAAAGCAAGGCTGATAATAATGATGATGTTGACTCCTGGGAACTTGCAGAAAATGGTAAAGGGAGCTGCTTTCTTAGTGCCACATAATTTACTAATGTAAGAACAGCCCACTAGCTCCACAATTCAGGATTGCCTTCTGAGATACTTACCTTCTGATTTTAGCAGTGTATGCCTGAGGCAGTCACAAACACTATTTGCATAATCAATGTGGCACTGAATTCAACCTATGAAACAGGCCTTTACTCACTTGCAATGAATGGCAGAAATGAATCTACACTTCCAAAGATGAATTCTTTAGCTGTCAAGATTTTAGACAGCATCACAAACAAAATGTGTATATATTTTCTTGATAAAGCCACAATCACATGTACTGATACAGCTATGGCTTGAAAGCATATTCTTAACTACTGAAAGGGTCTTTGAATGAGAAAATTGTGAGCCTTTCAGTTTTAATAATGCCCTGGTAAAGGATAAAGTAAGTAACTCAAATCAGTCAAAAAACTCATTTCTTACAGCCCTAAGTGTCAAGGTCATTTATTGTGCTCTTGATAGACACAAGCAACTCTCATTGACATCGATGGGTGTTCCAGATCAACAGTAGTGTATTTACTTGTCATGCTACTTCCTCTGGTTGTGAGTGAAAGCAGTGTGAAAAGGTCACAGAAAGTAAGCCACAGCAGATGTTGACTCTTTTGCTGGTTTCCTGAAACTAGGAAAAGGGATAAATTATTGACGTTTTTCCATTAAGAACAAAAGAGCTGACTGAAGGAAGTAGAGCTAAAGGTTGTGGGCAAGAGGGTTCAGAGACACTAATGAAAGTTAAGGGCCCAATTCTCATGAACTTTCAGTGGGAGCTGGCTGCTCACCTGCCCTTCATGCTTCTGAAAATCTGCTCTGAAAGTTATTCCATATGCTGTGTTCCTCTTTGGGTTGTCTTTCTTACATCCAAATGTTGATCCATCAAAAATGGGGTGATACTGTAAGCAACAGAAATAGAAATAGCTGAATGTGTTACAGTTCCCATATATGAGCTTGAGGAACTGAGGAGTAAACTGGTAAGTGACTTCTGGAGAGATTGTTAGGGAAGATCAGGAGAGGGGTAAGAAGAAAGACTGACCATAATGCATAGCAGTTAGGGCAATTACTTTGCTTTTGGCAGGCTCTGCTTCAAGCCTGTGCTTTGATAAATACTTAGTAACTGTGAAAGAGGAAGCAAAAGCCCTCCCAGCGCACCCCAAACCCTTGCCCGACGCACCCCAATACTCATTGCAGGAGCAAAGATGAGTGGCAGTTCCAGAGCTGCCTGAGCCTGTGAATCGGCGAGCTCCAGGGGTGTGGCTCCAGAGAGGTGCATGCTACTCAAAAGACAGCCAGAGACACAGCTGGTCCAGTGCCGGGGAGAGGAAAGCAGAACGTCAGCTGGGAGATACCAGCTTCAGAGCCAGGGAGCAAAAGCCCTGAATGCAGGGAAAAGAGGCTGAGCATCTGCCAGAGGACCCCGGCAGATGGAATGGGGAGCCCAAGCCCCAGGAACAGAGAAACGCTGGGGAGCTCTGTCGGGGGAAAGTAGTCCCGCAGGATGTCCAGGAGTGGAGCGGCAGCCACGCCAGGGAGCACAGGTGCTGCTGCGGAGAGTGGCGATGGGGGACTGCCAGCTCCCTTGGGCAGCAAGGCAAAGAGGGAGGTGCAGGAAGCCACGGAGCCCTGCTTGGAAGTGGCAAGCACCACTGGCTGGTGGGACCCTGACAGCCCAGCCATAGGTCAGACAGGTCAAAAGGGGGAAGGGACACGGACCCCTAGAGGGCCTGCCCAGGAGGGCCAACAGATGCCCGGCACTGGATGGCTGATCCATCCAAACGCCCATTAGGTGGAAAGGATGGTGGAGTCCTCAGCAAGATGGTGGGCACCTGGGAGACAAGATCCCAGGAGTCTGTCAGCAGACACTGACTTCTTAAGTTTAGTTCTGATGCTAAGTTGCAGTTAACCGCAGACCAGGGTCTGTTTAGTTGTTCACATCTCAGTCCAAAAGTGAAGGACAACCTGGGAGGAGGGATGGCCAGGAAGACCCGACCCTTAGAGGTAGGCAGAGTGGATGAGGTGGGATCATCCCAGTGCAAGACCTGCAGAAGAGCAGAGTCCATCCCTGGCCATGGATGTGGTGTGGGTGGGGTAAAGGAGAAGTTGGAGCCCTGCAAAGAAAGTCCAGGGTCAAGATCCTCTCAGGTCACCTACAGGAAACTGCCTCCCAAGAGAACAACAACAAACATCAAAGATGTGGCAGGTGAGTAGGAAGAGCACCCAAACCATCTAGGTGGCACTGAATCAAGATCTCACCCTGACGTCATGGGGGCAAGGCACCAACCAAAAGGGGCCAAAGCCCTATAACACCTACCAGTAACAGTAACATTAAATGAAACTATTTTAACATGACAAATTAAGAGGCTGTCACTCCAGTATCCTCAGTTGCTTAACAGCTAGGCTTCTCTTTGGGAAAAAGAAGACCTACCATCACACTATAAATCAATCAAGGCACAATTTTGAAAGAAGATTTCCCACTTTCTGCGTGCATACATCCTAGCTGATGAGCTATACAGATTATGTAGTTATAATAGGGTAGGATATCTATATCTGAAATTAAAATGGGTGATTTTCTTTAGCCACTTCACACCAGATAAATGACAGCTCGATATCCCGAATGCAGCCAGTATCTTAATGATCTTTGTACTCCATTCATCTTGCTTGCTTACAGAAGGCCTGAGCACCAGGCACCACAGGGCAGCAAGGCGTCTAGAAGTTCAGTGCTATACTGCCCAAGTCCCTTTGTGGGAGATAGGTACCTATGCACGTTTAAAAATCTGGCTCTTAATCTTGAAAGAACAGCCAGGAATTTTGTTGGACCTGTATTGGATTAGGTAGATTACTGAGTTATTGGATTAATAGAAGAGAATAGATCATCTGTGGCCCATTTTTATCTACTTGTGATTATAAAAGCTTAATTTGAATGCTCAGGGAGAGCCTGTGCTAGATGAATCTCTGTCTAGAGAGGTGGTTTTCAGGAGTATTTTATCAAAAGCATTTCTCTGGGCATTTTACTAGGCTTTCTCTAGAGAGGCTTTCCCTGGAAGCATTTTACCTTGCATTAATTTTGTCTGTAGAGATGCTCTTCAAAGGCTTTTTATATTTTCACCTACTGGAAGGACTTACTCATGGTATAATGTTTTTATAAGCTCTAAGGATTTTTTTCCACTGCATACAAAAATGAATGCCTGAGTAGAAAATGATCATAACCTTGCAACTATCTGCAGCAGCGACAGTTCTGGAAAAACAAAGAAAAACGATGAGCATCTACATTGTTTGCAGACTCAAGCTCAAAAGTGTGCTATTCTGAAAGGACTGAAATATGTTGCCATTTGAGGTCCTCTGTCTAAATGGCTTTTAAGTTGATACTAGAAAGGAGGGCTAGCATATAGTAAGATAGTTTCATCCAAGTAAAATCCTACATTAAGCAGTATGGAGGGCCACTCATATTATCATACCACTCACATTATTTGATACCAGTCTGAATCAAACAAACTGCTTGGAATACAAAATTAGAAAAAATTAAACAGAAGTTGCATTGTTTGATGGGAGGAGCAAATTTGGACTCACATTCCAGCCATGCATCCTGTATGTAACACAACAGTCTTAACTACAACAAATGATCTCTTTTTTCTGCTCAGAAAGATGAGTAAGTAAAATGCCACTTTGTTATTCAACACGTCTTACTTATGAGTATTCAAGTGCTATTTGCTGACTTTAATGACAAAAATAGATAATGCTACTTTTAACATTACAGAGCCAACACAGCTGGATTCTATTTTTGTTTAAGGTTCATCAGCAAAGTTGTTTACTACATTTCAATTAGCTACACCTGTGTAAAAACCAATGGGTTTTGGTATGGAAGTAATTGAAAAATTGCCAAGCATGGTACCCTTTCAATGTCATTTTTATTTTAAAATTTCTATGTGAAATTGCACTTTAAAAAATCCTCACACCTACCATAAATTCCACATACATTTCCATAAAAGAGCCAAAGAAAAGTATCCCTGTAATTAAGTATCTATTGAATATCATTATTTGCTCTACCTTGCATTTCCTGAAATAAGATCGCTGTATAAGGCTAGTATACAAAAGCAAATTATCCTCGCTTGGAAACATTTTGTCTGAGAGAACCACTCTAAAAGCCAGCAACTAGTGTATACTCTATCTGTGATCATCAGTCCTGTGGGCTGAGCCCTAAGGGGTTAAACTTTGTCAACTGCCTGACATAAAGCCCATAATGATTGACTTAAGGGGTAAGCCTGGAGAGAAGGGCTGACAGCTGTGGCACATTAGGTGTTTGAAAGGTAAAGCTGCAGGATGAAGAGGAAAATCATAAACAGTTCAGTCCTGTGAAGGTGAAGGTTCTCCTAAGCAGAGGGCAAAGAAATGGTGCTTGGGTAAGGGCTCTCTGTGTTCCCTTCCATTATGCTTTTCTCTTGCCAAGAGGGAGCTAGATGAAAAGAGAGTTATAGGAGAAGCAAAGCCACCTGAGAGTTGTGTTGTTTTTTTTCTATATACTTTGATTTGCTTTTCTATGCTGGCTTAAAAGGGCTGGCAACTGTACCCTCAAGGGTTATCCTTTACCGTGCCTTTATGATGCTAGCATCTCCATATGCTCATATTGGAGAAAGCTAGTAAGGCATGAGACTCAGCAGGTTTGCTGCTTATAAGTATCCAAAATGTCAGGAGCCAAACCCTGATGTTTTTATAAGAGCTGGCTGAATCTATTTATTTAGGTGAATAATTTATTATAAGTTTGGCTGTCTAACTGAACACAAGCCTCATCTGTCTTGAGGTCTTAATCAACCCTTACTTAGGTAAATGTCCCCTTGACCTAGTGGAAACACCTGGCATGCAGCATGTAGAACTATGAGGAAATAGCCCCTTCCAACAGAGCTGGCATGTTAAACACAAACCTTGAATTATTTATCTTGTGTCACTAGTAGGCCTCTTTCTGAATTTAGCCTGCTTGTTGACAGAAAACAAGCATTGCTGATCTGCGCTGTAAAAGCAACATTTTTTCTAATTCTTTAGAACAAATAATAGCATAAGGAGCAAACCCATTTCTTTACAATTACTCTAAATGAAGCTCTAATCTTACATTCTCAGCCTGCTAGTAAGGAGGGTCTTTCTCTTTTAAGTAGCCATTAAATAACACATAAAACCTATGAGTTATTTCATTCCATCCCACTACCTTGACAGGTAATTATTATTGAAAAGAAATATTCTTAAATGAGCTGTAAAGATCATTGTCAATAAAAACATCGTTGTTTTAACGTCCACTTAAAAATGTTTTTCTTTGCTTATCAACTGATTACCAAAAGAGCAGTGGATGTACCATGCAACTAAAATTTTGCAAAAAAACCTGCTGGCTTGAAAATGGATCCATTGTACTGTGTTTATATAGTAAGCAGAAAGGACCCACACTGTTCATCCCCCTGTCTGACTGGAAGTTCTTGAGTAGCACCTTTCCCCATGTAACTTTATTTTGAGAATAAAACTAAACGTAATTGCGCTAGATCACTCTGATATTTTTTTTTCTGCAGCTATGGTAAAGGCATGTTATCATCAGACTTCTGATATGCTTTTTGCAGACACTGGATCAAAATTGTTCAGGTACAGCCTTAAATTATATTAAAATTTAAATGTAATTAAAATTAGGCCCCCAGCCCCTATTTTGCCCAGCCCCCCAGGGAGCCACACGAACAGGCTGCACAAACAGGAGCTTGTCTGCCGGCGCATGAGTTAGCACGGAGTTTGTGCAGGAGGGTATGTGGGAGGGCCCGAGGCCCTGCCTGTGAGCCCCTCAGGGTAGACAGTCCCAGCCACAGTCAGCCTAACAGCGGCATTACATGGATGGGCACGTGCCACACCCTGAGGGTCCCCTCAGGGTCTGCAGCCCCCCCCCAGCACCTCAGAGATGGCCACCCAGACAAAGCCCATGGTCCCAGGCCCCACACAGATGGAGCCCCTAGCTTTTGGCTGCAGGGGCTGCCTGTCCCTTTTTCAGACTCTGGGGCCTGGGAGCACGGCCACCTCCCCTTGTGGGGTCTGCTCCCTTTTGGGGTCTCTGGCACACCAGCTGGAGGAGCTCCAGGCCACAGTCCAGAGACTGCATGCCATCAGGGACTGTGAGCAGGAGATTGACACCTACTGCCAGGCCCTTCTCCCCCGGGAACTGGAGGGTGGCCCATGGTCTCCCTCCAGGACAAAGGAGGACTCTGGGACCTCCCACTCTGTCCAATCAAGGGCATGGACCAAAGTGGTTAAGGACCCTAAGGCCCACCGCACCAAGACCCCTGCCCCGCCAGAGCTTAGCAACAGGTACACAGCTCTTGCTGCTCCAGCAGAGCCTGCTGAGTTGCCAGCTCCCACAGGCAATACAGGCTCAACTGCAGCTACCGCCCCCACTCTCCCCAAGACAAAAAGTCAAGTGTTTGTCATGAGAGACTCCATCCTGAGGGGGACTGAGGGTGTAATCTGCTGCCCCGACCCCTTAGCCCGGGAAGTCTGCTGCTTCCCGGGGTCCTGCATCCGGGACATTGTGGAGAGGATCCCTAAGCTCCTCCAGCCCACAGCCCATTATCCCATGCTCTTTATTCATGTGGGCACCAATGACATGGCTCAGAGCACTCCCAGCCAGGTCATGAGGAGCTACAGGGATTTGGGAGTGGGACTAAAGGGTCCAGGAGCCTAGGTGGTGTTCTCATCGATCCTCCCAGTCTCAGGGTATGGGCTGAGGAGGGAGAGGAGGATCCACATAGCGAACCAAAGACTGTGGTGCTGGTGTCATAGGGAAGGCTTTGGCTTCCACGACCACAGCCGGCTCGTTGGCAAGAGAGGCATCAAGCTACTGGGAAGAGATGGCCTCCATGTCTCTCCTCTGGGGAGGAGGCTCTTGTCAGCCAGTCTGGCTGAC
>NW_017728993.1:30997721-30997966 GCF_001723915.1 Gavialis gangeticus | reverse complement strand
CAGGAGGAGCTTGTCCTCCTACTCAATGCAAATAATTATGATTTCATAGGGATAACAGAGATCTGGTGGGTCTCCACCGATGATTGGACCATAGGTATAGATGGCTAGACCCTGTACAGGAGGGTTCGTGTAGATAAAAGGGGCGGGGTTGTAGCTCTCTACATTAAGGAAAGCTACGCACAAGCTAAGTCTATTCCATCTCAAAGGAAAGACAGCAAGAGGGCACAGCAGCCCCCCTGGCTCTC
>NW_017728993.1:30991828-30997001 GCF_001723915.1 Gavialis gangeticus | reverse complement strand
TGGCCACCTATAAGTTTCTCAGGGTGACCACCAGTGTCTGGGAGAACGTTTGTTCACCAGAGTGCCCCAACGGATGATGAGGTCTAACGGTCATAAACTACTGCAAGACCATTTCAGACTGGACATAAGGAAGAATTTTTTTACTGTTCGAGCCCCCAAGGTCTGGAACAGCCTGCCATCGGAGGTGGTTCAAGCACCTACATTGAACACCTTCAAGAGCAAATTAGATGCTTATCTTGCTGGGATCCTATGACCCCAGCTGACTTCCTGCTCTTTGGGTGGGGGGCTGGACTCAGTGATCTTCTGAGGTCTCTTCCAGCCCTAATGTCTATGAAATCTATGAAAATCTAAACAAAGCAGAAACTCCAAACTTTTTGAGGTTTTCCAGCACCAATATTCTTGGGTGGTTAATTAGCAGAATAGGTGCTCATAGGGCAACAGAAGATTAGTTCCCTTCTTCTTTTTCTGGGATCCTCATTTTTTCCCCATGGAAAAAAATTATGATTTTTCACAGTCAAAGCAGTTCTTAGTCAAATTTCATTCCTAAACAAGGCAACCTAAAACAGTGTTGAATTTCTCAACAAGGCTCAGGTTCTCAAAAATAATTTATAACAAGCATTAGATTCTGCTTAGCAGGCCTTCCTCAAGTTTTTAGGGCAACATTTTTTTTAGCCCATTGGATTTTAAGCACATTATGCATTCTCTTACAGGTTGTCCAGATCCACTAGTTGGATTTACACAACAGCAACTACCATTAGTCTATGCCAGTGATTCCCTGGGTGCCGTGAGATCATTTCAAGGGCACCATGGGTGCCATGCGTGTGCAAGCATGATTCACAAGAGGAACCCAGAGATTGCAAATAGGAATCTATAGTGTTAAAAATATTCTGATCTGTTGTGGTCTTTATGACCTTTGTGCAACAGAAGAGTTGTTCTATTATTTTTGTGTAATTAAAGATGAGTGAAAACTAAGAACTGCCATTTTTCCAGAGGGTGCTTTGATTCCATCAAAGGGTACCGTGAGTGTAAAAGGCTGAGAATCACTATGCAAACCTTTGCATCTTGTGCCGTGCTAATGTACCAACTGAAAATTAACGTTGGGTGAAATATAAAATGTCTAGCCTTTTGGACTGAATTCAAGGAGGAACCAAAGTTTCTCTGAGTGTTCTAAAACACTCAAAATTATTTAAGTGTTCTAAATTAAAATTATGGGAACTTTTTACCATCTTTTCCCTGAGCCCGATGAAGGGCCTTTGAGCCCAAAAGCTTGCAGAAAAAAGATTTTTATTTTATTTTATTTTTGCGATTTCCCAATTGATCTTATACAAATTGTTTTTTCTGAGCCAAGAATTCTAGATTTTTGCATTTTTAAATGAAACCAGAATCACATTCTCATTCTCACTTCAAATTTTCTGTTTTATGCTTGTAATGTTAGAAAGGTAAAGTACTTTCAGAATATCTGGTCACACTCTTGGTTGGAATCTGGAAATATCAAGATGTGTACACACACACACACACACACACACACACACACTAAATGTGGCAGGACCTTAAACAAATCAATAGTTTAATTGTGAATTTCTTCCCAGTTTGAATTTTATCTGATCACAATTCCCCACCTTCCCTGATTCCAAACTAGAAGGTAGACATGATCAAAGTATCCAGTTTCTTTCACTTCCTCCAACTTTCCTGTTTAGAAGACAATTGATTTGTGTTTGTGCATGCCTAATCTGGTTAATGGAACACCCTATCCAAATTACTATGGATTGATTATCCATGAAAAGTGGGTTAATTGTATAATAGCCATGGGTACAAATGGCTAGTAGGTATTTTACTATAAATAAATCTCAAGTTGACATATTTTGCTGTAGCATAAAATATAGTGAAAACAAGTATATTGATTCACATTAAAGTTGATTAATCTACTTGTTAGTGTAATTTAATTGTCTGTAAAATTGGTTGCTAAACAGTAGAAAAAATAGTCATTTATTATAATTGTCTTTGTTAGAGCAGAGGAATGATTTTACTGAGTGTTAAACAAATAAATCCCAAATTCCCAAATGTATGTATGTATGTATTGGAACAAGGGCAATAATGCCCTTGTAATTGTAAATTTAAAATTGTAAGAAATAGCTGTTCATGTTATCATCTTCGTTAATTATCAGACTTTACTTACTGTATTCAGCAATCCAGTTTACAGTGTAGTTTAAAGTGAAAACCACATAAAAGAATTCATTATCTATAGTAGAAAAGAGAACCTAATTGAGAATTGCTGGCCGGTGTCTGCATCCCCAATAGAAGAAAATGGAGCTAGTCATAAAATGCCAACAGTGGCCATGTTCCTTAATTTTCTTTTTGAGGGCACCAAGCTGTAGATTTGATTAGAAAGCAACTGCCAAAACCATTATATGCCTTTCACTTTCAATAAAAATGCACTGTATCCAAATGAAAAGTGCCAAGTTTTATCCCTCTTTTCATAGGGGAAAATATAGACCATATATTAAAAAGAAAAAAAAGGCCCCTAGAAACTTAGCGATCCCGTCCATCATATACTTCCTAGGAAAGGACAATAAAACATACGGCAGAAAAAAAACAGAACAAAGATGGTGAAACAAAATTCATGTGAAATTATAAATAGGAGAAACTTTGAAAAAGTATTGAAAAAAAATTGGCAAGAAGGCCATTGGAATGGCTCTGAAACACATGGTAACCTGATTTGATGTAATTAAAATGCTACTTTTTCTTCTTCCCCAAGCTGGACAACCTGTTTCCCATTTATTTCCAAAGGGAGTGGAGAACCTGATTTAAAAAAAAAAATACACAAAACAATTTGATAATGCCATGTTCCTTTCTCTCATTAGCTCGCAAAGAAAGTTCCATCATGTAACACAGCTATGTAACTGAAAATTATTGTCATCCCCTAAGCTTAAAGGATAGGGGAGACACATAAGTTGGATTTGTTTCCTTTATTTCAGTTTGTACAAAACCTAAAAAAGCATACCAAAAAACTCTGGAAGCCTCTGCGAACAACCAAATATAGATGTAGCGTAAGAACTGGCATTTACAGTATCAGACCATAGGTCCATCTTGCCCAGTATCCTGTGTCACACACAGGCAGAAGGTGGATGCTGAAAGGGAGAGACACTGGGGTCTGACCAGGAGTTTTTCCTTCCACTCTCACTTGCAGCCTCCTGCCTTTTAGATCTAGGAAGTTCAGATTCAGAGACTGTAGTCTTAACTCCCACGCTCAATAGCTACTGATGCCCCTTTCCTCCAATAATTTGTTCAATCCCTGTTGAATCTGGCTAAACTGTCAGCTTCCAGATCTGGTGGAAATGAGTTTCACAATCTAACTACACTTTGTGTAAAAATAACTTATTTTTGTTAGTTTTAAATGTATGCTTGTTTCATTTTGTGACACCCCCCCCCATTTCTTGTATTGTAAGAGAGAGTAAATAATAAATTCCAATTTATTTTCTCTTCACCATTTAGTATTTTGAAAACACTTATCATGTCCCTCCTGAAGTGTCTCTTTTCTAAACTGAGTAGGCATAGCCTCTTTAGTCAATCCTCATATGGAAGTCCTCCCATACCAATAATCATCCTTGTTGCCCTTCTCTGGATGTTCTAGTTTTTCTATATCCTTTTTGAGGTGTGGGGACAAATCCCACTCAGGCAGGGGTGTCAAATATAAGGCCTATGGAGCCATTTCATCTGGCTCATGGGGCTTCTGGAGGGTCCTGGAATTTGACGTATGCATTAGGGATGCATATCACAATGTTGGGGCAAACAACAGTGATAGGATGGAAATAATGCAGCTACCACTCCCCATTACTACTAGGGATGAATCTGGATTTGGCCTTTCAGGTGTTCTGCACTAAAGGAATATAGTTCTTCCACAGATCTCAATCACAATCTTAGGGAAAGAGGCAGGCCTTGTACTATGACTTGAGGCTTAGATAATATCAGTAAGGGTGGGGTTACAAATAACTGATAACACTTACTTCATCCCAACATTTTAAATACACAGTACTCCTACCAATAATGGGTGAAAGGCAGCCATCATATGACACATGATGCATATCATATGTCTGTTCCTTAAGGAGAGAAAATCATGATGAGAAAGCAGGTGCAAACACCTATAGCTAGTCTCATTCATACACAAAGTAATTTCCTCTTCTTTTTTAGGTCTCAGCAGGCATGTCTACATGAGATGCTTTACTGCTTAGCAGACTAATTTGCTGCATAGTAAAGCATCACCATCTACATGTGTAGAGCAATTAGGGTGCAGTAGATTAATTTACTATGCTGAGAAATAGTCCCGTCAGATACAAGTGGTATCCGGCAGCACAGTAAATTACTGCACTCAAACATCTGTGTAGATGGTGACACCAGGATTTCCTTACTCTGGCTCAAACTGAGACAGAAAATATTCAGTCACATTAAATCACAAAAAGGAGGCTTATAAGAAGTGGAAACTTGGACAAATGACTAGGGAAGAATATAAAAGAATTGTTCTGGCATGTAGGGATAGCCAAAGCACAACTGGAGTTGCAGCTGGCAGGGGATGTGAAGGGTAACAAGAAGAGTTTTTACAAGTATGTTAGTAGCAAGAGTATCAGGGAAAGTGTGGGTTCCTTACTGAATGCGGGGAGGCAACCTTGTAGCAGAGAATGCAGAAAAGACTGAAGTGCTCAGTGCCTTTTGCCTCAGTTTTCACAGGCAAAGTCTTCTCCCATAGTACTGTACCTGGCAGCACAGTTTGGGGAGGTGAGCAGCTCTCAATGGTGAAAGACCAGGTTAGGGACTACTTGGAAAAGCTGGACTTCTGCAAGTCCTGAGGTCAGATTGGATGCACCCGAGGGTGCCAAGGAAGTTGGCTGATGTGATTGCAAAGCCATTGGTCATGTTATTTGAAAATTCATGGTGATCAGCGGAGATCCCAGATGATTGGAAAAGGGCAAACATAGTGCCCATATTTTAAGAAAGGGAAGAAGGAGGATCCAGGGGGCTACAAACACTCAGCCTCACCTTAGTGTCTGAAAAAGTCATGGAGCAGATCCTTAAGAAATCCAGTTCTAAGCACTTGGAGGAGAAAAAGGTGATTGGAAACAATCAACATGGATTCACCAAGAGAAACTCATGCTTGACCAATTTGACTGCTTTCTATGAT
>NW_017728993.1:30976399-30986828 GCF_001723915.1 Gavialis gangeticus | reverse complement strand
CAGGCAAAATCTTCTCCCATAGTACTGTACCTGGCAGCACAGTTTGGGGAGGTGAGTAGCTCTCAATGGTGAAAGACCAGGTTAGGGACTACTTGGAAAAGCTGGACTTCTGCAAGTCCTGAGGTCAGATTGGATGCACCCGAGGGTGCCAAGGAAGTTGGCTGATGTGATTGCAAAGCCATTGGTCATGTTATTTGAAAATTCATGGTGATCAGCGGAGATCCCAGATGATTGGAAAAGGGCAAACATAGTGCCCATATTTTAAGAAAGGGAAGAAGGAGGATCCAGGGGGCTACAAACACTCAGCCTCACCTTAGTGTCTGAAAAAGTCATGGAGCAGATCCTTAAGAAATCCAGTTCTAAGCACTTGGAGGAGAAAAAGGTGATTGGAAACAATCAACATGGATTCACCAAGAGAAACTCATGCTTGACCAATTTGACTGCTTTCTATGATGAGACGATTGGTTCTATGGATATGGGGAGACCAGCAGCTGTGGTATACCTTGATTTTAGCAAGGATATCGATATATCCTCCCACAACAATCTCCCAGGCAAGCTAAGGAAGTACGGAGTGGATGAATGGACTGTAAGGTGGATAGAAAACTAATGAATGGGTCGATGTCTAGTTGACAGCCAGTATCACGTGGAGTGCCCCAGGGGTTAGTCCCACAGCTGGTTTTGCTCAATGTCTTCATCAACAATCTGGAAGATGGCATAGAGAGCACTCAGCAAGTCTGCAGATGACACCAAGCTGAAGGGAGTAGTAGATGCACTGGAAGTTAGGGCTAGGATTCAGAGTGACCTAGACAAATTGAAGGATTGGACCAAAAGGAATCTCATGAGGTGCAACAAGGACAAGTGCAAAGTCCTGCACGTAGGTCAGAACAATCCCATGCACCAGTATGACTGGCTGAGCAGCACCTCTTCAGAAAAGGACCCTGGGAGGTTACAGTGGACAATAACCTGAATATGAGCCAGCAGTGTGCCCTTGTTGCCAAGAAACTTAATGGCATACTGGGCTGCATTGGTCGGTGTGTTGCCAGCTGGTTGAGGGAAATCATTATTCCTCTCTATTCAGCACTGGTGAGGCCACATCTGGAGTACTGTGTTCAGTTTTGGGCACCCCACAACAGAAAGGATGTGGATAAATTGGAGAGAGTCAAATGGAGGGTGACAAGAATGGTGAGGAGGTGGGGGACATGTTTTATAAGGAAAGACAGGGAACTGGGCTTATTTAGTCTAGAGAAGGGGAGACTCAGAGGGGACTTAATTAGCAGCCTTCAACTACTTGAAGGGGGTTCAAAAGAGGATGGAACTAGACAGTTCTCAGTGGTGGAAGATGACAGAACAAGGAGAAACAGTCTCAAGTTGCAGGAAGGGAAGTTTAGGTTAAATATTAGGAAGAATTTTCTCACTAAGAAGGTAGTAAAACGCTGGGACAGGTTACCCAGAGAGGTGGTGGGAGCTCCATCCTTGAAGGTTTTCAAAACCCAGCTAGACAAAGCTTTGGCTGGGATAATCTAGTTGGGCATGGTCCTGCTTTGAGCAGGGGGTTGGACTAGATGACCTCCTGAGATGCCACCCAACCCTAACTGTCTATGATTCTGTGATTAATTGCACAACATGATTATTAAGCAAGATTTTTTATTGTTAGTCATTACATGCACATTTATGTCACTGTTATTCCCCTAAACATGTGTCCTTGGCTTCCAAGTGTCAGAACAGCAAAGCCAGGTCTGTCTAATGGCAAATAGCCAGTGGCTTCTATTTTTGTTACATGTGCTCATGTCTGCAGTTCATGTTCCCAGAGCCTCTGCTGTTCCTGTTCTTAAAATAACTGAGCAAAACCCTTCCTTTTGGCAATAATTAAAGAAGAGAATCTGTTTTCTGTGTAGCTGTGATAATGTGTTTGTGATAGTGGGTTTCTTTTGTTTATGCTAATTGTTCAGTTGGTGTTGTTTGTATGTGCGTTGCCTACTGCAAATCCCCTTCAATCCGTTGCTAAGCAGTTATCATCACTGTGGATATTATAAAATGGTAGTTATTAAGGCAAAAAGCAGGGGAGAGAGATCTTTCCTACAATCCATAGAAGCATGTCTATATATAGAATTTTCTCTTTTTTGGTACACTTATTATAATTTCTATTTTTAAAACTTGGGGATCCTGTATAGAAAAACAGCAGGATGCAAAGAACTAACATCTACCTATGAATCTTTTCATATGTTTTTAAAGGTGGGTGGGTGGCTGGTATGAGAGAGAATTCATGCTGGCTTATTCAAAGAATACTTGTTCCAAGATCTCTCTCTTTTTTGATCCATATATAGAATAAACACAACATAAAGGAATTTTTTGAAGTTCAGCTTTTTCTAGGAACAGACAGTTTAATAAAAATCCTGGTTCACAGGTACTTTGCTATTATAATTTATACAAGTATCTGAAAATGAGACTTGAAAAGCAGAGTCAGGCTTCATGCTATCCTCTTTATGTAATCAATACTAAAGCTAAAGGATTACAAAAATGTATCTCAAAAATTTCCCAGTTTAATTATTTATCAGTATAGTGTTGGTATCCAGTCCATAAATGGGGAATATCTCACATGCCTATATGAAAAATAATAATGTTGCGGGGGAGGGGAGAATCTCATTTATACACACATGCATACACACTTTTGATCAAAGTGTGTTGATTTTCTTTTAGTTTTTTCAAACAAATTAAATAATCCTCTTCCTAAATTGTTGCAATGGAAGTTCAGTCTTTTTCTGAAGCATTGTAGTCCAAAGAGAGCTATAAAGTAGTGACAATTCTTTAAAAGGCGTTACAATCAGTATCATAAATATCTTGTGCTTTTAATTAGGCTTATTAAGATATTCAATCTCTGATTAAATACCAATTATTAAAACCATATTTATTTAAAAACTGTAGAAAAGACAAAGTAGGCTTCCATTACATAGATTTTTAACTTTCAATAAATAAGTTTAGGAAAAGCCACTGTTGCTTATGTATTTAGTATGCCTTAGCTGCATTTTATTCCTTCTAAACCAAAAACATTAGAATAAATATCTCTGACAGTCCTAGTGCAGTGTAGGTTAAAGACCAATTGAATATTCAAAACTTAAGTCGGATTTAGAAACCATAATTTTGATATGTATCTATTATACAGCCACTCATCTTCAATAAATAGATTATTTAAATAGGTTACTAATAAGCATTTGGTATTTATTCAACATACAGTAACCGTCTCCATGAATAAATTAAATGCCTATTTGAGACTCTTTAAAGAGTTACCATAGTTCTGTTGTAATGTTATGAATGCTTATGTTAATGTTGGAAAAGATGCAGGATTGCAAATACTCAGTTTGTGAAGTGTGTCACAGTTAAGCAGTGCACAATAGCTAGAATAACTGAGAATGAGGAGTTACAGAAAAAAGGATTGTCCAGGAATTTTGAAAGGATATGATTCACCAAAAAACAATTCCAGTTTTTTAAAGTGGGATTTCAAGAAATTATTTACTTTAAGTTGCTCTGTAAAGCTTTTGATTTATTCAGGTATAGGTGTCCTAGGCAACAAAAATATCACTCAATATTTCACTCATTAATCTTATGGCTAAGAAGAAGCTTCAAAGTAACCTGATGGAGTCATATGAAATGCATATAATGAATGTGAAAACAGATGTCTTGTGATTTTTTGGACTTTGACACAAACCCAACATTTTGCCACATTTGTTAATCTTTTGAATGATTCAGAATCAACTTTAAACAACATAGTTAGAAATCCAGTTTTAGGTACAATATGTGGGTTTGATCACTTGGCATTGCAAGTGCTTAGGTGCTTGGTCTTCAACAGTGAAATCCAGAATCCAGAGTGCGTCTTCCTATATACAGTATGGGGGGAGTGCGTGGAGGAGAAGAAAGTAGGGAAGAAAAGTGCTTTGCAAAACCAGGACCTACCTAAGGTTAACATACTCAGTGTGCAACTGTCTATAGGAAATGATAAGTATGGGGCTGCATCCTATTCTGGGCACCACAATTTTAAAAGGTTGTGGAGAAGCTTGAGAGAGTCTAGAGGAGAGCCATGCACATGATCAGAGGGTAGGAGAATAGGCATTATGAAGAGAGGCCGAGAGCTATGGGACTCTTCAGTCTGGAAAAGCTCAGGCTCAGGGGGGACCTGTTGGCTCCCTATAAGTATATAAGGGGTGTATATCAGGATCTGGGGGAATGCCTGTTCACCAGAGTGCCCCAAGGGATGACAAGGTCAAATGGTCACAAACTCCTCCAAGACCATTTCAGGCTGGACATAAGGAAGAACTTCTTTACTGTTTGAGCCCCTGTGGCTTAGAATAGACTGCTGCCAGAGGTGTAGGGGGCTGGACTCGATGATCTTCTGAGGTCCCTTTCAGCCCTAATGTCTATGAAATCTATGAAATGTTGTCCTTTCTTCAGTGCTGTAGGGCATCCTCCCGTACTCCCAGGATCCACAATCTGGAATACTTTCTTGAGAGAAGATGTCTGTAACCTTTCCTCCTGAGTGGTGCATGGAACATTTTTTTCTTTAAAAGTTTTCTTTACAAGTTATATTATAATTTCATGGTTAGTAAAATCACTCAAAAAGTAGAGGCTCAGGTTTGATTCCCTGCTTTTCCTGTGAGGATTCATATCCACATTTATCAACTTCCAAAAAAAAGCCTAACTACATGGCTGTAGGATGTTCTGGAAATATTTTCCACCCCTCCTGCTGAAGCTAGGCCACTGTGAAGCAAATAATTCAACAGTTACTTATCCTGGGTGCATCTTCACAAGATGCCACATCACCGTTTTGCTACGGTGACATAGCTTGTCACTATGGCAACGCAGCATCGCCAAGCACTAACCATAATGCTGCCGCTTTTGTGCAGTAGCTTATTGCTATTGTGCAGTAGGCTTGGAAATGACCCGTGCAGTGCTGGGACTGCACAGTACCAACTGCACGGTGGGGGACACATATAGAAGTGCCCTCTGCGACAGAGTACAAGAGGGCTCACACCTGTCTGACAAAATGGTTAGAGCACTTGCTTAGGCGAGAACTGGGCTCCAGTTCTTGCTCCCTGGACTCCTTCTGTGGTTTACATTCAACTGTCCTTGTACAAAAAATCTGATCTAGAGCAGAGACCACAATCTAGGTCTTTGCTGTCAGAAACAACTGCCCTAACGAGTAGACTATAGAGTTGTGGCCCCCCATATATTCTCTTTCTCAATCTCTCAATATCTTGTATGAACCAGAACCGTATGGTCTGGGCAGAAAGTCACCTCCCCTTCCCTCCAAAAGAAGAAAATTCCCTAAATGAGTAACGAAACTCAACATTTGGTTTGCAAACATTTGACCAAAACTAAGTGTAATTTCACTGAGAGATCATTCTACACCATTTCTCCCTGGCAGTTAAGATTGCCTGGAGACAGCCTCTTCTCCAAGCACTGAATTAAACTGGCATTGCCTAGTTTATGAGATCGCTGCTCCAAGTACAGTATGGCTGTAGAGCTGCCACAAGCTTATCCCATCTGTGTCATCCTCAGGAGGAACACACTGTAAACCTATGAAGTTTTAATGCTTCCATAGTTAGGTGGCACTTGAGCAAGGGAAATAGGTTCACAAATTTGAACGTAGACACTTAACTTTACGGAATCTGATCCAGATTTATTCCTTGTTACCTCTTAATGTACTGAAAAATACCTTTGAATGCTTTCCCCTTAACTACAACATTTAATATTCCCTGGAATAAGCCCAGAGCTCTGTATAGATAGCCATTCTGGGAGTTGCAGTTCTCTGGAGCTTATTGCAATGATATACTTGCAACAATGTAATGAGATTCCCTGTGTGTCATGAAAATGTTATACTCCCTTGATAAGGAAGGAAAAAATACTTAGAAAATGATGTACTTCTCATTCATTGTAGTTTTCTCTTGTCTGTGATTGTCCCCAAAATATCTTATTTGCTTGGTCACATACAAAATATTACTGAACTCTCAACACCATAGGGAGTCTTCAAGGATCTCTCTTAACCAGATCTACTCTCCTATTATATGCTATGTGAATGAAGTAAATCATTGACTCCTTCCAGTGAACCTGTCAAGCTACAATTATTATGCTATTTTATTCCCTAGAGCAGTTGTTGATCAGGCACCTGATGTACAGTTCAGTATTTCCAAACTTCAAGCAGACACTGCAGTTGCTAAGCCTATCTCCATTACTCTTTAAAGCCCAGCATGCATCTCATGAACCTCAGGCACAGAATGTTCCATTAAAGGTGATTTAAAATGTGTCTTGGAGCAAATTAGCAATTGTATTACAGTTTATTATTACAATGAACTGGAAACTCTGCTTGTTTTCTGATTTAGGATTTTGTTTCTATTGAAATATAATGCAGTCCATATTTTGTGATGTTCAGATCTCTAAAGGAGCAGTTTTAGGCTATCGGGATTTAACCCAAGAATGGGTTATGTGACCTCATAAGAGGTCACAAGGGACGTGCAGTTTTAGCAACCCTCATAGAGCCTGAAGGGAGGAATACAGGATACAGAAGGGGTGAGTTTGATTGAAGCACTGAAAAGGAAGTCTATATAGATGTGGCCTGTCACATAGTTTGAATCAGTTCAGTTTTAGAAACATGGGATACTCTAGTATTACCACTGTGTGAAACATTAAAAGGCAGCCATCATCTGAGATCTGCAAAATTGCAGAGGGAAGGAAAAAGCAGCTTCCTCCATTTTCTGATTCTGCTGTTATGATCATTACCTTCTTCAAACAGACCAAAACCAGCTTTTAACTCCTCTAGCCCTTGAAGAGTTTGCTCTAGGAGTTAGGAAAGCACAGTGGAAGCATTATCCTCATATTTAGTTTGGATAGGCAGGCACTGTTTGATCTAGAAGTGTTGAAAAATCAAGCTTTCCCATAAACCAATAAATAATTTTTAATTAACTATAAACTTTGTAATTGGAAAGGAGTCTAACTGTTTCTAACTAGCATTCTCATTGGTCTAAGTGGGGTGTGTGTATGTGTGTGTGTATACACATGGAACTAATGTACTGTCTCATTCACTCAGAGAGGTGATGTTTCAATGCTATGTTTAGAAGTAGGCACACATTTCACAGGACACCCATGATAATGAATCCCAAATTGTATGCTGATTGTAAATTTAAAAAAATCACCTTCCAGGGATATCATCCTGGAATCTTTTCCTTAACTTGAATTTCTTCTGGTAAAAATAAACAAAACAATGTTTGGGGTTTGATTCAATTCCTGAATGAGTGACTTGGTTACATCTTGCCTCGGCTAGTTCAACCATTTCTGTCTTAAAACATCATTTTGGAAATGATGTTTCAAGTGTCATCTTTTTTGAAAAGTCCTTTAAACTAATAGGGTTCTATAGAAATTAATCTAAAGAAACCATAGAATGTAATTGAATGGGATGCCCTTCCTATATAACTTAACAGACAATTACGACCAAGATACAGAATTCTGTAAGTTAATTTTTAAATCTATCTAAAGGTTCCTGATCACCACTACAGTATTTTTATAATAGTACTTTTGAATAAGGTAGCAGACTATAGAAAATAATCAGAAGATAATATGATTGCTTCTCTTTTTCAACACCATTCATAGCAATACTGAGTAAAAGTAAGGGGTAAAGAAAATAATGGTTGACTTGTAATGAAAAAGAAAAATTGTTGGCAAGCAAACTAATTAATTAATAACAGTTGGGACATGAATGGGGGGCACCTGTTTTTATACAAATGTATAGACTTAATGAAGCACTGTGACAAATGAATAGATTACATGTATTCTGTATTCCATTCTAGTAACAAGTAAGGTAACAAAATGCAGAAGTGGATCTTAATGAAATGGCACAAATTCCTACGCAAAATGAAATATTCCCTGAGTACAAATCACTTTGATAGACAAAATCTTTTCTGGACTTGAAGACAGCACCAGGTAAAGCTTGTTTCTTAGTCTTTGATAATTACTCAGTCTTTCATTTGCTATTTCTTTTGATATCATTTGTTTTCATTACATCAGGTGGTTGTTACAATGAGATAATGGGCATCAAGCAGAGCTATCATTGTGATTCAGCATTTGATTGCTCCTAAAAAAGTTTTAGATTATTTTAATTGCCATGATAAAGTTTTACATAGCTTTGTACTAAGTCTTCTAGCCATAACTAGGGGAATTGATGCATCTAAATGCACCCAAATGTACCACACACACTGACTAAATTTCCTCCAGAAGCTGGATTTAACATGTTTTATAAAGCAAGACTAATCTCATTTTAATATCTATAAGCTATTTGAGGTCTATCACATCCCTCAATAACTTGTGACTAATTCTCACAGCTAGGAAATTGTCTTATTTCCTGGTTGAATTTGTCTAACTTAAGCTTTCAGACAATGGATCTTGTTATACTTTTCTCAACAAGGCTGAAAAACTCCCCAGCATCAGATATCTTCTCCATTTCTAAGCACCTATATTAACACGTGAGCTGAAGCATTTGTTTATTTAAGGAAAAAATCTCCAGTAACAAATCTGTGTTCTGTAATTGTAATGAAGAAAATAAACGTAATCTCTCCTCTGCCAAGTAAGGTACTAGTGATAATTACTGCAACACTAAACAGCTGACATTTATAGACACTATAGAAACATGTTTGGTTCAGTGCATTTTAGCTCTGCATCTCTCAGTAGATTTCTTGTTTGATCTTTTCTGGTAATTGTTAATGTTACTCTTGTTTTTGCATTGTGACTTGCTATTCAGCTAGCCTTTCTAACTGCCTAATTCTTTGATGATTGCCACATGTTAGCTAACCTTCACATTCATTGTTGTTGTTATTATTATTATTTCTTTTTCCCAGTGTATTCAGCACTGCAGATGGTATTTTATAGACTCGGTTATTTTTGGGTTTTTGTGTAGGTGTTTAATTTTACTGTAGGCTTGCTAAGGATGTCATAAGAACTTTGTCCTCTAATATAAGCTGTTTGGTTGCTGCATCCTTTTAACGTTAATTGCATGTTTCATTGTCACAGTAAAATGGATGCAATGAATAAGTCTGTGGAGCTCCTTTCTAGTTCCTTGTAATGCTTAGGTCAGAAGACATTTTTAAAGATTCAGTGCAGCATCTGTTTTGAAATCTTTGTAAAAGGCAAATGTACAAAGCAGCTGCTGAGACAGAGTTGAAATTCTGGGGGTGAAATCTAAATAAACCTGAAATGAACCCAAAAGGAAGGTTGAAACTCTTCCTAAACGCATTCATATGCATGTACAAAGCCCCCTATATATTGCAGCAGGCTGATCTTGAAGTCTGGTATATTTGTCTTCCTCCTTTGTGAGGGCCTTGTTACATGTTATAAAGTGAGCTGCACAAATGTTGATCGTTATTAGGGTATTAGTGCTAGCTTGAGTTGGGAGCAGTCACATGTTTAGGCCAGCAGGGGTCTAGAAGACTGCAAAGTAAGAATCCACACCTCCTACCCCTTCTGGGCTTTCACCCTCCTCCCCTGCACCCCTCCCCCTCCTCGCAAAACTCCTCCCTTGTTTGTGGTTGCCCTCATTGTCTGTCCCCGGGGAACAGAAAGGAAAGGGTTAATCTGAAAGCCCAGCTGACACTGTCAGACTGCTGCTGTTCAGGCTGAGCCCCAGAGCAGAAGCAGCAGTAGTGGTGCCCAAGCAGGCAGGTTAACCCTTCTTTGCCTGCTCCCTGGGACAGATGGCATACGCAGTCACAAGCAAGCAGAGGGGGGAGGGGATCTGAGGTACTAGGGGAGCGAAGGGGTAGTCAGGGGGCCTGATCCAGGCCAGCGAGGGGGCGTAGATAGGTGGGCTGTTTACATTAAGATGTAGCCTTGAATGGCTACACCTTCGTGTAACATGAGCTGGATAGCACAGATCAGAGATAATTGTGCCCTGGAGTGGCATATCTTTGAGTGGTATAACGAGTGCTTAAAACTAGTTTCAGGTATTCATGTGTGGACAATCCAGGGACTGAGAGCTTCAGGAGCAATCCAAAAGTACTACGTAAAACCATATGTACTTGGAGCCATTCCACCTGAAGCAAAGATCTTATTTCATCACAAGTTAAGCAATAACAGTTTAGGGCAGTGCTTGCTGGAAAGATCTCTTTAAAAAAAAATCCCAGCTGCCCCTGGGAAGTACTGCAGAATGATGCTTCAGCATATGACTTTCTTTCTCAACAGTAGACCTGATCTTAATCAAATGATTTGTGTACCTGATCTGGGTTGGCAGCTCATGTGGCAGTGCATTTTTATTTCAGGGCTTCATGGGACTGAATTCTGGGCTTCTCTGCCGGAAGGAAGTCTTGGCATTTGCTTATAGATAGCTTGCCTCACTTGTGACTCGTTTGCCTCCTTTCCCCAGTGATGAATGTTTATGATTGTCACGTATCCATAG
>NW_017728993.1:30956306-30971399 GCF_001723915.1 Gavialis gangeticus | reverse complement strand
ATCAAAGTTTTGATGTTGCAGCAAAATTTGTGGCTTGGTGAGTTTCAGGGGGATGGGTCATTTTTTTTTATTTGCTACTTCTCTACGTGCTGTAGGTCCCTGGAAAGTACCACCTGTACTACATGGGCTGAGTGTGCTGTTTCAGCATTGCCTATGGACACAACTGGCTTGTAGAGCAACAGGTTAGGTCATATCATACTCTGATCATTCTTGATGCTGGTTTCAATTTGGAATAGAAGACATACCACCTTTTGTAATCCTCCCAGGCCGCTGAAAGTGTAGTATGAATGTGTGAGCAGATCTGAAGCGAAAGTACAAAAGGAACAGAAGTAATCATAATTTGAAGTAATAAATGACTCTACAAGTCAGTATGAAGACAATCTGGATCCCAGGTGCTGCATGACCTGCATGTCCTGGCTCCAGTGGAATTCTATGAGTCATAAAGCCCATTCGGAGGAGCTGCCAGTATAGGAACCACTGCCCCTTTTCTTTGTGAAAGGGGTCTCTCCATAATCTGGATCATAGCTCCCCTCTTCAGGATGACTGAGATTTTTCCTGAAGGAGACTTAGCCCCATCTATCAGAGGGTTCTGTATGGGGGTATTTGCCAATACCAACTCTGTATATGCATGGTGTCCATGTGCATATGAATGCAACAGCCGACACCTTTCAGCACCTGCAGATGTAGCAGGTATTGAGATTATGGTTCTTGTTTCAGTAATTTAACATGTGCAAGCCAGTCTTTATAACCATGATGGTTAGAATAACTTTCTTCAAAATGAATGTTAAGGTTGCCATATCATATTGTGATTCCAAGAGTTGGACTACTCCTTTCCAACTTGCTTTCTACTCTCAGAAATAGGAACGTCTGTGTTGGCTGCAAATTTAAATCCCAGTTTAGAAAATGAAGGTAACACTTGTCACGCACAGAAGTTGTTTAGGGCTGATGATATTTTGTGAAAGTATGGTGTTTTATTTTTCAGGAATGTGTTGGAAAACTTATGAGAGAGGTTTGGGGTAGTCCACTCCATTGACTCTCTCTCCCCCATATAATATAGTTTGATTAAGGTATTGGCTTTGGCCCTCCTGACCCTTCTCTCTGTCTCATGCTGGAATATAAGACGGGGTCTGTATGTTCAAGATCCTATTTTGCCTCATTCCGGGCAGTTTTTCAACCACTATGAATCAAGCAAAATGGATCCTTGACCATGGAGCTCCCTCACTCCAAGCCAGCGTCCTAACCACCAGGGTAAAGAGTCCCGTAGCATAAGTGTGAGAGAGAAGGAGTTGGGCATGCCCTGGACCCAAAAATCCACCTTTATTCAGAAAGGAAAGGTTTTCATTTTGATATAATTTTATTTATATAAAAAAGCTCAGGGGGGGTTGGTTTTGTTCCCATGTAGAAAAAAGTTGCCATGAAATGGAATTGTTATCCTTTAGACAACTCTTATATTAAGCCTAGATTTTTCTAAGATTTGTGAAAATTCTTGGAAAGATTACAAGTTGAAAATGATATATTAACACTAAATATTGAAAAATAACCAGAAGAGGCAAGTCTTGGGGACAGCTTAATTGTGCAACCTTATGGTAGGTTCCTTAGATGTTGAGAAGAGGGGAAAAAAATAGCCTTCATGATTGTAAGCAAGAATGAAAAGTAAACAGGTGCATCATTTAGTGGATAGCATGTTATTCATGTAATTTGTTGTTATACATGTATATCTGAGGCTTTACCCTTTTGAGAATTTGACATTAAATTAGTGACTTAGCTGATTGCTTAATTAAAATTTCATCTTTTACCTCTTCACTATCTCCACAAGACACAGTTTTGGATATTTATTACCAGATTTTCTTGCCTTTTTTTCTACTTTTGACTGTTTAGCCCCACATTAATGTGAACCCCACATTAATGTTAAAATTAATGTTAATTGTTCTAGTTTTTACTCTGTCTCTAAAGTATAGGTATATATCCAGAGTATGCTTGGCCTATTAATATAAGATCACCATGAGTTTTAAAATGTATAAGATCACCCTCTTCACACAGATAGATATATAATTTGGGGTTTCATGCAGGCAATGGTGGGGATCTTTTCTCCAAGTTTAATTAATAAGCACTTTGGTGTTCAAGTTTCAAAATCTCTGTTTCTTTCATTAAATAACCGTGATGGGGATAGACAAAAATGACTTGCATTGTACCAAGCCTTACGAACCTGATCCCATCTTAAGGATTACAACATGGAAATGAGCTATTCATAAATATTAAAAATTATCTGCTTCTCCCAGATGTTCTCTCTGCTTATTATCTGCAAAATTTCTGGATCAAATGTTCAATATGAATATGTTAGTATCCACTAAAGATTGCTTTTGGCAGCATATGTGTTGATATCAGCAGGAAATAAATAGGAAACATTAAAAGGTATAAAACTTTAAAACAATAGCTTAAAGGTGTTTTATAAACTACAGATGGGTTTATACCATTCAAATGGATGTCTGCCATAGAATGAGAAATAGCATAAACGGGGAAAAAATGAGTGAATTAATTGGAAATAAAGGGTCATGTACAATATGCTGTATTTAAAGTAAATATAAATAAAATGGAAAATACCAACCTCTCCTTATACAAATAGTGAGGTTACCCAAACATCTGTAAATAGTGACAGAAAATGTGTGCATAATATATTATAGAGTGAAAGCATTACACTAGGCATTGACAAAAAAGCAAATCCACATAGACAACTCATTTGTGTGTGGCTACTTCAGTTTCTGACATTTATTTTGTATAATTAAATCATATGCTTCCTACCTAAGAAAAAAGTTGAAGTCAAAATAAAATTTAAAAAGGATTTATGTTCAGCCAGCTTTCTCATGCCAAATCACTACCAGAAGTTAGGCCAACATTTCTGCATTTGAGCCAAGCAGAACAGCTAAAACTACTTCTGCAGCAATATCTGCTTGTATTATCTTGTTAGATCTCTCAAGATAATATAGTTAGACATGATTAATAGTTAGATAATTGTACTGTATCTCGAGTGAGTTTTCTTTCTAAAATATCCTATCAAGCTAGTTCATTTGTCCTGATGGTGGTAGTGTTAATATAGATGGGGAAAAGGGAATCACAAAGAATGGTATTGTGTAGAAAAGGCAACAGTGGTTACTAGTATCTAATGACCATGTCACAATGTCTGGGTGCTTTAATCTGGTCTGAGCAGGAATGACCAAAACAACAGTTACAATGTTCATAGCTCACAAATGCCGGAATACATTACTGCATCTGATGGTAGTAACAACTCTAGGAAAGTTCGAGGAGGAGGGGGAGGAGATGTAGTGTTCATGAAAACACAGAAAACCATTAGGTGTTTAGGCAAAAACATTTTTGGTAATTCAACTAGGAAAAATCACATTTTTGTCATGAAGAAAGATTGAGGGAACTCTAGACTGGTCAGCCTCACCTCAGTCCATAGAAAAATCATGGAGCAGATCCTCAAGGAATCAATTTCTTAGCACTTGGAGGAGAAGGTGATTAGGAACAGTCAGCATGGATTCACCATGGGCAAGTCATGCCTGACCAACCTGTTTGCCTTCTATGATGAGGTGGCTGGCTCTATGGATGCAGGGAGACTGGTGGGTGTGGTATACTTTGATGTAAGCAAGGCTTTTGATACGGTCTCCCACAACATGCTCTCAGGCAAGATAAGGAGGTATGGATTGGATGAATGGTGGAAAGAAAACTGGCTTGAATCATCAAGCTTAGATTCATAGATTCCAGGGTTGGAAGGGACCTCAGTGGGCCATCTAGTCTAACCCCTTGCCCCTGGCAGGCCAGAAAAGGGTCACCAAACCTGGGATCATGTGACCCCAGCCAGGTGCCTGGCCAGTCTCTTCTTGGAGACCCCCAAGGACGGGGTGAACACCACCTCCCTTAGAAGCCCATTCCAGATCCTGGCAACCCTGACCATGAAGAACATTTTTCTAATGTACAGTCTAAACCTATTCTCCAATAGCTTATGTCCATTGTTCCTTGTTATTCCAGGGGGTGCCCTGGTAAACAGATCATTGCCTACTTCGTGCTACTCCCCCCTTACAAATTTGTACGCTGCCACAAGTTCCCCTCTCAACCTTCTCTTGGAGAGACTGAAAAGGTTGAGGTCCCTTAGCCTTTCCTCGTAGGGTCTTCCCTGCAGGCCTCCAATTAAATGAGTGGCTCTTCTTTGGACCGCCTCCAGGTTGTCTGCATCCTCCTTGAACTGAGGTGTCCAGAACTGGACACAGTACTCCAGCTGTGGTCTGACCAGTGCCACGTAGAAATGGAGAATCACCTCCCTGGACCTGTTTGTGAAGCACCTACGGATACATGACAAAGTGGAATTGGCTTAGAGGGTTGTACTCAATTTTTCAGTGTCTAGTTGGCAGCCAGTATCAAGTGGAGTGCCCCAGGGGTCTGTCCTGGGGCCAGTTTTGTTCAATATCTTCATTAATGACCTGGAAGATGGCATAGGGTGCAACTTCAGCAATTTTGTAGATGACATCAAGCTGTGGAGAATAGTATCCTGGAGGGGGTAGAGTTAGGATTCAGAGAGACCTAGCCGAATTGGAGGATTGGACCAAAAGGTCCTGCACTTAGGACAGAAAAATTCCATATACTGGTACAGGCTGGGAGCTGACTGGCTGGGCAGCAGCTTTGCAGAAAAGGACCTGGAGGTTACAGCAGACAATAAGCTGAATATGAGCCAACAATATGCCCTTGTTGCCAAGAAGGCTAATGGCATACTGGGCTCCATCGGTAGTGATGTTGCCAGCAGATCAATGGAAGTGATTGTTCCCCTCTGTTCAGCACTGGTGAGGCCACGTCTGGAGTACTATGTCCAGTTTGGGGCCCTCAGCTACAGAAAGGATGTGGACAATTGGAGAGAGTCCAGCAACAGAAATGGTGAGGGCGATGAGTCACATGACTTATGAAGAGAGGCTGAGGGAACTGGGATTCTTCAATTCAGAGAAGGGAAGACTGAGGGGTTATTTAATAGAAATGTTCAACTACCTCAAGGGTGGTTCCAAAGAGGATGGACCTAAACTTTTCTCACTTGTGGCAGATGACACAACAAAAGGCAATGGTCTCAAGTTGCAGCAAGGCAAGTTTAGGTTAGATATCAGGAAGAACTTTCTCACTAGGAGGGAAGTAAAACACTGGAACAGGTTACCCAGAGACGTTGTAGGATTGCCATCCTTGGAGGTTTGTAAGACCCAGCCAGACAAAGCCTTGCCTGGAATGATTCAGTTGAGGATGGTCCTGCTTTGACCAGGGGGTTGGTCAAAAGCAGATGACTTCCTGAAGTCCCTTCCAACCCTCATTTTCTATGATTCTAAGGGCTCCTGGGATGATCAAGGGAATGGAGAGTCTATCTTAGAAGAAAAGACTGGAAGAGCTTCACTTGGAAAAATTAAACATGAAAAGGGATGTGTTTAATATCCCTAAACATATCAGGGAATTAAATGCCTGAGAGAAAACAGCTGTTTCAGATGAAGGATAAGGTTGAAATAAAAATAAATAAATGTTCTGTGAATAATTTAGGCTGGAAATTAGAAAATAACTTTGAGCCACATGGTTCTGGAACACAAAGACAAAAATTTAACAGCTTTTGAGATGGAGTTCAGTAATTTTATGGTAAGGGTTACAGAATTTGGTCTGTCATAGCAGGGGAATGGGCTTCATGTCTTTCATATTTCTTTCAGTCCTGCCTTCCTAAAAGATACTTCAGCTTACCTGGTACATTAATCATTCATAACTAGAAATTAGCCTGAACCTAAACTACAGGTCTGAATTTTGGGGAGATTTGTATTAATTTCAGACTTAAGCTTTGTAGTGCAGCTTTTTTTTCCTAATTTTAGAGAGCCAAAATCTAATTCCTATAGAAAACCTGAATAAATCAGGTGCCTGCTTGGTAAATCACTGTGCTCTTTTACAGATGCTTGTGTCTACTGAAGTCCATTTTCTGTGGTAGCAGCCATGGCACCTAATGCTCTACTAAAGGATTTTGCCTAGTTAACATTGACTAAGAGCTTCCTGTGGTCTGCCCCATACTTCTTCCCTAGTGAGTTCATGAGGAGAGCTGCCAAAGAGGAATATTCCATTATGCCAGTCATTCTCAAGCTTTTTAGACTCAAGGCACCCTA
Organism: Gavialis gangeticus; assembly: GCF_001723915.1. Classification (NCBI taxonomy): domain Eukaryota; kingdom Metazoa; phylum Chordata; order Crocodylia; family Gavialidae; genus Gavialis; species Gavialis gangeticus. The sequence goes on along the minus strand of NW_017728993.1, from coordinate 30,965,235 downwards.
CCATATCCTTTGTGAATTGAAGAGAACTCCATTTCAAAAACTAATTTACTTATTACAGGACTTACTGCCTGGCCCCTCTGCAAGGAGGTTGGGGGTCAGAGTGTGGACAGGCAGTGAAAGTCTGAGCCTGCCTTAAGCTACTTATCTCCTTACACCACCCTTATTTCCTCCCACTTCCTGCAGTGCCCTTCAAAGGATCTCAGTACATCCAGATGCCTTCACTGAGAGTCACTGCATTATACACTTGGACCAGGTGCCATAACATATAACATCTTTTGGTCTGCCCAAAATTGGTGAGCAAGGCATGATGAATGTGTTAGTCATAGAGTAACATGCTTGGGATTTACTTTAGGAAAACTTTCAGCACAAGGAAGATGGCTAATAAGGCAAACAAAATAATGTGAATAGTGCCTAGGCATTATCATGAGCTGATGTCCCTATACGGAAGTGATTCTCAGCCATGGGCACCTTGGGGACGTCACAAAATGTTTTGAAGGGTGCCATGAGGTATGAGGAAATAAGTGAAGTCTCAGGTTCATTCCTGCCTACCACGGCCCTACCCCCACTTTCTGACCTTTCTTCAAGGAGGTAAGAATTTCAATAAATTAGTTTGTTTGTTTTTAAATAGGGTGCTGCTCAATTAAGAAACCAATTATGGAAGGGTCAATCAACTCAAAGAAAGGATGCCTCAAGTCTACAAAGGCTGAGAACCACTGCTCTACAGTATTAGGTCAACAATGCAATAGCCAGGCTTCAACCTATATGAAGCATATAGACAACCCTTAATAGGATACGCACTGGACTTGACTCGTGTGGCCACCTGATGTACAAGTGGTGCCTAAAAACCTCACCTGACTGCAACTGTGGAAACCATGACCAAACCATGGAGCATATAACATCCTGCCCCAGATACAAGTTTGAGGGTGACATCCTGGAGTTACACTTGCTTTCCAGCAGGGCTTTGATCTGGTTAGGGATTTTGGAATTAAACCTGTGTCGATAACTCTTGCTCCTACAGTCATACGAAAGAAAGAAAGAATCAGGCCATCTTGCATTATTAATGACAAAGATTTCATATCTAACATGCAAAGAGGTATGTTGTGCAAAGAAATAAGGTGGCTTGGAGAGTTAACATGCTGCTGCTAATGTACAATGTTATGCAGGATTTGGGATCTAGCCTAGGATTTGGAGTGACTTAGACAAATTGAAGGATTTAACCAAAAACATTTCATGAAGTTCAATAAGGACAAGTGCAAAGTCCTGCACTTAGGACCAAAAAATCCTTCACCGATACAGAATGATACTGAGTGAGGACTGACTGGCTAAGCAGCAGTTTTGAAGACAAGGACCTCGGGGCTATAGCAGACAAGCAGAATATGAGCAATAGAGTGTTCTTGTTGTGAAGAAGGCTAACAACATACTGGGAGTGTTGCCAGCAGATTGAGGGAAGTGATTGTTCCCCTGTATTCAGCACTGGTAAGGCCACAACTGGAGTACATTGTCCAGTTTTGGGCCCCTCACTACAAAAAGGATGTGGACAAACTGGAGAGAGTCCAGCAGAAGGCAACAAAAATGGTGAACATCAAACATGAGGAGAGACTGAGGGAACTGCCCGAACTCTTATGAGGAGAGACTGAGGGAACTGGTCTTATTTAGTCTGGAGAAGAGAAGACTGAGTGGTGATTTAATAACAGTTTTCAACTACCTGAAGGGTGGTTTCAAAGAGGACAAAGCTAGACTGTTCTCAGTGGCAGCAGATGACAGAACAAGGAGCAAGGGTCTCAAATTGCAGCAAGGGAAATTTAGTTTAAGTAACAGGAAAAAAATTCTCACTAGGAGGCTAATAAAGGACTGGAACAGGCTATCTAGAGAGGTGGTAGAATCTCCATCCTTAAAGGTTTTTAGGACCTATGTCCTTGGCTGGAATTAAATAGTTGGGGATAGTCCTGTTTAAAGCAGGGGTTTGGACTAGATGACTTCCTGAAGTCCCTTCTGACCCTAATTTTGTATAATTCTATGATTCTAAGACACCTTGTTAATTTGACCTGAATAAGAATATTTTCACCTATTAAAAATTAATTAATTTTAAAAAACATGGTGCTATAAAGGCTCCTTTTAGCAAAGATTTGGCTACATCCTATTCTATAATCCTTGCACTACGATTCAAAACTTCAACTACACAGCATTAGTCCAGCCTGCCTCTAGAAGATGGGCTAGTCAAAATTGGGGCTATAAAGATGCAAAATGATTCTTATTTTCAGGTACTCTCTAGAAGGCTTTTTAAAACTTGAAAGTGAAATGAGTCATAATCCTAAACAGGTAAAGGACTTCAAGTTTGGTCATAGAAGCTTCTGCTGAATCTTTCTTTGTTGACTTTATGTAGACAGAAACATGAGATTTGTCTCGGGTTGAATTGGATCTAGACAAAAATCTAAGGGCTGATATTCTTATTATAACAACAAGAAAAAAAAGTTAGTTTGTTCCCAATATTTACTACCTGAAAACATCCAAAGAATACCCAGTATAGCAAGGTCTTTGGGATTAGCTTAGGCGAACAGAGCAACAATGCTTTCAATAAGAAGCTATTCACTTGTTTAGTGCTAATATGGAAAAGAGAGCATTTGGTAAAGAGATAGTGGTGCAGAGAGACGGTCTTGATGCACTTTATCCTCCTGTAAGAAGAAGAGCTTCCACAGTATTATTCCCAAGTAATGCAAACAGACCCTGCAGTTGTACTTGCAATGATTTTTTTTATATAAGCAACTCTATATATTCTATAAACTGCAGATCTCACTCAAGTAAATACCTCACTTCTTGCTGTACAATTGACATTTATTTGCTCCTATACTAAGAAAAGAGAGAATTCTCCATAGGTAACTGAACTATAAGTATGTGGCACACACAGTATATGTCAACTTTTCCAACTCCTGTCAAAAGCACGATATACAGTAGACTGGTTGACAATGCTAGCCTGTCATCTTTGTAATAATAATGATTGTACATAGATATTAATGTTTTCAAAATGCTGTACAAAAACTAACCAGTTAACCCCAAATTGCCTATAAAGTCACCTGACGTTACTTGATTCTCTTAGTAATTCTATGTTTACAGCCAGTTCATTGAACCATTCTATATTCCCTGAAACACTTTTCTCCACAATTCAGTATAAAATCTAGCAGCAGTATTTTTAAGGGCAATTAATGTTTTATTATGCATGGCTTTCTACTTCTGTCATATGTGTTCCAATTTTCTAACTGCAGTTTATACAAACAGAGAGCCGTGCCTCTTTAAATTCTGTGAAATATAAAAAATGTGCAAGGCTTTGTTAAGAGGAATGAAAAGTTACTAGGCTCTATTTCTGTAACAAGAGCAAGGGCGAAGGGCGAAGGTCAGTAGCCTGACCTTGCTTATTCAAAGCCTCTGTCAAAGCAAAGACTGCCAAATTAAATGCAAGAATTGGAGTGTTTTTAATATTTGTCACCTTTCTGTGGTTATCTACACTTTTTATCACTAAATTTAAAAATTTAGACCCAGATTTTCAAATCTAGGAGTGCCTAGAGAAGCTGCTCCAACTCACTGTAATAACAGCGCATCAGAGCAGACACCAGCATCCTAAATATCAGCATCCCTGCACTGAAAAATGGTGGCAGGGATGTTTTAACTAAAGCTTGTTCAACAACCTTACATTATCTCCCAGTAGATTCAGAACATCAGTCCTGTTTTTTATATTTGAATATCTTAAGATATGAAAAGAACATTTATAATATGACTGCAATTTTATATTGATGATCACATTTCAGCTGTTTGGTAAAATTGGCATGCCTATTACGAGCATTATAAAACTGTTGTCCAAGTTTTCTAAGAGTTTCAAACTGCATTTATTACTAGTTCCCTTGTAAACTTGCCAAAAATTATGCTCTGAATATTGTAGGTACCACAAAATCTGATAAATCTCATTGTCATGTTGTAATAACACTTCTATGATGATAGAGTGGGAACATCTGTGATTATTACATTGTGTTCCTTCTGAAGGCTAATGTTTGGAGGTGCTCTAGGTAACAGTTATGAATGTTGCAGAAGTGCGCCAAGTCAGAACAAAAGCTGAACATTTGATTTGTTTGGAGCTACTACCTGGAAACACGATGCTGTAGCACATCTAATGTGACTTTTGTTTGTTAAGAGACTGTGGAGTGGGGTTCAGGGAGGGAGGGGGTTGGCTTGTGAACATTAAAGATGCTTCTATAACAAATACCTCTAGATTAAGAAAGTAAACACTTTAAAATATATGTGTTCAACACTGCCTTGTAATTAAGGATTGATTAGGTCTTCCCAAATGAGATGAAAGAAGACAAAACATTCACTATGTGTTTGCCAAAATAATAGAAAAATTACTTGCCCCACTAAAAATTAAACTATAGTCATGTTACATTTCCTTCCCCACCCCCTTTTAAATCTCAGTTCAGATGTGCATTTCCAGTCTGTCAAGGTACTTTAGCTATGAGTGAAGTTTGTGCATATGTAGTCTTCTGAATATGGATGGGCTACTACAACGGTGTCAAGCATACAGCCTGCAGGCTGGTTCTGGCCAGCAAAGCTACTCTATTTGACTGGCTGGGCTACCAGCAGGCTACTAGAAGTGAAGGGTGTGGCCTGACACAGAATCTGGGGACCTTGGACATGGTGATCACTGGCAGGGAGGTGAACCTGGGTTACTCTTCCTGTCTACTTGCTGCAGCCCTATGTCTTCCTGCGCTCACCCCAGCAGTGCCCCATGCTGGATCCACCACTGCTGCTGCATGCCGTGGGTTGGATCCAGAACTGTTGCTGCCACATGGCCCATGTGGAGCTGGAGCTACGGCCACGACCTGCAGTGTACTGTGGCACCTCTAGCACAGGGCACATGGCAAGAGCTACTGCTACTGCCATATGCCCTGTGCTTGGGTGGATCCAGCCAGCGAGGAGCCTCAGAGTCTGGATCTAGCCAGAGGCACAAGGCGAGTTTGACACCTCTCGGCTAATGTGTTTTTAACTACCTTTTTAGTTCAGAGGAAGAAAAATTTAGAAGCTTAACTTTACTATATCTATTGATTCGGTCAATGGTATGCTAAGTCATTATTAAAGCAGTATCCTCAAATGATGCATCAGGAACAGTGCCATTGACTGTACAGTATCCGTGAGAAAATCTAAAACTGAGGCTATTGTGTACTGAGGTCTTTAAGCCCACTGATCATAAGTGTTAGTCTGATGTCTTTGTCCAATTACAGCATTCTAAGTGGAAATCATTCTTTTTGTAATTTTTATTTGCATTATAGGTGAATTTACCTTTGGCTCTTGAGTCATTAAATTTACCCCTACATTAAAAATAGATCTGGGAGAAAACTGTTATCCAGCTCTATAAAAAAACTGAGATCTCAAAAATTTATTTTGCCCCAGATAAGAGGAAAAAAGTCTACCTCCATTTTTTACCACCTAAAAATAAAGCAGATTTATCCCAGTTAGGACCAGCTCATTTTAAAGATTTTTGTGGATTAGTTTAAGCATTTAATGTTAATGTTTACCTTCTCAATGTTTTTTTTCATTTTCCTACCAATTTATTTAAAGGAAAAAAGAAAATTCAAACACATTTCTTGCATTTAAAAATATTGACATGAGAGGATATTTAGACAATTTTGAAGCATCATTCTTTTGCTGTAGTTGTGGGTAAAGGGCTTGAAGCGCTCATCTTAGGGGATTCCTTGATAACAATAGCCTGTGAATACAGGGGACTGGAGTCCATAGCCCAGGAAGACCTTCCCAGTCCTATGTTTGTGTGCATCTTATTTTGTAAAAATTGATCTTATCTGAAGTAGTTTAGCCTTTGACACATTCACATTTTCTGACCATGAAAAAATCCTAAATATCTCCATTTAAAAAAAAATAATCCTCCTTTGGTTCTGCTCTATATTTAAAAAATGTTTTAATGCATAGCATGGCAATCTATTTCAATAGATTGAGAGAAGTAATGCCTAAATATTCAATAAGAAGAATAATTAGTTAACTTGGATATACACTTTGCAATGAACAGTAGTGTATAAATTGTATGTATTACTTTATTTTGTAGCTCTTCTAAATGTCTGACCTATACGTTGACATAATAACTGTACACTTTTTTTTCCCTTTGTTGTTTATAAGGTTTATAGTTTCATAGTTTCATAGTTTCTAGGGTCGGAAGGGACCTGAGCAGATCATCTAGTCCGACCCCCTGCCATGGCAGGAAAGAGTACTGGGGTCAAACAACCCCAGCAAGGTGTTCATCTAACCTCCTCTTAAAAACCCCCAGGGTAGGAGCCTGCACCACCTCTCTTGGAAGTTGGTTCCAGACCCTAGCCGCCCTGACCGTGAAATAGTGCCTCCTGATGTTCAACTTAAACCTACCCTCTGCCAGCTTGTGACCGTTATTCCTGGTCACTCCTGGCGGTGCTCGGGGGAACAGTGACTCCCCCAATGCCCGCTGATCCCCCCTGAATCTAGGTAATTCTAGCTGATTAGGATGAAAAGGTCATTGTTTGACACCTGAACCATTCAGCAATTTTTATGGGTCACAAGGAAAGGAAAGTATTGTTACACTACTTCCATTGAATAAAATGTCTCTACCTGGTCTACGGATTGGCTTTAATACAGTATGCTTAGTTTAATGCCTTTAAACTACCATCTTAATTTGTAGATCAGGTATCTCTAAAACTAAAAAAATTCCATTACCTTTTTCTCCTAACTTTTCATTCTGATCCATTATGACAGTATTAAATATAGCAGCTGTCTCAACCAAATCATTTAAATGGATTTCTTAAAACAAACTGAAGCCTTGTGTTCCACATGCAAGCTACTCTGAATCAATATCCTTGCCAATTTTGTGGGTATGCATACACCATCTACACAACCCATTTGTATGCACAGTGAAAAATCAAAATCTTTGCTTTATTAATGCTCAATGAATAGTAACACAAGTCGCGATGTAGTTATGGAAACTAGTTTGTGCATTGGACAAGGTTAGTACAGGGAAACTCTTCTAAGAGCTCCTCCCATGAGTCAGGGCAACTAATTGTCATAGCATGCTACTTGGATCTGTTACTTCATTTTGTACTGAAATCTAGCATCTACCATCATGGTGTTGGCAATATCATTTTCTAAAATAGCACAGATATATTCTTGATCCCAATGTGCTTACCCAGACTTCAGTAGAAGAACTGAGCCAAACTGCAAAATTCTACATAGGAGATTGTCTGAAGAAATTTGTAAGACTCCAGGGGAGTAAGAATATATTTGCATTTTACTAAAGAAAACTTACTGGCTCTTAGCCAGCCTATTATTTGGACATCTATGTATTCTTTAAAAGTGTGTGTGTGTGTGTATTCATGCACCACAGAGGTATATATATGATGATGATAAATTGGGGTCTCTTTAAAGAAAGACTAACAGTTTTTGCAGGCTGGTCACAGTATAAAGAGCACACTTCACAGATATTTCCTGGAGATGCTCATACATGATATACAACAAGGCAGTGGTGGATTTATGGTTAGTGGGGCCCTATGATCCAAGCAGGATGCGGGGTCCCACCTTCCGCGCCACAGCATGTCCACGGGGTATTTAGTGCGGCACACCAGCCACAGGGAGGGGGGGAGTGGCGGCCAGGATTTCTGGCTGGAACAGCTGAAGATGTGCACAACCCACTGGGTGGGAAGGAGGGCCATAAACCAAATGCAAGAGGCTCTCCAACGGCAGCATTGGCAGCAGAGCCCCCTGTCATTGGGGGCCCCATGCCATCACACAATTTGTTTCACAGTGAATCCGCCACTGCAGCAAGTTGCCTATGCCCCAGTGTGGGGAGGAAGGCTAAGGGGGCAGCCACCATCCTGTGTATAGCTGAAGCCAGGAGAAGTAGTCCTCGGTGAGATGACTTCTGCCCTTTGTGCAACCCCAGCATTTAATGTGTATTAAGTTTTTTTTTAAGTTGATTTCACAGACATTCCCATATTTCTCATTTTCCACAAAATTCATGGAATCACCAATTGAGTAGCCCCTTAGTGACAGACATATGAGAGAGAACATTGCATGCGGTTCTGGAATTTATCATATGCTGTAACCACCTTACCTGCCCTCTCCCTATCAGTCATATTTCCTTGGGACTTAATCTAATGTCCCAGACTTCTTAGCAGCTTCAAACAGCTGCTATTTTAAGACAACCTAAGAGATAACTTTTCCTTTCTTTCTACAAATGTGAACTTGCTCATGAGGTTAGCACACATTCAAGGTCAAATGTGGGTTCTGCATTGGTAGTTTTCAGGTTTTATAGCTTAAAATTCTTCAGGGCAAGAAACTGCAGATGTTTACCACTGGAAGGGGAGAGTTTTATACTGGGGATACTAAACTAGTGCTTTTAGTATATATGTGTATGTGTGCACATGCAAAAATGGCCACTACAATCCCTAGTCTTATAGGTCAAGGAATAAAAATAAGACAGCTTCCTATAAGCACCCTGTTCAAGTTTGCTGATGGCACTAAGATGTGGGGGGAAGTGGGCACAATTGAGGGGAGCAACAGGCTACAGTTAGACCTAGATAGGTTACAAGGATGGGCGGAGGAGAACAGGATGGGATTCAACACCGACAAGTGCAAGGTGATGCACCTGGGGAGGAACAATCGGCACCATACCTACAGGCTGGGGAACTCCCTTCTCGTCAGCACAGAGGCAGAAAAGGATCTTGGAGTCATCATTAATGCCAAGATGAACATGGGCCGGCAGTTAGGGGATGCAGTCAGGAAGGCCAACCGCACCTTGTCATGCATCCACAGATGCATCTCAAGCAGGTCCAAGGAGGTGATACTCCCCCTCTATGCGGCACTGGTCAGGCCACAGCTGGAGTACTGCATCCAGTTCTGGGTGCCGCACTTC
>NW_017728993.1:30941222-30951306 GCF_001723915.1 Gavialis gangeticus | reverse complement strand
CAGGTCCAAGGAAGTGATACTCCTCCTCTATGCGGCACTGGTCAGGCCGCAGCTGGAGTACTGCATCCAGTTCTGGGTGCCGCACTTCAAGAGGGGTGTGGACAGCATCGAGAGGGTCCAGAGGAGGCCACTCATATGATCAAGGGACAGCAAGGTAGGCCCTATGAGGAGAGGCTATGGGACCTGAACCTGTTCAGCCTCCACAAGAGAAGGCTGAGGGGGGATCTTGTGGCCTGTTACAAACTGGTCGGGGGGGATCAGCAGGCTTGGGAGAACTTGGGGTAGTCCCTGTTCTCCCAAGCACTACCAGGAGTGACTAGAAATAATGGTCACAAGCTGGCAGAGGGTAGATTTAAGCTAGATATCAGGAGGCGCTACTTCACGGTCAGGGCGGCTAGGATCTGGAACCAACATTCAAGAGAGGTGGTGCTGGCTCCTACCCTGGGGGTCTTTAAGAGGAAGCTAGATGAACACCTTGCTGGGGTCGTTTGACCCCAGTACTCTTTCCTGCCATGGCAGGGGGTCAGATTCAATGATCTGCTCAGGTCCCTTCCAATCCTACTAACTAAGAAACTATGAAACTATAAGATGTCAAACATTTTTCTGTTCTACATTGGGACAAAACCAAGACCTTCCCATCCCAGAATATCCAATCTTCCAGAAGTTAGGACACACATGAGAGAGATGAGAGACTGAGGTTCAGATTCTCATTCTGCTTCATTCAGACCAGAAACTTCAACACTTAGTCTTCCCTTTCCCAGGTTAGTGCCCTATAATGTCAAACTATTGCAAATTCTAGCACGGGTGGTCTCATTGCATCTTGACCAGAAATTCTGTCTTTGTCAGATTGGTACATGTCAACAAAAAAGTTTTTGTTTAGATGAATTGACATTTTTTCTGCTGGAAAATTCCAAGCCGGTTCTCGTATGAATTCATGAGGGGATGTTGCTAAATAGTTGTTTAGATCATAGTTTTACAGTTTATCTCAAGATACATGTTCTAAACACTGTGTGTTAAAAAAATGGCAAACAAATGCTGAATGATTATAATTTTAAAGTCAATAGCTTAGTGGTGCAGAAGATTGGAAAACTATTCACTGGGATCTACCATGTGACAGTATTAACCTACTGGGAAATGCTGAAAGAGAAAGTACAGTAAAAGAAAGCTGCAAGCTTTTCCACAAGCCTAATGAGGAGAAAAAAAGACAGATGGAGTTCACTTGGTTAATTTTCTACTCGACTGCCCGGATGAGAAATAGAGATGTACTGACCTTGTCCTGCCATATTTCTTTAGAGTTCAAATACTCAGTCTGGTTTGGTTAACCAAGAAGCCTAGGTTGAGTAGTTGCTAACTGAACTGACAGTCCAGATTCACCCAGAGCTGTTTCTTTTTTTAAAATATTCAAAATGCCAGGAGTGTTCTTTGCCTCAAGTGTTTGGCCTCAAATTAGTACTTTCTAGTATCAGGTGGATGCGCAACTTTAAATAAAATGTGAACAGAATTTAAGTCTTCACTTAAAACTCAAACTATTTTTTAACTGGTATTAGAAATAGTCTTGTGCGACTCTGTTTTTCACTTTCATGTTTTACTTCATGATTTTGGGTGAAATAAAAATGCAAATACTAAACTACTAGGATCAAAGCTACTTGAGCGTGAGATTCCCATGGGCAAGTTAGGCTACCATTTCTCTTTAACTTTCATTTTTTCACCTAATCCGAAAAAAGAACCAACCACACTTTTTTCAAGATGTTCAATTGTATTTTTAGATTCATCATATTTTTTCAAACCTACTGAATCCAGCATTAGTCTCTGGATGTTTTAAAATGTTTCCTCTTTTAATATAGATCATTATTGACTTACATGACACTAATTGTAAGAGAGGCAAGGATTTGTGTAGGTGGTATCTTTTATTGCACTACCTGTTGAACTGGAAGACACATAGAAAAGCCATACAGGTGGTGGTGATGATGATGATGTATTTCATGGGTACAATTACACCTTACAGGATGTATCTTAAGTTATAGGATCCCTTTTTTGCCTCATGAGCCAAATAATGGTGCCCTCTGTATCAAACATCTAATCAGTAAAACCTTTAAAACTCCAGTCTTTAAAAGCTTGAAATGAGGTTGTCATTATTATTGCTTAATACAAGAAGCCAGTCTTACTCACTTGACTTTACCCAGCAGATGGGAGGATTTAAGATATTGACCCTTAGTTATTGACATAATATTTCCTGCCAGCTTTTAGGAGGAAATAAGGAATATTCTGCCTGTTGCCCACTTCTTTTTGGGTGTTTCAAAGGTTCTGGCAGTATCAGTTCATGGACCTCTGTACTCTCACAGCCAAGTAGGTCCAGCAAACAGGGACTAGCCAAAGGATTATTCTCATCACCCCTCCACTCAAATTACCTAAACTATAAAATCACAAGTGTTGCATGTAATGCCCCAAATTATCACATGTGGCTTTAGTCTGTGGTGTGAATCATTAGCTTTTTGCACTTATTTTAGCCAGTGTTATTCCTCTGAGCTTTTTTACATCTTAGATTTCTTAAAGTGTTGGGTGTTGCCTGATTCCAGCTGCTACTACTCACTTTCACAACTTGTTTATTTTCTTCTATACTTTCCTGTTTGGATTTCTTATCCACCTCTTGGAGTAAACAGGACACGTCTCTGTATCTTGGCCACCCATGATGATACTCTTAGTCTTGACCTCTGGATGAAATTGGCCCAAATGCTACACACTACTTCTGTACTGACTTCACAGGCACTTGTTTATACTCTTCTTAGAAAACAACTAGGAGCATATCATATTGATCAGTAGCATAACACTCATTCATTTTACTTCGACATGTTCCTCCTTTATTCTTGTTTTTCTTCCAGCTAAGTTCCTGATAAACGAATCGTTGCAGAATTTTACCAACTTGATGAGTAATGGCAATTAAAAAATAATATGCTGGAAAAGCAGAAATTCAGCTTCTTTCAGAAGCAATAGACTGCTACTTCCATCAGTGCTCAGTGTTGTACCATTGCTGCCATTCACATAACAATACTATATTTAAAAGACCAGAGATTTTAGGGGTGCGTGATCAATGCCAGTATCTTAGCCAGTGCTGTTCTTCACCTATAGGATAATGAAGTGTGAGGTCTTTGAGAGTATTTGGGGCATAGACCTGAAACTCCAGTATGTGGCTATTTGCGGATTCTTTGAACTTAGCACACAACAAAGCTTTTGGTTTCCTCCTTCATTGTGAAAAAAAATTGAGTGACTTGAAATAGGACTTTTGTCAGAAAAATAAGCAATTTTAGATTTGTTAACAATGTAACATAAATATTCGTAGATGCTAAAGAAGTAAAGTATATTGCTTCCCAGATATGGCACACAAGGAAGTTTTAATAAATTCATATCTTGCTATTTATAGCAAATGAAAACTTGTAAACACTGCACAGTGAAACAGTAAAAAAAATAAAATAAAATATTCCAAAATACAAGATATTTCAAACCTTCTGCTTATTTAAGTTATGCTTCTTTGTATTCAAATAGGCAGGCATACTGGGTATACTTCAGCATATCTGTAAAGAAAACACTGTGAGAGCTCCATTAAATGTCATGTGAATTCTGTCTTTTCTAAGAACTAACAGTCAACCTTAATAGAAAGCCATTGTGGCCAAGTCAAAGGTATTTTACAGTCTCCTGGGAGCATCCTTAAATAACTATTTCTGCAGTGGAAACATGTAACTAGTAGAGCTCTGCAAAATGTTTCCAATATAGGCTAAAACCCAATATAAAGTGCCTGGTTTGAAGCTCCATTAGAAAGCCTGTAGCAGGAGCGCTCAAAGCCTCAGCCCGCAGGCCAGATCTAAACCCCAGCACCATGTAGTCCAACCTGCAGTGCTCCCCGCAGATCCTGTATGGAGACCCACAGGTCCTGTGTGGTAGATCGGATGTGCAAGGCAACACAGCCTGATCCCAGTGCATGGGGCCGGTGCAGGGCCCCGGAGCCGGATCCCAGCTGGGAGGGGCAGCACTGAGCTTAATCCTGGCCAGGCAGGGGTGGCACAAAGCCCCATACCACCTCCACCTAGCTGGAATCAGGCTCTGGGGCCCCATTCTACCCCCACCCAGCCTTCACTTGCTGGGATCAGATCTAAGGGCCCTGCACTGCCCCTACCCCTCTGGGATTTGGCTTCAGCTGGGTGGAGGTGGCATAGGGCTCCAGAGCTCAATTCAAGCATACAGGGGCAGCGTGGAGCTGAAGCCATCCCATGTACCTACGCTGTGCCCTTCATTTGCCCAGTGGGGCTAAAAATGTGAGCACCACTGGTCTATACTTAACTACTGTACTATATGACACATCTTACTTTTTATAAACTATTTCTTTTTGTTTGTTTGGACTGGCAGGCCATCATCACGTACGTTTGGTAGTGAGATCCCCCAGAAAATTAATAGGAAGCTTTGAATAGCTAAGTCACATCAACTTACTATTTTCTGAAATGTATGACAACCTCTGCAAAATATTTCTATTGAGATTTATGTTACAATAGCACTAAAGGACTAACTACAACAGGGCATGGATATGCTAAGAGCATTATAGGCATGTAGGAAAAAATGGTATTTTACCACACCTAGAAAAAGTGGTTTTGTTTTAATGCCAAAGGAAAGACATAGGCTTAGCACATTGTACTGCTATCATAATTGGGGCAAATATGTAGTCAGACAGTATATTGTCATTGTCTGTCTTAGTTCAGACTACAAAAATCATTTTAGTAGTAGAGGAGGAAAAGAGATCTAGCCAAAACCATTACAATAAAATCTAGAATTTTTCCAGATTTACTGTAGATTTCCTATTTCTTATTTCTGCTTCTCACTGGTTTCAAATTTTCAACTTGTTCATTCAATTTTTCTTGAATTGAATCAGTGTGTTGCCTGCCAAATGCTGTAAGCACTGAAGTATGTTTTATAGAATAGAAAAATCCAGTCAGACTCACATCCCAAGCTTGAATGTGGTGTCCTAGGTGCTAGGTAGAGACATTCAAAAGGCCCAAGGTGGAATCAATCTAAGTTATACAGTTTTCTGTAAGTGGCATAGCTTAGATAAGTAGCGAACAGAACATACATGCTCCCTTGAAGAGGGGGGCAAATCTTACACTGGTTTCCACCATTTTTATAACACTCTGTGCACTGAACTTCTGTTATGTTACAGGTATAGAACACTGTTGTATGCTGAACTTCGGTTCTATTGAGGGCATTAAAGTGCAATGTCTGTAAGTGTCCACAGTGTCAATTCTTTTTATTATGGTAGGGGCTAAAGCAAGTGTAATGTATGTTTATTTGGTAGGAAGGAGAGGATTTTGCTAACCTCTTTAAAGTATATGTTAAAACTGCTGGTGTTTTCCTTTAGCCTGGAATGTTTTCCAGCAACCTCTAGCCACTAAGACTTGTGAATACTTCTTTCTGCACATACATCTGTTTTCCTCACTTCCATCTTATAGCAGCAAAAAGAAAAGAAGTGAAAGAAGGAATCTCTTCCTGGGCACCATGTTCCCTTAGGGTATACAGCCACCCACCTCTCCAAGTGTTAACTCATCCTGGGAGATGAAGGGAGGTGAGGGGAGGGAGCGTTGAGCGAAGTCCTAGAGAGAACGGGTTGCCAACAGGCGTGAGTTCTGGGAGTGAGAAAGCAACTGAAATAAAACTGAAGGTTGAAGTGAAACATGAACGGACCAGGAGAGAAGGGGAATGAGATGGATAGACAGAACGTGGAAGAAAGAGGGAGACAAATTTAACAGAAGGACATAATTTAATGAAATGAAACAAAATTCACAGAAATGCCTTTACACGTTTTGGGGAACAAGTGTGGCTAAGGAATTTTTTTTCCACTTAATTTCACCCCTCTGCCTACGTGTTTCTGTTTCCAGTTGTACAGCTTCCAATTGCAGAAATGCAGATGAGTGCTTAGTGATGAGGAGAAGATGTAGTCAGTCTGTAAATAAGGAATCTGATATTCCACAGGATAAGATGACTAGGAAAGGAAACGGATTCCTTTCCTGTGTGCGCTAGAGAACTTCTCCATGTAAAGTCTAATTTTAGGATTTTTGTACAGAAGAGGATTGGGCCCTAAAGGGGAGAGTGCACTACAGACTACTAACACGGAAGTGGCAACATGAAGATTAAATAATAATGAAGGTTGAAGATAGAATAACAAAGTCAGGGAATGATGCATGAAAAAGAATAGACTGAGAAAATTTAAAAACAATAACCTTATATTACTGGAACTTTAGAAAAGAAGCATAAATCACAGAAGTCATTCTGTAGAATGAAGGGAAAGATGAGAGAGAACAAAACTGGGCAAAAACAGTAAGTTCATTTTTATTTTATTGTATGTAAAATTTGGTACGAAATAGCAACAATAAAATCCAGCATGTTTAAGTACAGTGTACAAATTCAAGAGAAGTGGGACATATGAGGCGACATTTGGCCTGTTTTTTTTTTTTTCCTGTACTGTTTCACAGTCCTGGAAAAACCCTCACTGTGACTTCTATGAATATTTTTAGGGGTTTTTTTATTATACATGGTATTGCATTTAATTACTGCAGTGAAATCAGATGCACATCTACTTTCTGACAAAAGCAAAGGTTAGTTACGCTATTAGACATTTGTTTTAAAGGAATCTCTGCTAACTTATAGCCACATTGTCAGCCCATTTAGCAGTCTATTTTCCTGTCTGCAAGCATGTTCATTTCATGTTTGAATGGAAATGAATCAACCAGTGAATAGACTAATAGCTCCCTTAAACCTAAATTTAGGGGTTTGCTACAAGCTCTGTTTATTGGGTAGTACAAGAAGCAGATTTTGTCAGTGCAGCCTGCCTTCCAGCCCTGCTCCTGCTCCAAGGGTGATGTACTCTGTGCCTGTCTTACTCTCATTACAGCAAACATCTCCAGGGCATTGGCACAGGCTCATTGCACAAAGCATTAGATAGCAGAGAGAAATTAAGACTTCTTTATTCATGAACCCATCCAGCACGGGTTCTGAGCAATGCTGGAACTGAAATGGGGGTGGGAGGGTGAACTCATTTAATTGTATCCTTTTCAACAAAAGAGTTAAGTCATCATGATGTAAATCAGTTCCTGAGAGGTTAGTTTTCATTGTGTTTTAGTAAACACTAATCTAGGTCTATCTGTATATTTGCAAAGTGGTATATTAAGTTTGGAAAACCTAAATGTGGGGATAATTGATTTTAATGGTTCAGGTGACAGGCTGAAAATAATTACTTTGCTTATAAGGACAACTTCAGGTTTTGTCACCAAATGGAAGGTTCCAACATGTCCTTTGATTCGACACGAAACATTTCATTTTACTCTAAAAGTGAAATAAATGAAAGACTAACGTTACAAAACTGGTGTTAGGTTCACTTTCCTCCTCTGTTTGAAAAGATTTCAATCTAGGTGTCCCATTTCCCTAACAGAGCTAGAGGGGAGCTCTGAACCTCTCCTATACATGGTGTTCTGTTTTGTTTAAATAGTCAGCAGCTCCTTGGTATTGAATACATAAAGTGAGATAGCCTAAGCACCAGGTTCTAAGTATCCTATTTGAAGGAGAACAGGTTTGACAGGGGTCATTATAGGAGACCTATATGAGTGCCCTATGTTAGACAACTTGGATCTCGCCCCATAAACCGAGTAGAGGCTCACTCTCTATCTGAATCAAGCTAGGAATTGTTGAACTAGTGTCTCCCACCTTTCAAGAAAGTAGCCTAGCCACTGTGGAGCTTCCTAAATCATTTCTAATAGAGTGTTTCCATTTTCGTATCAAATACTTAAACAGTAATTGAAACAGTGAGAGAGACTCTGTCATGGTGATTATGACACAAATCTGAGATAGGACACAAGGATTTACGCTCTGGTGAATATATTATATTAAATATTAATATAATGCTGGGGACTTGATTCTCATTCCAATACCAGCGCCATTGCAAAGGCCTGGGAGATTGTGGATCCAGAGGCCATGGGGAACTGGACTGTTAATAGGAACATCTACCTCCCATGAAAATCCTAGTAGTTAAAATCATTAGCAACACTGCGCAAAAAGGCAAAGTTGAAGCAAAAGTAAGGAGTTTCTTCTCTACTAAAGACTTTTTTTTCCTCGCTAGGCTCATAACACTTGGTTACAAAGAATTTGATATTATTTTAATGTTTCACATCTGTAAATGGCAAACAGAGTAGTTTTGCCAGGAAGAGTGTAGCACAGTGTCACCTTTCTTCAGGTTGTTGGGGCTTGAAGTCCATTACAAAGCAAAAAACACCTACTGCTTCTCCATTCTCTCTGATCTGCTCAGGCATATTATCCTGGTTCCTATTACCTCCCCAGGTTCAGCCAGGTCAGAAGGGGAAGCAGAAAGGATGAAGTATGGTGCATAATTTAGTGCTGCAATGTTTGAGGTCACCCCAAAATTACAACCCCATTGATATCAGGCAGGCCACAAAGGAGGGAAACTGAATTGAATTGTCCTATTAGGCCATTTGGGAAAACTGCAGTAATTGGTTCTAAAGCAGGTTATCTACAAAGAGATGATATAAAATAAAATAAGTTCACTAGAAAATCTGAATTAAAATAAGAACAGCCTGAGACAAACTCCTAAAGGCCAGAAAACTCTCAGGTAAGGACTGAAATCCTGCTATCTAACTGCTACAGAGTGCCACCTTAACTTTATCCTCCTGATCCTCATTGCAACAAGGTATTAAAGGTTTAATCCCGAGCTGTGACTTTCATTACTTTTGAGGGTTTGTCTCAGACTATTAACATCATTTTAGTGTAGTGCTGCTTATGTAAATTATAGAAAAAGTGGAACATGCAGTTACTATATAATTATTCCTCCATACTCACAATGAAAGCACAATTGAACATATGGTAGACATGGTTAACTGTACTTTATGCTAATCTCTGCATACTATTTAGCTCACCTAATTAACTATACGCAGTATACTAGACACTACCTTCCAGCAGAAACTAGGAAGAATTTTGCTGTATAAAGCTTTAAACACTTACTAGAAAGCTTAGTGTTATTACATCTCTCTCTACCTTTCCCCTCATTTCAGAGGGCTTTTTTTCTTGGCGGGGGGAAGGTTGGGGGGTTCTTTTCTTTTCTTTTGTTTCATCCACCTTTGTTTCTGCAGTAATCTAGAAAGTAAGATCTTTGGAGCATGATCTGACCTTTTAATAAGTACAGTGCTGCCAGCTCACCTAGCTCAAATTTTGAGATCTTAAATGTTATACTTACCAGAAGCTCACATTCTCATATCATAAGGGAATCAAAATCAGTTTTAAGTGATAGATCTCTCATTAGAACCTTTGGATACCACGTATATGCAAAAACCTCCTTGTGAATATGCAAGTGTCTACAGACCTATTGAATATTTGTGCAAAACAATTGTTTGGTGAATGGTTTCTAAATGATGAATACATTTGAGAAAATTGTAAGCTGTTTCTGAAGTATCTTAACATAGGTTTTATTTTTTCTATTTTTTTCTTAAAAGAAGAATGTTGCTTAGCTCTAGTAGACATTAACAAGTCAGAAGTTGCCAATAGATACCAAATACCTTATTATTTTTGATGGATGTATAGAAAAACTAAGAAAAGGTACCTATTTGTATGCTTTCAATGCTTTCAATATGCTTAATGCTTCAGAAGTAATAACCAAACACTGATCACACCCACAACAAATTAGGCCATCTGGAAGATTAAATACCCATCCATTATTTCCCTAGTCTCCAAATGTGTGAGGGGAAAAAATGGGCTGGCTGTAACAGACATAGATAGAAAGCAAATTCCACAAACCAGGGAACCTCACAGAGAATGCCAAGCAAGCAGCCCTTTCTCCTCTAAACCAAGAGAGCCTCAGCTAGAGCTGATTTTCCGATCGAGACTTGGGCATTGTTCCATGGGTAGGCGCAAGTTGCCACTACCAGATAGTCTTGTCAATCTGACCACCTGCAGTGCAAATAATACCAAAAACATAGATGTATACCATCAAATGAAAGAACCACGCTGATGTTTGTAACTTTCCCTGGTTACTTCTTCCTGATTA
>NW_017728993.1:30925994-30936222 GCF_001723915.1 Gavialis gangeticus | reverse complement strand
TTCCATGGGTAGGTGCAAGTTGCCACTACCAGATAGTCTAGTCAATCTGACCACCTGCAGTGCAAATAATATCAAAAACATAGATGTATACCATCAAATGAAAGAACCACACTGATGTTTGTAACTTTCCCTGGTTACTTCTTCCTGATTACTTCATTATTCACTGAGAGAACATACAGGCATTACATTTAGAGAAACCTAACTAGGGTAGATCAATCTAAATGCCCAATTATGCAGATGTTCAGGGGGCTTAAATCACTGAAAAAATGGAGTTCTCCGAATTAGCTCACTTAAGGAGCTGCACTAATTTAAACTGAGATTGAGTTTACCCACTCTAGGAAAGGGATAACCCAGGGGTGGGCAAGATATGGCTCACGGGCTGGATCCAGCCCACCAAGGGACTTTTTCTGGCCCATAGTAGGTCCCTCAGCCCTGATAGACCCAGCCCAGGCACAGGGATCAGCCTGGGCCATGGCATATGCAGCCAGTTCCATGCCCTCCACAGGTACGCAGCAGGGCTGGGATGATGTGCCGGCTGGACTCAGCTCCCTAGCTGCTCCTGCTACTGGCCCCCTGCCACCCTAGATTGTCCTCCCCACACCCAATGCCAGAGGACCTGGGTGGGCATGGTCTCCATGGACCCATATGGGGAGAGTGCTCAGTTGTGGGGAGGAGATGGGACACAGGAGGGTGGGAAGCAGTGTCTGGGAGCTGAACCACTGGGGCTGCGGTGAGGTGGAGCCGGGATTATGAAGTAGGATTGCAGGGCAGTGACAGCATGGTACTGGGCCCCAGGGCAGAGCCACTTAGGGAGTTTTGGTGAGCTGTTGGGCCTCAGGGGAAGGGGTGCTGACCTAGCTCAAGACAGCTCACCAAATCTACCTGTGTGGCCCTCCAGCCCAGATAATTGTCCACCCCGGGTTAACCCACTGTCATGAATGCCTGCATGCATTTCCACCCCACCCCCTGACTCTAAGCAGGCTATTTTTAGCCCGTTGATGCAGTGCGCGCCTCCCCCAATCTGGCAGCCCCCTCCAATCCTGCCTTCCTCCCACCACCCCCATTTTTTTCCAGTTACTTCCCTGCATGACTTCCAGAAATAGTGAATGCCTGCACATGCTGCTCCTTGTCTCCATTTAGCCAATTTAAATTAAGCTTGGTGAATGTAGACCAGGTGTGGCAAAGGGCTGTAAACGCCCTGAGTGACTGGACTTCCTCCCATCAGTTTGCTAACCCAGTCGCAGACAAACCGACAGACCAGATTACCAACATTATTTCCTACAGTAGGAGTAGATAAAATCTGCAGTAACTTAGGGCTCCTATACATGAGCGTAGAGGCTGCTCCGACATGCTGGAATTCCAGCACATGGAAGCAGAATCGATTAAACGAGTCTCCTGGAGCATGACAATTGCTGCACTCTAGCAGCCTTCTGTGTCTTGTGTATCAGTATGTCTGTGCTTAAAAATGGCAGCGGGGGCCCTTGAACGTAAGCTTATTAAAGGAGCTTTAGTTCAAAGGACCCCCACCACCCTTTTTAAGCACCAGGACGTCAATACATGGGACACGGCGGTGCATTAATGAGAGCAGCTCTCGAAGTCACTCTAACTAAAGTGCCTCCCCCCCTCCACCCCCAAAGCACATGTAAAGGTGCCTTTAGATACAGTATTTGGTAACTATTGACAATTGTAGGGGTGGAGGGGTTAATGATAATTGCAATTTTGGGAAAATCTAATGTATTTACCCTACTATAGCATTTCACAATAATCTGCTTTATTAACACAGTAACAAAGAACTGTTCAAAATATATTGGTTGTATAATACCCCAGATAATCCCAGGTAACCAGTAATTTAACTAACAGCTTTTTTTTTTTTGCCTCATTGTTCAAGTGCTGAGTACACTTGCTCCTTCATGCACTTGATGCCACTACTGTAAAGGCCTATTGCTTAATTAAATATCTCTTCCTTCTCGTCTTAATGTTTTATCTGGGCCACAAAAAGGCAGTCAACTGCTGTTCTCTGATCCACATTTATCCTTCTCATTTACAATCTGAGAAAGAATGAACACACTGGATACCTCCTAGTGTGTGGCTGACAACTGAAGATGAGTAAAAACTAATACTTCGTTATTATCTGGCCTAGAGAGAAGTTTGGGGGATAACCAGTTATTGACCTATCCAAGTAAACATATTTAAGAATTCAGTGGTTGTGGGCAGCTTAGACAAGCCACAGCATGATCCCTTCAGAAAACGTTCAAATGCTTGTACTTAAAGTTTAAATGCATCACTGAAACCATTTTTTTTCCAATTTGTCTTACATTGCACTAGATTGTTTATGTGAAAGCTTTGCTGTGTTGTATGTATATTCTAAACCCATGTACTATTTAAACATTTCCCACTGCAAAAAAAATGCACAGACAAATTAGTACCTCTCACCCCATCACTCCCCTAAACTTGAGGAGACACTGCTGCCATGTTATCCATTACAGTGGTGAGGAAATTATGGCTTGCTTTGAAGCAAAATAGTGGCAGACCCCATCCTCTTTTTTTTTTCTTCTGAAGGAGCGAGTGCCTCAGATTAACTCATTTTAATTAGAATTCAGTTTAATTGACTAAGGACAGGATTAAAGCACATTTTGACAAAGATTTTTTCTTCGTCTTTGCAAATTGCTGACTCTTTGTCATGGGGCATTCTGTTTTACATGTGGATAGAGAAAAGGGGATTGTTTTCCTACATGAGTAACAGGAACAGCTGTGCTTTTCAAGGTTGCTGCTCCCTAAAACTCTTCAAAATAAAAAAAAAAAGTTGAAAATTCATACAAATCTCATTAACTGGAAGCACGCTTACTTTAAATAAACTTTCATCTGCTACCTGAACATCTGAAGCTGTTCTATACCCTTCTATTCTGCTTGTTAATGGGTACCTAATCTAAGGGATCTTATTCTTTCTTTTAAAATATTGCACTTGCTTTATTCAGGTATCTTCCTCAGGAAATCAACAGTCAGTGAGATCTATTATATTGTTTTATGTTCTTTTTTTTCTCTGAAGTTTTTTTTAATCACCCTGTTTATCTTATGTTAGCAACACAGTATCATTCTTACTTAATGTTTGCAAGCTGAAGCACGTGTCACAAATCCTGACAGTAAATAATTAAGGTGCTTAAATAAACGTGTGTATGTATGGTAGTTCTGTGGTTATACATATTTGTAGAGCAAGATCTTATACTGATCTATAATTATAACTGCCACTAACTAGCATGATCCTTACTGAGTCAGATTAATTCACACATTAAGCAGCCATCTGTAGAAATGTTCATAGTACCTTGTTTGCAATGCCAGGGCTCACATGGGTATTTTAAAAAATACCTTGGCCTCTAGGGATTTTTAATACTGCAGTCGGATACATTTACAATGAACAAATTATTCCAGATGCTGACATTTTCCCTCCTTGTCACAGTTTTAGCTAATGATCTAGAGAGGTTTTATAATATTTGTATAGATAATGATATAGTAATTGATCAACTTAGAACATATTTTTTTTAATTTAAAAAGAAGTCTTTGGCTCTGTGTTAAACACCTCAGCAATGCTTATGAACAGATTTGCCATCATCTGCAGTCATAAAAGATAAAAGCCTTGACATATTCTGGCTACAGTAAAAAACATATTGGAAGTGGGTTGATGTTAATTTTCTCCAAAATGAACTATAATTGCAATGTACCATGTACGATTGTTCTTATGAACCAGTGGTTGGTGGGTTAGAACAACCCTCTCAAAGGGGAGCCAACTACAGGTGATTCAAAAGAACTGATTTTGAAAAAATGATTGCTCTCCTAGTTAAGCAAGATTAACATTGTTTTTTCTAGTATCTTTTAGTTGCCTGATTTGTTGTTTTATGTGTGTATGGTGGGACTGAAAAGCAGATGGGAGTCAGGAGTCCCAGGTTCCATTCTTGGAGCTGCCACTGATGTGCTATGTGACTGAGCCAAGCCATTTCATTTCTGTGCCATTCTGTGCCCCCTGCCCCCCACCAACTTTTCCCTGTGATGACTATTTAGACTTTTAGGATAGACGTATGCATTCATGAGATCTGATCTGCAATCACATGGCTTACTTTAAGCCACATGATCATAGGTCAGGTCCTGCTTCTCTACACATTCACCAGTGCCAGAAAATGTACTTGGGAACTTAATCTAAGTTAAGGTCAGGTGAGAACTGCACAGGATCAAAGGCCTAGCAGGTTTGGGGGAGTGGGGAAATCCGAGGTCCTGGTTGGTCTGTGGGAGGGGTGGGATATCCAGGGAGGGAGGTTGTCCAGGGAGGGTGGGTCAAGGGGCAACTGGCTATACTCTGAAAATGTGCAGATGTTTGTTAGATTGGGCTAACCCATTCACAATCTACTTTAGTTCACCTCCGCAGCCAATTTTAGCCAGGTCTAACCTACCCCCAAATCCTTATAGATTGGCACTTAGATCAACCCGGCCCGAGTTCGTAGATTGATGTAAGTGTAATGTCTGCACGTACCCTTGGTTCTTCAAGATGGCATTCTTTTATTATCTGTTGGTGCAATGCCTATGATAATGAGTCCTTAATCCTAATAGGTCATCTCAGACATTTTTATAATAAAAATTGGATTAGGGATGGGGAGAAGGAGAGGGCAAGGACAAGAGACTTGACTGCAACAGCAAAAGCGTGATCACCTGCCAAACTAGGACACAAAAGTGGGACCTCTACTGCATGGCTGCTGTTAATGTGTGTACACAATAGGGCTATTCATGACAGGAGAATGAAGAAAAGCTTAAGTATACCTGGAATGGATCCAAGAACATGTCACTTTCTATTTTTAAAACCTCTCATTAAGCAGTGATTTCAGGTACATCTTTGATATATTTGTAGCAGCATTAAAAACGGACCCACCTGAAGGGACAGAAACGGCAGCCCTGGTTTACTCTGTCAGTGAGAAGGCACCTGGGGAGGGGCAGGCTGAGTGTGCCGGGGGGAACACTAGGCAAGAGGGGGCAGGAGACTGCTGCAGCCCACAAGAAGCCCCAGGGGCAGACAGGACCCAGGGAGGGACTGCATTTGCCGGGTGCTGTGCAGCTGTGCTGGGCAGGGGAACTGCTCCAGCCTGCATCCCAGACACTGCTCCCTGCTGTGCCAGGGGGATGAAGGTCTAGGCAGGAATAAGCTGTCTTGCAGGGATCACAGGGGAGGAGCCACTGCCTGCTGCACTGAGGTGGTGAGAGGGGTACTAGCAGCAGGGATCCACCGGTGGCTCCTGTGCCAGGGACACAGAAGCAGTCCTGCTCCTTGAGATACCAAGCGAGGGGCAGTGTACACAGGATTCTCATAGTTACCCTGAATCACACACGTTATAGACTGTGTGTAAATATGTTCTAGATAGTTTATTAGTTGGTGTATCAATTTATTTATTTGTTGGTTCCTTATTTATCGTGGGTAAATTGTATACTGTCCCCTGGTGTGAGGTGTATTAACCCTTAAGCCACCATTGCCGGGTTATGTTTGTGTAACATTATTGGTTCTTTTGCATTAGTTATATATTATATTGTAAATAATTAAATTCTGTAAATAGTTTTATAATGGTCTGCAAGATTGCTTTGATTGTTAGGAGAGGCTCTCCACTAGGGGACCCTGCAGCAGCTACCCAAAGAGCTGAGCAGGGCCACTGGCTACCTGGTACCCCAGGATCCCACTAATCAGGTGAGGGCACAGGTAGCATCACACCCAGGGTTACATATTCAAGAGGTTCTAAGTCAGTGTAGAATTTAAATGAGCTTGCTTAGCTTCTGTTTTAACATTATTTTTTTAATTTGTGGCCTGTGTTCCTTCAAATTATTTGGATAAAAGTATGAATAATAAGCCTGTTGGAAGAAATCAGGCACAATTTGTGCATAGCAGCAAAAGGGCTAAACTAATGATAGAACTTATTCCCAGGGAATAATTGATTCTCTCTTGTTAGTAGTTCCCCACAACTTCAGTTGCCACCAAGCCCAGGTAATCAGGCCTCAGGCAGCTCACTGCATTGATTTCATTGTTCTGGTCTAATGCTCTTTTTGTTGCTTACCATACTACTGCAAACTTTTCTTTTTCTTGTGTAACATAGAGACAGAGCCCTCTCTCCCTCTCCTTGTTATTTTTTTTCAGTCTCATCAATTCCAAGCATTCAAAATCATGACTTAATTTGCAAAACTGTGAGATCCAAATACAATTTATGAGTTTTTAATAAATACATGGTGGGAGGGTGTTCTAGTATCAGAAATAACATAATCTCTGCTCTGTAGGAACTCCGAGATTTGAGGATGACTGATGGTATGGCACCTTGTAGAAAACAGACCAAAGCATTGAAGAAGACAAGATTTGAGACCTGAGATAATAGGAGCTGAAAAAAACTATCCTTGTCACTATGATGTTTGCTGAAGAATTCTTCCTAAGTCTTAATTGTAATGAAGGAGCCTTCAAAAGTCTGTTTGAAATTCTTGAAGTACCACACTAGATTTTATTTGATATCTTAAGCATGTTCTCCTGCAGAAGAACTTGCTATAGTCAGCATGAAATTCTCTGTTTAAGAGTGAATAACACATTTGTGGGACTTTCTTCATGTTTGGGACTCAAAATAGCATTCTGTACAGAGATATACTATCTTGGTTAATGTCTGGGAAATGTGGTCATCTTACACTTCCCTTGTGTATATTATGTTTGTTTTGTGGTGATCTTGATATACAGTATTCTTGCAAAAGCTTTGCTAAAGTCAATGTGGCCCATCAGGCTAATGTGTTTAAGGCAGTCCAACTTTTAGAAAGCACAGGAGAGAGTCATTAGCACCATGTCTGACCACTTTTGACTCACCAGCCCTAATGACCAGGTATCCATTTACAACCTGGAGTGGCTTTTCATGGAAGTTTGGAACAAGGCTCCAGCTTATGCCTCAGGTTACCACAGAAAATGTCTTCGTATCTCTCTTGCCATGTTCCAGACTTACCGTGCTACCGTGTAAAATCCTATTTCCAAAAGACATTAATGAGCATCATATTAAATATGACTGTGACTCAGAAAAAGAGATGGGCAAAACAAACAGCTAAAAGTCACTCAATTTACATTTACAGTTTAGCAAGGAAACAAATGGAGACAAGATGAATCTGAAATATAAAGTACTTCTACTGATGTCTGTGAAGACTAACTTCTCACTAAACGCCTCCCTGTGAAATGCTCCCTTCCAGAAGGATTTTTGATTAAATGTCATATGACAGTTGCTTTTCTAAAAGGACTGAGGGTAGGACAAGGGTACTGGTAAATAAGTGGAAAATAGTCATTGTGAAAGAAATTCTCCCATGGTTGCATGAGCAAATGACTCACAAATCATGGCTTTGATCCTGCAGTCACAGAAGTAGATACTGATTACTGAATGTATCATCAGGCCTTATTAAATATTCATCTGCCATCTTGAGCCACCTTGCTCTTTATATCAACAGTAATTGGGGCTACTCAGCACCTCTTAAAATCAGGCCAATTGTAAATACACTATGACTTACTCAGAGCATAGATTTTAAGAGGGTTTTCTTAAATGGCTAGTACAATAGCTCCATTTCTGGATTTTGTTTTGAAAATCTAAAGTTTAAACTGAATTCATATGCTTCTCTCATATGAATATCTTAAGCATGTTCTGGTTTCAGTTGTTTAGATGTTTCTGCTTTTCCAGGATCAGCATATATAGCACCTACTTTAAAACAACGAATGGGCAAGAGACCTCGTAATTCGTTGCTTCATGGGTCAGAATAAAGCCACATAGAGACATTCAGTTAGAGTCACTGCCCTCCCAGGAGAATCCATGAGTGCTCAGGATTTTTCTCTTAGAGCAAAAATAACCTGGGAACAGCCAGGGTTAAATTGCTCCCAGAAAAGTTTTCCTGGGACAGAGAGTGTCTGTCCACATTCTCTTCTGAGGGAAGCCACACCACAGTCCTCCAGCATCCCAGGGTGTTTCACTTCCCCCTTACACATACGGTGCTAGAGTCTGCTACTTTAGACAAGCAGGGAGGAGAACATACCCCTTTCACAATCCCACATTGTATTGCAGGGAGACAGGCTGATTCTGAGCAGTCTGTCAGCCAAGCAATGCCTTGTGCACTGCTGCCATCTGTCTCCAGGCCAAGTAAGAGAGCCTGCAGAGCACACTGAAATGTGTGCACAGGGTCCCCCTGGTTGTGCAGTGTCAGCACTACAAGCTCTCTACTCTTCAAGGGCTCAGCACTTGAATGTCTGTCCAGGCATGTTGGGGTAAGTTTTCCTACCAGGAAAACAAACCTGGGAAAACTATCCCAGATCATTTGAATGTATATACACAACCTAAATATACATGTATATCTACATTGCTTCCCTACCACTGTCAGAGGTCCTGCTCTTGAACAATTCCCACTCACTTGCTTCTACTCCACACGTACCAAATCCCACAATGAGGCAGTAAAGCTGCACTGATGGTTTGTTCTGCCATCACTCTAGCAATCCTGATTCTAGTTTTCTCAAAACCAGCAATGAGACATGTCCTCAGAGTAGCTTTGCTGCCTCGTCTCCAGGTGGTCAGGGAGGGCTGGAGGGTTGTGTTCCCAGAAGCACTGGAGAAATGGTAAATATGAATCTTAAAAACCTTATTTCAGCCTCTGATTCTGAGACGCACACAATTCTTACAGCTTAGAATTTGCACATAAAAATGAAGACTTTGCACATATAAATAGTATCAGCAGATGACTTAAAGGTCCACATTCCATCCTCCTACCCTTAAGAAAAAGGGATTGAAGTTCTGACCAAGATGTATTTAGTAACCTTGAGTATAGAACATAACAAACATACTCATGACAGTCTGAAGAAAGATTTTCTCTTAAGAGCAGGCATAGTGCCCCAAGTTTATTCATTTCCAAATTATGGGCAAGATAGGTTAAAAATTGTTTGGCAATATTGATAGAATCACAGTCAGAGCTATTGTCATTGCTATTAGAAATTTAATTATCACATTTGCAGCACTACTGCTAAAATATTCCAAATTAGTCTTAAATCTAACCATAGAAATAATACAAGTGCTGGTTACTCTTTTCCTCTACAGTTGCCAATAATTTGATTGTAACCACTGTAAACATTTGGCCTTGAATTCCATATGGTGCCTTCAGTATGCATGTATATGCTCAAATAATAGAATCTTAGGGCTGGAAGGGACCCCAAATGATCATCAGGTCCAGCCCCCCTGCATGAGCAGGAAAGACATCTAGGGTCAGGTGACCACAGCCAGGTGACCATCCAGTCTTCTCTTGAACACCTCTAGGGTAGATGATTGCACCACCTCTGGGGGCAGCTTGTTCCATAGTCTGGAAACCCTAGTTGTAAAGAATTTTTTCCTAATGTTCAGCCTAAAACTGTCTTCCAGGAGTTTGTGGCCATTGTTTCTAGTTTTCTAGTTTTCCCCCAGGAAGCCCTGGTGAACAGTTGTTCACCAAGCCCCTGATGTATGCTTCTGATATAGCAGTAAGCTGCAATCAGGTCCCCTTTCAGCCTTCTTTTCTTTAGGCTGAAGAGTCTGAGATACCTCAGCCTCTCCTCATATGGCTTGCCATGCAAGTCCCTGATCATACACGTGGCCCTTCTCTGGACCTTCTTGAGCTTTAGCAAGTCCTTGTTGAAGTGTGGCACCCAGAACTGGATGCAATACTCCAGCTACAGCCACATCAATGTTGAGTAAAATGGGAGATCAACTTCTTTGGTTTTATTGAAGATGCATCAATTGATGCATGCCAGAGTTTTATTGGCTGTAGCACCTACTGCATCACATTGCTGGCTCATATTCATGCTGGGGTCTATGGAAGGGTATTAGACAAGGTACTTTGGATAAATGTGACATCTTTTATCAGACCAACTAAATAGTTGGAAAAATTGTTCTATGCAAGCTTCCAGGCACAAATAGGGTGCTAGAAATAGGGTGCTGAATAGTCCCCCTTGTGACCCTTCCACCAGCAATGCTATTCAGTGTGTAAAGCTGGAACAACAGTCCTGTCCATCCTCTGCTCATGTGCTTCTAGAAGGCATAGCAAGAATCTGTTGGTGTTTTGTGTGCTCCCCTGGGATGAATAGAAGTGTGTGCTCCCCTGGGATGAATAGGGTGCTGAATAGTCCCCCTTGCGACCCTTCCACCAGCAATGCTATTCAGTGTGTAAAGCTGGAACAACAGTC
>NW_017728993.1:30919514-30920994 GCF_001723915.1 Gavialis gangeticus | reverse complement strand
TCTGGAAACCCTAGTTGTAAAGAATTTTTTCCTAATGTTCAGCCTAAAACTGTCTTCCAGGAGTTTGTGGCCATTGTTTCTAGTTTTCTAGTTTTCCCCCAGGAAGCCCTGGTGAACAGTTGTTCACCAAGCCCCTGATGTATGCTTCTGATATAGCAGTAAGCTGCAATCAGGTCCCCTTTCAGCCTTCTTTTCTTTAGGCTGAAGAGTCTGAGATACCTCAGCCTCTCCTCATATGGCTTGCCATGCAAGTCCCTGATCATACACGTGGCCCTTCTCTGGACCTTCTTGAGCTTTAGCAAGTCCTTGTTGAAGTGTGGCACCCAGAACTGGATGCAATACTCCAGCTACAGCCACATCAATGTTGAGTAAAATGGGAGATCAACTTCTTTGGTTTTATTGAAGATGCATCAATTGATGCATGCCAGAGTTTTATTGGCTGTAGCACCTACTGCATCACATTGCTGGCTCATATTCATGCTGGGGTCTATGGAAGGGTATTAGACAAGGTACTTTGGATAAATGTGACATCTTTTATCAGACCAACTAAATAGTTGGAAAAATTGTTCTATGCAAGCTTCCAGGCACAAATAGGGTGCTAGAAATAGGGTGCTGAATAGTCCCCCTTGTGACCCTTCCACCAGCAATGCTATTCAGTGTGTAAAGCTGGAACAACAGTCCTGTCCATCCTCTGCTCATGTGCTTCTAGAAGGCATAGCAAGAATCTGTTGGTGTTTTGTGTGCTCCCCTGGGATGAATAGAAGTGTGTGCTCCCCTGGGATGAATAGGGTGCTGAATAGTCCCCCTTGCGACCCTTCCACCAGCAATGCTATTCAGTGTGTAAAGCTGGAACAACAGTCCTGTCCATCCTCTGCTCATGTGCTTCTAGAAGGCATAGCAAGAGTCTGTTGGTGTTTTGTGTGCTCCCCTGGGATGAATAGAAGCCAAAGTGCAAAATGCAGGTCTTTGAAAATACAAATGCATGGCAGTGAGTATCAGAGGGAATGGGAGATGATAGGTGTAAGACAGGTAGGTGGGACGGGGGTGGAATCTTGAACTGGTGATAGCTGGTAACTGGGTATTTTTGTCTCTGGTATATTTTGAAGTGCATTCATTCTGGTATGCAGTTGTTGTTTGGTTTCTCCCACATATTTTCCATCCAGGCATTTGGTACACTGAATGAGATGTATTACATTTCTGGAGGTGCAGGTAAATAGATCCAGGAATGGTGATGGTTCTGTTGTAGGGTGTAATCACTATGGGAGTGGTGGAAATTGTTAGCAGCTTTTATACATTTTGTCCTGGCATGGTCTGTATCCATTCTGTGTGCTTTGAGCCATAGGAAGTTTGCTTCTGGTGATGAGGTTGGCGAGGTTTGGTGCTTGTTTAAATGCTAGGATGGGTCATTCTGGAAAGCTCTCTTTAAGAATTGGGTCGTCTTCTAGTATGGGTTGCAATTGTTTGAGGATTTTCCATATAG
>NW_017728993.1:30918460-30919389 GCF_001723915.1 Gavialis gangeticus | reverse complement strand
TTCCAGGGAAGGATGGTATGTCATAACTAAAGGTGTGGAATTCAGGGAGATTTTCTTCTTGTAGTGCAGCAATTCTTCACATGGTATGTATCCATGTGGCTCTTTCAAAAGTGTGATCTATCTCTCTGGAGGAGTGTCCTTGTTGAGTGAAAGTCCTGTTGAGATTTACAAGGTGATGATGACGGGTATTCTCCTCCGTGCAAATTCAGTAGTATCAGAGGGTTTTGCTATCTGTTACAGCTTTCTTGGTGTGTTTAGGGTAATCGCTGGTTCTGTACAAAGATATATGTTGGTCTGTGGGTTTTTCATATATGGTAGTTTATATTTTACCATTTTGGATATTGATCATAGTGTCTAAAAAGGAAATGTTGGTGCTGGAGTATTCAAGAGACAGTCTGATGGAGGGGCGATGATTATTGATTTTCAGTACAAATGATGAGGATATCATCTATATATCTTAGGTATAGCATGGGTTGATGGTGCAGTTCTTGATAAATTCTTCTTCCAGGTGGGCCATAAAAAGGTTGACATATTGTGGGGCCATTTTGGTGTCCATAGGTGTGCCCATGATCTGAAAGAAGTGTTGGTTATTGAAAGTGAAGTTGTGTGTGAGGATGAAGTATATAAGTGCAGTAATTTCTTGAGGCCTGTACTCTGAGCTGTAATCTTGGTCTTGTAGATATATAAAGCAGGTTTAGATGCCATCCTGGTGTGTGATGTTGGTATATAAACTGGTAACATCCATGGTGGCTAGGAGGGTATTGCTGGGAAGGTGTTTTTAAGTTTTTGTAGAAAGTCTCTTGTGTCTTGGGCAAAACTCAGTCTTTGGGTGACCAGATGTTTTAGGATGAATTTAATTAATCCTGATTATTTCCTGAGTGACGGTTCCATGTTTGGATATTATAGGTCTGCCTGGGTTCCCTTGTTTG
>NW_017728993.1:30913040-30913460 GCF_001723915.1 Gavialis gangeticus | reverse complement strand
TTGTTGGTTGTAGCTGTGCTGGTTTAAGGACGTAGGAAGGCATAGGCATTACCCATATTTCTTTGGGCAAATGTGATATCTTTTATCTGACCAATTTGATAGTTGGAAAAAAATGTCCTTTGCAATCTACCTGTCCCACACCTATTGTCCCCCATTCCCTCTGATGTTCATTGCTTTGCATTTGCAGTTTCACAGACCTGCATTTTGTATTTTGGCTTCTATGCCACCAGGAGAGCACACACACACCAGCAGACTCTCCCTATTCCTGAAGAAGGGTGTTTGTGCCCAAAAGCTTGCAATAAACAATTTTTCCAACTATTTGGTTGGTCTAATAAAAGATATCACATGTACCAAAAGAAAATTTTCTGCCTGTGCCCTTAAAGAAACAGAGTACAACCAACACCCCTATCCTTCAAATCA
>NW_017728993.1:30907098-30908040 GCF_001723915.1 Gavialis gangeticus | reverse complement strand
TGTGGGTTTTTCATATATGGTAGTTTATATTTTACCATTTTGGATATTGATCATAGTGTCTAAAAAGGAAATGTTGGTGCTGGAGTATTCAAGAGACAGTCTGATGGAGGGGCGATGATTATTGATTTTCAGTACAAATGATGAGGATATCATCTATATATCTTAGGTATAGCATGGGTTGATGGTGCAGTTCTTGATAAATTCTTCTTCCAGGTGGGCCATAAAAAGGTTGACATATTGTGGGGCCATTTTGGTGTCCATAGGTGTGCCCATGATCTGAAAGAAGTGTTGGTTATTGAAAGTGAAGTTGTGTGTGAGGATGAAGTATATAAGTGCAGTAATTTCTTGAGGCCTGTACTCTGAGCTGTAATCTTGGTCTTGTAGATATATAAAGCAGGTTTAGATGCCATCCTGGTGTGTGATGTTGGTATATAAACTGGTAACATCCATGGTGGCTAGGAGGGTATTGCTGGGAAGGTGTTTTTAAGTTTTTGTAGAAAGTCTCTTGTGTCTTGGGCAAAACTCAGTCTTTGGGTGACCAGATGTTTTAGGATGAATTTAATTAATCCTGATTATTTCCTGAGTGACGGTTCCATGTTTGGATATTATAGGTCTGCCTGGGTTCCCTTGTTTGTGGATTTTAGGAAGCATGTAAAAAGTCCCTAAACTGGGTAGTGGGGGATCAAGTTCTATAGTTTTTCTTGTAGTTCAGATGGAAATGACATGGTAGTGGTTTTGAGTTTTAAGGTGAAAAGGGGAGTTGAATCTGCCTCTCGTTGCTTATTGTAGGTGGTATCAGAGAGTTGTCTCTTGGCTTCTTTTATGTAGTCTTCATGGTTAAGGATAACTATAGCTCCTCCTTTATCTGCTGGTTTTATTGCTATTTGGTGGTTAGATCTTAGAGATCCTATGGCCCTTCTCTCTGAGAGGGAGAGGTTGTTT
>NW_017728993.1:30896390-30902098 GCF_001723915.1 Gavialis gangeticus | reverse complement strand
GGCTCTTAGAGATCCTATGGCCCTTCTCTCTAAGAGGGAGAGGTTGTTTTGGTGGTGTTTTTTGTTGATTATTTTATTGTTTATTCTGTCCCTGAAGCAGTCAATATAGTGGTCAAGGTTTCGTGGGGATCCCCAGAACATATCTCCCAGAAATAGCGAGGGTCAGCTGTATTCCTTGAGATAGAGGCATCAGAAAAATTCTTCTAGTTCTCCACATTGTAGTGTCTTACTGGGGTATTTTTCCAGACAGAAATTAAGGCCTTTAGAGAGGACAGATTTGTCAGCTTTGATAAGTGTGTGCATGGATAGATGGATAATATTTAAAGATTGACTGGTTCCTTCAGTTTCATCAAGTATGAGGTTGGAATGTTTTAGGGTATTGGTGTTGTTTCGTGGTTGAGAAAGTTGCTCCTGTAGTAATTGGTTTCATTTCTTCTTTTTATATTGAATGGATAAAAAAATCTTTGGTAGTCTTTTTGTACACATTGCCTAATGTTTGGGAATCTATCTGGATTTATCTCTTTTAAGTTGTTGTAGCTAATGTTGATTTCCTTCTTGAGTTGATCTGTTGGAGTAGGTTATGTAAAGGAGAAGATTTCTAAGTTGTTGGTTTTTTCCTGCATAGTTGTGAAGCATATTTGGGCCTGTGTGTAGTAGTTAGAGGACTCTAGATGTTCAGTCCTCTTGGAATTATGTTGTGTTTCTTGCACAGGCTTAGATAATATATGTTGTTGAGTTTGGCTTCTTTCTTCTTCGTGTTGTGAAGTTTCCATTTCAAACAGCAAAATTCAATATCTTCCATACTTCAGGATTGTTGGTTGTAGCTGTGCTGGTCTAAGGACGTAGGAAGGCATAGGCATTACCCATATTTCTTTGGGCAAATGTGATATCTTTTATCTGACCAATTTGATAGTTGGAAAAAAATGTCCTTTGCAATCTACCTGTCCCACACCTATTGTCCCCCATTCCCTCTGATGTTCATTGCTTTGCATTTGCAGTTTCACAGACCTGCATTTTGTATTTTGGCTTCTATGCCACCAGGAGAGCACACACACACCAGCAGACTCTCCCTATTCCTGAAGAAGGGTGTTTGTGCCCAAAAGCTTGCAATAAACAATTTTTCCAACTATTTGGTTGGTCTAATAAAAGATATCACATGTACCAAAAGAAAATTTTCTGCCTGTGCCCTTAAAGAAACAGAGTACAACCAACACCCCTATCCTTCAAATCAGGCATTTATGTATGTAGTTTAGGCAACATTGTAAATAAGAATGGGAACAGTTACATGGGAGGATCTGAAATCTAATTATTGGCTTAGATTAGGGCTGTCCACTTGATAAGCCCCTGGAATCCATGTGCCCCTAGGGCCACAAGATCAGGGGTCATATGCCATGCCAACTCTCCCCACACCCACTGCTCCACTAGACAGCACCACATGGGCATGATCCCCTTCTGCACACAGCCCTGATCTACCCTCTCCCAATTGTATGTGGCTCTGGACTCATCCTCAGTTCCCCACACTGCTGTACTGCCCTGCCCCATGGGGCAAAAGGAAGTGGCAGATGAAGGAGGGAGGGGGAAGTCTGAAGACTCTGGATACTATTGCAGCTGGAGCAGTGTAGGAATACTTAGTACCCTTAAAACAAAGGTTTAATCAGTGGTGTATATATATATCAATATCTCACAAATGTGTTCTGTGCTGGGGGTAGAAATAGGGTGCTGAATAGTCCCCCTTGCGACCCTTCCACCAGCAATGCTATTCAATGTGTAAAGCTAGAACAACAGTCCTGTCCATCCTCTGCTCATGTGCTTCTAGAAGAAGCACTTTGAACATAATCCTCACAAGTCCTGACTGCCAGGATGCACAAGTAAAAAAGCTCCAAATTAGATTTCACAATACTGAAAGACACATTTTTCACCATACCCCTACTTCCCACTTCCCATGCCCCTGGCCTGGCTCAGAACAGTTGTACAAATATGTAAGAGCAGTATTCCAAACATATATTCACAATATTTCAAACATTTCATATACTACAGATAATGAAGTAAAAGTGACTGCTGCACATACAGAAATGATCTTTACTATCTGAGGGAAAAAATAGCAAATTTTTTACTCCTGCATGGGCAAATGCCTTGCATGCAATGATATTTTAAAATATAGCCTCAAGATTATTAACTACCTTACACAGAAGTAAGTATTCTTGTTGGAGGGTAAAAATATAGGGAACTTTAAAAGGGAAAGAACTGAAAAAGCTGGTTCTAGTGTAGGTAAATTGGGAGAACAAGCTGAAAATTTTAAATCTATACAACCCATAACCCAGATGGCTCAGAGGGGAATTTAATTGCTATACATAAAATCTAATATGCTACAGACACAGTCAATCCAGGTTACTATTTTCTCCCTAACACAGATATTGCAGTAAGAGGGTATACTGTAAATTGAAATTACAGAAAGATTCTAAAACCCTGTGAAGCAATTTTTCCTTACCTGAAAAAAATTTGCAAGACCAATGTAGAAGGTGGGAAGTAGTGAGGGGGGCGGGGGTTTGGGTGGGGAAGGGACCTACCTCAGTCTTCCCAAAAACAATCAAATATTGTTTTACAGGGAATCTGGGTTAGAAAAATGCACTTTGTCAGCTGTTTTAAGTCCATATTTTCTAGGCCATTATGGGTTTTTTTTTTCCATACAATATGTGCATGTAACTAGAGAAATATGTTTGAACTTGGAGCCTTGATAAACTGTTAAAATAAAAACCAAAAATTAAAAGTCAGATTTTATAAGTGAGGTTATATTTATTTATTTTTTTCAGGATAAAATATTCTTATGGGAAAGTAAGTGAAATACTGACTGGTTGACTTAAACATTCTCTAAATTTAACTCAGCCATACAGTATCATAAAACACCATGGCAAGTTATTAAGTTTTGTTACTAAAAATTGAGCTGCTTGTCCTAGATTCATTCTGTTCTGTAAAGCCCATTTCAAGAAAGCACTAAAGCTTGTACAATACTTATACTTTAAGCTTGGTCTTTTCATTCATCCCAAACAGGGGGACTTTCCTGAAGCAGGTCCTAAATCTTTTTAAGCTGATCAGTGATTTGTAAACTCTGGAATTTTGATATAGTGCTGAATGTCCTAACTGTATCTGTAGAAGAGTTGTTGAAGTGTGTAAACACAAGAAACCTTTTTCCTCTTACACATATTTAGCGATCATAAAAATATGGTCAAAAATAGATTAAGCAGAAGGCAAGCTAATGACCTGCATTGGCTTCTCCAATCTTTCCAACGTACTTCATTTGTTACTTACAATAGTATTTACTTCAAGTCTGCACTTCTCTAATTGTATGGTGGTATTACATTACAAACTAGTCATTAGCCATATGATTCTGTGATTAGAGAGAGAACCAGCAATTTCACCCATACTTAGATGGCCCAATACTTCCCCATTTTAAAACATTGCAATCTACTGTTGACAACTTTGTCAGACCTGAATTGTTTAGGCTGTAGTTTTTTTATTTTGTGCGTCAGTGTTGGACTGTTTTATTAGAAAGTTTCAGAAACAGAAGTTCAAGTATTTCCAATAACAAAATCTGGAGATAAAATATATTTTATCCATATGAAAAATGTGCCTATATTTTATTGAGAAGGTCTAATGTCTGTACATTTTCAGTGGGGCTTGAAATTTATCAGGAGGTTTGTTTGGTATCAGGAGTGTATACTTTTGCTGTTTTCTGTAAGGAAAATAAACTTTAAAGGATGCCAAATCATAGATCTTTGGAAAAAAAAATTCTGTAGAGACTTCCTAGAGCTTGGCGGCTAAATTCCCCTAAGATTCGTAATACACAGACATGTTCCCTACTGTAACCAAAGGAACTGAGAAGCCTATATCCTGAAATTTCTCTTCCCAACAGCTGAAGGAACTGAGAGCAAATAAAGACTTTTGATATTCCTCAGCTGTAATTAATTGTCTCTGAACTCAGTGGCTGCAGGTCTCCTCATTCACTCTTGTCCTTATAAAGAGTGACAACTGATTGTCAGTTACTCCCTTAGCTCAGGTGGTAGCAGTCTGTACAGTAGATGTAACGGTTTCGGTCATGCTGTTGACCCTGGATGGGCATCAGTACCATTGAGGTTTCTGGGGAAGAACAGGGGAGTGAGTTCATTTCTAGAAAAAATTAAGCAATTGCAAAATAAGGCTGGCATACTGTTTAAAAAATGGTGTGGCCACATAATTAACGATTGTACACATGCACATGGGACTTAATTATTGCCTTAATTCTTACATACCCAAACTTTGAGTCCTTCAACTTTGCATCTATAATATTATTTTAACAGTTTTCTGTGTGCCATTGAAGGCACGCACAACAAAGTAAGGACTATGCTCAAACCCCCATAAACATGGATCTAAAATTTCTCCTACAGTCCCCAAAAGCCACCTTAATTAGCACTTCATCAATCAAATTGCATCCCATTAGTTATCTTCTCTCCCTTTATTGAATAGCACTGCTAAATAACTTGGGCACAGAAGCAGATGCAGAAAAGGAGATGAGATAAAGGGAATGGCATGTAATTACTGCAAGCCCAAAATAGTTGTGGGCTTGTAGCAAGATTCCAAACCCAATGCATAGCTGTATCACAATGTGTCTCTCAGTTGGAGAGCCATATATAAGGTGTTCAAAACAACCCCATTTTACTATTGAAGGAAGTGATTTTCTTTTCTCTCTCTCTTCCTTCTTTGTAGTAGTATTTCTTAGCCATCTATGAGTTTTTCAGTATGTTACTCACTACTATACATACAGCAATTCAGGCATCAGTGGGAACAGAACTTGGTTCCTCTTGAGTTGAAAACAAGGAGTGTGAACTAAGAATGAATTCTTGCTGTTTGGGTTCAGACTATGTTCTAAACCCTGCACAGCTGAGCAGTCCTAATCCCGTGCAACAGAAGGATTTGGGAATGAAATGCATGCACATGTGCAAGTTCTCTCAATCTCTCTCATATCATTACTACACCTCCCCAATACATGTTCTTTTTTCCTCATTCTCATTTGTTTGTTTGCTTGCTTGCTTTCTATTGCTTTAGTTAACACCCAAGTTGCCAGTTTGCTGAAAATATATTAAAATGGTAAAGTCAACATGGCAAGCTGCTGTGATGGAGCCCATTTCAAGATGAACACAACTGTAGCAAAGCTGAGAAACACTGTCTAGGAAGCCGCTGTGCTGGTGATTGTTCTAGAAACACTAGTAATCAGTGTTAACCTGTCTTTTCCTGCAAGGCTGCTCAAAGTAATTAGGAGTGAATTAGCTAACAGGCTGCTAATATTGAAGGAAAAGAAGAGGTGAATCATGATACTATCTTGTTAAAGATTTTCCAGTGTCAGTCACCTACCTTTCAATAATGAAAACTGTGCTAGTGATATCCTTTAGACAAGGATCCAAAACAACACAGAAAAATAATGTTTATTAGAAAAAATTGAAGGAATGAAAAATTTTTCACGACACATTACTTTCCCCATCGGAGTGGGGGGTGTAACAGGCAAGGACAGCGCTGTTCCTTTGATGTTACAAAGTTGAAAGTATGGGGGAAGAGTCAGGCCAGAAACAAAGTGAATTACTTAGTAAACACATTTGGGAAGGGGATTGCACCTGGGGTGAATGTTAACTGATTAGGAGCCAGCCACTACTTAAGTCCACAGTGGGGGGGGGGGGGGG
>NW_017728993.1:30887782-30896182 GCF_001723915.1 Gavialis gangeticus | reverse complement strand
CAGCGGGGACACCAGAAGCAGCAAACCCAGCACTGGAACAGCTTGCTGATAAGACCAGCTAACCAGGTGGAGGTAACCATGATGACTGGTGAAGCAAGGAGGTGAGGAAGAGAGGGGAAACTTACCACCTGAAAGAAGGTCCCACGGAGAAAGGATCTGCTGGTACTGGCAAGAAAGAGGAAAGGGAGTAGGGACTGGAGTAGAGCTGACTGGCTCGGGGGAGTGGGCTGCACAGTGGTGGAGGGCGAAAGGAAGACTGCGAGATGTGAGAACAGCCGGGATTCTCCACAACCTTTGGGGAATTTACTAATAAACCAATTTTCTTTTATCCTGCTTCTGGGGTGATTTATTACATCCTCTCTCATTGGGGAATTAACTTCTTATTCTTCCACCATTCCCAAGTGTGGCAGGTGAGCCCCAGGGAGAGAGAATTTATTCACCCCACCCAGCCACAGTGGGCATTTAGTTGTCCGTAAGTTTGTAGGGTTTCAGGAACAACCAAAAAAACAGTGTCAAAAAGATTCATGATCCAAAAAGAGAAGAAATCACCTTGCATCTGTGAGGACAACAATATTTGAGAATAATGCAGAAAACTGGAACCAAGGGACTGCTAGTAACTTGAATTCAACCTAGTAATGGATGGATCCTTACCACAGGGTGGAGTGTAATAGACCTAGACTTAAACAAACGGAGGATAATTAGTGTGAAAACCTGGCCCCACTGAAATCAATAGAATTTTTCCTCTGATAGGCCAGAATGTCACTCTTGGTGAGCAAGGTGTAAGGAAGAATGCTGGGTCACCATAATTGAAGACCTACTGACTTTATGTTCCTGTGAAAAAGAATACATTAAAAAAATAAAGGAACAAGAAATGGCCAGTGTGGCTTCACAGGGAACTGGCTCAAAGCTCAAAATGATGAAAACAAAATAACATACTGAAAGTGGAAAAAAAGAAAGACATTAAATAATAATTCAGAGTTAACAAGGGTTGTAAGAATGAGAACAGCAAAGGAGAAGAGCAGTGAGATAAAGTTAACTTGAGGGGGGGTTAACAGGAATATAAAAGGCTCTAACTGGTGCCAAAGTCATAATGAGAAAGATGATCCTTTCACAAATGAAGACAAAGAAGTGGATGGCGACTCAAAATTGCAAAGATTACAAACCCTTTATTTAAAGGACGTTTTCAACAAGAAAAAAGGGTGTGAATGATAGAAAAAACGGAAAGGTAAGTTTGAACAATTACCAAAGTAAATTGTAAGAAAAAGACTAGTATTAAAGAGTAAGTAAATACTTCATATATTTGAACAAATCCCAATAAGCCAAACTTGATGCTGCATACCTAATAGAGTAAGCAGACAAATTTACTGCACCACTGACAAAGCTATTGAAAAACTTTTGGACAAATGGCTAAATGCAAATGTAGCATGCTTTTCTGTTCAAGAAAATCAGACTGAAACTGGTACTGACTATCCAGTAAGTTTAATTTCTAAGGTCCCAGTCTTGCAAGTCAGTAGAACTACTCAAACTCTTACATAGTTCTATGTCTTTGTTGGATCTAATCCTAAACCCACTAAAATAATAGGAAAATAATAACAAAATATCTCATTCATCCTGGGGCAGGTTAGCAGTGAAACTTTGTAAGGAATAAAACTTGTCTGACAAACCTGATATATTTTTTTCTAGAATCATTATATTATTTGGTGCGAAGAGGATGCAAGGAGATAATACTTAATCCAAAATGTAGTATGTGTGATGAAATCATTCTTGAAAAATTAATTAAAATTAACTTGGAAAAGCATAGTCATATAAACCAGAAACTTTCTGAAGGACCATAAACAAAAAGCAATTATATTGTTTTTTCATGCCCTCAATTTATTTTTTTTGTTACCATTTCTTGAGTTATGACCTCCACTCTGTCTTGCCCCAATCTGTGTGTAAAGTCAATGATTATATTTTAATGAGGAACTACAGTTTACCATCCTTCCCCATAATCTCTCTTTTCCCACCAATTTAGGCGCTGTACATATTTAGGAACCTGTTAGGGCTGTGCATCATAACCTCATTTATTAACAATGTATCACTTTTCTGCTACTGGTTAACTTGGTATGAGGGGAATGTAATGAGTTGCTCAATTTGCATTGTTACCTGTCTCTGGCCTCAGAAACATAATGCAGAATCTTGAAAAAATATTGTGCTACCTTCCCGATTCCTTGCTCTCGCTTATTGCAAACAGAACAGTGAAAAAGGAAAACTATTCTCGATTTCGATCTAACCTGCATTCATAAACCAGCAACAGTTTATTAGATTTCCTCTCACACGTGCACTCCTCAACGTAGACACAAGCACGTTGACTGAATGACATTTTTCTGCGTCTGAACATTTGAAAAACTATTTAGAGGTTGTAGTTTGCTCTTCATCTTGGGTTCAGCACAGGTTTGCTGCCTAAATCATGTGATGTTTCCTGATGCAGTGCGGTTGAGCTTCTGAAGACATGCATGTCCAGGTCTGTGAATTCCATATATGAATACACACAAGTCTAGACCACTGTTAGAGATTAACAGTGAAAATCTGCCATAGGGCAACTCCAAACCAGATTCTCAGCTCCTGAAACTAAGGCAGCATTTCATTGACATTAATGTTTGGCCCTGGGGTCCTTTAATTCAGCATTGTTTTTTAATTTCTAGGTCTGCAAATACATGGCAATTAGATTCCGGTGTAAAAATCAAAATGATTGCCTTCTTTATACAGATTATGGAAAGATTCACACCGTTAATATTGTAATGACAGGATCCCCTTGGAAGTCACACTGATCTAGTAATGACTTTCAGTGATATAGGATGGTAATCTGTCATAGTTCTTCCCAGCCACAGAAGTGCTCAGAGTGCTGGTTTAAACCCCTGTGTGCAGAGCACTGTTGATAAATAACACAAGGGTCCAAGTGAGCCTCTTCCAAAACCTACAATATGACAAAATGAAGACTACAGAGTTATTGAGATATTAAATATGAAAGACCTTTCTGATTTATTTACAGCATTGAGTGTAACAGATTTATTAGCAGTTCCTATCTTTATGGTAAATGATGCATAAATGATAGTAAAGGTGTACAAGAGAACATATGAAGGCTCCTGCACAGTGAATAAATTGGTTGAGAGCCAGGTTTTCTAAGGGTGAATGGCTCCTCTGACTTGTTTAGGGCATATCATGCAATGATGGATACACAACAGCAACATTTTAGAATTCTAGTTCAAGGGAAGATTCCAAATTTATGAAGAAATACATTCTTGTTCGATAAATGGAGCATGTGGTTCCAGCCTCTCTCTGCAAGAGAAGTTCATTTTTCTGTGCAAAGCCAAAAGTTATGCAACAAAGCACCTTGTGTCCCCAACAGGAGCTTGCTTTTGCTCTATGAAGCCAAGGCTTGATAAAATAAGACAAAGACATTTTCTTCTGCAGCATCCTCATATTTCTGAAGGGGAAGACGCATGCATATTTTTGTGGAGGCAATAATTCCATGTGAAATAATGCTTGCTCTTGTAAGCAGGCCAGCATTCCAGCAAGTCTTCTGCAAAATTCCCAGCTTGCTTTGCTGCAGTTAAGTGCAGTGCACCACTGCAGTTAGCACAGAACTTTTATAATCTACATAGGGGGAAAATGTCATTTCATATTCACAGGCAGCGAACACCCTTTTTGATGAAGCATCCTGTATATCATGTACTACCTGGAGGTGTTCTCCTATGCTACTTGACAGGGAACAATGACATGACGAGTAGGGAAAGAAGAAGCTTTTAACCAGTTTAATGTGCACAGAGCTGGCACTCACTGAAAAGTCATTTGCCTGTTTGCCTATCTTTTTAACACTGTCTCTTTCCTTTGACTTGTCATTACTCCTGTAATATACAATTTTGTCTTCTGTTTGTAATTTTCTGCTGTAGTGGTTTCAAAAATTCAAAATAATCTCTTTCTATCTTACTGGAAAGAAGATAAGAGGATGTACATCTAAATAGCTTGCTTATTCTAAAACCTAAATGAGTTTCTATATAATATCTAAGACTGCCATAGTTCCTATTCTTGATGCTGAGGTAAAAATCCTTAAGCCTTTTTTTTCTTGCACAGTCCATCCTTTTTCGCTTTTTATCCTTTGTTGGAGTGAGCCAGGCCAGAGGCATTTTTCATAAAAGAAAAGGGTCAAGAATTGCTCTAAATTGCATTCTGTCAGGCATTGTGCTGCAGGAAGGAAAATCAACAAGTCATTGTCCTTGTCATTTGGGGGAGAGAGAATTGTTTTACTTTATTAAATGCATGGCAACTTGGAGTTCTACTTTCAGCTAAATGACATCTTCTGAACTAGTATCAGACACATTGTATGACATTAAAGATAAGATTTAAGCATCTGTAGAAATTCTACCATTTTAGCATGCAGTTTATTTTTCAAGTTAAGCTTTCAAATATTGAAAGTTCACATTCAGTGCTTGATCAAAAATGATAAATGAACTACTGAATTAGAAGAAGATGCTGCTATTATTTTAACCAGTAAACTAACTCAGGGTTAATCTGGGTGTTATTTAGCCTATTGAAAGTGTTTTGAGTGAACATATGGTTTCTATTGTGAAATCAAGGCACAGTTTTAACTATGAATATAGATAATTACCCTTTGGACTTTAAACATTTATATGTGTCACGTTATGTTGGAGCATTTTTCATGGTCAATAGGTTGAAAGGTTATAAAGTTGAAAATGTAAATTGAGTGTGTTTGAGTAAAACTATCTCCTGCAAAGATAATACAATTCACTACTGCTCTCTCTTGGAAAGAGCTGGTAATAACACTGAGAAACCATTCACTAAAGCAATACAACAGACTATTTATTTAAACAGGACATGTTATGGTAAAAGGTTTTAATATGAGAATTACAGGAATTCAAGAATGATATATATATAGATAGTAAAACTGATTACTGGAGTTTAACTTGATATATATATTCCTCATGTTTTTGAGTCCCATTATAATGCCAACAATAAAATTCCTTACACAGAATTAAAATATGTTTTTATGTTAATGTTGATAGCTATTTTGGGTATTGTTATATCCCACCAATGCTGTCTAGTCTTGATTTAGGTTTGAAATAATACCCTTGGAATGTAGCCCTTGGCAACATCCCTTTCCAAAGATCCAGACATTACGTCTGCCCTGATGATGTCTGAGGGATGCAATGGAGTATGCTTAGGGAGCATTGTGATGTTCTCGTCTAGTAGAAGCCAGCTCACAGCAATCCTGATACAGAAAAGCAACCTGAAAGAAAACCTGAAAGAGTCTAAAGTATCCCTTAATTAGGGCCTGCTATGAGAGATTTAATTGTGATCACTTCTATCCAAGGACTTACTACCATTAGCAACGAGGGAATGGCTACAAAGTATTTTACTGTCTTATACTTCATTGTGCTTTATTGGCTATTTCTTTGGCAGAACAGATTTGGTGTAATCTTACTTTCTTTGCCCCCCCGAAAAATGGAAATTTCCTCCATCCGTTCTATTGTAGACAGGTAGCTACCCATGCTTTTTTTGCTGATTGTCCA
The DNA here is from genome assembly GCF_001723915.1 of Gavialis gangeticus. Taxonomy (NCBI): domain Eukaryota; kingdom Metazoa; phylum Chordata; order Crocodylia; family Gavialidae; genus Gavialis; species Gavialis gangeticus. Next base: position 30,890,612 of record NW_017728993.1, on the reverse strand, counting down.
TTTGGAGCCAAAGGGGCAAAAGTAATGATATTCAATATAGACAGAAACAATGAATCATCAGTCACAAAGATCAACATGAACATCCATTCAGCTCCTTTGCCTTTCTGGAAATCTGAAGCTAATAATTCACCTGTAGTTCAATAACCTTGCCATTTCTTTCACACCCTTACCTACTTGAAGTGTTTTGAGGTGGGGTAGAGGAAAGGAACATGTCTCTGGGATCCCCTACTTACCTTTATTTGCCATAAAATATTGTGGATTTTAATAGAAAATGATAACATTTCTATAGAGTTCATGAACTCTTCCATAGAATCTCACATAGAATTATATCTTTTATGCAGAATTCTATAACCTATTTAAAAATCTATAGAAATGCATTCTATTTTCCATTCTATAAGATTTCACAGAACTTTCTATTGTACATTACTGATTTCATGCCTATTCTATCCAAGAGAGTCCTCCATCAGGGGTCTTGTCAAACCTACCTGCCTTGGCACGTGCAGTAGCTGGTGATTAACAGTGTTCTGAGAAGTGCTAGGCATTAACATGAACTATATCTTTTCAGCTGGTGACTGAGTGTGCTACTTTTGCTACACAATCAGCCAATGACAGCCTGGGAAATGTGTGATCCACATCAGCTTTCTTAAAATTAACATTTCTTTTTGGGTACTTCATGACCATTTGGAATCACACAGAAAAATATTAGACTATAAAGAAATACTACAAGAAAGCCAGCCACCTGAACAAACAAATTAATATATTCATTTACATGATTAGTACTCTATAAATGTGCTTTCTCTTCCACTTTTTAAATATATATCTCTATGCACCGCACCAGACTTTGCACAGGCAGCCCGTTCCCTCCCACATACCAAAGGGGGACAATTACATGACTGACCAGGCACATGTATATGCACGCACTCTGTAATAGAAGCCATTTTAATTATGATCCAAGCCTAGTCTTGCCATTCTCCATGCCCCATAACTTAAGAAAAATGTGGTTTAATGGGTTTATACATCTGCGTAGTTTCAAAAGCCCCTCTACTAACTTTTTATGGTGCTTGATCCCTTTCTGGTCCCTTTTAATGCAGCACTATCTACAGCCCAGTAGTGCTGTCTTTCCCATCCCTTTCCAAAGTAGCTTATAGGTCTGTGCGAAGTGGCTAGTATTCGCTTCGGATTTGGATTCGGCTGATCTGGGGAACAGTGATTCGATTCAGTGATTCGAATCACTGTCCCAAATCGATTCAGCTGAATCTAATTCAGAGATTCAGCTGTTGCCGAATTTCCAAATCTCTGAATCAGCCAGGCCCACCCCTCCCCAGCCGGCAATGGCTGCCCCGCCCACCCCAGCTCCCCACTCTCTGGGGAAAAAAAGCCCCAGATCACTGGGTGCTGCCGGGCAGGGGGGGTGATCCCCACTGCCCACCACTGACCCATGCTTACTCACTCTCCCAGACCCCACCATGGGTTTCCCACCCAGGCCAGCTCTGGCCCTTTAAGAAAAAAAAAATGAGACAAGCCCCATACTCACCATTCTTTCTGGCGGGGGGAGAAATCCCTGCTTCTCCCCACTGCCCCACACCACATGGGGGGCACTGCATGAGCGCCCTGAAGCCCTGAGGCTGCTGCAAGAGCGGTGAGTCCTGGGGCTTTTCTCATTTTTTTTCTTCTTAAAGGGCCAGAGCTGGCCCAGGCAGGGCAGCCATGGGGATGCTGGGGGACCATGGGGGGCCTGCCACGTGGGGCAGTGGGGGACAGTGTGGGGCAGTGGGAGGCAGCAGGGATTGCCCCCCCACACACACACACAGCAGCACCTGGTGAGCGCCAGGACTTTTCTTTAAAGGGCTGGGAGCTGGGGCAGGTAGGGCAGCAATGGAGGGGCTGGGAGAGCAGGCAGGGGGCTGGCAGGAGTCCCCCCATGGCCCCCTCTCCTAACCCCCCCCCATCCTGCCTCTAGTACTTACCAGCTTGGAGTCAGCTGCATTTTCCTGCTGCAGCCACTGGGGACTGTCCGAATCATTGAAGCTCTCTGTATCTTTTCTGAAGATTCAGAGAACTTTGAATTTATTTGGACCTTTAAAATGGTCCCCTGATTTGATTCGGATTTAGAGATTCGGCCACTGAATTGGGCTGAATCTCCTCCAAATCGAATCACAGCCCAAAGCTTCTCACAGCCCTAGTAGCTTGCCACAGCCGCTCAGAGTCTAGGAGTCATACTGCAGATGTGCTTATAAAGTTGAATTTCTGGTTGGAAATTCTAGAGTTTTGACTTTTGTTTTTGTCCTGAGTTGGGGAGAAAACTAGATATATCTAGATTTTTTACAGATTGAAAAATGTCTTGTAAACTAGAATGACGCATTTTATTTTAGCATGTTTGATCTACACTAAACATTTTGAAACTTCGGGATTAAAATTCTTAATTTCATTTCAATTTCTTGAACCAAATTGAAATCTTTAGAATCTATTCCACCTATTAGGAATATAAGTGGACTTTGGCACCTATGTGCAAGCCTATTCCACTGTGCTCAAGTCCTTAAAAATCTATTAATACAAAAGGTGTAAGGGCCTTCCTTGTCCTTGCTGCTTTTTATGATTTAGTATTAGAAGTAAAATAATAGCATTTTATAAAAGTAGGTGGATTTGTAAATTTTCAGGGATTTTAGGGATTTTTCAAGGTGGAATAGAATCACTCTTAGATTCACTTAGATGCCTAAGAGGTGAAATAAAATCTGGCCCTTAATTTCAAGTCAGTTAAACATTAAACTACAGTTCTTATGGTAGCAGATTACTTTCAAGGAGTTGTAGTTCAGATGCCAGTCAGCTTCAT
>NW_017728993.1:30881265-30887045 GCF_001723915.1 Gavialis gangeticus | reverse complement strand
GCCTATCTGGGGAACAGTGATTCGATTCAGTGATTCGAATCACTGTCCCAAATCGATTCAGCTGAATCTAATTCAGAGATTCAGCTGTTGCCGAATTTCCAAATCTCTGAATCAGCCAGGCCCACCCCTCCCCAGCCGGCAATGGCTGCCCCGCCCACCCCAGCTCCCCACTCTCTGGGGAAAAAAAGGCCCAGATCACTGGGTGCTGCCGGGCAGGGGGGGTGATCCCCACTGCCCACCACTGACCCATGCTTACTCACTCTCCCAGACCCCACCATGAGTTTCCCACCCAGGCCAGCTCTGGCCCTTTAAGAAAAAAAAAATGAGACAAGCCCCATACTCACCATTCTTTCTGGCGGGGGGAGAAATCCCTGCTTCTCCCCACTGCCCCACACCACATGGGGGGCACTGCATGAGCGCCCTGAAGCCCTGAGGCTGCTGCAAGAGCGGTGAGTCCTGGGGCTTTTCTCATTTTTTTTCTTCTTAAAGGGCCAGAGCTGGCCCAGGCAGGGCAGCCATGGGGATGCTGGGGGACCATGGGGGGCCTGCCACGTGGGGCAGTGGGGGACAGTGTGGGGCAGTGGGAGGCAGCAGGGATTGCCCCCCCACACACACACACAGCAGCACCTGGTGAGCGCCAGGACTTTTCTTTAAAGGGCTGGGAGCTGGGGCAGGTAGGGCAGCAATGGAGGGGCTGGGAGAGCAGGCAGGGGGCTGGCAGGAGTCCCCCCATGGCCCCCTCTCCTAACCCCCCCCCATCCTGCCTCTAGTACTTACCAGCTTGGAGTCAGCTGCATTTTCCTGCTGCAGCCACTGGGGACTGTCCGAATCATTGAAGCTCTCTGTATCTTTTCTGAAGATTCAGAGAACTTTGAATTTATTTGGACCTTTAAAATGGTCCCCTGATTTGATTCGGATTTAGAGATTCGGCCACTGAATTGGGCTGAATCTCCTCCAAATCGAATCACAGCCCAAAGCTTCTCACAGCCCTAGTAGCTTGCCACAGCCGCTCAGAGTCTAGGAGTCATACTGCAGATGTGCTTATAAAGTTGAATTTCTGGTTGGAAATTCTAGAGTTTTGACTTTTGTTTTTGTCCTGAGTTGGGGAGAAAACTAGATATATCTAGATTTTTTACAGATTGAAAAATGTCTTGTAAACTAGAATGACGCATTTTATTTTAGCATGTTTGATCTACACTAAACATTTTGAAACTTCGGGATTAAAATTCTTAATTTCATTTCAATTTCTTGAACCAAATTGAAATCTTTAGAATCTATTCCACCTATTAGGAATATAAGTGGACTTTGGCACCTATGTGCAAGCCTATTCCACTGTGCTCAAGTCCTTAAAAATCTATTAATACAAAAGGTGTAAGGGCCTTCCTTGTCCTTGCTGCTTTTTATGATTTAGTATTAGAAGTAAAATAATAGCATTTTATAAAAGTAGGTGGATTTGTAAATTTTCAGGGATTTTAGGGATTTTTCAAGGTGGAATAGAATCACTCTTAGATTCACTTAGATGCCTAAGAGGTGAAATAAAATCTGGCCCTTAATTTCAAGTCAGTTAAACATTAAACTACAGTTCTTATGGTAGCAGATTACTTTCAAGGAGTTGTAGTTCAGATGCCAGTCAGCTTCATGGCTGGATTTTACCTCTCAGGATACTTCTGGAGTTTTGTGACTCCCTTTTTGTTTTGGATCAAAGGCCCCTGCTATACATTACATATATTAGGCAATTAAGTGCTTAATGGCACAATAAAGCTGGGCCAGCCACTTGTGCAAATTATCACATGATAAACATGACTGTCCAGCTATAAAGAGAGTCAACCAGCTCTAAAGTTAGTGCTTGAAAAGTGCAACAACTCTATAGGTGGTTTAATTTGAACGTGAAACCTCTAACAATGTATTATGTGCTAACATAAATATAACCCTGATTCTTCCTGGAGCTAACTTCTGATTGGGTGGGATTATACCTGTTTTAGGTTGTCTATTTGCTGTCCATCATTTCTTTAAAATCATGTAAGACAGTGTGACATTTGGTCTGTTCATACCCAGAAACAGTAAGAAAGGATATAGAAGCACAGAGGGACGATGATCACAGAGCAGGTCAGCAGCCTGCCCCATCTCCTCATGCTGCTCCCCAGCTGCCTGGGACAAGGGTGCCTCCATGTGGGGGGCTGCCTGCTGGGTAGCCCTGCACTGAGGCATCGTGTACCCCAGCCAGCCCCTCCACAGCACATGGAGCAGCACATGCATTTCCATAGATCCATAGATGTTAGGGGCTGGAAGGAACCTCACGAGACCATCAGGTCCAGCTCCCCTGCACTTGGGCAGGAAAGACTGCTGGGGTCAGATGACCCCAGCAAGATGCGCATCCAGTGGTTTTATGAATATCCAATGACACATTTGTGCCACTACTATGTGTGCTTCTGCAAACTCATGGCCTTGCTTGTGTGGATGCAGTCTATTAGGGTATTTCTTTTTTCTTAGAATACATCACCCAATCCTTCTCTAATCATTTTATATCATGTATATCACCATAATATCTAGACATACCTCCTCTCTAATGCAGCTCCATGCTCTTGGGTTTTTCCCTTTAAATTTATTCAGTCTGTTTTATGTGATAGCACCACAGTTGGGATCAACACTCCAAGTACTGTGCAAACTTCTAATAAAAGATGGCCCTGGAAGATATTCCATGTAGTTAGTGCTACAGACAAGTTACAATGCTGTTCTTTTTTAAATGGCTAGGGATGTGGGGAAAAGGAAGGAACAGTTGTTCTTCTGTCCTTGCTAAGGCCTAACTGTTGATATTAGGGGTCACCATAGCAAAAGCCAGTAGCAGCAATTTTGCATTCTTTACAAATGCCAGTATTTAAAATCATTATCCAAGCAAATTAGGGACCTTGTAGTCTCTCTTACTAGAGCTGTGCCCATACATTCTTGTGAATAATTCATTTTTACAAAGCCTATACCTTTAAATATACTATCAACTCTTTCACTTAAGTTTTGCATTTGTGAATTTCCTTGCTTACAATATCAACATTTTAAATCCAAATAGTGCAATGACATCTATTGGAAAGTAACCCTGTTTTGGCATACCTTATATTTGTTGTCTTCTGTGTGTGTGTACATATGCACATACTCATACACTGTCACTTGAGAAATGTGTACTATTAAATATAGAGTCTGTATAATCCCACCTCTGCTCTCAACATGAAGGTGGATATTGTGAAGATACTCAGCACTTAAATTCATTCCTATTCTAATAAGCTCATCTTGCTGATAGTTTGATGGAGCTTACATTGTATTCAAAATCCAACCCTTCCTAATTAAAGTCCAATTCCAGTATTCCTCCTCAGATATTCAGTTCTTGAGATGTATTTCTGCACAGTGTGAAGAAAGATATTTTTAGAAAATGTGGGCCACTTAATTCCTGTTAAGTTTTCTATAACAGATGGTATAGTTATTTGATTTATGCATTCACCTTCACGTGGCCCTGCTGACTGCCAGCTTTTTTTAACCTCAGAAACTCTTTTTTGTTATGCACTGAAACTTCACTCTTTCCATTGCATGAAATATTAGTTTTACTTAGAAAATCTAACTGCGTGCAATTTTCATGTTATTGAAATTGTGCACGGTCTGGTGATTAATTGTATTGTCCTGATCACATTCTCAGCCTGATGTTCAGGGCTCATTACAGCAGCAGAAATTCAGTGGAACACGAATCTTAACCAGGTGTGGGTTATTAAAGTGGCAATGCCCAATTTAAAGACTTTAGAGAATCTGGATCAAAATTGATGCTTTTAGCTACTTTCTCCTCCCAGGATCGTAGAGATGTAATATGAAAAGGACAATGTAGCTTGCTCATGAAAATCGCTCACATCCATCATGTGAAAAAAAGCAGCTCAGAACTGTTCCTCCCTTGAGTGGGGTTAGCTACAATAGCTGTACCTATTGTACAGTGTATCCATACCAATAGACCAGTATAGTGTCCTTATATTAACACTGATGTTAAAGTACAATTTACAGTATTTACTGACTCATCTACTTCCCTTCTTTTGGGAAAAAGATTTTTCTTTCCTCTGGATGCATCTTGCAATCTCAGTACCAACTACCTATGTGAAATATCTTTCATAGCAAACTGTCAAGGGTATTAATATCAAATTGAATCCAGGCTGTAAATTTTCTTTCCAAACTTTTATTCAACATAGCCTGGTTTGGAATTTTGGAAAAAGGTGAAAGCCAACTCAGATTCAACTAAGCCTATTTTTCCCCGCTAGTCTCCTCCATTTTGGGCTAATACTGCCAGCTTCCAGAGATAGTTTGTTAGGTGAAGCATCAGGGCTGATAGTGTACAAAGCATGCAATAGGGCTAATGTTAGCTCTTTGTAATAATTTTAGAAAGCTTTGAGAGAAAAGTAGAGACAGAGTCTAATAAAGAAGTCATCCAGGGAATTTGTTGGAGGGCTAAAGGGAATCATTGTACTTGCAGCCTTTCAGGAGTTACATAAAACTTTTCCTAAGGAGTTTCTAAGAGGCAGAATTGGCAAAATGAATGTTAAAACCTAAAACTAACAACTGATGAGGCAGAATAGGAGAGGATGGGAGAACACGAGGACAAGGTTTTACATTAAATATTACAAAGTTTAATGAACTAAGCCAAGAGACTAAAATAAGGAACACTTTTCTACCTGGGGCTAATTAACCACTGGAACAACTTCGCTGTAGACATGACTAATTGTCATCACTTGAAGTTTTTAAATCAAGAGTGTGGAGATGCTAGCTCAACCAAATATGGCCCTGTTGCAAGAATTGCTTGGTGAGTTTTATGGCCTGTGCTCTGCAAGAGTTCAGACTAGTTGGTCAAAAATGATTCCTAAATGGCTTTAATATCGTTGGACCACTTGCCTTAACTTGTACCTTTGTTTTTCTCATTAACTATATTGGCTACAAAATCAAGAATGAAACGGAGAGAATACAGGAAATTCTTAAGGTTTGTCCATCCTTAATTTAGATTTACACATCTCTTCAGAAAGGAAAGTTCAAGAGTAGACCATTCTTGAATATATATTGCTGTTTAGAACCCAGTATGATATACATGCATATGCAGGAAATATTCATATTACAATAAAATACTTTATATGACAAATATAGGAATAAAGAAAATATAACAAAATATAAATCCTAGTGGTACAAAAAGATTATAAGGTGAATAAATTGAAGTATTATGTTGTCTGGCCAATGAAGTAGAAAAAATTAAGAGCTAAACAAGATGAAAAAGATGTACTTATAAATGTGGGTCTGCTTCGAAAAGTGGCTGAGTAAAATGGCATTGTTGTATACACACAACATGCTCCCTATACATATTCAGAGGCAGATCTTTTAATTTTGCTGACAAAGGTCAGTGCTTCCTGCCGTAAACTCTTTGGAGTCAAACAACAGGTATTGGAGAAGAAGCTGGCTTCTATTCTGTCTTTGAATTCCACTTGCAGGATGGATTCCGCTTTCATTTCAACTATGTTGCACATACTGAGATTGTGTTGGTGCTTTTTCTCCACAAAATAAATTTAAATTTCCCCACACTGCTGTAGTAAAGATGAGCAGCTTGTGTTTGATGCATGGCAGGCTGCCTGAAAACTCGCAGTCCTCAGCTCAGGATCAGACTGCATGGGATAGTGTGTTCTTATGCCACTGGAAGCCTTGGCCAATGAGCTGCCAGAGTGGGAGGTTATTAGGTGTGCTAGTGTTGTGCCTAGAAACTCTAGTCACAGAGCAGG
>NW_017728993.1:30876363-30880606 GCF_001723915.1 Gavialis gangeticus | reverse complement strand
TGTGCTCCAGACCATTGTTGACCACCACACAGCCTTCACAAACATGAGTGCCAACTGAGCAAGCAGTGCCCATGATGCCTGCATATTTTGCAACTCTATCCTACCAGGCCTGGTGCAGAGTGGCCACTTCACACTAGGGGTGCCGAACCTGCAGCCGGGCTCCATGGTAGTCCTGCACCTTCTCATCAGGAACCCTGCCTACCTGCTCAAGCCCTGGCACATGAGACCCTACACTGGTGAGCTGGACCCCCTTTAGGTCCACTTTAACTGATGCCTGGACCAGATCTGCACCCTGCTGGAGTACACCTTTGGCCACCTCAAGAAACACTGGCTTATCTTCACCATCTGCCTTGAGTTTACTGTGGACAACATTCCCCAGGTCATCATTGCATCCTGTGTGCTGCATAACATTTGCAAGGCCTGGGGGGATCTTGTTTCATGAGGCCTGAGTAGAGGAGGCATGGCAGGTGGAGAACACCTGGCAGTAGGAGCACCAACTGCAGTGGCAGTGGCAGGCAATGTTCCTTCTAAGGAGTAGTGGTCCGTGAGCGTGCTGCTTCAGTCCATGAGCATGCCACTTCAGTCCTGCTTCCCCCTTTTGGTTCAGCATGGGACACTTACTGAAGGGGCCGGGGGCTTGGGACCTGGGGTCCGGCATAGGCTCTGCCGACTCCAGGGCATTGCTCCGCTCCCCCGCATCACCTCGGGGAGCAAAGAGGCACATGGCATCAGGGTTGGGGAGTGGAGCACTTCCCCGGAGCCAGTGGAACCCACAAAACAATTCCCCAGACCTGGCAGAGCCTTACTCAGGGAAGGCAGAAGCTCCTTCCCGAGGTGAAGCAAGGCAGGGCTGGGGGCTGGGGCTGGGGCTGGGGGCAGGTGTGGGCTCCATGGGCTCTTCCAGCTCTGGGGAAGTGCTCCACTCCCCAGCCCTGATGCCATGTGCCTCCTCTCTCTCCAAGGCAATCCAGGGGAGTGGAGCAGGAGCCCACAACAGGCCCCAGCCCTGGCCCCAGTCCCCACCCCAGCCCTGTCCCTGTCTCTGTTCCTGTCCACATCCCTGCCTCTCTCCCCGCCTCTGCCTCAACTCAAAGATGAACTTACCTTTGGTAAGTGTCCTATGCCACAGCCCAGCTCCTCTCCCAGTGGGTGTGCAGCCTTAAAAACTTTGTATGCGGCAAGACTTTTACTTGTGTGCAGCCACGCATGCATGCACCTTAGAGGGAACCTTGGTGGCAGACCCTCCCCCACCCAGGCAAGCCTCACACCTGCCAGTGGGAGCCATGGCAGCAGGTGTGAGAAGCGCTGGCTGACCACCTCCCCCTGAACTCCCCCCTGGACTGCTGCCCACAGACTCCTCATCTCCCCTCCTCCCCCCCAGCACCATGCTTACTGCAGACACATCTGAAAAGAACAACAGTTTTTATTTCCCTCACATCAACCAGACTCCCTCCCCCTCCCTCCCCCTTCTCTCCCCTTCTCTCCACCACCTCCTCCACTCAACAGTAAAACACCCTCTTCCCCATGCAAACAATTTATAAGTGAAATGCTCTGATTGTGGCACTGGACCTCTGCCCAGGTCCATGGCGGGGCCTGCTGCTGGGTGATGAGTGGCTGCCAGGAGGCAGGTGGGGCTAGGGCTGGGGACTGGGTAGCAGGCAGCATGAAGGTAACCACCAGAGCCAGGATGGTGTCTAGCACCCAGTTGTCATCCTCCATACCCTCCACTGCCCTAGCCATGAACCATGCTCTTCTCCCACAATGCCTCTACCTGCTTGTGATCTAGGGCCAGGAGCTGCACCCAGAACTCCTGGTCCACCTGGTCCTGTGTGTCCTCATGGGCCATACCCTTTGCCTGTTACCTGTTTTGGTGGGCCACCTCCTCCACCTGTCAAGCCCATGCATCTGCAAAATGGTCCTCCAATGCCATCTCCAGCTGGTCTAGGAGGAGGGTTCTGTCCTGGGTCTTCCTCTGGTGGAGCTGGCAGATTCGCAGGGCCCCAGCTGTAGGCAATGGTGACTCCGGCTGAATCCCAGCTGCCAACAGCAGTTTCTCCCCAGCGTATAGCTGCAGGGTCTGCAGAACCATGAGAAAGAAGCTGTTCATGAGAGTTTGCAACATTTTAAGGTAAGATGCCCTATAATAGGAATTGTGTGGTACCCAGCCTCAAATCGGGGTTTGGGCATAGATGGGTGCTAAGGGACCCATCAGCCAGGCAGGCCCAGGCCCAGGCCCAGGCCCAGGCAGTTGCTAGGCAAACCTCCCATTTCTGCTCACTCCTCTGGGGCTGGCAGAGCCCTGGGTGCTAGCCACAGCCAGCCTGCCTCCCCCGCCCCATTCCAAAGCTAGGACACACCAGGCAGTACCTTCTGCCATGGCTTCAGACCCCACTGACCTCTCATGTCCTTCTGAAGGCCCACTGGTCTCCTGTGCTGCTGCCCAGCCCTGGGTGCCTGGGTTTGGTGGGTGTGCGGTTCCTGGATAACTAGAATAAGGAGCTGGCAATGCCCCTGACCTCCCTGGAGGGGGCCTCACCAGTGATTCAACCTGGGTCCAGCCCCACCACGCCAGCACTATGCCCTGAATGTGCCCCTCCTGTGTGTATTCCAGGTACTGTGTGAGGAGATGTGATGAGTTTAAAATTTGGCTTAACACTGTTTTAGAGACATCAAGCAGAAAGAATACATCTCAACTTTCAGATTTCAGTTTATTTTGCTGAGATGACTGTTAGAAAATATTCCTTGTTACTTGCAAAGTGAGCAGATTTGAGAAGGTATCCAGGTTGTAGCCATATTGGTCTAGAGGCAAAAGGAAACTATATTTTTGCAAAAATGTCGTTAATTGCAAGCTTTGGGGCACAAGCACCGTTCTTCAGGCATAGGGAAAAATGTCAAAGTTCTCATAGGTAGAAATGAAAGTTCATATTTCATAGGAGAGTTGAAGGTGTGGTAAAATCTCCCATTTGGAAGAGTTTAATAGCAGTCTAATAAAAGATATCACTTCTACAATGAGAAGGAAATTCCTGAGACATGATAGAAACAGCCTCCACCATGAACTTCTTTTATAGTTTCACTTCCAGCATATAAGCATGTTGTTAGCGAACTTGGAATCAATTAGGAAGCAAAATAAAGGAAAACCATTCAAGGTGGCAAAAGCTACATAAGAGATACTTCCTGTGCCGACTGTGATCAAATTGTGTGAAGGAGAAGAGTCCAACTGTAAATGTTCAAAAGGATTAATGAATGAGGCCCAGATTCAACAAAGTATTTAAGTACATCTACTTGATCAGCAATTCTGAGATATTTTTTGGATAAGAATTTTGTACAAAATGTGAGTATTGAACGTAAATTAGAATGTGCATCAGGATTAGGCATTCCTGAAGATTTCTGCATAGAAATGAAATGAAATATAAGCGAAATGCTTTTTTATAGTTCTATTAATTTCAGAAATCTACATCAGGACGAGGACAATATGCTTACGCACCACTTGCTTGCTGCAGAAAGCAATAAGTGCTCTCTACAGCTTGATAGATGAATTACATTTTCAGACCACTCCTCATGAATTCATATTCTGGATTACTGTTATTGTCTACCATCTCTGACTCCTCCATGGCATGGGAGAATTCTACCTTGGTACTATACTTTTTCCCCAGCTCCTCTGCTTGTGGATGAGTACAGCAGAAGGCTTCGCTAAGCCTTTAGTATTTATCAATTGAAACTTAATTGTGTTATTATAGAATGCTTGCAGGTGTGGAAACAGATGTTATACCCCACTGCACACCTGGACCTTTAAAACAACCAAGTTCTCTGGGCAATTGTAGAGTGAGGGTCATTTTTAAAGCATGTCTCAGGAAAATATAATTTCCAAGAAAGAATACTTTTGAGGAAAATATTATATTAGCCAATTGACCTGGGTCACTGATGCAATGACAGCTCTTTAAAAAGAAATACCAAGACAAAATTTCCAAGTATGATATTCTTTAATATGGCAGTTACTGTGATTCAGAAATGAGTCACCCAGCCAAAATACAAAATCTCTCCACCCAAAACATGCCTCGCTGAAACATGCATGGCTTCAGACACGCATGTTTTTTACAGTGATTCTTCTAACAATCTAAGGTAATACTACTGCATTGACTCCATAGTTGGAGCAGATCCCTGCGCCTTCATGGAGCTCCTAAGAAGTCAAGAACAGAACTGAGGTTTAAAATAGCAAAAAATATGTTGCGGGGGGGGGGGGGGG
>NW_017728993.1:30863148-30876116 GCF_001723915.1 Gavialis gangeticus | reverse complement strand
GGGGGGGGGGGGGGGGTTTCTCATGCTGAATGGTTTCTGATAGAAATTGATTAATATAGACATGCATTTGCCTATTGTAATATGTAATGGTTGTGCTTAAAAAACCATTGGCTATTCACAACTACCAAACAAAGTTATCTAAGAAACTCCCACAATATTTTCCTGGATATTATTTTGCAAATGCTTAGAATTGGGAAATAATATGGAATTTCTGACTGCTCTACTCAGTGACTCTGAGTAAATGTTGACTATTTAAAAAATAATTTTTATTCTTTGGTCTAAAAGAAAACAAGAAGTGAAGACAAATAGCTTTGAAACAAGACGGGGGAAATTAATAAGTATGCACTTACTGCAGTCTTAAATCCAAAAAAAATATGGTACTATAAGAGGATTTTTCTAACTTCTAAGAATGTACTCTTCATATGTGAATTGTAGTGTGTCATGAGATATTCAACCTTCAAGAGAAAAAGAAGTGGTTTGCAAGGCCAGTTACCCAGTTCCATATACCCAAGGAAGGCAGATGGTTTGAAATACTTGAAACAGTGATTGGAGGAGAGGATGATGGTCTGAAGAAACAGAGCCAGATTCTATTCCACTAATTGGTTGTATAAATACAGGGTCTTCATAAAGTCCTTGTGCACTTCTAAACTTTAATAACTTGGTTGTAGGTATGATAGAAAAAATCTGTGAATGGCATTTAAAAGCAAATTTATTCAAGTTTTAGGTCAACTATAGTAAACAATGCTAGACTTTATAAGTAATAACAAATTTATCCTTAAATAAGATGGAGCTGCGTGCTACTATGCTCTGAATGTACAACAGTTCCTAAATGACGTTTTCCCGGAGAAGTGGATAGGCAGAGATGGATCAGTTGCTTCACCTGACCTGTCACCATTGGACTTCTTTTTATGGGGACATGTTAAAAGTGTAGTTTACTTGTCAAAACCATGTTCTTTGGTGGAACTTAGGGCTAGAATGACAAATGAAATTAATGCAGTAACTCAAGAGCAACTGGGAAACGTTTTCAAGGAGTAGGAAGATCAGCTTGAGCACTGTATCATGATACATGGTGTTTATGTTGAAGTCTAGCATTGTGTACTCTAATTGTCCTAAAACTTTAATAAATTTGCTTTTAAATGCCATTTACAGATTGTTGCCATCATACCTACAACCTAAGTTATTAAAGTGCACAAGGACTTTATAAAGAACCTGTATGCCATACTTAGGTGACAAAATGCAATCCTATTCCACGCTGTACATGTTCCAGAAAAATAGCTCATTCAAAAGATGATTGAATTAACCACCTTTAACACGTTTCTGTGTTTTTGTTACTTAATCTTATGGGTAAAATTATGGTGTTTTACAAAGATAGATGCATTAATGGATTTTCAGGGGCTTAAATAAGGTGGAATTGAATTGTAGCTAGGCACCCAAGCTGAGCAGAATATCAGGTGAAATAGAATCTGGCCATTGGTGTCTGGAACGAAGAAGGTCCTAGAAACCCAAGCCACTTTAAGGGTACAGGCCCTCAGACGTATATAATGAGTGGTTTGAGGTTCTTTTCTTCGTGCTTGCCCAGCTAGAAACTTGAAGTTCTTAGGCTCACCTAGAACAGATTATAAGGATGATTAAATAATTGGCAGGTGATGTAAAAAGGAAGTTAACCTGATGATTTTGAAAGGGGATGCCAAGGTGGCCTGGGTGACTGGACTCCTGAGCTAAAAGAAGGAGGGCTGCTGAGGAAAGTTAGTCTGATAGACGACTGGTGAGAAAGGTGTGTGAGAGGGATTTGGGAAGTTTGTAGCTAAAAAGTCTCAGGGTTGAAAAGGAAGGCTATGGGTTTCTGAATTAATGAGAGAGAATCTGCTCAAACTGCTATGCAGACCCATAGACAGAGGACCCAAGGAATTAATTAGAGGTGCTTTATTTAAGTGAAATGGACTCAATAAAGTAGCTACTAGGGAGAAAAAATCTGTTTTAAAAATCTAGAGTTTTAATCCTGGAGCTAAGATGGAAACTAAGAAATAGTGCCTGTAGGATCCTTCCACACAATAGACAGGTGCTCTAAAGGCACACTTATTTGTATGCTGTATATGATTTATTCAGTTATGTGCCTGTTCCAGTGCTTCTGCATTTGACCATAAATATACCTAACCCTAACCAATCAGTTACACTGTACAACAGGGCATCTCATTTGTGTCTGCTTCCTGTCCTTCACATTAGTAACTTCCAGGCTACTACCCTTGCTATAATACCTATAGGTAATGAAGAGTATAGTTGTATATGTTTCTTTAAGAAGGTGCTCTATAGTAGTATCTCAAAATTAGCATGTGCATCATGAGACACAGAGGTTTCCATGGTAAGTACACATTTTTAATTGAATAGCAGACTAATAGGCATATAAAACCCCCATAACTTGTTGGCACATAAATTACCTCTCCAAGGGCCACAGGCAATTACTTCTTTCATGAAATATTTTCTTAAAGTGCCCCGTCCCCATTTTTGTTTAGATTAAGAGCTTCAGTTTTCCTTCTTTCACATGTAACAATATTGCTTGGATGTCCCCTGTCCTTTTTCTCTCTCTCTCTTACTTCTTTCTTCTTTTCAGAGTTTTACTTCCTAGAACAGCATACTCAAGGGGTGTGAAAGATTTTTTTTTAACAGCAAAAAATGATTACATCATTGTGGCTTTCCCATATAAAAACTATCCCTCTTTTTTGGGCAAATAACTAGGAATTGCTATTTAATATGTAAAAGTGTATTTTAAATCGAATGCACTATAAATTAATTTAAATGTCCTAATAATTACCTTGACACTGCTTTCATGAGGCAACTTCCACTGCATAAAACTCATGGTTTTTTCCTTTTTTTTTTTTTTTAATCATTGTCTTACATCCCTCAGCTGATGTAAATTGGTATGGTTTCCTATTTTCAGTGGAGCTATGCTGATTTGCAGTATTTGAGGGTTTTATCCTTTTTCTGATAACAATCTTGAAATTCCTATTTTAGAATATATTTTGCTTCTCCATTAATATAGCAAACATGTCATTCTCTATGCACATTATGCTTCAAAAGTATATGCTTTCTCTGATATACAGAATAACAATCTGAGGTGATGCCTTCTCATTCCAGTTTTTAAAGATTATTTTCTTGTAGTTACACATTTGTTATACAGAGGCAAGAAGAAATAGTTATTTGCACTCACTCATATCTGCGTTATTTTTAGAAAGCATATTGACAAATTTTCAAGTAGACATTGTATTTCGTAAAGAATGCTGCCCTGAAATCACTGTGGCTTGAACAATAAGAAAATTCAAGACTACAGGAGGCCAGCACAACAGGATATCCATAAGTAACAACGCCTACTTATCAACAAGGGGTGAGCTTAACAGTCTTGTTCCTGGCTGTGACAAATAGTGAGCAGAATTTTAGAGAGCTTAAAAGGAGAGACTAAACCCAACAGATAGCTCTGAAGAAAGATTAGATGCAGTACACTGGGTCTATTCCCTTGCACAAATCACACACATTTTAAACAACAGTGGCTGATAATTTTACATGGCCACCCTAATTTTTCTCCTATTAAAGGGCAGAGTTCATCCCCTTTGTTTTTTACTTTTATTTCAATACTCATTTTTACGGTGGCCATCTTTGTAATGAAAGAGCCCCATCTGAAGGAACAAATGAATGGTTTCTTGCAAGTAGTTCAAAGACACCCTTAATAGCTCCAAATAAAAAAATATTGTATCAATCAAAGGATTACAAAGAAATGTTTTTTTTCAGATTTAAAATAAAATGTAAATGGCTGCTGAGAACCGCATGTTCAGTAACTATCCGTCAGTAACTGGAATGTAAATCTACCTCTCTTATGTTTAACTCATGTCTGGCACTAGAGAAAATAGCCAGTAAAACTTTAGATTTGTGAAATGAGGCACGCTCATCATCATACTCCATAATGAGGTGTGCTTATCATCCCATCATAACAAACGGCTCTAATGTGGAGGATACAAATAGGAGATATGTCTGGTAATAATTATCAGTGTATACATACTTATGTATATGTGCATGAGTAAGTGAGTGAAAGTATATGCGATCAAAATATTTTATAAATCAAAATATTTCATTTATATTCTCTGTCTCCTTTATCCTGAGAAATTAGCCTGCCTTTGAGGCCTTTCAAAGTTTGTTTCCATTAGGAGGAAAAATGGATCATATGACTCAGATACCTGCTTTGCTGAAACACTGTTTATTTACAAATAATGTATGCAAAGTCTTGTTTCTCTGAACACAGTAGAAGCAGACAGCAATAGGTACTTTCCCTTTTCAAGCTTGCCTTAGGCACTGAACCCACTCTCTCTCACTCTGCTGCCTCTTAGAGCCACTCTCTTGGCTGACTCTCACCCATTCTGCTTCCACCTCCAGACGAACCTCATTTGCCAAACAACAGCCCTTAATCCCTGCATTTTCATTCAGGGAACCCTGATTCTGTGATCTGTGCCGTAGCCATTTCTATTGTTTTCACCAAAGAACATAAAGGAACTTAATTGCTCTTTCCATTCATTATCATACAAAAAAGGGTGCTTAATATGTCCACCAGTTTTAGCCAAATCTGTGATTCTCTATAGATCAAAGACCAGCTTGATGGTAGCCATTAACACTTTCCAGCATAAAAACATTTCTCTGTAGCCTAGCCAGTATAATGGAAATTCCTTTATGTGCAAGTTCATCATAGTTATGGAGTATGTTGATGATATATGCAGAAAAGGGTGAAATAGCCAAGCAGTGGGGCTGCATGAAAGAAAATGGTACTAATATGAAGACTCAGAGACATCCCAAAGCATTTTAGATACAGAGAACAATATTTCATGCTGAAGTGATGGACTATAAATTACTGCCTAATTTTGCAATTGATAACTTGTGGATTACCATATTCTGATTGAGCCCCATTAAGTTCAGTGGGTTCCATGTGATTGCAGCAGTCTGCCTGTAGTTATAATTTACAGGATTCGTGGCCTTAAACTTTGAATTCTTCAGAAGAAAGATCATGTCTCTCTATCAGTACTGTAAGGTGTCTGGCAGAAATGACAATTGACTAGAATTCAGGGAATAGCAGCTGTGATAGATAATAGACCGGAGATTCTTTTCTTCTGGAAAAAAACTCCCTAGAATTGAAGGGATAGTAAATAAGCTTTCTATGGAAATGTGGATTTTACTTTCCAGTTTAATAGAGGATCATATTCTCCACTTTAGGGTACAGTTTTCAAAGTGTTTTTATTAAATATTGATCAAAGTCTCGTCCCATTGCAGTCAAATGTAGTTCTGATTTTACTGAGAGCCAAGACTGATCATCTCTTAAAATCCCATGCTAAAATTCTGTTGGCTTAACTAATGCATTTTCTAAAATGGTTACTATTCCCTATTTAACTTTATAGGCTGCCCAAGCAGTATCTGAAGAACTTATTGGTTCTAACCCTTCTATACGTATGGGTCTTTACTATGAATTTGGATGTATTTTTAAAAGTACCTAAGTGTGTTACACTTAGCCTAGTTCCACAAAGGGGCTTAAGTACCCAGCTCTGGGTATAGAATTAAGATATCTGAAGCAGGCATGTTAGTTTCCTAGGTGGTAAATGGGGAAGGAGAGAAGTGGAAAAAGGCACTGAAGAATGGGATTCCCAGTATGCTGAACAAGGGTACTCCAACCAACCAATAACATTCACTGAAGGAAAGGGAGTGTCTCAGAACCTGACTTTCTTGGACTTCATACGCACACAGAAATAATGATTGAAATTATTTCAAATTCTTTTGAAATGCCTCGAAGAACTAGCCGTACAAATGTGCGAGGCCTTTTGAAGCATTCCAAATGCACTTGAAAGGCTTCCAAATAGTTCTTGAACTATAAGATACTATTTTGAAGCATTACAGTTCTTGTTACATGGGGACTTGATGGTCCTCCAGAGTCCCAGCGTCCTGCTGTCTTCCTTCCCTCCTGTCTCCCCTGCCCCCAACTTAGTGGAGGGAAGGAGAGTAGCTGACAGTCTAGCAGGCTGATTGCAGCCACTGGGTCCCACTCCTTCTTGGTCCTGGCCACTCTAGCGCACATGGACCACTGCAATTCTAGCCCCTAGCCCCTCTTCCTTTCTTCTCTGAGAGGGAGACAAAGTAGTAGAGGGGCTTGGGGCTAGGTTTCAGAAGGCTAAAAGAGGACAGCTGGGAGCTCCTCCTGCCCCCACCCCTTTCCACTGCTCCGAGAGACATCCTCTACCCTTGTAGTGCCCCTGGAAGCATTCCAGTGGGGGGAACAATGGGGGCTGTGCAAGTGTCTCCCTGGCTGAAACCATTCCTTTTTCAAATTGTTCCAAACACTCTTCACTTGGAAATATTTCAAAAGTTACTTCTGTGTGTACACCCTGAGATGCCCACCTGCAGCCCTGGTTGAGCACCTATGTAAGGTGGAGATTCATAACCTAAGTAACAGGACAGGCTGTGAGTATCCCCTTCCTAGCCTAGCTTATATGTTTGTTTTTAGAACGCTATTCTGGAAGTGGGAGCTGTGGGTTGGAAGCCCTTCAAGTTGTGACAGGCCTATATAGCCCAGATCTTTTACTTCCCATGTGAGCCCTCTAACCAATAGGATAGTAGAGCTGTGTGAAGCTTTGGTCCCTCATTTGATTTGGCAGAGATTTGGTCTCATTTAGTGGTTGAATCTCAGACTCTGAATGAAATCAGAGGATCGTTTAATCTCTCCAAATAGAATCAGAACCCTCTGGATCGATTCAGAGAGATTTGGAAAGATTTGGAGATTCAGACATAGAGACAGCTTTAAATGTTTTTTCTACATACCTTTAGGTAACAGGGGCTCATGAGTGCTGCAGTGCTGGGGCGCATGGAGTGTCCCACAGAAGCATTGGGGGGGCTCCCCAGCACACTCAGCAGTACACCCAGTAGTGGACCAGAAGCACTTCCAGTCCATTTCCGGGTCTGCCGGGGAGCACGCTGGGGGACCCCCCCATGCCCCCTCCCCAGCTCAGTGGTTGGTGCCTCCTGGGTCTGGGGGGGTCACCTGGGGATCCCCCACAGCTGATCACCAAACTGGGGGGATGTAAGGGGGGGGCCATGTGCTCCCCAGCAGACCTAGAAGTGGAAGTACGTCTGGTCCACTTCTGGGCTCACCACTGAGCACATGGGGGGCCCCCCCTGCATTTCTGTGGGATGCTCCATGCACCCCAACATCTCAGCGATCATGAGCCGTGCCTGCTACCTCAAGGTATGTAGAAAAAACTTTTAAAGCTACGTCTATGTCCGAATTGCTTATTTTCCAAATCAGCATCAGATCTTCAGATTTGGATTTGGCTGAATCAAATCAGGGACAGCAGTCCAAATCAACAAATCAAATCACTGTCCCTGATTCAGCCTGAATCTGAATCAATTAGGGACTACTTTGCATACCCCTATAGGATAGTTTGTAACAGATAATAACCCACCAGTAACACCTTCTGGTTTTTAATGGCAGTGGCTATTGCTCTGTGCTCTGTGGTGAGTCCAATGCTATTGGGGTGTGTTAGGCACACCCTGACCTTACCTACTGGATTGGGGTGTGTTAGGCACACCCTGACCTTACCTACTGGATTGGGGTGTGTTAGGCACACCCTGACCTTACCTTAATTGTTCTTAGCTGAGGGGTGTCAACTTTGTGAATTCCAGATAGTTTCAGATGTGAGAGGGGAGCTGAAACCCTTGGTTTAGCCAAGGTGACGGATCTTCTGGGCATATTCGTGTAATAAAACTTTATGTGCTAAATTCAGATTTCTGGCAAAAGCTTAGGTACCTACATGCACTTGAGTATTAGATAAGAGCCTTGTGATTCATGTACTTGGACATCTAAATTCTACCTTTATTGTACCATACCCTTTATGGACTAGGTCTTTAAGTTCAACATATTTCCATGATTGTACAATATAGAATTCATTGGAAGGGGTGGATTACAGACTTGTTCTTTTAGTTCTATGAGAAGTGTTACAGTACTGTTTTAACTGGAAGTGTCATTTTTTTTTCTGATGAAATACTGATTTGTTCCTAATGTACTATTCATTTTTGCAGTCTAACTCACAGTATTGATTTTTTTTTCCCTCTATCCCTGTACAGCTCCAGCTCTTGGGGTCTCAGCTTTCATTTAAAAAAATATTACAGATTAAATCAATAGTTAAATGTCCATAAGAGTGAGGGAAGAGACATTTGAAAAAGTGGTTCTAAAAGACACAAAAAGCAGAATGCAAACTACAAGAACACGAAATGTATTATTTCAAAAAAATCTCATCATTCTTAAGTCAGTTGCCTTATTTTTGGGGAGCTTGATTCATGATCTTGAAAGGCTGGGGTTAGGGTTCTGCTTGTGTGGTATTTTCCATCTTCCCCGTGAGCTGGCACAAAGGCAGCCCCAAGCAGGTGCATTATTATGCAGGTGCTAAAGATATAAGTTCTACCTGAGACATCTCTGAAGTCATTCTGGTGGCTCCTACGTGGCTCCAGTTTAATATTAGTCTCCATTCCCACCCCTTGCATCATACACTTTGTTCCCTCCTCCTGCTCCTCTGCAGTGACTTAGACTCCTCCAGATATCAAGCCCCTATTGTAGTTAAATGAGATGCTGAGTTGCTGTAGAGTGTTATATGCTTTGGATGAGTTAAACGACACTTCTGCAATTATTGCTGTTCATTAGCTTTCAGATTGGAGATAGAATTTTGGCAGCACTAAAAAGATATTTTGAGTGCTTGTAGCCAGTCCAAAATAATTCTGTTTAATTGTTCACTCTCCCTTTTTCTTTCAAATTAATACACTGGTTTTCAGGCTATAAAGTCTCTTTAAAATAAAACCAAAATTCTTTTCGTTGAAAATAAATAGATCCTGATAATTTTCACTCATGTGGCATGGAGCCTGACTCACCAACATTCTTGCTGTCTGCAGTACAGAGAAAGTCACTATCCAGGAATAGAGGTGGAAAAATCTGGCCCATGAGAATGGAGTATCATGCCTTCATAGAAATGCTGTGATTTGAGGGTATTCATAAAGAAGCTGATAGTATGTAGCAGCTTAAGCTAACTTACTTGCTGTTTCTCATTTGGGGTATAAGTGTGCATGTGTAAAGAATACTCTTTCATTAACTCAGGCTACCATCCAGAAAACCCTGATGCCAGCACTGAGGCACTCAAGAAGGAACACTAACTGCTAAAATATGTGAACAGTAAGCTCTGTGTAGAAAGCAGTTAATAGACACATGTATCTGACTCTCCAGACATCTAAAGACAATGGTTTTAGACCAGGATGACATAAAACATACATGAAGCAAGGAGAAATACAGTTAATACCTATCAAGAATGATGCCATTTTTATAAAACTCTCAAGACCTTATATTGCCACATTCACTGACTGAATAGTTTTTTATTCCATAAGTAAATTCACTGGCCCTCAGTGAGAAAGGAAAAGATAATAGGTCTGGGGAGCTTAATTAGGGATACCTTTCTACCTCCCCTCAGCATTTCTTCTCATTTAAATAAGCCAAATTAACTTGCAACAAGAGACTTAAGAAGCAATGTTTTTATGTTTCTCAGGAGTTTATCCAGCTGTATAATAACCTTAGCCCTGGCATGTCTTCACTAATAATAAATGCTTACTCTAGTAGTCTACCTGTAGCACTCACCCTTAAAATTAACTTACCCTTGCAGGACTAAAGTAAAGCAGGTAAAATGCCATGCTAACAGGGCTTTGTTACTTCAGAATACATGAGGTAAAGCATTCAGACATAACTCAGGTATTTCTTCACAATGAGATCTTATGCTTGGTAGACACCCCAAATGTACTCACATAGGTTGAAATCCTGACTTTGACAATGACACAGTTTCTATTGCTGTAAATAGGACAGAAGTCATCTATACTCTCTTGTCTGTCTAAACTTAAATCCATCCACTTAGATAAGGTGATAAACTTAGATAGACTTTTTCTTAGATATAGTAGGCAACTGTCAATCCTCTGGATCATGGTGTACATGTAAGAGGTCTAGTCAGATGCCTGCTAATCCGTTTGTGGCTGACAAGCCCAATTCAAGAGTGATGCAACTTGTTACAGATCACAGATCCATATGTTGTCTGAGCTGGAGTCTAAGTTTACAGCGTGCTGCTTTCTTTTTTCTTGTTTTGCTTCCGTTTTGCTTTGCTTCCATCCTCTGGATCAAAGCTGCTTCATATTGAGCTGCACCCAGTGCCAGATGTTCCCTCCAGATTGGATGGGATTCTGCGTGCTTCCCCCAGTTTTGTACACTGATGTCGCATGACTTCATATCATTTTTGCACACATCATGTTACCCCTGTAGAGGGGAACCCTGCTTTCTAGAGCTGTCTTGAATCTCACTGTGCAAAATATTCTTGGCCTTCTCCTGACATGGCTGACCCATCACAACCTCCTCTTCTTGATAATGGTTTCTAAGCATGTCAGTTCTGCACACTCCAGTATCTCTGTATTTGGTATTCTGTCTTCCCACTTTATTTTCAGGATTTTATGCAAACATCCCATATGGAAGCTGTTCAGTCCTCTGATATGCCTAGCATATGTAGCCCACATTTCTGAATTATAGAGCAGGGATGGCTGCACACAAGTCTTGTAGATTCATATCTTCACTTTACCTGGTAGGTTACTGTTATTCCATGCACATTTCTGTAATAGCTTGAACTTAGCTGCTTTTACAGTTTTGTTCCCCTTTTCAGTCCAAAAGTCAAGATTTCTGCTGATCGTAGAAGCTAAGTAGCAAAAACTGTCAATGACTCTAAGAGATTTATCTTCCAGAGTGATGTTAGGTATTGGCTTTCACACCTTGGTACATGACCACAGTCTCCTTGAGACTAACTGCCAGACCAAAGCTCTTGGGTGATTCTTAAAACCTGCCCAAGAGATTTGGCAGGGAAAATTAACCATAGTTGCAGACAGAAGTGACAATGTTTGCCTGATTCGACCTCTAAAAGCACTCTACAGGTGTGACCAAACACAAATGCACAGCTGCAGAGCACTTTAAAAGGGCCCACTCCCGCAAAAATTGGATCCCTAATTACATGAGTGTTCATATGAAGGTGCTTCGAAGCAGAGTGCCCTCAGTAACTTCTGTCTGCACTTGCCAGCACCAGGGCACAGTAGACACAGCCCAGCACTGCTCCCAGTGCTGTTTTCAGAATGGGAGGTGGGGAAGCGAGAGGAGGGAGCTTGTTCTGGGGGTTGTCCAGCTAGCACTGGAGGGTGGGACAGATGGATTGGAGCTCTCCCACCCCAGCATGGCTGGAGAAACCCCAGAATAGACCTTCCTTCCCTTCATTCTTACTCTCCCATTATGAGTCAGCTTGGGAGCTTAGGAGAGAGGGGGGTAGAGCTAAGGGAAGACACTGCAGACACACAGCCTCCCTCCCTAAATGAGCTCCAAATTGGAGCTCGATTCCCCCACCTTCCCAGCCCAACAGCTAAAGTCTGTTGGGTCAGGAGGATCATTCTAACTTATGGTGCTTTCTATAAAGTGCCATGAGTTAGACCACAGAGCTGCACTTATGTCTGTGCTTGGTTGGTTTTTCATGTTGCCAGTCCAAAAGTCAAGTAATTTAGAACTACTAGTCACTTTTGAGAATTTGGAAACACAGAGTTGCCAAAATAGCCTTTGTAGCATGGAAGTGCTATTCCTGCTTGG
The DNA here is from genome assembly GCF_001723915.1 of Gavialis gangeticus. Classification (NCBI taxonomy): domain Eukaryota; kingdom Metazoa; phylum Chordata; order Crocodylia; family Gavialidae; genus Gavialis; species Gavialis gangeticus. The sequence continues at coordinate 30,864,400 of NW_017728993.1, read as the reverse complement.
GTAGAAGCCTTTCCACTGTACAAGGGGTGAATAGTGCCCCTTGTCACACACAGTTGCCCGAACGGTTTTCAGAAAGAACAACAGTGAAAGTAAGTATTGAATTGGGGGGAAAGGATGTTTTTCTTGGTTTTCCATCAGCAGTATTGGATACCCCAGGGACATTCACTTTGAAGTGACTGGAAATTTGAAGTGATGAGGGGTTGCAAAGGTATACAATGAAGTACAACTTTACTTGTACCGAAAAGATAAACTTGTCTCTGCTTTGCACACTAAACCCTTCTAGTTTTTCTTATGTTAGGATTTCTTTACTGTTCTTCACCTAACAACTTATGTCTTGTCCTTATTTGGGGGCTATTTTCTCAGGCACAGTATGTGAATATTTTTAGACATTGTATTTCTTTAGGCATCTGTTTTTTATGTTTCTCTTTTTAAAAGAATTAATTGTGAAATGCCTTTATTATATAATTATACCACAGGACATGTTTGTGTCATCCAGTGCCTATCCCATTGATTCATTGTGAAGTGTGTGAATGAGAGACACGTGCTATTCTTGAAATGCAAAATTATTAACACTAAGTCAATCCACAGTTAGTGCAAGTAAATGGTTGTCAAGTTTTCCCAAGAAAAGTCAGACTATTATGAGTCTTCTGTAGTTTTGGCACAATAGGATGTCCATACTCAGTGTGCCAAAAGGCCCACAATACAAGTTAAGGCCATAAATCTCTGGGACAGCTCTATGTTGTCCCTACACAGAAAACTTAAGGTAAAATAATCTTTTTTTATTATCATTTAAATAAATTAGAAACTTGCATCTGGCTGACCTTCAACATACAGAACAGCCCCCTTTAGCTTTATGCAGTGATACTCAAGGCATTCAGGCAGTTTTAATTTATAGTGGAATCTAGACCATCACCTTACTTGTCTTCCCAGAAATTAGGGAAGATAAATGACCTATAACAGAATTGGTCACAGATCAGAATTTCTGTTCCATCAGACATTCTGGCATTTCACCAAAAACATTTTTGGAATCAAAACAAGGCTGAAATTTGTAACCTTGCCTTAAAAAAGCAATAGTGAAAACTATATATCAATATTTAATTAAAATTAAATAGATTTATAGGTATTCATAGATTGTAAGGCCAGAAGGGACCTTGGAAGATCATCGGGTCCAGCTCCCTGCACCAAGCAGGAAAGATAACTGGGGTCAGGTGACCCCAGCAAGGTGACTGTCTTGTCTCCTCCTGAAGATTTT
>NW_017728993.1:30860887-30862681 GCF_001723915.1 Gavialis gangeticus | reverse complement strand
TGATTGCACCACCTCTGGAGGGAGCTGATTCCACAGTCTGGACACCCTGACTGTGAAGAACTTCTTCCTAATGTTGAGCCTGAATCAATCTTCCAGGAGTTTGTGGCCATTACTCCTGGTTTTCCCCTCACGTGCCCTGGTGAACAGTTGCTCACCAAGCCCTTGATGTATTCCCCTAGTGTAGCAGTAAGCTGCTACCAGATCCCCTCTCAGCCTTTTCTTCAGGCCGAAGTGTCCCAGATCCCTCAGCCTTTCTTCGTATGGCTTGCCTTTTAAGACTCTGATCATACAGATGGCTCTTCTCTGGACTCTCTCAAGCTTTTCCACCACCTTGTTAAAGTGCGGTGCCCAGAACTGGATGCAATACTCCAGCTACAGTCTCACCAGTGCTGAGTAGAGCAGAAGAATCACCTCCTTGACTTTGTTGGAGATAAATCCAGAGTATTATTTTCCCTAATGGCTACAGAATCGCACTACCAGCTCATATTGGTCTATTATTACCCCCATGTCCCTTTTATTCATGGTGCTAGGCAGTTTGGTGCCACCAAGGCTGTAGGTGTGTTGGGGGTTTCTCATCCCAGGTGGAGCACTTTATAATATAATCAATATAATACACTACAAATATTGTGTGTGTATATAATGTTAATACAAGCCAATACAAGCCAAAGAATCAAAATTATATTACTAAAAATAAAAAATTAAACTTTTTCTAGTTAGTACATTTCTTATGAAATATTTTGATTTGATAGAAATTTGTTTTTCAATATTGTTCATATTTTTCAGTCATCTCTAACCTAAACATGTCTAACAGATCAGGAAGTAGGATAGTTATAGTTCCAAATCCAGATCCATATTTCTAGTTGGTATTAAGAAGACGATCCCATCAAAAAAGTAATAAATAAGAAATCTGAACTGGTCTTTGGGAGATAAATGGTTTGGTCCTCCCGGCATGCATGCCTTGTTTCTTCAGTTCACTGACACATCCAAAAAAAACTCCTAAAATCTGATAACATTTAAAAAGATTTTTTTTGAGATTGAATTAAACATTTAGTTTGGGCTAAAATTAAATGTTTATTTTAAAACAATGTTAAATGTTTGAATTTAAATAAAATTAAAGGAAACTTTAAAACAAAATTATTTTTACTCAAAGCATTTTTAACACGTTCTGAACATCTTTTAAAACAACCAAGTCAGTATAATTAAGCTTAATTGACAAAATGTTTCAATGTTGTTAAATCTGCATACTTTGAAAGTTTTCAGTTAAATTTTTTCATTTGGCTGCACACTTTAATGAGTTTTCTTTTGGCATTTGATTTTCAAAGTTATTTGCTAATTTTTAAGCATCTGTTGCATTTTAAAATCATCTTTTTGTCTTCTTGATACACCCCTCTCTCTAGCCATTTCAACACCTCTCACCTTTTACATTGCACTTTGTGATGTGTTCAGACTATGTCCTTGCTCCCACCTGACCCCCTTCTCTTCACCTCAGTACACTGTATAGGTCATCATTTCCACCACCTCCCTCCCACGAATTTACTAACTCCACTGTATTTCCTGTTCTTTATTCCACTAGGCTAAATTTACTGCTTTACAGACCTGTTCATAGAGACAGACAGAAGACCGTACATCTTGGAAGATAAAGTGTAATTAAAAAAAATCCTAACAAAAAGGCTATTATTTGCTTATATTACGTGTGCGTAGATGCGTGTGTGTGAGTATATATGAATTTGGTGCCCACAAAGGTACATTATAAACACATTCAAGCATTATCAATGAACTTGATCCTTCCAAACA
>NW_017728993.1:30832282-30855887 GCF_001723915.1 Gavialis gangeticus | reverse complement strand
AATAGCATGCTTAATATAATTACAAACATGATGTCTTTATGCAAAATGACACCTAGTCTATCAATTTGTCATAAAATGACAAATATATTTGCTCTAAATATTTTAATATAATTAACTTAAGCATGGTAAAATAAAAGATAAATGAGATTTGTTATGAAATTGGATTATTGATACCAGACAAAAGTGTATATTGCTTGAAATAAAATGACAAGGCTTGTCAGATAGTCACTGATGGATATTTGTCAACAGGCTTGGTGTTGTTTGAATGCATGATTTTTTTACATTGATAATTTCGCTATTTTTTTAAGTAACTTTTCTTCCAATGTAGCAAGCTAATCACGCACCCACTTGTACAATTCTAGAATTAAGCCCGGTCCTGTTCTATGCAAACACAACCCAGTGCTTTGCCAGGTTCTAGTCACATCAATGGGGGTCCATGTATCTGCAGGGATGTATCTGCATGAAACTGACTGCACCATTGGGGCGTAGGTTTGTCAGCACACCAGAAACAGGGTCCTTGTCTCTCTTGTTTCCATGGACCACACTAGGAACTCTAAGCAGTACCAGAATACAAATAATAACTGAATTACAAAAGGTTAATCTAATAATTGAGCCCACAAGTAAGTGTGTCCAGAGAAACCGTGGGTGGCAATTATATAGTGTTGTGATAATCCCAGTGCTAATGTAGGCTGAAGATTATCAGAGTTCAACCACACCTCCTACCCAAAAAGTCAGGATCCTACCATCTGCTTCCTCCTTAAGGAGCACAGCATTTGTGTAATATATATCAACAGGATGTAGCTAAGTCCCTACATCTCTAAGGGCTACTATCTTGAAGATTCTTAACTTGCTTCAGCACTTTTACTTCATCATCTATCCCAAGCACATTCCATATCCAGCATTATGCTCCTAAAAGCAAAAAGAGCTGGTTACATTTAAAGGCGTAAGACCAACAACTTAAACATCTGGAATTAGTAAACAGCTGCTTTTAAGAAATTTGATTTCACAGTGGGGCCTGAATAGCTACGTATCTACAAATCTTTTTTATATAATGATGGATCTAAAAGCTGTGACCTGAAATCACTACACTTTAATGAAGGATTAGGCAATTACTTGGGCTTGACGGCCACTTAAGGAGTTTTGTGACTGGCGGGAGGTACTGACTTGGCCCAGCAGGGGGAAGGGTGAGACAGAGGGTGCAGTTGATCCTATTCAGTCCCGGGCCTGTCCACTCCACACCAACTGCTGGGGGCAGTGAACAAGGTGGGCAGTATCATCTAGGAGACCAACCTGGGATCCCCATGGACAGGGTGCACTCAACCAGGTGGATGAGATGGGGCTGTGGGTGGGTGGGGAGCGGCATCCAGGAGTGGGACAGGTGGGTGGGGCCAGGATCATAGAGCGGTGACAGTGCAGGCTTGGAGCAAACTATGATCCACACCCCACATGTGCTCCCCCATCCTGCTCCTGGATGCTGCTCTCTGCCTGCCTGTGTCCCCACCCCATCTACCTGGCCAAGCACATGGGGGTATCCATGGGGACCCTGCCCACCTGCTCTGTCCAGTGCTGCCAGTGTTGGGCGTCGGGCAGACAGTTGGGGTTGGCTGGAACGCTGGGCCAGGTCCAGCAGTGGTGGCAGCAGCATCAGAGATAATGCCAGCGGCAGCCGGGCATAGTGAGCCACCGCTGTGGGGGCTGCTGGGAACCTGAATCTGGCTGATGCACCATCCCTACCCCATCTCATGCCCTGGGATGGTGGGATTGGCCTTACACACGACAGCCCAGGCTGCCCCCTATGCCTGGGCCAGAGAGGGCCAAAGATCCTGCCACGGGCCAGATACAATCCCATGGCAGGCTGGATCCAGCCCATAGGCCATGTGTTGCCTACCTCTGCTTTAATAGCACAGTTCTACGTGTTGTCCTTCAGATTTTAATGCACATGAAGCCTTTTGTAGCCTTCTCAATCCAATCCTCTTAGACACTGTGGAAACCTTTTTCCTTATGACAGGTTTCTCACTTCAAGTGCTTGCAGCATAATGACTGAGAACATCTCCCTCACTATCTTTAGAATCAATAACCTTAAAACAATATTGCTGCTCCCTTCTGAATGCAGCTCTGAACCAGTAGTCCAACTCATGGGGAATATCCAGAAAAAAAAGTGAAAGAATATTCCTAGCCATGCTCAGACTCTCTCTCTCTGGAATTGCAACACAGGCCCTTTTTTTTGTAGTTTACAGATTTAGAAATACAGACAAACTTAGGGCACAGCCTCCCACTATTATTAGAAGTATTCTACATCTGAAAAAACCTTTTCCTGCTAAGTTCATACAGAAGAATTTATTTTCCTTACCTGCTGTCCAACCTTCCCCTTCAGGGTTTTACCCTCATTTTTGAAGCACTTTGTGGAAACACATTTTTTTAAACATCGAACAAGGTAATCCAACTTCAGCTCCTTACTCTATCCTTGTGGCTGGAGTTGCTGTGCTTTTAAAATGGCAAACTACTGTCATCACACTTAGAGGCATTTTCAGGGGTGATGATCTCCTGCCAAAGGTCACCTGCTGTTGTGTGAGATGGGTTAGAGCAGCATTTTGTAAGATTGGAGCTGCAGAGTGCATCAACAAAGATCTTTGGTACTCATCAAAGTGCATTAACTTTTCAGTGCAGCAAATGGGATATTAGGCTCCAAGTTCCTAGTATTGCTGACTAGAGTCACTATCCATCAGTTGTAATTTTGCACACAAATGTTTGCCTCACATAAATCATACTTGAAGGAAAAGCCCTTCGAAAATGGTATAATAATTCATTAGAGATGCAGGCCAAATAAAGCATGAAACCAGCCTAGGTCTTTCTTCTAAAATTATATATTTTCAAAACAGTACACTGAGATTTAGCCGTTGATATTACTGGAAATTGGGTAGCTAAAGTCCACAAACATTTTCTTTAAATATAGGTAAATTCTGTAAGGTCATGAAGTGGTAACATTTAACATCTGATTAAGTATCCTACTATTGTCTACAGAAGAGCCCTTCTGATTGTTTTCTGCACCTAATGAATTTGCCATTTCTGTTAAAATCTAAAATGAATTAGGGAGATGTGGATTTAAAAAGCTTTTGTTCGGGATTATGGAGAATGTTATATCCTGAGAATACGTGCCCTGAAAAATACAAAACTACACTCTCTCTCTTTCTTCCAACCCTTTTTGTGTGTACTCAATAACCTGGCTATAATATGACTCTTAGGTTCCCTGTGTGTTTCTCAGTATTTTCAGTCTTTTTTTTTTCTGATGGTCTTTAGCTTTCAAGCAGACTTTCTTTATGGGATACAAAGATCAGGCTGGTTTCTTTAAGTCTCTTTATTTGCATGCATTGCTTGCTATTAGATTCCCCTTGATGAATAATCTGGGTAAAACATGATTTTGTTTCCTTGTTTTTGTAGATGAAGAAAGTAATTATTTGGGTTAAGCTGAAACAAGCTTTTCAATAAAATCAGAAAATTTCATTTTTCATCAACCTAAAATGTTTTGTCCCACTCAAAAGATAATGTTTTGTTTCAGTTTTAGGCTATTTCAACTTTTTATTTCACTTTCTAATCTTAAAACTGAAAAGTTCAACTATTTAATTCTGAAGATATCAAAAGTAAGTGTTTCAATATCTTCAGGATTTTTTCCCTGAATTTATTGCCAAATTCAAAATACTCTCATTCTCCCTTCTCTCACTCCCTTCCCAAATTTAGGGGGGTTTTGGGGGAGGAGAAATTTGCAGGTATATTAGCTTGGGGCCAAAGGCAGGCACCCAAGGAGGGGAGTCTTACCTGCTCTGAGGATGCATTAAAGTCTCCAGTTGCTCCTGTCACAGTCTGTCCACCCTGGTTGTTGCTGCTACAACAGCAATGCAGTGTTTGTGAACTGCCATTAAGTTGAGTCCCAGGGCTGCTGCCTTGCCTGCCACCCCTGAAGTTACAGTACTGTTTGTAGCAAGCAAGCACACAGACTGTAACAGTGCAAAATAGAAACTTCATGGTGCAGTTTTTAACCACTTTTGAATACAACCACAATAAGAGCAGGGAAAAATGGACTAAAACAAAACATGAGCAGCTTCTGTGGTGAAATGATCTATACAGTTAGCTAAATCTGTAACAGGTAAGTGCAATAGTTTCTCCCACCAAACTTTGCATTGATACAAAATTCTATGAGGAGGTCAGCAGGCATTGACTTCTATCTTTGGATTTACAAGCACTCTTAATCACAGGGGTCTTTCTCGGTCAGTGACTTTCCAAGTGCTGTCACTTGGAAATTTGGTCTTAATTTTGTAAATAAAAATCTAGGCCAGATCCTCAGCAATTATAAATCTCCATAGTTTCACTGAAGCCAATGAAACTGTCCTAATTCAACTGACTATGCAACTGCCCCACATTCTGTAATTTGGAGATATAGTATATGATATTTGTAGGACTGTAGTCTCTTTATACATAGACACCAGTAAAGTGTTGTATTATATGGTCTGTCTTTACTGAGAGATCTATGAAAAAGCTGTCCAAAAATGAAGAATGGAGGTAGGCACAACAATGAATCAAACTGCTTTGACTCATCACGCCCAGCCTTTATTCCTGCAATATCTATGTTCTGCACTGTCCTATTTGACAGCTCCATATTCACACTGTTAAAATCAAAGGTAAAGTCACAGCTCCAGACCTGTATAACACAGTTGGTGACATGAAACCAGCCAAAAGTTGAGCTCGCCTGACTGTCAATCCAACCCATTTAATATAGAAAACATGCTCTAATCTGGACACCATACATAAAAATAAATTGTAGGCAATTTTGCAACAGATATCATTCCTTCTGGAGGAGCTTTATGTTCATTCAGCACCGCAAGTATGAAAGTTAAAGTTTTCAGTCTGACCAAGATGTGCTCAAAAGCAGGAACCAAGGGTTTGAAGGGGTTATATACCATCACCTTTGTACTGCTATCATCCCTCCTGCAGACTGAAGTCACTGGTTATTTGCCATAATCCTTCCAGCCCATTAGTGCTTCTACATACCTACTGCAAGGAGGGCTAAAACAAGGGAAAGTAGCCCAGAGTCAACCATGTCACTTTATACAACCAAGGATTTTTCCACCCCACTCAGCTGTCAGCTACAGATGCTTATAGCCCCTTAGTACCACGGTTGTGACACAAAGAGGCTGTATCAAGGGCCAGAATCTGATTCTACATGTATCTTCTGAAATGTTAGTAAATGCAAGTGAGTTGCTACATTAAGATCTTGCATTAATTAAAAAATGTAATCATTCTCTCCTGAACTATAGCACTCATTTTTAGCTTATTCTAGATTAACAGGCTTAGTTTTGTATTTTACAGGCGACTAGAGGAAGACAGAAATTTATAGCCATTAGTGTAACCAAAGATCATTCTCAGAATTGTCTTCTTATTACACACAGTTGGACCACAAGTTAGTGGAGAGATAGATGAGTTCACAATTGGCAATGTTTATAGAAATCATAGATCCCCTTGTGTGTGCAGAAACAATGCAGCACATGGTTTTAATTAGAAATATCCAGACAGCAAATTACGGTAAACTACAACTTGTAAGGAAAAAGACCTGACTGCTGCTACAGCCACAAAATGGGCCATTCCACTACAAATGCATCAAGTTACAATTATATTGAATTACGACTCCTATCCAGAGTCCTGCAACTGATTATATTTGTGCGGGTGCATGAATGGGTGCATGTGCATGTGTCTGTGTGTGTGTTAAGAAAAGGGCCAAGATAAGTGATGAGTGAATCTCCAAAGGTTTATAGGTTTGGATCAACTTGCATTAATGCTAAAACATCAAGCAGCTTGCCCAAAATTTTGATTGTAATTTTTCCCCTGTTCCTTTCTACTCTTTGTTCTCCATACCCTATAGTTGTTTTGTCCTACTTTCTGGTCACCCAACCAAACTGTTATCTCTTCCATTGATTTTGTATTATTTCTAATGCCTTAGAATGAAAAGCTACCTCCACATCCTGTTTCCCAAATGCGATCCTTCCAGCTGCTCTTATGCTGTTTTCCCCCCTTCTTCACCCCTTTCCCCTACAGTTTCCAACAATTCTGTCTCTCAGTCTGTTCTGATTGGAGTCTAGGTCCATTACATAGTTCTGCTGTCAAAGCTTTGAATACAGCTACTCTTACAATGATCTTATGGTGACAGAACCTTATCATTCTGCTGGGAACACAGAGCCAGAAAGCTTCTGCTGCTACAAAAAAGCCTCTGGGAAATGCAGCTAAATATGTCTATGGCTTCTGCCGGCAGCCATGGCTCCTTTAATAGCTGGTGCCTCCCAGTGTGTGCTGAATGGCCTGCCAGCCCACCTATCATAGTGGAGCTCTGCAGTTCTAAAAGAGCTGTCAGCCTCCAGAAGCCACATGGGGAGGGAAAGAATCCAGTGGCTTCCTGGTGGCTGCAGTGGTCTGTGAGAAGAAAGCTCATTATATAGACCAGCCCAAAGACATGCAGTGGTCAATGAAGGAACATGGAGCATGAGAATGTGCAAACACTAAGCGCCCCAAATTGAAAAGATAGGCCAGAAAACTGGAGGGTAGAGAAGAAGAAAAGAACAGATCCAAGGAAGTGGGAGCAGAAGGGTCCAGCTGGGGGTTGGAGTGGTGTAAGATGCTGAGGAAATGGAAAGGGAAGAAGTTGTTCACAAACATTTTGGATTTATCAAGCTAATCATAATTTGGTGCTTTTCAAAGAAAATGGGGGTCCTTCTAATGAAATCCAGGGATGTTGCATCACATATATATTTCTTGAAAGTAAATTAACTATTCTATTCCTAGGAGCCTTCCTTATGTCATGAGGCCTTGGTAAACAAACACATTTGTTCTTTATTTTGGAAATAATTTCAATTTAATAGAAAAGAATAACACCATCAACACTAGAACAAATAGCAAGTTCCTATGAGACCCACTTCATTGAACACATGGCTCTTCAGTTTGAGGGAAAGTAATTTGGTTGCTTACTTGATAGACCAGTTGCCCTCAGGCCAATGACTGATTGAGTCCATTTTTGTACGTAGGGTACAGTTCTCCAAACCTTGCATGTGTAGAAGTTGTCAACATGTCTTTATTCAGAGTATTGATGGCATGGATATCCTAGTTAGGTAACTCTGCTTATCTTGTAGTTCAGGTAGGATACCTTTCTTGGCATTTTTCTTCCCAGGGAAGCTAAGAATAACTATGATTTGTGCCATGTTGATTTTCTGTAGTCTTTTGTTTGTTATCACACTTCACTTCATTGTTCAAATAAAGCCCAGGCAAACTCAGATTCTTACCCTATCTATACAAAATGTTTAGGTCTTTGACAACCATTCACCATGTGTTACCCAATACAGGAATAAGAGAGTAGTTCATTGTACATGAAGACAGCCTTGCTTTTCTACCTGGAGTTCAGTTTCTACAGCCAGGAATACTGACACTTCTACAAAATGGCCATCCCACCTTCACCCCTACACCATTTAATAACTAGGGGCTTGGCACTGTACTGTTCAAAACCAAACCTATGATAGATACCTTTTGTCAACTCTAGGCATCTTACTCTGGGATGCACGTTCGTTTGTTTCCTATTTGTCTCCTTCACAGGTAGAGACTGGCTGTTACATGACAGGTAGTCTTGCTATGAGAAACACAGGAAGAAATATTAAACAAAAGTTGTGATTGTCTGTCAGTATGTCCCCTTAGGAAAAGCTGCCATATAATAGCTGACACTGGTCCTGGCTCCATACTCTCTTATGCCATTTGATTTGATGTGAGGCTCAGAGTTGTAACTGGCAGATATTATTGCAATATTGGAGCACTTTACAGAATAATGGAAGATACTGACAGAATGCAATAGTCCTAACGGCATGTTTGAGGGTTTTCTCCTCTATTTGTTCACTGTCAGTTCAGCAGCACAATAGAATATGTACTGAAGTAGCCTTTGCATTTAATTGACAAGACATCTACAAAATGATGCAGCATATCAAGTTTCATATTACTTTCTAGGTAAAATAGCACGCAAAACTCAAACAGCAATGTAATGAGTATAAATTAGGGATGGCCACCTCAGAATCTTTAAAGGTCTGCGTGAGGAGCTAGAAACCTGAAATCTCTTGATAACTTGCATTCTTCTACGATTTCTGGTCAGGATGGAAATGTTCTGAGCACAGCCAATTTCATGGTATTTTAGTATTTCAGGTTTCAGCCCTGGTAGAAAGCAGGAATTATAGAACAAGAACAATAAGGTTTAATGATCCTTTTTATTAACTCAAAATATGGTTTTTTCCCCTTATATTTTACCAGGTTTGTTCCAATTCTACATATTTTTATCGTAGAGTCACTTAGACATTTTTGCCAGTCCTGTGGTTAAATGCATATGAAAATGTGGCTGTCACTTGGATGTCCCGTGATGATGACCAAAAAGATGGAACTTATTGAAAGCATTTTGCTATAGTGTTTGGCTTGAAAGATTCTGAAACAAATCGCCAGCTCTCAGTAGTACTGAGTTCCATATACAGTATCCAATTAGAGGGCCATGGTGAAACTCTTACTACTTGAAATCAGTGGCAGAAAGCTATTAAAATGGGAGTAAGAATTGAAGAATTGATTTGAAGACCATTTTTTCACTGAATTATTTTAAGAAATGCTTTGACCAATTTATCAACCCAACAAAGACAAACCTTCTCTCTAAGTCATGGCTGACCACCTACATGGAGGGAGTGTTCCCTTGCAATAAATCAAGTATTGTACTTTTCAAAGGTCAAGCTGTTTTATGGAGCTGGTTTGTTGTTACTACTTGAAAGTGGAGATAACACTATTGCTACAAATACAATCTAACATTTAATCGGCCTTTGTTCTCAACATTTATTCAATATTGTTAAGTTATTTGCCAACCATGAAAGGAATCAACTGTGAGAAAACCACAGGGAGGGAGAATCTGCAGATTTTTAAAAGAGCTAATGGTGTTTGTTTTTCTTAATAGGATAACTCAATAGGGTTGAACAGCATTGTTAAAAAGTTGGAGTGAATGGTTTTATGGGTCTTATCAATCTTTCTTATATAATTTTTGAAGTATCAAAGTTTAGCATTTTTTTCAGACTGGAAACATGTAACTTGACTCACAGACATTTGTAAAATGAATATCCAAACAGAGATCTACATCAGTTGGGAGAAAAAAATGCTCAATAGCCATAGTTCAACCCCAAGTAGTAGATAGTTCAGAATCCCACATGCTTTGTCCAGACTATAGTGCTTTGCTTATGGACAGACTACAATAGAGGTCCCACCTGACGTGACAGATGCCAGGGAAATGGCACTAATTAGTGTAATACTGAAGCTGAAGTAGCCAATAGAATTGGTTAGGAAATGGACCTTCCATCCTACAGGGCATTTTCACATTTAAAAATTTCCTTTTGTCCCAAATAACTGTGAAAGTTGATTTTTTTGTGGGGTGTACTTGGTAGCCATGTTGGTCTGAGACAAAAAGACATACAAAAAACAAGAACTCTTGGTTCCAAAATGATACCTTTTATTAGACCAGCTGGAAAATGGCAAGAAAATTGTCCTTTTCTTCAAGTTTTCAGGATCAAAGTCCCTTTGTCAGGCTTCTGGGAAAAGTGTAGATGGTACAAGATAGTAAAAAGTCCCCATAGGTAGGAAATAAATGTCATTTTTGCACAGAGGGAGCTGAAGATGGAAGTCTGTCCTTCTGGGTCCATGCGAGTGTCTTTGTGAGCTGTGTTGAGTAGCTCTTTGATGTGTTGATCAGGTAGGATTCTTTCCCTGAAGGTGTCAGATGGCAGGCAAGGAGGCAAAAAAACTTCCTTGTTGTTCTGCAATAAAGTTTAAAATCCAAAATTGGCTAAAATTCAGCATCTTCCATGATTTTGGATTTTAAACTTCAAGAAAGTTGTTTTGCCTCCCTGCCTGCCATCTGACACCTTCAGGGACAGACTTCCATCTTCAGCTCCCTCTGTGCAAAAATAAAGTGTATTTCCTACCTATGGGGACTTTTACCCTCTTGTACCACCTACACTTTTCCCAGAAGCCTGACAAAGGGACTTTGATCCTAAAAGCTTGCAGAAAAGGACAATTTTCTTGCCATTTTCCAGTTGGTCTAATAAAAGGTATCATTTTGGAACCAAGAGTTCTAGTTTTTTGTATGTTTTTTTTGTCACACAACAAACATTCTGAAATATTTTCATTTTAGAACCATCAAGTCAGTTTTACTAAGAATATATCATTACAACTGCTCTCATAACACAAATTGAAACTTGTTTTGTCAAAAATATAGACAAAATTAATAGAATGTTTTGAAACATTTCAAAATGTTATCAGCTCACCATTTTCCTGATGGAAATATATTTCATTAGAAAGTCTGCGACTATCTGCAGCTGCTAAGTCTCTATTCAGTTACATACTCCAATAGCTTAGCAAGAGACACAAGGTCTAGTCTGTTATTGTCTATTCTCATTCATGAAAACTTTCCCCTCCTATAACTTATCATCCTACTTTGGAATAATGCTTTATAAAAATCCATAGATGACTTTCCATCTAAAAACATGAGGGAATATTCCAAACAGGCTTTCAAGAAGAGGCTCGAACCTTTCTTGGAGACTTTCAAGACGAGGCGAGAGAGGCATTTATCAGGAATGGTTTAGGAAGAGCAAGTCATACATCTGTGTAGGGGCTTGGCCTAGAAAGTGTGGGAGGTTTCTTTCAGCATTATAATTCTAAGAAAGATGGTTTGTAGATAGTTCATTTGAGTTTTTGAATGGATTCACTGTTTAAACTCCTCTCTTCTGACAGCTAATTTGAATACGCTTAAAAGCACAAATGTCTGGGGAAAGGAAGTTTCACAACCGTATGTATGAGTGTTTGCAGGAACCTATGAGTATCACTACTAGCCCTGGTTTTGCATGTATACCATCATAGAACAGACAAGCAGAGGAGCCACATTTAAACACTTACTACTAATGTGGCCCACATTTGTGGGAAGCATCAGGGAGACAGTGTGTCATCTCAGAGGATGGAAGATTTCAGAAAAGTGTAAGGTGAGAATTTAGGGACACTCCAGCAATCCCAGGAGAGCTCTGCATTTCACAGTGCAGGTTCTGTGTGGAGATAACAGCATGTTGAAGGGTACATACAGGCATTACATTTACATTTAGATTGACTTAACAGGGATTAGGTCATCCTCAATGTCCATCTGTGCAGGCATTCAGGGGGTTAAATTGGGCAAAAAAAATGGTGGGCCCAACCTAAGTTATTTCACCTGAGGAGCTATTGCACACCTGTATGCATTTGAAGCACAACTCCAGGGCTGGGAAAGCCCAGCTGATCACCCTGTCTCAGGGGCTGTGTTCTTCCCACCCTCCACTCCCAACTTTGAATAGTCTATTTTTTGCACCCTGACCTCCCCACCCCTGGATGGGCAACCTGCCCCTGTGGACCCAGCAACTCTCATGCCAGACCTCCTAACCACCCCCACCTATAAACTTGCTATCCTCCCCATTCCCGTGCCCCCCCAATCCCTTCCACCTTTCTCCTCGCCCTGAGTTACTTCAGTTTCCCTGCACGGCTCCCAGGACCAGCAAAATGCCACTTTCAGTCTACAGTCACAGAGTTTAAAGTACTTGTACACATCATACCTGAACTAGCCTAAATACTGAAAGCAGCATGCTAGTTGTGTTAGCAAGGTGCTCTGCCCAGGCTAGTTTACTAGCTCTCAGCATTGTAAATTAGTGGAGTACTTGGGGCAATCTGGCTACATTGGTTCTAACATGCACCCTATTGCATGTACAGAATACATAAATGCAGTACAATGTTACAGACATACTCTCAGAGTTAAAATAAGGGGCTTTCCCTACTTCATTGACGCAACAGGACTAAGGGCAGCCTATTTTTAGTCTATGTAACCAGATTGCTTTCTTCTAATGATTTATGTGAAATAATGGTACGTAGCAGTACAGGGATGATTACAACAATTCTAAGGAAAGGCATACAGGAGGATGACAGGTATGTTCAAGAGGCAGATGTGTGGCAGTACAAAGCCTTTCTGAGGAAGTGTGAATTCTCATACCATCAGACAGCAGCAGTTCTCTGAAAGCTGTCCAAGTCCCTGAAGCTCTGCTGGACGAGACAAGAAAATGAGAGCTAGACAGAGAGATGGCAGGAAGTCCCACATCAGTAGTGTCCTGGGGCCAGATTTGGTGAGAAAGAAGGAGCAGTTGTGCAGGGACAGCAGCTGCTCTGCACCTGGTTTGGAAATACAAGAGGCTGACAGAAACCTGAACATGTGGTCCCAGGGATATGAAAATTGTCCTGAGCCCAAAGCAAGAAAGTCCTGACTGACTGCAGGACTGAGCAGGGGGCTGCATAGTAGTATATATGTTCTACTTGGTTGGACAGCATGTGCGGTTTGTGGCACTATAAATCGCACATGGCATGCATGCACCCATTCACTGCACTACTAATTTTCAGCAGGGGGGTTTTGACACCCAGAGATCCCAGTGTAAAAAAAAAAAATGCCACTAAAAAAAGTGGCACAGTATATGTGGGAGCAGCGTGTGCCACCACAAATGGAGCCTGGCCATCCAGAGCCACACTCTGGCTGCCAGCCAGGCTCTGAGCAACTAGCTCAGCACCACTGCAGCCTCAGACAGCCCCCCAGGACTCCAGGTAAGGCTCCTGGGGCCAGCCCCAGCCTCACCCACCCCACCTGGGTCATTTAGTTGCATGCTGGAGTAAGCAAATATGTGTCACAGCTATTTGTTCCATGGGAAATATATCCCCCTGCATATGCATACTCATCAGGACTTACCCCATGGGCCTATATATTGCTGTAGTAGAGTAGTCTGGTTCAGCAGCAGGACTATGACTTGGTGGCAAATGCAACAGAGAGCAAGACTCAAAGTTCTGACTTTACACAGCAGACAGACTGGACTGGGGTGGTTTGGACTCAGGATTGTCTGTTGCTGTTCAAAGGACTGTTATTGAGCATCTCCTTATGGTTTTGAAGTGATCTCTGAATAAATTCCTGCCCCCCAGTGGCATCTGAAAAGGTGTCATATCAGAGCAAATGGTGAGATTCTGGACCCCACTGTTATCAAGAGGAGCCTTCCTCTGTGCATATGCAGTGAAAAAGATTTAAACTGATCTGCATCCAACCCATAAATGTCATAACAGTCTAAATTTTATGGGAATAATTCTTCTTGCAGAGCAATGATGCCTGGAAAAGAAAAGGTTTAACATTTTCCCTAATCCTGCTTATCCGGTGCCTCTCCCTAAAATGCTATCTCCTGCTGAGACTCAAAGCTCCAGTGCTTTTTATATCTTTTTCCTTATATATCTTCTACTAGTCCAATTAGGGAACCAAAACTATATCACAAGGCCTTTCACAACAAACTGACAAAGCATAGATTTTGAATAGTGTGTGATGTGCAGCAAATTAGTTATAAAGAAGCAGATATGAGGAATACATTTCTGGGCTTTAAGTTTTAAAAGATTCCTTCCACCGACAATTTGGTTTATACCTAAATCCCTTTTTTAAACTTCTACAAGAATTACATAGTCTGCTTCATGAGTTTGGTTAAATTTAGGTCTTTTACTCCCAGGACAACAAAAAGCTTGAATACATTTAGAAAAAATGTTTAGGTAGTGGGCTTTAGCCTGCAGAGCACATAACAACCATTCATCAGTTCCCAAGTGTATAAAACATTTGTTATATGCACATCCCATGATTTGTTGCTTTGTTTGACAGTACTCACGTTATGTATTTTTCTACAAGTTTTGATGTACTGCTAACCATCATAAAATTATGAGGATCCTATCAGTTCATATTTCACAGTTGAAGAGAAAAAATATAGTGTATAATATAGAATGTAGTAGCAGAGTTATTCAGTACAGAATGACAATAGAAGAGTTTGCCCTCTTATAGTTGGAACCAAGACAATTGCACTCACATGCATTGCTGCCTCCATAAATAGTGGCCTGGCTTGCACTTCAGTGCTGTGAACTGTAAAACAGACACTACTTTAAAGTTTCGTTGACAATAATCAGTACTGAATACAAGACATTTTTGGAGAATGAGTTAAAGGCCATTTGGCCTATAACAGCTCATTCCATGTACTCACTCCATTTCCCTTTCTCTCTGCCCGGACACCACCTAATTGTATTTTTGGATTACAATGTTTTACCTCAACAATCTGCCATTGTGAACTCCATGAGTTTGCCATTCCATTCAATTCAGCTGTAAAGCTTATAGTATAAAAGAAACACTTCCTGACTTCTAAGGTGAATTAATTTCTCTGATTTCTCTGAAAGCTCCTTGGCTATGTTATCAGCATGAGGAATAAAGACCAGCAACTGGTATTGTTATCTCCCTTTCCTTTCTTTGTATGCTTTCATTCCTTACTGTATTGCCCCTCAAATCGACTCTTATCCCCACCTGTTTATGCCAGCCCCATCCATTCCTCTGTAAGATTCTTACAAAATATATGCCCCTTTTACATACAGTCCCCTCCCTGAATGAATCAACAGGACAACTACTCTTTTCTCCTGAAACTCATTTCTAAGGACGCATTTTGTCACACCTAGAAAACATAGGTCCTCAGATAACCATATGCGTTGTCCTTCCCTTCATTAGCTAATT
Organism: Gavialis gangeticus; assembly: GCF_001723915.1. NCBI lineage: Eukaryota > Metazoa > Chordata > Crocodylia > Gavialidae > Gavialis > Gavialis gangeticus. The sequence goes on along the minus strand of NW_017728993.1, from coordinate 30,841,213 downwards.
TTAATTCTTTATCATTTTATAAAAGGAGCAAATGCAAACCTTAATCTTGTGCAATCACTTAATGATGAAGCCATACAACCTGAGGCTTGTATCCCACATCTTTCTTCCTACTTACGTCCTTTTATTGTTTCGTGTCACAGATTGTAAGAGATGTTTTTAACTATGGATTTGCATATGCCCAGCACACTGGGACCTTTGTCCTGTTTGGAACCTATAATGCTACTGCCGTGCGCATGAATAATAATTGGTTTGATTCTCTGGTTTGTCAAATTCACTTGCAGAACATTTATAGCACAAAGGAAATCTGAAGTGCCCAGAAATTCCTAGATCTCCACCATCATAAGGAGAGAAGCTCTTCTGCCTGGAAGCCCTTTTCTGACTCTTGTGAAATAGGGGAGGAATAATATTAAGGACAAGGAATAATATTAAGGACAACGTACTTTAGCAGAAGGAGGACTTGGCTCTGTAAGGATCTTCTGTTCATCTGAATTGGCATAAATCTATTGGTATAAGTTTCCATAAGGAACCTTATGTCATGGACCTCAGTTAAAACTGACCCTTCTGCAGTTTGTTTCTACTTGGGAAGGTGCTGAGATTCAGGGAACTGCAAATGGACATAGTAGTGATTAATGTTTTTATTGATTTTTTTTTAATATAATACACAAAATAGAAAAGCATCTACCAACTGCACATGTAAAAACAATCTATGTCACAAACAATAAACAATACAAGGAAAAAGAAAAAAAGGGGACAAGGGAATGGAGGGGTAGAAGAAGAAAAGAGAAGTGTTCAATGAACAATAATCTAGCTATCAAAATATCTCAATTCCTTCCAATTTGCAACAAATTTTTCTCAACAGTTAAGCCTGATAAGCATACCTCTCTCCATAGATGTCAGCTGTGCCATCTCATTGTACCAGATTTCAACTTTTGGAGATGTCCTACTTTTCCAATGCAGCAATATAATCCTGTGTGTTGTAAAAAGGCCTACTCTAAGAGTGTAATTCAGGAAGGATTCAGTTTGAATTCCTTGGGAATATATTCAAGAACACACACGTTTGCCAAAGGCATCAGTGCTATATTCAAAACCATGTCAACTCTAGCTATATTTTCTTTCAAAAAATAATTGATAATAGGACATGACCAAAACATGTAACCAAGCACTGCCTGCAAAGCATCACCTCTTAGACATGTATCTACAGGCAGTATGTTTATTTTTTTTAAGTTTAGGGGGAGCCCAGTGCAGACAAAAAATGATCTTTTGTTATGTAAGACTTAGTCTGAGATCAACTGGTGATTTTCATATATGGTGAGCTGCTGAATTCTGTTGGAATTCTAGCATCTGGATATCTAGGTCCCCATTCCATTTCAGTCTTAAATAGCCTGTATCAGGTCCGTTATGCAACATTACATATTCTTAGAGTGGTGGCCCAGAACAGAGGACAAAAGCAGAATTCAAGGCAAAAAGATAATGTATCTGGAATGTTGCTATGCCTAAAGCCTCAGATTCAAACTGATTTTCTGATACTTGATGCAACCACATATGTTGCCATTCAACTGTTTTTGGCAGGTCAAATTTACTAAATAACACAGGAAAGGATTTAACACGATTTCCTGCTAGATGCTGTTTTACATGGATAGTACCCTTATCTATCCATTTTCTCCACATCAGTCTGGAGGACCCATACTTCAAAAAGAGATTGCCTCAATAGAGGCCTTCCAATGTAGTGAAGGATTAAACTTAAATTGAAACATTGAAGTTCATCTGTCATTTTTCCCATTCACTTAGCTTAGTAGGATCTTTATGCAGCTTGGGATTTGACTACCCAGAATCATTCTTATATTTTAAAAGCCTTAGCCTGTCTGTCTGTCTGTCCATACTGCTTTGTTCACACTCTGATTGGCTGTCTTGGCAGCCAATCAAAGTGCTCCAAGAGCATTCAGACTGCAGGTGGTGGCAGCTCCATGGCGGAGCACCAGCTTGACAGCAGGGACAGGGGGGACGGGGGTCTGAGGCCAGCACAGCTTCTCCATGGAGGAGGTGGATGCGGAGGCACAAGGGAGGGGAGGTACTGGCCCAGGCCTGCCATGGCATGGGGGAAGAGCAGACCTGGACACCACCATGACAGTGGGGACAGAGGGGAAGGAGCAGGGGACATAGGCCTTGGTCCCACCCTGCGCCCTGCTCCTGGGAGCTGACAGCAATGGAGTGGACAGAGTGGGTGATGAGGCCAGCAGCACTGGCCTTACCTCCCGCCTCCTGCTCCCTGGATATGATAGCAGCATGGGGTGCTGGGTGGCGGTGCTCTGTCCATGCCCCAAGACATTCATGGGGAGGGTAGGCAGGTGGGCCTGGACCGGGTGGATGGTGGGGGGAAGCAGGCCCAGCCCTGAAACAGTGGTGGAGAGGGTAGCAGGAGGCATGCTGGGCGCAGGCCAGCCCTGAAATAGCAGTGGGCAGGGGGGTTGCCAGACCCAGCCCGGCCCCACATCAGTGGTGGGGGGGGGGCACACCTGGCCCCAAAATGGCAGCAGGAAGGCTGGGGGGTGCACTGGGCCCAGCCTGGCCCAGCCCTAAAACAGAAGCATGAAGGGTGGTGGGGGTGGACCCAGCCCCATGGCAGAGGTGGGGAAAGTCAGACCTGGGCCTGAAGGTTGGGGGGAGGGAGGGCTGGATGCAGGCCTCTGTCCCCTCCCACACCTCCCCGTTATTCTTGATGGGCAATTGGCTAGTAAATAATAATTTCCTCTCACTTTCTGAAGGAAATTTACTACTATACATGTGCTGTTCTGCTTACATTTACTAAGTATTCCTCATACATCCTAGGACCAATATCCCACTCAGAGAGACCTTTATGCCCACACCAAGGCCCCATGGAACAACTTAAAGGATTAGGGCTTTGTCTGTTGCTACTAATTTGATCTAACATTAGAATGAAAGTTCCTTGGTGCAAAATCCTTGTATTTATTTCTCCCTGGCCGTGTCTACTTGAGATGCTGACTGCGCAGTAGCCCATGATTACTGTGCAGTAGCATCATGTGGCAGCAAGCGTGATGCATAGCTACTGCACAGTAGTCTCAGGCTACTGCACAGTCAGCACCACAAAACAACCATTCGGCAATGTTACATAAGTACTAAATGACTTCATGGTAGTGACACTCAGTCAGCGTCTTGTGTAGGCCCAACCCCTTAAAGCAGTTTAGTGGTAATACTGAATTACCTGTACAAAGAGTAAATTTGTTTCTGTTCATTCATACAGTCAAAGTATTATAAATGTTGTTTTTTGCCCTTAATAAGATAAACTCATCAGATTTACAGCTCCTGCAGAAACATCTTCAGAACTCAACTTTATCTCTTCAGTCTTATCTACCGTGGTTACTTTTCCAACTGTTTCCTTTCCAAACTTCCTGCTTTCAGAGGTACTGTGGTTTTGCAGCTGTAAGACAGGAAAGGAAAAAGTAAGTTAGCAAAAAAGAAGGGGAAATCTGAGAAGGAAAATAAGGGAAACAATCCAGAACCTGAAAGGGAGTGAAATGTTTGGGAATGAACAGAGACCTAACAGCCTTGGAAACAAACAAAAATGAGGGATGTGGAAAGAAGGAAGAAGGTGAAACACAAAAGAGGAACCAGACCTTGAGATTAGAGAAGAATTGAAACCCTTCGAGCAAATACAGATGAACTGATAGCAACCGAACTGATTTAATATCTTTTTCTCCTGTATTTACAGTGCCTGTGCTGAGCTGTAAAATGCACTTTCTTTCTTACCAGTTTGTCCTCTGTTCGGCAAATATTTTGCTTGGCTGCCTTCTGTTTGCATCTCTCTCTCAAATCAGCACCAGCAATGCTATCAGCCCCAGGAACAGTAGGAAACAGATCAACTAATGCATCAGCATGACCTCAGATTCTGGCTTTGGAGTGTTTGCATTCAAAGGATGGTTACTGCTAAAATGAGCTGGCAGGTTTAAAGAACTATTCAGAAAATGAAACAAGTACAACCACCTGCCTACTTTTAACATTTTTAAAGGTGTTTAAGGTTTTCCCTTTTGAGAATGGTGCTAATCATTCCACAAATGAATTATGTTGTCCATTGTGCGCATGACTGAGCAGTATGAAATTTCTATTGAGCTCTGTATTGGGAGGTGGAGGAGGGGCTCCTTTAACAATGTAGTAAGAAAAATTAAGGATTTTGTTACATTGCCCAAGGCTAGATCAAAATCCCATCTGAGCACTAATCTATCATTACAAATTAGGAAATCAATTATAAAAGAGAATATATACTAATCAGTCAATTTGTGTCCTACGCTGGGGCTCACTCTTTTGGCAGCTGATATACATCTTTTAAGAGCTGGGATATTTCTGCCATGCTGAACCAAAGAAGAACTGTTGTAATGTAAGACGTATAGTAGTTTGTAGGGGTATCCTATGGGAATTAAAGCACCAACATGATCTAAAAAACAAAGTCATGGAATCCAAGAGTCTGGCTTATAATGTTTCCTAATGACCTGAAATGTTTAGCTCAAAGTTAAAAGTAGGACCCTAACTTCTCATTCTGTCGCAGAGGGGTGTCACAACTGCTATTAACAAAGAAAAAGGAAATAAGAATTGTAGCACTCCGGCTAGGTGTTATGATTAGTGATGGTTGGGAATTTTCCATCAAAACAGAAAATGTAGTTCTACAGGAAAATTGGTATAAAATACTTTCTTTTGGGGACCAGGTATAGTCATGTTTCACATCCTGCTAGAGAATACAGACTGCATAAAGTAAGACACAACTGTTACAATTTCTTATTACTTTCTTCTTCAAGTGTATGTGGTAAGGCTTGAAGTTCCCAGGTGCATTTCTGGCTGCTGATTCAGGGATGAAATTATTTCAGAATGATCCCTTCAAATGTCTGTTGTGATAACACTCTCATTGAAAAATAAATCAGGAAGTCAGAAGCTGAAGAATTGATAATAATCTCAAATGTTATTAAAACAGGACATTCATTAATGGGATTGCAGATTTTGAAAAATCAGAATTTATTTTAATGGTTCCGTAGTTCAAGGCAGTTGACCCAGCAGCATTAGCAGTTAGAGCTGTGCGAAGCTTCAGTCTCTTATTCGATTTGGTGGAGATACGGCCTGATTCAGTGGCTGAATCTCCGAATCCAAATTGAATCAGAAGACACTTTAATCTCTCTGAATCAAATCGGAACCCTCCAAATCAATTCAGAGAGATTTGGAAAGATTTGGCGATTTGGACATAGATACAGCTTTAAATTTTTTCGACATGCCTCTAGGTACCAAGTGGCTCATGAATGCTGAGATGGTGGGGCTGATGGAGCATCCCACAGGAGCATGGGGATGCTCCCCAGCGCGCTTGGCAGCAGGCCCGGAGGTGGACCAGAAACACTTCCAGTCCACTTCCAGGTCCACTGCAGAGCACACAGGGGAACCCCCCCACATATACCCCAGGCTTGGCAACTGGTGCCTCCTGGGTTTGGGTGGGCATCCAGAGTCCCCCCATGACTAATCACCAAGCCAAGGTGGCACAAAAGTGGCCCCCAACACACTCCCCAGCAGACCTAGAAGTGGACCGGAAGTATTTCCAACCCACTTCCATGTTCACCACCAAGCACATGAGGGGCCCCCACATGCTCCTGTGGGATGCTCTATCTGCCCCAGCATTGCAGCATTCATGAGCTGCACCTGGTACCTTGAGGTACGTAGAAAAAACATTTAAAGCTATGTCTATGGCCGAATCAGCATCAAATCTTCAGATTTGGCCAAATTGAACTGGGGACAGTGATCCAAATCAACTAATTGAACCACTGTCCCCGATTCAGGCCAGATTGGAATAAGAATCAAATACGGCCCGTTTTGCACACCCCTATTAGCAGTGTCTGTTTAAGATTAAAAAACCAGATGAAAAATTGTTTCTATTGTTTTTTCTTTGGTAAGGCGCTTTTAAAAAAAACCTAGATGTATTTCACATATAAAACTGATTTTTAAAGTATCCAGTTTTCTTCTCAACATCAATTATTGGAGGGCTTCAAGTGTTAGACCCTCTACCTTCATATGGGAGAGGACAGATTCAGGAACCTATACATTCAATAAATCTGCTGCAACCTCAAAAGACTTATCTTCCTGTAGCAGGGTGGTGATTTTTTTTCCCCCTGCGGGCCTGTAATCACAGATTATAATTAGCAATTTATAATGGACAACATAAAAACCTCTTTGATTAACACAGCTGAGTTATTTCCTGAAATAACAAACTAATATACAGTATTAGTTACTGGCACCTTGCCAGTAAAAGGTGATCCCTGCACAAATAAGCAAATGGGAAGGGTCAAAAACATACAATATGCTCATTATAACTGTCTGATTGAAAGGACTCTTCTATATAACCATCTTTATATAATATCCTATTCATCCACGAGTGGACTAAGAAAATATTAGATGACAGTTCTGGGTGGGCTTTCAGGGTAATGGGTGCTTAACAACCATTGAAAAAAATAGGAGCCTCAGGCCAGATACAGAAGTTACACTTATTGCACAGTAAGCACCCAAAAAGCACTCTACAGCCATAACTGAACAGATGGTCAGGGCCTATAGAGTGCCAGCAGATCCTGCGCTAAGATAACCCTGTATGGATGTGGTATCAGACTTCAGTGCTGTAGGTTGGAAGGCAATAACAAATATCTGTACCAGATCCCATCATAACTCATGGTACATCGCATTTCCCTGACATCCCATGGAGCATTGCAGCATCCTACTCACCTTCCCTCACAGACAGTAGACTAGCTGAGGCCAGAACTCATCTCCTCTATCTAAGCACCAAACCACCCCCACCTCTGGGCTCTTAGTGACCCATGGTGGAGAAGCCCTTTTTCCAACCCCAGCCCCTTTGTTACCTCTGGCCAGCTATGAGCTACTGTCTGGTATTATTGATCAGTGTACAGATTCCGTCTATCTCATCTATGCATTTGTAAAGATTGCAAATTTAGATTAAATGCTGTGCTGTTTGCTGGACACTGCATTCACATAGGGGGCTCGCTAAGTGTTGCCTTGACGTCTCCATATTCAGATCTCAGTCTCTTCAGCTTGACCCACGCTGCTCTGTCAAGGCTGTGCCCAATGGGGGACTTGTTTGGTGTTGGTATAAAACTCTGTAGGAATACATTTCAGAACAGATTAATTTGAACAATCATTTCAGTTTCGTTCACCCTACCCGTTATCTAAATTTAGTGCAACTCACAAGGTCACAGTACCCAACCTGCCAGGCTCTCATTGGCCCAGAAATCTGGCAGCCAGGGAGGAGTTAGGGTCTATCTTCTTATATAACTTGGTCTAATGCCCAAGAGTACAGGGAATACATCTGTGCGTATGCTACATGTTATGAATCTATGCACACTGTTAAGTACAGCATTGAACTTTTTAGTGTGACAACTTCTGGACCATACAAGAGCACAGTAATCTGCTGGGGTATATATCATTGCAAGTGCGGTTGTTCTGTGCACTTTGAAGGTGGCACCCCGTGTCATGCTGGCATGTATATGGCATGCACACATAAAACCCAGGCACCTGGGCTACACACACCTACAGAAACACAGAACCCAGGCTCTGGGTCATGCACACATCCATATAAATTTGGTGGGTGCAGAGTATGCTGGGTGGCCATGTGTGGGATAGCCAGCTGGTGGCTTGTGGCCATGAGGGAATATGCCATGACCAGCTGCTGTCACATCAGGTCCAGGTGGGCAGCCATGATGTCCCCAACTGCCAGTCAGAGATGGCTTGGACTTTTGGCTCCACTCAGGAGTCCTCAGCAGGCCGGAAAGCCTGCAGAATACTCTCGGAGGCATACAAGAACCTCCCCACCTGCAGAGCTCAGCCCCTGCAGGCAGGCTGTCCCACAAGGGCTAACGTGTGTTCTGCTTGCTCCCAACCTAACTTCAGGTACTTAGCATAAAACTTGAAAGGTGGGGTGCTTCTGCCTCAGGTTTCTTGAATGCCCGTACTTAGCCTCAGTTACCCATCATCTCTGAAATCAATTCACATTTCAGTATCCCTTTTTCTTTTCTATTTTCACCAAGGTTTATTTCAGCTGAATCAATGCCAGTGAAATATTCATGACTGTGCCTTGAAATCTATAGGCACTTTTATCTGTCAGTCCTGCCTACCTCTCCTTTGGTCTGTTGGAAGTTGTTCTGGCTCAAGGACTAACCAGCAATTACAGAAAATGGTTCTTTCTTTCCAAGTTACTGCCAGGTTTTAATGCTCCTAATACTATCTTCGTATGGCTCCTGGACCCTCTCTTCTGACCACTTCTCTGTGAAGTTCAGATTATCCCTCAGATACAGCAGCTTCTCATCATGTACCAGGGCACCCTGGTAGAAGCATGATAATGTCTTGAAGATGGTTACTTTATGTTCTTTTAAAATGCAATTATCAAAACAAATACTAAGAGGAAATGAACAATATTTTATATTTGGATAAAATAAATTAGAAGGAGATTTGCTTCCTTTCCTTTATAAATTTTATACTAAAATACTCTTGTAAATGGTAAAATGTAAAGCACACTTTGTGCTGCATTGGATACAGGTGTGTAAGTGACACAGGACACATCAGCACTGAGAAAATGGCGGCAGTGCACTTTGAAACTAAAACACGTTCAGTGTGTTTTAGTTGAAAGCGCACCACTGTCATTTTCTCAGCACTGACATGCACTGCGCCACTTATGCACCTGTAACCAACTCAGCGCCGGGTCCTTTTAATTAGCATAGCTTGCTAATTAAAAGCACCCAGCACTGCATTGGAAACATGTATAAAAATGCCCAAACGTAGTATAAGCTAATACGCTGTTTTCAGAATGGGGGGCGGGGAGGCGGAGGAGGGAGCTCATTCTTGGGGCTCCCCAGCTGGTGGTGAAGGGTGGGGTGGGGTGGGGTG
>NW_017728993.1:30777763-30831883 GCF_001723915.1 Gavialis gangeticus | reverse complement strand
CCTGTGGGCCAGGGCATGAAAAACCCCCAGACTAAATTCCCCCGCTCCCTTTCCCGGCTCCCATTCTGAAAATGACTACAGGCCTGGAGCTCCACAGACACAAGTTACAAAAGATGCTACATTTTTTAACTTCTTTATCTGATACCTCATGCAATGAGGGAGCAGATTTTCACCAGTTGGACATTTTTTAAGCTGTTTGCAGCCATGCACTTGTGTTTGGTCACAGTTATAATCTACTTTTTGTTGCTAGATCATGTGAAAATTGTCACTTCTGTCTGCACCTATAAGGTGCAACCAGATGAGCATAGCCAAGCAGTATGTAGTGCCACAAACCCATTTTCAGCACCATATACTGTACAATTGGGTGTTCTCTTCCCTGCAAGGGCACGCTGCCCATGAGTGTGCTGCTCCAGTTTGGGGGTTTTTTCCACCACAGGTTTTTTTGGCCCCTGGATATCCTTGGCCTCGCACTATCACGGTGCCACCACTGCTGGGGATTCCATAGAAAAGAGCCAAAGCAAAATGCATGCAGGCACATCTCAGAAATGGAGTCTGGCCGCCAGCCGCATGCATTATTTTGCCCACCCTGCCTTAGATCCCCTTTGGGCCCCATCGTGGGCCAGATAAACGGCGTAGGGGCAGTAGACAGGTCAGATTTGGCCATGGGTGCCAGAATCCATGCATGCTGCCTCACCAGGATTGGGCCCCAAACCATGTCCCTCATCCCTGAGCATTTGTACTGGGCCTCATGTGCCCCAATTAGTCCTACACTGCCTCCGTCCAGTCCAGCATTACAGGGTTGGGCTGCATCAGGATCAATCTGGCCTAGTGCAGCAGAATCAGGCTATGCCACCTCCGCCTGGCCCAGGTGCCAGAATCAGGCCTTGTACTGCCACTTCCACCGCTGGGCCCACTACACCAAGATTGGGATGCTTCTGCCATGGTCCTGCTTGCCTGATAGTATACAGGGCCATGTTATCTAGCCCATGGGTCTCTACATGCATCCAGAAATTTGACAGCACCCCTGCCTTACATGAACCTTTCTGGCATTACCCAACACAGCCCTTTACTTTTTAAATGTATAATCCTCAAAGCCAATCTTGAGAAAGATTATTCCTTCCCATTCAGAACTGCCTTTAAAGGGAATTCAAGAGTAGTTCTTTGTACAGTATCCCAAAGCTACCCTTTTAGTGCCATGAAATCCTTGTATGTAATTACTTGGTGGTAATGTACAGACTAGTTCTCAGCTGTGCATTACAGGAGTGTGGGTGTAAAGCTCCCATTTTTATTTCCATTGCTACCAACTGCCTCTCCAAAGCTGAGGTGGATCAAGTGTGGAGGAGCCAATTTGTCCTCTATCCAAGATGCAGTATGGGCTAGTGAATATCCCTTTGTGTCCATATGCCTCTTTGTGTTTAAAGGTAGCTGAATATTTCTGAATATATTTAAAATGGATAGTGCTAGATGTAATGTCAGCAGGTTCACTGACATGAAGTGCTCCTTAAAACTTGTAGTTTGAAATTGATACCCATTATAGGCCTGACTCAAAGCCTGTTGAAGTCAAAGGAAAAATTCTGTGGGAGTCTCTCAAGATCTTATATCAGGCATAAAGTAACAGGAACCAAAATTGTAACAGAAGGGAGTAATATTCAATAGCATTTTCCTAGGAGCATCTTCTGAGCCAGTATCCTTCATATATAGCTCTTTAAGTGGGCCAGGAGTTCAGTACTAATCCAGAGTTCAGGGATGAATTCCCACTTTGATGAACTTTACAGGGATGAATGTAAATGCAAAGGCTTAGCATTTGGCAGGCTATCACCCATATTTTTTCTGCCTAATGCTAATGAGTTTGATATTAGCATAATGTAACCACTACATTTCATTTCTAACCTGAATAATTAAAAAAAAAAAGCATGCACACAATGTGAAATAGCTTGAAATGCAATCTGTCTGGACTTCAGCTGTTAAGAACTAATCTTTCTTGGCAAATTGAATTAAATGCTACAGCACTGAACATATTGGACCTGAATATGCCAATGGATGTGCAGGGTACTGCGCTAGGGAAAGAATGGAAAGAACAAGGATTCCAACCTCAAGGGCAATTGAACTACAAAGAAAATGGGCTGACCCTATAATTCCCCCTCTCCATAGAAATCCACAAGGGTAAGAGTGTGTTTTCATATACTGCAGTGCCATATAGAAAGGGTACTGTGTAAAAATGGATCATAGCTCCAGGGGAAACATGAGTAGAAAGAAGACTTGGCCACAACATTTAGTCCAGCATGTATAGGCCTGTCCTACATGTGGAAGAAGTAGAGTAAAGTACAACTAAAGTACTTATTCCTTCACACTAACTGTACACTAGTCAAATGGGAAGACTGCTGCACAAATGCAAGCATCCTTCCTGAAGCCAGCATTAGGCTGGTGATCCTAAACAACCAACTTCACTGGATCAGACATTGTGTACAAATGCCTGACTCCCAAAACAAGTGCTCTACTTCCAGCTTAGCTGAATCCTGAGACCTCACGGTGGCCAGTGGAAATGCTACAAGGACACATTGAAGATATACCTCAAGAAAACAGATTCTGACATCAAGAGCTGGGTGGAGCTAACCTACAACAATGATGCAGCAACCTCAACCTCACACAAGCAGCAGCCTATTTCAAACTAAAGTGTCTTGCTCTCAAAGCAGAGAAGAAAGAATGGAAAAAGGAAGAGGAGAGGACTCCTAGCCCACAACCTATGATTTCTCCTGCAGAATGTCTGTGGACAGATCTTTGGTTCAAGGACTGGATGCTGAAGTCACTGGTAGAGATCATCTTCAAATCGAGGGATTGCCAATGACAGTGAAACGAGTATACAGTCTGTTACCTAAACCTACTGGAGGGCCACTCAGTACAATATTGTGTGGCATATCTGAGATGTACATCTAATCTGAAATGTGAAAACCCTGGTAGTTCATAATAAAGGTCAATGTTGCATTCAAGTCAAGGCCCCTTTATTCCTTAGATGCTTAGGAACTACCATCTTAGAAATCAATTATCATAATAACAGTATGCTATTAGAATTCAATTCCTGTCCAGAAGGCAGTGACTACAGTAGGGTTAGGGGGTCATCATGCACAAGCAATCCATTATTTTGAGTGTTGTAACACTTTAAAGGCCAGTTTGTGCATTAGCAGTTTTAATTGTCAACAACAATGGCACTGTGGTATAATATTAAAAGTGCTCTAAAGTTTACCATTTGCTGACAGTGCACCGCAGTTTTGCAGACCATAACATTTTTGTGAATGCTGTTAGGCAGGCTTTTTTTTTTTGTAATTTGAATTAACAGGAGTTAGTCTCATGTTTATGATATTTGGTAGAAATCCAAATGATTTTTTTTGGTTAACTGTAGACATGCATTCTATTTGCATGTAGAGAGAATAAAGTTGTTGAGTTTAGTGAAACATCTCATTCTTATTTTTCCAATCTCACTCCATGACCTGCATGAAGAAAAGTTTGATTTGAATGATGATAGGTGGATAAAATCCTACAGAAATGTATCTGATCTCTATATTGTAACAAATAAGCATCCTTAGGCCTCTGCACAAATTGCATACCCCAAAATCTTTAAAAATTAAAAAAATCAGACAAGGAGCTCTCCACCTGTTTCCCTGATCAGACAACAGACCCTTGTAATGGTTCCAAATGGGACCTCTAAGTTCCTGTTCAACCCCTTTCTCCCAAATTATCAGTTAGCTGCACAACAGAGGATTCTGGTTTCAGAAAAGATATTGAGTTTCATTCTCCATGATTCCTAAGCGTCTCCCCTACCCATTCCCTCTGTGAAACACTTTCGAGCTCTTCCTCCTGCATAATTCCTTATTCAGAATTCTCAAATCTAGACAACTAGTCCAGGATCGAGAAACTCAGCATCATCTGGGCCACCAGATCACTACTTTGTTCAAAAGTGGTGTGTTGTCTCCGTGTACCCTGGTACAGTAACCTTTTATATTGGCTCTGACATTTGAACTCTAGGGCTGCATCCAGATAAGCACAGCTGTACAATGTGGAGCTGCACACTCATTTGTGGTGCCACACAGTGTACATTCAGGTATTCTCCATGCTGCAAAGTAGCAATGTGGGGTGGGGGCAAGGGAGGTTGAGCCCTGGAGATCCAGAGGGGTAAAAAAAAAAACGTGAAAAAAAAGTGGGGTGGCACCCAAAACCAGAGACTGGCCAGCTGAAGCCATACTCCAGCTGCTGACCAGGCTCGAAGCAGCAGAGTCACCATGGCTGCAGCTCCCCAAGCTCCCAGGACCCCAGGTAGGGCTACTGGGGCCAGCACAGCCTCTCATACCCCACCAGGGGTAACTTGCCATGTGCCAGAGGGTGCACAGCACAGACATTTCCCGGGGACAAGTAGCAATGGCACAAAGCGTACCACTGCTTCTTGCCCCTGGAGAAACAAACATCTACGCTCATGTGGATGTGAGCTAGGTCTCTTCTTTAATCTTGTCTTCACCAGATTATGAAGGAGATATATACAAGAGTTTGGTATGCAGGTGGGTATGCAGTAGTATATACAGAAGTTGGGTATGCAAGGATCTTTCAACTATGAAAGCAATTATGCTTTTATTGGAAGGGTTGGATTCATAACTGCCATGTATGCCCTTGAAAATCTGTCTCTATCTGCAAAAAATATGCACAGATGTAATGATCTTGCATTGCAGAGGTATTTGGAGGGATCATAAATTAAACCTTAGATAGATAAACAGTTTAAATCCAGTACACTCTCTATGGAACTATGGCTTAGAGTGCAGTATGTATTAAGAGTCCAACCCAAACTTAATGCAACAATAGTCAGGTGCCTTTGTAAATGTGCTGGTCCCCTGATACAGGGAAATCTGTCTTTTTTTTTTCTTTTCTTTTTAAAGGGAGATTAACAAAGAAGAGAACAGAAGGTTGAGTGGGGACTCAGAAGGGGCAGATGTGCTGCATAGGCAGGGGAATGGATCCTTACTGAGCATCCCAGAAAGGGAGACCAGATCTCTAGCCTCAATTCTCTCCCCTCTAAACTCAGGAAAGCCTCCCTCAGAGTATCAGAGTATCCTATAGTTCTGCATGACAGCTATTTCTGCAGTATTATGGTAACTAATATGTGATAAGATTTCGCAAAATGTCCAACTGCCAGCAATTTACAAAACATAGAATCTAACTGGTTTTCTGTAGCAACCATCTCCATAGATCTGAGTTCTTAAATGCACATTATTTTTAAAGCAAAATTCAGGTGATGAATACCATCTAGCAGTTAAAGAGATTTTATTTATCCTATTCCTATACATTTGTGTTTTCTGTACTGCACAGTGAAGCAATGCCTAAACTCTAATTTATATTTAAAAGTGCATTTGTGTTATATATTGCCCCTTGTTGCTTAATGCTTTTTGAATAGCAGCCGCCATGCGTCATAATGTCATATCTAGTATTCAACCATGACTCATAATCCAATTTGATTAATTGAAATTAGGATATTAAAAAGTTTTGAAAAGTATCTATTGCAACGTGTTCAGCAATTTAAAATGTTTTGTACGTTTTTCAGTCTGTCTGGTAGGAGTATTTGAAACAATACTACCAATCCTTACCACTTAGCAGCTAACAGAAAAACCTCTAGAGTCCCATCAGAATTCCTTGACATTGCTGAGCATGGCATGGTTAAATTGTCTACTGGAATCAATGTGCAAGTGGCAAGGTTTGACCTGCAGGAAGACAAAAATGTGGCTATTTTAAGAGAGAGAACCTCTGAAATCCCTCTGGTAAATGGCAGGAGCTGAGGTCTGTCAGTGTCTGGAAGTCTCTAAAGTCTGTTTAACTATTTGGCACTGCCTGATAAGGAAGGAAGGTTGTTTTTTTATGTTATGATACAAAAAAATAGGGGAGCGTTTTTGTTTTATTTTGTTTTCTTGTTTGTCCTCACATTCATAAAACACTACACAGCAGCAGGAAAGTGCTTTGCACATGTGTCACAGACAGTTTTCCAGTGTTATTTGTCAGTTAATCAAGCAGTGATTTTTGGTGTTTTGACTAATAAGATATGCACAATGAGATAGTAATATCATTTCTCTCAAATGTTTCTTTATCTCATACGTGGGTGGCTTGGGGGAAATCTTGCATAAAGTTTTTTAGAACAATAGATAAATTGCTAGTTTCCTTGCCCCCTTTTTGCATGGGTGGAGTCCCTGAGATTGACCTGATTATTACCGGCTGCAGAGTAGTAATGCACTATATAAATAACCAGCCAGTACAGAGTGTACATTCCAAGGAGAACTCTTTAATTGTTTGGAGTCTACCAGGAAGTCAACTCTGCCCTAATTTCCGATGTGATTCAATAGGTCATTTTCCAGAGATGTCTGGAGCCAGAATACAACTATTCCGATATGACCATAAAAAAATATTCCCATGATTATAAAACCACAGAGGCACAATCTGTTTTGGGAGGTGTACTAACAATAGTGATAAACAGTATATGCATTATCAAGCAGATATTGTGTTCTCAAATAAAGAAATGATAACTACGTGGGCATATGGGGCTGCATTCTGCTCCCAGCTATGCAAGCAAACTACTCTCACTGACTTTTCTGATGTCGCTGACAGCAAGATCTGACTTTTTTTTTTCCTGAAGGCTATTGTACAAAGCTCTGTACAGTGCAAACATTTTCTCCCTAGAGCTGTATTGTAGCCTTACTGGCCAGTCCAAATACAAGGCAGAATGCAAATAGTCACAGGTTGCCACTTCATCCTCCTCTAGGAGGAAAATGACTGCTTTCTGCTGGTGCAGACTACTTCCTGTTCTTCCCTGCTCTCCTGCACAAGAGGAGAGTAGTAATCCACCAGCAGCTGCTTTTCCTACTTTGTAGGCTGTGGTACTATAGGTACCCTCAACAGGAGTATCTGTGCTCACTTACTTCCCAGCGCAGGGTCTTCATGAGGACTCACAGCTGAGTCCTTAACATTTTATTCTTTATACTCTGTTGCTTGGCGGATGTTGAGTATTTACATATTGTGTTGGAATGAACTTCCACTGCAAATATTATAGCCCAACTCATATAGATCAATCCACCTGTAAGACACAATGAACTCACCCAGCTGTAGCCCCTGTCAGCACTTAAATGTGTATAAGTCATACTGAAGGCCATACAGCTACAGTATTTGTAGAGCTAAGGTACTCTTCAGTGTAAATAGTGCTATCAGAATTGGGCCCAATGAGTTATGGTTACCATGTCAAAAATATAAAAAAGGCCAAAAGCCTGCCTAACCTAGCAGCTCGAGGACATTAATAATATGGAATGAAACCCTTTCTCCTTTATGGGCAGAGAGGCACCCAATGACTGCAGAATTACCATCTTTCCATTAAATAGAATGAGAGCCAGAGAACCAATGAATGGAGGAGACCCCTCACCCACAAACTACTTTTTCAAGATGGTCATCTTTACAAAAGGGCAATGAAAGAAGGGTTAGATTGTTGGTCTGGATTTATGAGTATGTAGATCAATTCCTTTGCAGTGGGCTTGTTCAAGGCTCAGGAAAGTCCAGAGCAATTAGAAACTACACTAAAATATTATATTTGTATAGAAGCCACATGTCTGCAGGACTTCTCAATTTCATCCCAAGATAGACATTTTCTTCATTAAACAGGCTATTATTGGCTGTTCCACTGAGTCATGAAGTGCTACTCTGGGCAGATGCCTTAAGAAAGCTGGGCATGTGTCTGCACTAGACACTAGTGAAGCTAACATCAGTGTACCACTATTAATGTATCCTATGTTCACAACCTTAGCAGGCTTCGAAAAGGGTTGGAAGACGTAATCTATTGCTGTCCTCCTTTCTTCATGTTACTGGTCACTGCGTGAAATTCTGACGCTATTAAAGTCAATAGCAAAACTCCCATTGACTTTGAGCAGGCAGGCTTTCACTCCCTTGTTCATTGTTCAACCCTTATTCTCTTATTCTTTTCTTCACTTTTCCAAAGGTTATTTTATAGCAATATGTTAGACTCTTCCCCACTGTTACATTTTAATTTGTAGAATTTGATCAGCACTGGCATTAGCTCCAAGAACGGCTGGTAGGATTTTAAAATGTGTTTGTTTGTCTGTGCCAAGTATGTCTTACTGGGGAGAGGAATGTGAGAGAGAGAGAACCTGATTCTGCTGTCACATAAACCTGTATAAATCAGAAGCAACTCCACTGATGTTGATGGGCTCCACTGCAGTAAGGGAGATCAGTATTGGACCTGGAGAGACTTTTGAAAAGAGCTCTGCACCTGGGCAACAAAGAGAAAATGGCACACTGTAACACTCCTAATGAAAAAGGGGGGCAAGAATCCAATGGCATCCTGCCAGAGCTCACAGCTGGATCTCCAAGGTAGGAAACACAAGCAAACTGTTATTGTTTTGTGATATCTTGTCCCTCTTAAAGGGAGAGGGGAAAATTCCACAAGTCTAAAGGGGAAAAAATATGTTGTTCTCATAGTGCAAAGATAATGAAGCACTTTATCCAACCTCAAATATGTTCTACAGAAGCTTCTCCTGCAAAATATATTTTTGCTGTAGTGTGTGTGTGCAGTAGAAGAATTTCAGATGTAAATCTCTTTTTCAGCACACAATTACAACTAACCTCACTGCACTGCTGCTTGACTGACTTCTTAGTCTAAGGGGGGAAGTAAAGAAATGTTGCTTTAGGGGGTCAGTACTTGCAAGTATGATGTAGCTCTCCCATCTAAGCTAAGCAACAACATCAGACCTTGGTCCTAACATGCCCCTTAGGATCCTCCAGGTGCTCTTACTGCATTACAGATGGAAGAAAAACCCAACAGTTTGGTCAGCTCAGAGATCAGTGGAAATTAATGAAAATTCCAGTATGATCACTAAATAATTATTTCTGCACACTAGCAGAGCAGTCCCTTAACTGCATACTTTTGTCGCCCTGTAGAATCTTGTTTTTATGGTAGATTCAGAAACTACTTGAAGTGCAATTGTTTTAAAGAATTGCAATGTATGCCCCGTAATGCATCACTATTGCTGTGCCCCGTTAACGCATCACTATTTTGTCAAACGGTTGCAGGATAATCAATACATTGTATCATCTCTCATCAAAGCTTTTGGTTTTTGCAGTAGCCTGGGAGTACCGTAAAGAACACATTCCCCAGCCTTCTCTCTTTCTCACACACACACGGAGCTGTCATGCATTCTAAAATTAAAATGCTTCACTTTTAAATTACAGGATGTCACTTCAACAAAGTCTTCCAATGTGTCTCCATTTTCATTCAGAAGAGCAGTAACGCCTTAGAAGTGTCAAAAGCAAACAAGTTGGCATTTATGGTTTTCTATATTACATAAGGAAATCATTTGTTAAAGTTGAAGTATGTTTTTATCCTTTTTACAGGAGAATATAAAGTTTGCAACTGGGGAAAAAATTCTTTTAAGTATTCCCTCAAATCGTCCCAAAGCATGTAATGACACCTTTTGGTAAACTGTATATTTAAAAAAAATTTATATTTTACCAGAATAAAATCCTAAAATGAGTACTAGGACATTACAAAATGCTAACGCAGTTGGTTAGGAATTTGTCAGGCCACTTTACACATGCAACTACCCTGCCTTCTACATACAGAGAAAAGGTCCCAAGTGATTTAAACACAATTTAACATACCTTGCATAGTGAAGACCAATCCCTGTTCCCACTGAAGTCAGCAGCAATACTTCTAGGAGCTCCAAAGAGAAAAGAAGTAGGTCCATAAACTGAAGGGCAATACCAATTGTTAGAAAGTTTTAGCCAAATATGTCAAAAACGTAGATTCTGAGCTAGTGTTCAAATCTACACTTTTTTAGATACTGGATTCAATTCAGATTTAAAGTTTGTACAGCAGGGATGATTTGAAGGTCTAGTGGGAATTAGTAGAAATACATGTAAAAATATTCTACATTAGGCAGGAATAGCAGGGTAGGAAAATCCAAAGAAAATAAAGTTCCAGAGAAGGATCCAAAAGAAAGCATTATGAGGGAGTATACAGCTCCACAGCAAGGGGCAAGGAACTGAAAATGACTGTAAAAGAGAGGTGAAGCTGAGTGGCAAAATCTAACAATTCCTGCAAAATAGCATAGAAAAAATTATTCATTTCTGTTTTCTTAATCTTATTTTTTCTTAAGTTTTCTTAGTGGTTTAGAATATTCATTATAACCAGGCAAGTTGATTGTGTTATAGGAATCTGAATGCAAATATGCCTATCATAGATGGGATTTAGGCCAGATGATCAACTGTTGTGAAATGGTGTAGCTCCATTGAGTTCATCAAGTAAAATTACACTGACTTATGCCAGTCAGTCTATTGTATCTGGATATAGTATAACACAGAATTAATGGGTTTCATTGGGTTTGTAAGACCTAAAAAGTTGTAGCTTCTGCCAGATAGGAGAGCATTCTCATTTAGGAAATGAGTGGGAAGAAGGTCAGAGAAGGAGATATGCTTGCTGACAAGGGAAAGTGAACGTGGAACTCAGAGGGAGCCAGCCACACCAGGCAAAAGACTTGCTTTTCTTCAGGATCCTTTGGGAATAGGCATGTTTGGTTTTTAATGAGCTCATGCCTATGTCATCTCAGGAATTCTGCCTGCTTGTGCTAATCCACCAAGAAGGAGATTGTGAGATCATGCAACAATATCAATGAGGTATTGTATTAAAAATAAACATCACACTGTTGAGGCCCAGAGCCATTTGAAAGATACAGAGAATACAATATGAGATGTTTCAGATCCACAGACCACATTCTGCTCCCAGTACTGAAGTCTATGAAAAATTCCTATTGATTTCAATAGTCTAACATTATGAGCACATAAACAAGTTACTGCATGATAAGCTAAGGTATGAATTTACAGTGCATCAACGACTCCACTGTGACCACGAATGTGCTGCCCAGGCTCTTATTTTATGGTAAATGTGAGGTAGCTTATCTCACTTCCCTGAGACATGAGCTACCTTGCATTTACCTCACAGTAAGACTGTGCACATAGATAACTACTGTCACATAGATAACTACTGTGGAATAGCTGGCACACTAAATTCAGAGCCTAGCACATCTTGCAAGAACTTCTGTGCCTGTACCCGATGTTACCTGGGAAAGATGGACATCTATCTGCACAAGGTACTGGTATAACTAACATTAGTGTAAGTTACACCGGTGCTAAAGTATCCTAGGTCTTCGTCATTTAGATCTCAGTTCTGTTTGGTTGAAAAAACAAGTTGAAAAAAATCTACCCAGACAACATAGATCAGCAGTTCCCAATCTGTGGTACGCGTACCATCAGTGGTACGCAGACAACCTGTCCATGGTACATGTTAACAGATTTATTTTAATTACTTTATATGACAAAAAATTGCTGGTGGTACTTAAAGTTGAACTGAAAAATTTGCTGGTGGCACTCAAGGCTGTATTGTTTTAAATTGGTGGTGTGCAATCTGTCAGAGTTTGGGAACTGGCACATATGAATTGGCATAGATGAATATTACATCTAATTAGAGTTTTACTTGAATCCAGACCTAGCAGAAGGAGATGCGATCCTTCCATATCCACTCTGATTTTCATGTTAATTGTGAACCATACAAGTCCAGGATGCCATTGACTAAGTCTTGGGACCTGCGATTTGACTGGCTTATAATGATCTTGCAAAAAGAGATAATAGTTCTTTTGGGAGGCATTTTTTCCTAGCTGCAGGTGAAGTGCCCCTGACATGAAGGCAGCATTCTATTAGGAGGCTAAACTGCCTCCAGGGCTTTATTAGAAGGAATAATATGACTTATACTGCAAAGATGTTATTATGGCCCTTTTTCCCCATTGCTAATAAAGTTGCAGGTATTATGTTCCATTTCACACCTCTCCATCCTTCTTTGCCATGTATCCTAAGCCATGAGACTTTACATGACCTTTACTATTTTAAACATCATGCAGTCAGACCCCCAGCAAGCATCCATCTACATAGCTCCTAGATTTATTTATTTTGTAGTTACTCTGAGAAATGTGGCAGTTATTCATCAAGCTTAAAGCATTAGAAAAATGCTTCATGTCTCTGGAAAAGGTACAAAGTATGCTGAAGTGGCTAGCACATTAAATAGTTACCCTGTGGCCTGTACTGTAAATGAAGTAGCTTAGCAGGGGTTATTAAAACTTGCTGTTTTTTTATCACAGAGCTACTAGAGCTGCTTGAATTGCATTTCTTGCTTTTCTGGCTTACAGGAAACCCATGAGGAGAATATGAACTGGGAACAATTGTATGATTGTAGCCGATTATTCACGAGCTTGCAAAAAATCAGAGCTAAAGGAAGAAGTGATCAGGGGAAGCAACACAAAGTATAGCTGTGGTTTCATGTTACTCCATGAGTTTCTATATGGTTACATAGCTTTCAGCCACAATAAAAGACCAGTTATTAATCCTGCAATTACCCAGCTTTATCTCTGCTATCCACACATGCTAACTATGGCTGGAGTTCTAGATGATATTGTTTTCATTAGTGTGACCAAAGGGAAATTTAATTAGAGATCCATCTCTCAAATGGACAAGGGAAAATATGAGGATTAAGGAATTAATCCTAATACTTAATTACATTAAGATACTTTGCAGTTCTGGATGGGGGATTACTGACACTCTAGGTAACTCTGTTCCATTGATTCTCTCTTCTGTGATTTTGTGAAAACACTATTATAGAGAAAAAAAAGTTGTTCACAACATTCAAAAGCAGCATATGCTTACTGTCAGTTTTGAGTATGGCGTGGGAAGATCTAACCAACAGGGTTTGTAGTAGATCCTATCAGTTCCTGAGCATATACCATAAATTCAGGTTATTGGAACAAAGCAAAATGGTCTACAGGTAACAGAAATGGCAAAATGAATTGATAGGGACACCCAAGAACTGGGACTAAATGGAATCAGGTAAGCCAAAAAGCAACATTTTTAAAATAAAATAAAGGAGGGATTTTCAATACAATTGTGCATAGAAATGAAAGCACAATGTTATCCAGGAGACTTACTAAATCTCTCTGATATGAATGTATTTTACTGCCTAATTTATATCATTTTACTGTATATACTTTTTCATTTGTATAAAAATAAGAACCATCTGTAGAAAAACAAACCTCACCTTGTTTGTACGATTGCTTCAGTGTTGTTGTTTAGATTTCTAGGAAACAGATGCATGTTTTTCATTTGGGGAAAGCATACATCTGTTCTGCAGAATTCTCTCCAGAAATCCTAAATTTTCCAGTAGGAGCCTTTTGAATTACATGCAAAAGTAAGAAACTTTCCCCACTTGACCTACACACACATGTCGTCACACGCACAAACTCAACTAAAAGTATGAAATCTGTGTACTCAGAAAATCAAGGAGAATTTGTCAAATACTATATATTAATTTAGTTTAGAGAAACAAAAGAGAAGTAACAACAGGCTTACATTTGTGCTGTGTGGAGGGATATCTATGCAGCTGGAAATACAGTCCTATATGGAAAAGTGGAAACATTTAATAGGGATGAAACCAATAAAGTTCTATTGAAGTTCATGTATTGAAATTCCTCCATTTAAACCACTCAATAGAATAAGATGGTTTAAATATTTTATAGAGAGGTTATCACACTCTATTAAATTTTACAGGTCTTTTCCTTAAGGATGAAAAGTGGAACTCATTCTATATGTGTTCAGAATCTTAGTAGAATTTGAGATATATTTTAAAGATGATATAGTACATTTTCTGTCTCTTATTAGTAAGTACAAAAGCTGTGATACTAATTGTGATTGGATGTGTGTGAGTTACATGAACACGTGCCCAATTCAGGGTTCAAATTACTGGATTTCTTTGGGGTTGGAGGACTCTTTGTTAAGGTGTGAAACGCAAATTATAAAATTGCATTGCCTGTGCAGTTCTGTAGCAGAATCTCAGCACAGAAGGGATCTAGGAGCACATCAAGAATTTGTAAACACATTAACTTACTCCTCTCTAGGGGCAAAATACTGGAGGAGAGATGAATTTTGGAAGCAAATTCTAAACAGGTGGACAGAGCAGCAGGAGGGCAGTATCAGGCATCCAGCAGGAGGGCAATACCAACCAGTCAGACAAAAATGAATCACAGGGACTGGGGATAGCTGTAAATCAAAGTTGCCAAGCTGAATATTTTTACTGCATATTCCAAATAATCAGACATGCATGGAATATAGAAACATGTGCTGGATATTAATGGCAGTGCCGGCTCTAATGGCACGACTCTAATGGCAATGGAAATCTGCCTCATGGCAGAACTGAAGCATAGGCAAAGTGAAATCTACCCCTTTGCAGACTGTGCATTACTTTAGTCCATGGGTGGATCCAGGATTTTGCAAAGGGGCATGTGGGTGCAACTGGTGCTGCAGGAGTGGCCCCACTCCCAGCTACCCTTCCCCCAGTGGGACAGGCAAAGCACACCCCAGGAGCAGCAAGAGCAGCAACAGCTGGGGTCTTAAGTCCCTGAATCGGATAAGAATCTCCTCAACCCCGGTTTTCAGCACCCTTCCTTCCCCTCCCTTCCCATTCACCCATATGCCAGCCACTGCTGCCACTGTTCCCAATGTTTCAGGCTCCCAGGGTGGTGGGGGGAGCTCTGTAGCTACACCTGCCCTGCTGCAGCTGGACTGCATGGGGAACTGGGCTCAAGCTGGGGCAGCAGCAGCAGTGGGTGGATTTCCTGTCCCTGCATCTGATCCCAGGCTGTTGGGGAACACTCAAGGGGGTAGATAGGGCAGGGGAGAGGAACCCTCCCCCCCTTTACTGCTTCTGTCCCCAGATGAGCCCAGCTGCCCATGCATCTCAGCTGGAGAGGGGCAGGAGCACCTCTGGAGCTCCCCCTACCCACCCCAAAGGCAGCCAGGGATATGGATGGAGAGGAAGGTAGGGGCATGCTGCTAAGCATGGGGGGAGGGGTGGGGGGAGAAATTCTGACGTGATTTGGGAACTTGAAAATGTTCCCAGCTGCTGATCCCACAGTGTGGTCGAAAGGCAGTGTGATCACACCACTGCACCCTCTCTGGATTCTCCCCTGCCTTAGTCCTATTTAGGCTCAAAGAGCCCTTTGTCCAAAGGCTTTGTACCACTTACCTCTCACTAAAGTTGTGAAAAAGGCTTCGTGCTGCTAGGCCTCTGCATGTGAGGCATCTTACCATTCAGGTTTAAAAATGGGATTTAAGTGCTTCTTAGGCCTGGTGTTTGCTGGCTTCTGCACAACAGTAAACTCTTTCCAAGGTGAATACATTTCCCTCTTTTCCTATAGCAGTGTAGTCTATTAGGCTATAGTCTAGTGTAGTGTTTGAGCTTCAATGTTTTTCACTAACACTGGCATTTTGATTGCCTTTAGTCGGAGATGTTTGTGATAATGGCAGGGCAGAATTTCCAAGGTGAAAGCTTATCAGCTTGTTTCTACACTGTTTTAAGTGGCAGCAAAATTGTAGCTGGGAGGAGAATGTTGTTGCTTAACAGGAGTAAATGAACAATGATGTGCTGCTATCACTGCCTATTTCATGTAGGTGTATGGAAGCAGGTCCCACCTTCCACTGACGTACACCATAACACCGCTGTCACAAACCCTGTACAAGACCTCTTCACCGCAGCCGGGCATCTAGGTCAGCAACATTCGACCCCCTGAGCAGGGCCAGCTGAACCTGAGCCTGCTGGCTGGTTCCAGGGCTGCTCTTAAAGAGCTACTGTAGCACCTAGCTCCTGAAAAGCAACAAACTGGCCACAATCTGTGTAGTTCTCATCTGTGTGATTTGGTTTCTCTGGTGCCTATCCCCACGTTCCTGCCTATGTACCCAGTCCCGTGAACTGAACTGGAAGCCTGGTTTAACCTTGGCTTGCTTCCTGACATTTGCTTCTGGTAACCCCCTGGTTTGGCATGTGAACCCTGGTTGGACCTTGGCTCTCTCCCTGACCTCCACTCCTGGTAACCTCTCTGGGTCACCATGTAAACCCCAGTTTGACCTTGGCTTGCCTCCCCCAACTATGGATGCTAGTAACGACCCCTGCCTCTGGACCTAACACCTCTGTGGAGCCTGACACATTGTGCTATAGCAGGGACGGGCAATTATTTTGGGCGGACGGCTGCTTACTGAGTTTTGGCAAGCCATCGAGGGCCACATGACAGGCAGCCAGGAGCATATAAATATTAATTTTCTAAATTTTTTAGGGCCTAGCAGGATGCATCCAACCCACAGGCCGCATTTTGCCCACCCCTGTGCTATAGTATGAAGTTTAACTGAAGAGGAGGGTCAGAACTGCCGCATTTGTTTAGAAAGCAGCAGCTAGGCTAGGTAAGAAATACAGAATTGGACCATTGGAAATAATTAGTGACAGGTCCTAGCCTAACTCTTGAGGGTCGTGACAATGTGTATGAGACAGGGAAGGGTGACATTTTAAAGACTCCCTTACTATAAATATATATAGAGAGAGAGGTAGATCCATGTTTTGACAAAAGGCAATGCTGCAGGGTAGCATCCTCCACCACCACCCTGGTGCAGGCAGACAACAACATGGAAGCACAGCAATGGGGAAGGAGTGGGTTTCCCCCACACTGATTAGTAACCTCCAGAGCAAGCATGGAGAGCTGCTGCTGCTGCTCTCAGTGCCCCAGCTGAGCCCAGCCCCCTGTGCAGCCCAACTGGAGCAGGCAGGAGCAGCTTTGAAGATTTCCCCCAGCTGCAGGGCAGCAGAGAAAGCAGCTGCAGCAGGCAGGGGATGGGGAAAAGGGATGGGAAAGAAAGGGGGATTCTCACATGCTTGGGGGACTTTTTTAAAGAGGCTGCAGCAGCATGGTCCAGTCTGAAAGAGAGGTGCAGTTGTGCCAACACACCCCCTATGGATTCATACCTGGATATAGGCTACATTTGGACTAGAAAGTAAAAACACTTGCTGAAAATCAAATCTCAGGTTAAAATCTGGAGAAGCTAAATCTAATAAGCATATCTGAACCACATTCTGTTAGGATTCCATTATCCTACAATGGACCTTGATCCTTTAAACAGTACCGTAGCAAGGGGTGCCAGCAGTCTACCGGCACCAGGCACCCTTGCACAGGGGACACCTAATCAAATGGAAATAATGTAATAGTTGCACATATTGGGTACTGTGGGCATAGCCTGTACTGGGTGCCAGAATACCTGGCTAAAGCTCTGCCTTTATATACTTACAGTAGGCTCGATCAAATTCTCCTAGATGCTAAGCAGAAGACAGGCTCGGTTGAGTTATTTGCCTTACACTGCCTTCCCAGAACAGAGCAAAGCCATGATTCCTCATTCTTTATGTACTTTAAAAGTCTATCATGTAGTCGCCAACACTCATAATCACAGTAGTTTACTTCCCCAGGCCAATGCTGCTTGGATGTTTGTAATTTAAGCTAATGTTCCTGGGCTATCTGCTGGCAATTCCTTGGCCTGAGTGATGCCACCTGCTTGATTGTCCACAGCTCTCTGTTGTCCTGCCTGCTGTCACTCTGGCTAGGTTTTCTTCTCTCTTCTGTGGCAGCTGGCCTATTCATGGGCTGATTTATTATATGTGGTGCCTCTGACTCTGTGACTTGGTTACACTTTACATGCTGAATCTTTCCTTCCACCAAGGTCCTACATGAAGCCCATTGAATTCCAAAGAAAGACTTTCACTGGGTTTGAGCCTAAATCACTAAGGCCATTGTGATGATACAAGGATCATCCCATGGTCTTCATTTCCAGGAAACACATTGATCTTTGAACCCATTATCACTGACCAAGTCATTCCTCAAAGCTTTACCTAAATCTTGATACATTTCCCCTTTGTATAGTATTTATATAAAGTACCACTCCTCAGAAGATGTCCATAAAGATCTCAATTTTATTATGATCTCTCCCTGACATTTCTCTGTTTGTTGAATGTATTTCTTTTATGATTTTTCTTCCCTTGCAAAAACTTCAGTTTGATGGAGAATGCTTTCTTTAAAGAATGTTTTCTTCTGCATAGACATTTGAAAAAGTGTCTGGATTTTCAAAGAAGCAAAGCTTGCATTGAGACATCTAAATAAAGTGATTGGATTTCCCTGAGCATCCAAGAGCAGAACAGCAGGTGTAACTGGATGTTCGATACTTTGGATAGTTTTCTATACTTCATTTAGGTGCCTGTGAAGGAGTTTGAGGTAATTTGAAAATCTCTTCCCAAATTGGTTCAGAGATGATACATTTTGTTAGACCAACAAATTGCAGAAAAATGTCTTTCTTTACAAGCTTTCAGGCACATGCACCCTTCTTCAGGCTGAGGACAAATCCAAGATTGTAAAAATCTTCGTAGGTAGAAAATAAACTTCATTTTGCACAGGGGAGTTTTGAGGTTGGATACCTGTTCCCCTGGGTCTGTTCCACTGAAGAAGAGTGGGTGTGCCTGAAAGTTTGCACAGAAAGATTTTTTCTGCGATTTCTTAGTTGGTCTAATAAAAGGTATCATCTCTGAATCAAGGGTTCTAGAGGTTTGCATTTCTTTTTGTCTCAGACCAACACTGCTACCAAATACATCACTCTTCCCAAATTGAGCATTTTTCCTTAGGTGGAATTTTAAAAATATAATATATGTTCAGAATACTTTAGAAGGTTATTAGGAAATGTCTACAAATCCAAATATTTTATCTACTCCTTTTTGGTAGCAGTTGATGAAATTCTTCCTGCTCCTGGTAGGGGTTGCAGACCTTTGTATTATAACACTGTCTTGTGGAAATAATTATAACTGGAGTTGTAAATTATCATCTGAAAGCTGACCAGCATTTGAGTGCAGAGAAATGTTTACAGAGTTTGAATGTGATCAGTTATAACTGAGGAAGTTGAGGAAGAGTAGAAATACCAATGTTAATAGGTTTGGTGTGTGTTTGCCCTCTAGTCTATTTAGAAAGAAAAAAAAGAGAGCTAGAAAATACGAAGTCCTTTGTAACACCTACTCTGCAGTTGGTGGATGTATTTTGTCAAAGTTCTTTGGGTTAACTGCTTCATAGAAGACTTCACTGTGGAGCCAGACTATAATGAAACTCAAATTAACATAATGAAGCTTTTTTTTCAGTCTGTTACTTTGGTGTAATTTGTCAGGCTCCTCAGCTCATGCAGCAGAAGGGTAAAATCCCCTCTGGCCACACAGGAGTGGGTTGTACTCACTGTGACAGCCTCTGTGTGGGTTGCACCATTGAATTTGGAGTTAGGGATTTTCTTCCGGGGGCATCATTGCCTACTCAGCCTCCTAATATCCATATAGAAATCTAGACGGGAAAAAATGTCTGCAATGGAATTAATAACTACTGAATTCTTTTCACGTTGAGACTGGATGGTCTCATGGAGTGCAGCAAGGACAGCTAACTGTTCCTCTGGAGGCTTTCTTGCCAAAGGGGAGATTAAGAGAGTCCCACTTCTGAAGCTCTCTTGGCTCTGCATTGTTAGTGGGTGACCCCTCTGGCCCAGTCCGCAGCTTCCAAACAGCTTCTACTGGAAGCGGCACCTCTTAAAGCTCTGGATTATTATTACATTTAAAGTTGCAAATGTTCCAAAACTTTTTCCCAGCAAGATCCACCCTCTCTCTCTCGCTCATGAAGCAACAAAACCAAGTCGCCTAAGTAGATAAAGCCAAGTCTGATTTTTAAATAACTAAAATGAAGCTTGAATCTTTCAAGTTCTCCTTAGTAAGAAAATACATAGCCATTGATTTTACGATATATGATTTGAGCTAAGACAGAGGTGGGCAATTATTTTGGGCAGAGGGCCGCTTACTAAGTTTTGGCAAGCCATCGAGGGCCGCATGACAGGCAGCCAGGGACAGATAAATATTAATTTACTAAATTTTTTAGGGGCCCTCCAGGCCAGATAGGATGGCCTGGTGGGCCACATCTGGCCCGCGGACCACGTTTTGCCCACCCCTGAGCTAAGACATGTATTTTATTGAAAACTGTCTATGGACACTGTCCACTGTGATCTTCAGTAATAACCTCCTGTGTATCTGCCTATCTCAGTATGAGTTTTATTGCTATTGGTTCCCTGACATTCTCTCTCACTAGTTGAGTGCCAACATTTCTCAAACATTTTGTTCAACAATGATGGTAGTAGTACGGACAACCTTTTCAGGTCCTGTTACCATTATGTTGTCTAATGTGATTAACATGACATGGTGGTAGACACAATGGGTGCCTGTACATGGCTGCTCCAACACACTGTAATTACAGCACGTCAGAGCAGACTCATTTAATGGTAATTACTGTGCTCTAGCACCCCTCCTGCTCCTGGAACACATGTAAAAGTGCCTTATGGTGTCCTGTACTCCAACAGGGGAATAACAGTATCATAATCATTGGAGGCAGTGTTACTAGCACCATTGATTCTTTTGAAGTCAAAAAAGGCTGTTAATAATCAAGCCAGTGAATTAAAATCTGTCTGTGGTGAGAAAGGATAGTGTTGAAGTGGTGGTAAAGCCACAATGGTCCAGGAAAAATGTGAAAGGTAAGGATATTTGTGGGTGATATCTTTCATTGGACTAACTCTATAGATGAGAAGGATATAGGCAAGATTTTGGGAACCAAGTATCCTTCCTGAGGCCTCTTTCTCTCCTGGGAAGGATACTTGGTACCTGAAAGCTTGTCTATATCCCTCCTAACTATATAATTGATCCAATAAAAGCTATCAGCCACAAATATCCTTGCCTCATATAATGAGAGCCAGTAGAGAAAGTGGAGCCTCTAAATGATGAATTCATGATGGTTCATGGTTTTTGCAGATGAACTTATACTTCTTTTTTTTTTTTGCCTGTTGGAGATTTTTAGAGCATGCGGCTTAATTCTTTGATCTAACAGCTTCAACAGTGACTAGCATGAGTCTAGCACAACTTGGAAACTTAAACCTGAGGAATTTATAGTACCCTAATCTTTTATACATCACAATTTGAAGGTAGGACCAATTCAATTAGCGTACAGGCTGACATATGTTATTCAAGAACTGTGTGTGGCGTGAGCGCTCCCAGACTTGGGAAAAGAAAACCTTTAGTGAAGTAGGATCACACAGGCTACTTCATCCAGTTTTCAGTCACAGGAACAGTTCTGTAGTATCATCAAAGCTAGACGGAGGAAGCAGGAGGGAGATGAAAGGGCTAGAAATGGAATCTGAACATTTTTTTAAAGAAGTCAGATCAGGAGTTTGTGTGGAGTTTAGTCTACCTGTTGACTAAAGAAATGCCCATTATGTCATCTAAACAGACTTTAATTTAGTTTTTAAAAAATGCAATAATGCTTTTCTCTTGGACTGATCAACCTGGGTTCTGAACACTAATATATACCATATAAATTAAGTAGCAAACTTGTTAAAAAGATATAAGTGAAAATGTTATGATGAAGAGCAGCAGCTAATGCAGTGTCTCAGGACCAGCAGTTTGATACCTTTCAAGATTTTGGAATGTCACAACTCAGCTAGGTGAAAAATACAGCTTTACTTTTCACGTCGTTCTCTTCAGGATATCTGTAACAGCCCGCTCATATTTTATTTTGCTTCTTTTAGAAGACATTCTACCATATATTTTCTCCAACCTGTTATTTCTCTGTTATTTCCCTACAGAAATGGTCACAGAGCTCCAAAGATATATGGAATAAAGCACTTTAAAATTATTCCCTTTCTATTTTTTTCTTTCTCTTTTTTCTGGTTCAGCTAAAAGGTTATAATAAAAACCTGTACGTACATAATGATTTTTCTTCTAAGAATGCCACAGAAGTTTACAAACCCGGGTGAGTTTGTATTTGTTATAAGTTAAGGCCCAGGTAGTGTTTATTGTGGTAACCTTTAAGGAGAGAAAAAAAATGAATGACCTGGGAATATGATGCCAGATTTCCAATCCAGAAGCCCTTTACTCTAGTGAGGACACTACCCTTTTTTTTGATTCACATGGTATTACTTGAAACTTATTATGCAAAATTTAAAACATCAAAGTCGAGACCAAAAAGAAAACAGACTGATATTTTATTCGATTGCTCTGAATCCATCTGTAAAAGGTACAATAGTGCCTCAAATCTCTAAATAAATAAATAGTGGATTTTTAATGGTAGGGAATTGGAGGGACTGTTATAAACAGAGGGATTAAATTTGTTTCCTAGTTATTCCACAATTATCTGAAAGTAATATTAAGGTGCAATCAGGCTGCTGATGGTTTTTTTTTTTAAATACATCAAAAGTAGGGCAACAAGACTTATACAAAACTGATGAGAAATGTACCTGTTTCACCTTACTTGCAGACACTTTGCTATTGACTTTATATAATGTGGAAAGCAATCATAACCGAAATAGTAATATACTGTATCAGTAACGGAAAGCAGCACACAATGAGTGCAAACAACATGAAAAGAGAAAGTCACCAGCCTACTTAGTCAATAAAGATCACCATTTTCAGAAACATGCTTGAAACACTGTTATTAATCAGACTCCCAATTTACAACAGATGATATTGTGCAGTTGATGATTTGGGACTTAATGTCAGTTCTTCCTTGAACCATGAAGGTGCAGCTTGTGTGTGTTTGGGAACTCAGACTGGTGAACTCCACAGTTCACCAGCTGCCCAAATTACTTTCTATTTAAAAAAAAGTGTTTATTGGGACAAATATGAAAACCAATTTGCAAGATTTCTTTCTATTTTTCTTTTCTTTTCTTTTCTTTTCTTTTGGTACAGAGGTGAATTTACAACATGTTGAACATAAACATAAAAGCTATTAGAAGCAATTGTTCTATAATAAAAATTGAATGCACATAATGTTGCTAGAGCACAAACATCTGTCACTCATGCAGACATCATCCTGTAAACCCATCTAACTAACTCCATTTTCCTTTCTGATTGTATCAGGGTAGCTTGCGGCATGACAGTGATTTGAGTGACAGACGTCCAACCTGGCACAGTGCTATGCATACTTATGTTTTGTTTACGGGGTATCATCCCTCCTGAAAGATGTAAATTTTTAAATTTGCTTTTATTGAGAAAAGGAAATATAAGGAGAAAGGTTGTTACCTTGGAAAGAAAAGTCAAAGTTATTGTAGGTCTCCAGCTTTCATAAAAATTTCACTAAGTTTTTAAATTGACTTTTTGATTTTCTAATGAAAAAGAGCATGAATAATTTAAAAGTGGAAGTCATAATTTTTTATTAGAACCAGTGCAACAGAAGAGACAATACTCAAGACAGAGTTTAACTTAATCCCCCTCCCCCAGACTTTGATTACTATCATCAAAACCATTATAAAACCTCCATATTGAAGTCAGATTTCTCCCTATCTTCCTATCAAATTATTGTTAAATTTCTGGAATGTCACCTTAATAAGCTTAATCAAAGAGATCTAATTTCTGAATGTGTGTTTAGAGCCATAATGAAAATTGGCTAATTATTTTGAGCTCCCTGAAATACAGAGCACATGAGGTTGTTGCATTTAAAGATATTAAAAGCCCTTTTTGTGCAAAACATTTTACATTATTGCTGTAAGGCTTCTATTATAACAAATCAATTCCCAACTATGACACGCCTATGAAGAATCAAAACAGTGTTGTTTGTGGTATGTGGATGAGATTCTGAATGCTTACACCTTTATTTTGGTCCCATTTGACCATATCTTAGTTTCTTTGCAGTGTAGCAGATGTAATGGGTCATATATCCTGTATAAACAAAGCTTTCTACCACAAGATCTGCAATGCAGGCGAAATATGGTCCCTTGCCAATAAAACCATGCTCTCTCTTTAATGATACCAATCTGTAAGTTGGCATTTTGCATTATGTGCTTATTTGTCAAGCAGTAAATTGATTTGTTCGAGTGGGAAAGTGAGAATAATGTGCACTCTAATAAGGTTGAACTACAGTTGTGTACTGGAGGAAGGTTTAGATGCTTATTTTCCAAAGGCTGTGCACTCATTTTGAATCCATGCCCTTTTACTAAAAAAAAAGAGGTAATTTCTACCTGATCACTGTTTCCACATCCTGGTTCCACTCATTTAACATCCAGGATGATTCTATCAACAAGCCTGGGAAGCCAATTGAGTTCTTCAGAATAGGATCCGTTTTCTCTTTCCCAGTCACAAGCTTTCTTAGCAATATGCTGAAAAAGGAAAGAGAATCCTAGAAGAAATCACAAGTGAAAACCCAGGGAATTGTTTGAGCCACAGCTACGGGGAGTGGGAGTGGGAGTGGGGGCGGGGGGCGCTCTTTCAGGTAAACCTACTAGAAAAGAACTTGACAAAATAACAGCAGACGCTAAGGCTTTGGATCAACAAAAATGAAACAAATAGCAGGTTAAAGAGAACAAGTGCTGTTTTCAGGTATTCGTTTATCCAGAATATTTGCTTTGGTTACAGCTGTGATGGACACGGAAACAGCAGTAGTTCTTTTCTTTAGTAGTTTCCTACAGTGGAGGTCAGTATCAATATTTCCATTTTTGTAGATGGAGAAACTGAGGCACAATGCAGTGAACTGACTGGCCAAGCTGACGTAGAGCATAGGACTTCTGAGTCCCACTCCACTACCATACCCGCTTCTCTTTATATAGAGCAAGGAAGAAGGGATCTACTGCTACTGGGAATTTAGACTTCTAACAGGGTTTTTTCCCCCTCAAGGACTTTGACCAATTTCTTTATCTGAAGATAAGGAAAAAGGCATAGAGGAGACCTCATATGCCTGCCATCTTTCATCTGAGACACAGGATGGAAAAAAGGCAGCTGGGGGAGCAAGGAGGATGGGCTGTAAGCCAAAGAAGGAACTTAAAAGAGCTCCACAGCTGCTCTCAGTCGCACTCAGCAAGTCTGATACAAAATCAGGGAATTGCCTGTTAGTGGTCTCAGATCCTCCTCCTTTCTCATCCACTGTATCATTCATAGAGCTGACCAGAACTCAGATGCTAAGGAGAATAAAAGTCTCTATTTTCAATAGTCGTAAGGAGTTGGGTGCCTAAATGCCTTTAAGAATCTAGGCCACAGTCTCAAAATGGAAGGAACTGTATTGCCTAATGTATGTTGCCATTTACTATAGTCTGGCCACACACTTCTCTAGTTTGGTCTCTGCTGAAAGTGCAGTTCCCCTTTCTCAGAAGTTACAAGTGATATTCAAAGTCTCCATCTTATTCTGAAGCCCTCGTCATTTGAAATCTAGTACTAAATGGCTTATTCCTAGCTGTCTTGGCACAATTAAGATGCAGCTACAGGATCCCTACGGTCTGGAAAGCAGAGTTGTGTTCTACATTGTGTTGATACCCAGAATGTGCAGAAGCATGGACTGTGGTACCTTTTTCTTGATCTAGATCAAAAACTAGTACTATTATTTATTACTTTATTTTAGAACAAGCAGCTTCCAGCTGTGCTAGACATGATGTGCACAGGTAATACAAATACCCTTGCCCTTTTCCTGGTAAGCTTAAAATCTTAAAATATAAAAGAGAAAGCAGAAGAAAACCAAATTGTAGAGAAAGATTGTGAAATGCTAGGTTTGGCATTAAAGCTGGTCAAAAAAAGTTTTAAAAAATATTGTGAAAAGGTCATCAAATATTTTTGAGACAAAATTTGGGGAAAAAAATTACAAACAGTTCTACAGAACCAGCCAAAAGCTCAAGCACGACAGGATTTAGTCAGGCCCTTTGTACAGGGGTAAATTTCACTATGTGATTACAACTGTGAGACTGAATTAAACTGTGCCATTTGATATTTCCTTCATAGTCCTTGTCAGATGAATGACTAAATGTCTATTTAATAGTCTGTGTCTCAGTCTTTATCTCAGGAGACTTGTTTCATAATGAGTGTTAATTCCATGAAATTAAGTATTTGGGGGAAAAAAGTAATTTTCATCTTTATGTGGTGCAAGCTTTTGATTGACTGGTCAATGACCAGTCTCTTCTCACTCCCCACTATAGTAGGGTTATGAAAAGGAAAAACAGTGGAATAGCTGGTCAATTAAGTTATACAGTAATGACAAGGTCAGGTCAAAGAGCACACATTGTGGTAGTTTACAAATTACTAAGAAGTTTGGATTTTTCATTTTTGTGACAGAGATTGTAATGAAAATCGAAAATGGCATATAAACCTATTAATGTGACAGCGCAGTAGAAAAAAAGAGAAATAATTTTAAACATTCAAAAAATACATCAAGATTATTAGGATCAGAGACAAACTACAAGAGAATTTTGTCTTTCCCTCCAGAATTGCAAAATATAGTAAAATATTGCACATTTAATTTTAATTTTAAACCTTTTCTGTATTTCATGAAAGCTTTTCTTACTGTAATCTTCCCAGTCTGTCCTGTCTCCAAAGTTGAGCTTTAGGTTGTGCAAACTGAGATTCAATTCATGATGATGGGCTGCAGCTAATATAACTGATCATGTGATGTTTCTTCTTCCTCTTTCCTTAATGCATGAGTGTTGTCTTGCTAAAGAAACGGTACCTTTTACCATCTAAAATATGTGATATTGTTCCAACAGAAAAGTGATACATTTAGAAGTAAGGAACAATAGAGTCATACTTAACCTATGACTGTCAAGCATTAGATCATGCTTCCAGCTGCATTGCTTGATCTAGTAAACCATAGGACAGTTATTTGTTGAGAATATAATGAAAAAATGACAGAAGGGTTCCCCTTTCAAAGTTCAGTAGAATTTCAAAAGTTTGAAGAGAGCAGTTTTTGTCACTTAGGGAATGTCCACATGTGCAGGTACATGCTCTTAAAGCAGCTCAAATAGCAGCGGCACAAATTTGTGCCAGTGATTTGTGCCTCAGCACATGTGCCTGAACATACAGTTCGGTGTGGGGCAAATTGTGCCACTTGGGGCAAACTGACCCTGGCCAGCTCCTGCTGGATCTTCAGCTCCTCCCTTCTGGGAGCCAGCAGTATAAAAAGGTTCCCTGGAGAGGAGGTCAGGCTGCCTGGGCTGTGATATGGGCACTACAGCAGAGCCTCCTGCACTTCTGGGCCAGCTGCTAGCGGGCCATATCTGCAAAGCTGGCTGGCATTTATGCAGAACTGCTGTCATGTCTTCTGGTGGCCCCACTCTGCCGTCTAGGCAGCTATCAGCCAGAAGATGTGCTCATTGTGGTGGCCTGCTTTGAACTGTCAAAGCATGCCCCCCAGCTTCAAATGGCCAGGAGGTGAGCCAGCTCATCTGCCCTCCAGCCGAGTCCCCAGTGCTCACCACTAACAGAGATCCTGGTGTTCCCTATTTAAAAACTGCAAATTCTCTGATTAAAAAAAAACAAATTCTCTCATTAAAATACCACAAATCTGTGTTCTTCTGTGATTAAAATGAAACACCAGTATATATAGAGAGATCAGGTCGGCAATGTTTTCTTGATATATTTACAATTTAAAGCAATTTGGAATCCTACCAGTGCCTCTGTCATCATAATAAAATGAATTCTAAATATTAGGTCTGTGCAAAGCTTCAGTCACTGATTCAATTCAGTGGAGATTCGGCCCAATTCAGCAGCCGAATCCCTGAGTCTGAATCAAATCAGGAAACCCTTTAATCTCTCTGAATCAAATCAGAACCCTCCAAATCGATTCAGAGAGATTTGATGATTCGGACATAGACACAGCTTTAAATGTTTTCTCTACTTACCTCAAAGTAGCAGGTAGCTTGTGAATGCTGTGATGGTGGGGTAAATGGAGCATCCCACAGGAGCGCATGTTGGGGGGTCCCCAGCGTGCTTGGCAGCAGGCCCGGAAGCAGACCAGAAGCACTTCCAGGCCAGTTCTGGGTCTGCCGCAGAGTGCATGGGGGACCCTCCCCCTGTCCCCCCCCGGCTCAGCCACTGGTGCCTCCTGGGTCTGGGGGGAACTTAGGGTCCCCCCACAGCCAATCACCAAGTTGGGGGCCACAGGGGGGTGCTTCTCTGTGCATTCAGCAGTGGACCCAGAAGTGGACCAGAACTACTTCTGATCCACCTCTGGTTCTGCCGCCAAGCATGCAGGAGGCCCCCCCATGCTCCTGTGTGATGCTCCATCTGCCCCACCATTGCAGCGTTCATGAGCCATGCCTGGTACCTTGAGATATGTAGAAAAAACATTTAAAGCTGTGTCTATGGCTGAATCTCTGATTCTCCAAATCAGCATCAAATCTTCTGATTCAGATTAAGCTGAATCGAACAGGACAGTGATCCAAATCAACTAATCGAATTACTGTCCCCCAATTTGGGCTGAATCTGAGTTGAATATGGCCCATTTCACACACCCCTACTAAATATCTATGCACTTTGGTATTTGCTTTTAGTTTTTACATCATAGAAAAATCAGAGCTGCCCCTGCCTTCTTTGCTTACCAGGGTGTGGTGTGCTGTGCAGCACTGATATGCCAGTGCCCTGCCCCTGCCCTTGCCCCTCACTCCCAACCTACAGCTCCCCCACCCGGGCACCTCGCTTCTAACCCACAGCCCCTGCCAGCCCCCACTAGCTCCCTACTGGCAGCATCTCTGTCCCAGAACCAAGACATCAGTCCAGCTGCAGCTATTCTACCCACTGCTTTGTGGCTCTGAGCAGTGTCAACCCTTGCTGTTCTTCTCCCTGTGCCTATGCCCAGGCCCTAGTGATCACCATGTTGTACCTGGAAAGCCCTCAGCTGGGGCTCAGGGATTGGGCTGGGCAAGCTCCTTCCCTTCCAGGCTGGCCTCCCCCTGCACAGGCTGCTCTAGGGGGCAGGGGAGCTGTAAGCCCAGTTCTGGCAGCCTCTCCTACCCAGAGCACTCCCCCACCCCAACCCCCATCTCTCCTTCACCCACACCCCTGCTGCCACCTCCACCCCTCCTGCCAGCCCATCACACACCCAAGTGGTTCCTGGGGCCAGACCCATGGGGAGGACTGGTTGGGAGGGGTGGGCCCCCCACCCCTCCTACACAGCACACAGCCCATCCCCAACCCCCACCATCAGCAGCAGCCATCAGGGCACTCAGGAATCACTACTGGAAGACCCCACCCACAGTGTAGTATGGTTCAATGCAGCCCAGCACTTAACACCCTGCGCCGCCTGTGCCACATGGAGTCAGCCCAGGGGTGTAGGCCTTTGGGCAGGACTAGGCCCCTCTTGCTGTCACCTGGGGTCTTGGCACTGCACGCAAGAGATGCACACCCTAAGGTTGGGCTCGGTCTGGCTCCAATCGGCCAACCTGGCCCCATGGCACATGGGGCACTTGGAGGCAGGACTCAACCTGGCCTGAAGGCACATAGCTCTTGCATGTAGTGCCAAGACACTAGGTGACAGCAGGAGCAGCCCAGTCCTGCCTGAAGACATGTGACACAGGTGGTTCTGGGTCTCGCAACTGGGGTCACACCATAGGGGAGTTCTGCCAGTAGTGGGCCCTGACAGCTCCATCTGCTGCTATTTCTGCTGCTGTGGAGGGTGTGGGGGAGCTGTGTGCTGTGTGGGGGGCAGGTGGGATCCCACCCCTCCCAACAAGTCCCCCACCCACTCACAGTCCCCCACACCCATACACACAATCCCCCCTCACCCCCACAGTCCCTACTTACCTGGAACAGAGCCTGGGTCCAAGCCACCACTGCAGCCTTGCCCTGCTCCTATTTGCTCCAGCATGCTGAGGCAGCATGCTGGGGTAGCAGGGGCATGGGCAGGGGCAGGTATAAAGACACTCTGGTCAGGTACCACAGCATCTCTTTGGAGGACCCAGCCTCTGGTTGCTTCAGGGCACACTCCAGCAGTGCACCCTGCACCACCTTTTCCCAGTGTCAGAGCCATCCCTAGGGGTGTTTGGGACCTGGGTCATATCAGCCCATGTGAGGCTGGGGGATGGCGAGTGGTCAGAAGGGAGTGAGTGGGGAGAGGAGGGGTGGCAAGCAGCTAGAACATGGTGGGGCTGGTGAGTGGCTGGAGCATGGACCCAGGCAGGGGTGGTGAGCAAATGGAGTGTGGAGCCAGCAGAGATGATGGCGCACAGAGTCCGCGGTGGAGCTGGCTGTGCACGACGACCGTGACAGGGCCTGTACACCACTGACCGTGGGGCTTCCCAAAGTGCGGGGCCCAGGACAGTTGCTCCAATTCCCACCCACCCCTGCCTCCTGGGACAGCCCTGCCCAGTGTGGTTTTTTTTGATACTGAGATTTCCCAGTATCAAAATTAGAGTCCTTACTGCAAATATGCAGTCTGGGGAACATTTTTTCATTTCCAGCATGCCTCTTGCACTGTCTCATACTGCTTTGAGATGCCACAACAGGCACATGCTCATTCATCTACATTTGGCCTTACTATTTACATTGTCTCTTGTGGACAATATGCTATCCACATGTGTCACAGGGTGCTGTTAGTAGTGGTACCTCTGCATTCTCAGGCCCTAACTTTTTCTGTGCTGCCGTGTGTCTCACCTGCCATGTCTTGATGATTCTGTAGGAGGTGGACAGGGGTGGAGAAAAGCTGTATCTCAGCATGCCTGATCAGGTGTGTTGTATGTGGTGCCGAACCCGCTCAGGGCTCCTCCACCCCTACACCCTGGTCCATCTCTCACCCATTGATCTTAACAGTACTGGCCATCAAATAGAGCATTACAGTCCACTGCCCTCTCTTTCATATACCCAGTGTGTCACAACTGGACTAGGTTGGACCTATTACCAGTCCATTTGCTCCCCACCCAAAATCATATAAACTGATAAACATAAGCATAATGACTCAGGTGTGTGAGCTGATATTCTCAGTCACTTTCCTTTTGGAGCCCTCTAAACTCAATGGACCCTCGTTATACTTTCCATGGGGTCTTCTAGCCCTTGACTTACAAATCAAATTACAATAAACAAACAATCATGGCGTAACTCCTCCAATCCTTGGTCAGTTCCCAAGGGTCTCTCCTGCCTTCATAGGAACTCTGGCCATAGAGGCCACTGCATGTAGGTCTTTACCCACTACTAGGACATTCACACCCCTTTACCCTGCTGTTCTCACTGGGTAAAAGTCCTCTTGGCTGACTGGCTGCAGCTTAAGTCCACACACCGCCTCAATCAGAACTCAGGCTGCTGCCTTGCTTGTGTCTGGCTTCAAGCCAGGGCCTCTAATTCCCTTAACGCTCCCTATCTGCATCTCTTCTTCCCATCCGGAGCTTCACTTCCCACTCACAGTTTGCTTGCATCTGGAGTTTCTCTCCCTCTGTCTCTTGTATGTCACCAGATTCTCCAACCCTCCATGTCCCTGTGAAGACAACAAGGCTTCCTCCTCACATTGCCATTCCCCCTCTGTCTGTTTGCTCACACTTCCACATGAGCACCAGGTAAGTTTTCCCTGGTTCCTACCCCTTTCCAGGGAAAACACTCATCTTTCCTGTAGTCAGGAGGGGGCTTTTCAGCCTGGGAAGCCAAAGTCATTTTAAGTTCCCTTTTTTCCCTTCCACTTGATAAACCTGCCAGTCTTAAATGGTTCCTGCCTACCGTCAGGGAATCTCACTGCAGTACTTCTGGCCCAGGCTCATCAGGGAGGATGAGCTTGTAAGTTTAAACTCCCACTCCCTGCTATAACGTGGTATGCTTAACAACAATCGTAAACCATTATTTTTTTTACTTGTTATAAAAAACGAAAAAAATTTCATTGAATCTGAAAGTGCTATTAACCATGTGTATGATGTCTGCAAATACTAAAAACCATCCACAGAATCAAGGTAATAATAAAATTGCCTATTTAGCTAATAAATGCAGTATCTAATATAGAAATAATATGGGCCTTTATCTAACAGACTACATTAAGTAATTATAAGATGGAAAAAAGATAGGCTCTGCCTTTATTTGTCTTCTGTGTGAACCTTGGTTCGAATGGGGTTGAAATGGCTTATGAACTAATGGCTTGTCTAAGCTATACTGCCTAGAATCTTCTCTGATCAATTAGTGGAATACAGGACACCAGCAGTGCACAATTCATGCTATTGAGGACTGTTTAGAAGTTGCATTTTCCACTGGAGAGCCACCCAGTTTCATATGGAGTTCTATCAATTTGCTGGGCCACATGTGGGCTGTAGATCTACTCTAAACATTTCTGTGGCAGGGCACTGTGTGTGCCTGCCACTTTAAAGGCCCTGGAGTTGGCAGCCACCAGGTGCCTAATGAGGGCAGCCATTTTAGATTTAGGGGTGCCCATATAAACAGGGCAGTTTAGCCACAAGAGGGCAGGCAACAACATCACCTGGCTGGAGGGCTGCCCATCTACATCTGGAGGTAAGGGGGGAGCTGTAGGGGAGGGATAGGAGGCTCCTGGTCCTGGGTATGACCTAAAACTGCACCCTGCCAAGAGTGGGTGGCCTGGTGGGGCTCCCAGTGGTGCAGGAACCCCCAGGAAATGTCAGGCCAGTTACCACCCCAGTGGAAGGCAGGTTGGGGTGCCTTAACCCCTAGCCCTCACCTTTGGGTGGGTCGTGTTCCATCAGAGGTAGTTGTGGGAGTGCAAGCATCAAGGTGGAGAGTGGGGAGCCAGGGTCACCTGAGCCCTGCAGGGGGTTTGAGACCCCGAGAGGGATAGTTGGAGACCAGGTATGGCTGAGGCTTCCTGAGCCCTGCGGGGTGAGACCCCAAGGAGGTAGAGGGGCCCAGGCATGGCTACGGCCACCTGAGCCTACCTGAGGAGGGAAGCCCCGAGACCCCGAGTAGAGGGGGCATTATGAGCAGCCCCAGTGTGAGGGGGCAGCAGCGAGCAGCCCCAGTATGAGGGGGCAGCAGCGAGAAGCCAGTGTGAGGGAACCATGATGAGATACCCCAGTGTGAGGGGGCAGCGTGAGAAGCCCCAGTGTGAGGAGGCAGTGTGAGCTGGAGCCCAGTGAGGGGAGAACGGGGGCTCAGCCAGACAGCAAAAGGTGAGTCCTAACCCCAGTAAATCCTCCTCTGTTGGGAGGCAGAGCATGGGTCAAAAATAACATCTATAGTAGCACCACGACCTGCTGCCCAGGGAGGGAGGGAGAGTCCCTTGTGAGACCCTGAGGCACCAGTCATGATGTGAGGCACCCTAGGCCCCCATGTCCATGAAGGAGGAACCAGAGCGGGGAACCTGGGGAATGAGTAAGGGTTATACATCGAGACCTGTCAGTTTCCCCTGACTGGCCCAGGCAGGGGCCAGGACCAGGAGGGTCAGAAGGGCTAGGGGGCCCACCGAGAGGGACACCCAAGAGCCAGGGGCCTGGGGTTTGGCCGGGGCTAGAGGAGCCGAAGGTCCCAGTGAGAGGACCACACCTGAAGGGGAACCAGTAGCAGGGAGATATGTGACTCGGTATGACGGCAGCAGAGTCTGCCTGAAGGGAGGAACCCAGGTGGGGTCCTACAGTAGGATTCTGGGACCCATCGTGTGGGGCTGGTGTGTATGAGAACATTGTGATGTCATCTGCGAGGCTTGGGATGCAGTGTAGGGGAGGAATGGAGCCGCAGAAAGTGCCCCTGGGCAGAAAATGGGCAGCCTCCCGCTCAATTTACATCTTTATTAATCAATTAAGATCAAGGCGTGGTGGGCGAGAAGGCAGGCGGTTAGCCCAAGAACAGCGGGGCGGGCCACAGTTGGACCAGCCCCAAGCAGGCCCCCTGTTACAGTTTTCTTGGTCCACCCTGGAACATCCTAAGCCTTGGTGGAGGAATGGAGAATGTAGGAAATCAAGAGACTCTAGCTGTCCTGTTAGAATAATTCTCCATTCTCTTGGCAGTGCTGCCACAGCATGCAGGAAATAGCTGGGGCCAGAATCTGATACTTTTTTGAGGCATATTCAAATTAATAAAGACTTTCCAGAACTATAATTCTCTTGTTGGAAGATCTCAGAAGACTTTGCAAAAACACGTTGGAAACACATACTTCTCTTTCCAAATCTTCACTCCATGGCAGCATTTAGATGAGCATGGACATTTCGTTCCCCAAGGACAAGTAACAGCGATGCACCTTTTGCAACAGCTACTTGTCCCTGGAGAACACCCATGCCACGCACACTTTGGCACACAGCAAGTTACCCCGGGGGTGGCAGGGGAGACTGGGGCCAGCACTGGGCTGGCCCCAGCAGCCTTACCTGGAGTCCTGGGGGCCTCCTGGGGCTGCAGCAGCGGAGATCATGCTGGGTGGAACCTGGAAGGCAGCCGCAGTCCAGCTCCACTTTTCAGTGGTGTGAGCTGCACATGTGTGCACTGCTCTGGAGGTTTTTTCCGTGGATGTTTTTGACCCCAGGATGTCCGGAAGAGTGCACACATGGGGAGTGTGCCTGTGCAGTGCAGAGAACACTTGACTGTGCGGTATGTGGTGCTGCAAACATGTTTGCAGACCCACATACTGTACAGCTGTGCTTGTCTGGACATGGCCCATGTGACCAAGCCAGAAACTTCCCAAGCTCAAAAGTTCCAAACCAGTGAGTTTGGGAAAGAGGTCCCACTTCTGCCTCCGAAGCAGAATTCACATGATCAGTCCAGCATAGCCATTTATTCAATGACCAGTTTCTTTCTAACTGTAGTTGTTGGCATAAATCCTGGTTTTGTAATCATCTTCTCAGCAGTATGGCATTCTTATTCATTCCTCTCAGAGTAAAATACTCTAATATTGGTTTTGCAGCTGTACTTGAAACTAACACACAAGCCTTGTTGTCAGCTGGCTTTGTCAGTACTTATCACAGCCTGTGGCAGTTGACACATTCAGGCTTTAAGCCCCATAGTTCCTACTGCATATGACAACTTCAGTTGTCTCCAATTGTTGGTGTTAGCAATAGTGAAATTTGTGAGATGTGTCATCTTGTTCTTTTGGCTCTGTGTTTTTACCCTTTTTGGTCTGGCAAAGATGAAAATGTAACTCTCTATCCTGCATCTAGGAAATGATCGCAATAGACTCTTTTGGAAGGTCTGTCAAGAGAGACCTCAGGATCTCCTGGCAGCTTGGAAAGCATCTACCAAAGGATATGCAAATACAATTGAAAATGTTTTGTGAAAGAATCAAGAGGGCTAATACACATAATTTTTTATATCACCCATAAGAACCACCTAGTTATCCTCTTCATCCAATTTTCAAACATCTCAAAAAGTGCACTTGGTATCTAGAACTGATAGCAACTTCATTATTTGATTAAGCTCTTAAAAAGTTCTGTTTTTTCCAACAAAGGCATGCGAAAGTGCTGCCTGCTTTCTTATTGTTAAAATAGTGGTCCATGACTTCAGGGTCAAATGAAAAACATTTGGTGTTAGAGAAGTTTTCAAGTGGAAAAAAATGGGTTTTTTTCCCCTCAAAGATGCAATTTTCTGAACTGGTCTCACTAGATATAGCCTAGATTTGGCCTTAAGACTTCAATCAAATTGGGGTCTGTAAGTGTTATCAGGCTATTGGTTAAAAGGCAACCAAATTCCCAACCCCCACAAGCTTTTTTGAGGAGGGAGGGTGGAAAAGGAGAGAATATCACTTTTTTACTATTGTCTTGCAGAAATCCCTGAAGCTTTCTAGTTTCTAAGAGTGATGAACACCTCACACCTAAAGCAGAAAGAAAATACCTGCAATTGCTGTCTCCAGAAAACCA
The DNA here is from genome assembly GCF_001723915.1 of Gavialis gangeticus. Classification (NCBI taxonomy): domain Eukaryota; kingdom Metazoa; phylum Chordata; order Crocodylia; family Gavialidae; genus Gavialis; species Gavialis gangeticus. The sequence continues at coordinate 30,796,360 of NW_017728993.1, read as the reverse complement.
TGGTTTAAACTATGGTGGGTGAACATGCACCCGTCATTCTCCCCAGAGAAACATTTTTTACTAATATGTTGTAAAATTATATTTTTCAACATAAAGGAAAGCATTTACCTCTCTTAACTGAAAAATAATACATGGTTGCAGCATCAACAAATGACTGTTTTCATGTTACAGTGGTGGTGTAAAATGGTCCTTACTTGGCCAAATGACTCACTTGTGGTGTCCGCATCCTAGTCTTGTGCAGACACAGTTGATAATAATGATCTGCCACAAAATTTATCTTCAGAATAATTGCTTCCTATATTCATCTTAAAGTCACGCCACCTAACAGAGAGGAGATAGGAGCAGAATAGTCAGTGGCAGAATCAAATATACAATCCAGCTTTCTGAACTTCCCCCACAGCTTCCCCCCCCGCCCACCACCACCAGACCACACTGCCTTGATGTAGACACTCCTTGAATTTTTTCTTCATAAATAATGTTAGTTAGATGGTTAGTGAATACTCAGTAGTGTTTTCATGGCTACTGGACTTCAGTGAGGAATATTCTTTCTCCAAGGCAAAGCTGATAAAGAATGCAAAAAGGCAATGCATCTCAATTCTCTGTCACTGCTGGCTTCTTGAGCATGGGCTGACACGCACCATGGACTTTGAAGATGCAGTGATTGAATCTATATGGAGTCTAGGAAAAAAAATGCTGGCATGCTGTAATCTAACATTGTCCTTAGCAGTGACTAATATAGGCCCTTAGAAATCACCCTGGGTAGAATTTCATGGTTAAATGTGTTAAAAATTGTTATTGCTCTAACATGTATTTTACAGGATTTTGTTTATGGATAATAATACAACAGCATAGAAAACAATGTCACAGGGCAGTGTAATTGTACAATGTGTGCTTTAATTGATGCAGTGTGACAGAAAAGGCAAGAAGCGTGCCTAAGGATAAATTTTCTCACTAAACTGAATAGGAGAACATCCAGATAGAGGAATCAAAAATTGAAACGTTGCTTACGATAGATGTTTTATTTATATTCAAATATTCTGTCACTTTTGTATCATCAATAAGGCTAATACACACAATATTTTCAAAAACATCTGTGTCTCCCGCCCTTCAACTCAGTATTCTTCATTGCTATTTTGTTACCCTCAATACAATCAGTAATTTTAATTATTTCCATTATCATGTGCTCAGCTAAGACTTTAGTTTCACTAGATTAGATTGAATTCAGTTTGCTTTCATTATTTTCTATTTGTTCCACTTATTGCAAATTGTTCTCTTTGCTTGTAATTATTTTCTATTAAACCCTTTGAATCCCTTCCTTGAAATACTCAGCAGTGTATATTTTTAAACTAAATTCATTTTCATCATTGACCCTATTTCTTGAATATTTGAGTATGGGATACATAGTCTAAATCTTAACCTGGTTTCAGTCCTGTATCACTTACAAGACAATTACTTTCCTTCAATAGTACCAGTGATGGAGTCATCCCTCTCCAGACATGGCAGCCTCAGTGCAAGAATAAGGCCTCTGAAACGTTTATTTGGGACCAATTTTTCTCTGTTTTGCAATTGTTGGCCTGCCACTGAGGTTTGAGATGCTCCCTCCCTTTTTTCATCTCCTCACTGAAACATTTGACAAAACCTGGAATGCTTTAGTTAAAGGATTCAAATGGAAATCTGAAGTACAAGCTCCCCTCTGGCATTGATAATTAAATAGTATTTTTGACCTGCTGTTGTGACTGGCATTCTGCAAATTCGGCAAAAAGTATTCTTCCCCTGTACTGAGTGTGTTTTAAGATATCTCATTTACTTCCACCTTAGTCAGCCTCCTCAGAAAAGGGACCCGCTGGATCTGCCACTTTTCACTGGAGAGTCAGAAATACAATGGTCCCTCTGTACTGAGGCTGCCTTCTTCCTGGTATGTATTACTTCTCCATACACCTATCCTGAATGTTATGTAGAAAATTCAAAAGTGGTGTATCCTATATAAAATACATCAAGTAAACAAATATTGGTTATTTCAAGTGCTCCCCTCAGTTTTCTTTTACCGAAGATGCATTAGAACTGGGGTTTTGTGAGTAGTGAGCACATATATTATGAGATTTCTCTGTGCCTCAGTTTCCCTGTCAATGTATAAGAAGACACATAAAGCTTGATTATACATTTATCTCCAGGAACGCTCAAATCATTCTAATTTGTGCATATGGTGAACACTGTCTCCTTGAAGTCAACGGGATGATGATGTATAAATTTAATCAGTTTCTTTAACTCTGTGCTGGGGCAGGAACATAATGTTTGTACCTTATTGTGAAACCCTGATATGAAAGCACCAAATTGCACGGTACCATACAGAATCTATTAATACATTATTTTTTCACTATATTTTGTAAGCATATGTTGAATCTGCACAGACCAGTTCTGTATATTTGTAACACCTAACACAATGTGAGTGCTACCAGGAAAAAAATTAATAACATTTAGTAATACTAGTACAATAACTAGGACCAGGCAAGCGGGCAATAATCAGAACAGGTCACTGGCATGTGGCTGTAGGCACAGCTGTCTCTCAAGCTCGCATCATTTTAACAAGAATAATGTATTTGTTGGAAGCAACTTACATCCAAAAAAAGTAATCAGTAAATGTGAGTTTCTGCAAAGTGTTTCAGACTCAAGTAAAACCCTACTGCAGAGAGAAGTGGCTGGTCAACATTGTTCTGAGGGACAGAAATAAACATATTAACCTATTAATTTTCAAAGTGAGTCAAACAGCACGATAGGCTTATCTACCAGTGTGAGTTTATGAAAAGAATTGTCGATTTATGTCCCATAAACTGTGCCACTTGGCTAGAATAGGAATAGATTAGAAAGGGCAGAGGGAAATGTTTAAGTTTCCTGTATCTATAAAGGGGAGGAAAGGGCAATTTAACTTTGAGAGTGTGCTAAGAGGGTTAATTCAGGAGAAGTTCTGCAATTTATTCTTGTTCTTAGTAATGTTGGACCTGAGGGCTTAATGTAATGGAATGTGATTTAGAGTTTTGAATGTGCTAATTTTGTAATTCAGGTGTCCTGTGGAGAGGCTGTGTTCATGCCAGCTGTCTAGGGAATTAAATGCAGCTGATTTGTGTTGGGGAAAATGCATAGTTTGCTCCAGGGCAAAATTGTTGTAAAATTTAAACCAATGTATTTTTCTCTCTCTTTAATTCAAAGCAGGGGATACAGGTAGGCCTGAGGGGAATTACTGAGGGCTCCTACATACTTGCTGGTATTTTGTATAGAAAATCCTGAATTTCTGTTTTTACTAAAGTATAATATATGATCTCCAGGATAAACTTCCTGATTGTTATTTTAGTCATTACATTAATCTTGTTTTCTGCTTTGTTTTTGCCCTGGTTTTCTACGTACTATATTAATTTGAAACCTTTGCACATGCGCACACATAATCTCTCTCTCTCTCTTCCCCCTTCTCCTCCCCACCAAAAAACTATTAAGTTTTAACTCTGGCTTTCAAGCATTTTGCAAGCATGAAGTATTGCAGGGGCTAAAGACAGGTTTCTTCATAAATCTTTATGTTAAATATGCATTAAACTTTTTCCATGAGAAATTTCTGAGGTATGGAATATGCCTTATTTTGAGAGGTAGTAGCAGAAATTTAAGCTATTGGTACACAGTTACTGTAGTGGCTGGATTCAAATTTTAGTTTAACAAAGAAAGTTCAGTTTAAGTGACCAGTATAATGTTGTGTGAAGTTATTTAATTTTTATTTAAACTGGTAATCTCAAGATATTAAATAAATCGTGTGATATTGGAAATGCTGATTTAGCGTCGCTCAGTTGGATTCAGTACAACTATGAGCATTTACATCAGCTGAAGAGCTGCCCTACTGTTCCTTAGGCTGTGTAACAAGCTGTCTTCAGTAACATAACTAGGGATGGGTGAGAAAGCAGGGACCCCTGCTCTTCTCACCCAACTTAAGAGGAGCACCAAAATTCTTGCCTGTCTCCACAGAGTCTGCACCAGTGCAGCAGGACCAGTCCCACAGCATTGCTCTTGCAGCAGTAGCCAGTACATAGACACCATGTTGCCAGTGCTTTAAGAACAAGAGGTGGGGAGGACAGACCATGTTGCAGCAGCAAGGGCCAGCATCTGTTTTGAGTCGCACTCCTGACCCCTGTCACGCAACCTCCTTGGTTCTTGGAAGCATGTCCTCCCTCTCCAAACCCGCACCCTCCCTACCCCTGCTCTTGGAAGCATCTTCCTTCCCCTCCTCCCTCCCTACAGCAGGGTTTGCCCAGGGCACAGACCGTTTGTCAAACCATTGGTACTCTCTTTCACTTGCTACTTCACAAATTATTATGCAACTAAGTGGCATAATCCCACCCTAACACCTGATGTAAGATGTGCAACTCATTAATATTATCCAAACAATAGCAGTTCTACTTCTATTTGCACTGATTCCCTTTTTAATACAGCTGCCTTAGGATAACGCTTTTTTCTGAGGAGGATGGACAAAAAAGAAGATAAGGATGTCTTTTTACTTAGGAGAGTGGCTTGACACATTTCAGCAAGAGTGCTGCTTTTTACTGTAAGAGAGGCCTCATAAATACAAAATGCTGCTTTCTAGTGAAACATGCCTCATGCTTTTACTTCCTCATCAATATCCATTCTAGTGCTTTTACCATATGTTGCCTTTATAAACATAGGTATAGGCAATATATTATTTTTAGAGGTCTCTTCATAAGAACAAAAGGAACGAGGCAGACACCTCACAGAAGTTAATTACATTGCATGATACATCAAAGGATTCAACAGAATAGCAGGATCTTCTGTTCCTGGGGATAGGGATTTGTTACTGAGCACACAAAAGCCTGAGTACATCAGACTCAAATGCTACATATTCACGTGCGTTCGTATAGGAACAGTCTTCGTTGGTTTATTTTGCTGGCGACAGGATATTATTTTTCCAATATGAAGGAATTCTGAAGGCTGAGCCATATGGAAGAGTTTGATTGCCTTGTGTCTTTCAAGGTAACGTTAAAGTAAATTTCTGTGTGTATTCATGGACATTATAGCAGCTCTGACATCGATGGTATTTTACTCATTTCTGAAATTTCTGCAATGGTTTTATTCATGTCATTATTTTCTTTATAAAATATATGTGATTTGAGTAAGGGGTTATGTACCAATTCCCAGCTAATATTGAACAGACAAAAGTTACTTTCTAGCAGGACAATATAGGACACAGTATAGTACGTTCAGCTGGTTTCATAATGGATAAAATAGAATTTGAATGTTGCCATTAATGGAAATCAAAATTACTCAAAATAGCAATGATTGCTCTCTGTCATGATTGTTCTTCAGAGCTGTACATGTTGACACGTTTGGTTCCTGCCTTTATTTCTGTTCAAAGTACATCAACCTTGTAACAACTTACCCATTTCCTTTCATACCTCCTGTTATTGTGAAGCTGAGTATTAATTAAAAATAATCTGAATTTAACTCCAAAGTGGTTACTTTTCTACCTTTGTTAAAATGTCCAGTGAAACAGATGACAGGCTCACTTGACATTTAGTCAGTGCTGCCAGCTTTCCATGGCTTTTTGTAGACCTCTTTTCACAAACTAGAGCTGACCAGAGCTGTTTTCAGCTAAAATGCAGATATGCTGGAATAGTTTGTACGTTCATGTCAATTTTGATGAATTATTTCGGGCAGGGAGAAAGGAGCAAAATAATTTGAAAAAGTAAGCACATTTTATTTCAATGTTTTTTAAATGAAACATTTCGTGCTTCTAATTAGAAAAAAGCATTGTTAGAGTTTTCTTTTAAGTGAATTTTGCAATATGGGCGAGCTTTGTCCAATCAAAATGAAACATTTGCTCAGCCTTAACCAGATTTTTTGTTTTGCTTTGTTCTGACTCTTTGGCTAATCAAAACATCAAAAAAAATTTTTCAAATCAACTCAAAATAGTTTATTTTTTCTGAAAAAAAATCAGTTATTCATGCACAGCTAAACTTTCTTCCATACATCTTGCCATCAGGAATCAGATCCCATCTTTCCAGATATAGAGGCTCCTGGATTAACTTCTGTCTAGTATCTCTTCTTTCAAATCTGTCCTCAAGACCCTCTTCTGGAAATGCATATCATGCTTACAAGAAAGTTAACTAATGTTGGCTAAAGTCTGGTTTACATGAGGATAATCAGGATACTTTGTCTGAATTAACTTTTAAAGAGACTAAATTTAAACAGAATAACGCACAACCTTATTCTGAATGAACATGACTTAAATTCAATTTAGCTAACTTCACTTTGTAAGATTGCCGTTATGCCACTTTTTGACAAGATCCTATCAATTGTCCCAATCTAAGGCCTCTGGTACGTGTTCATTTAACAGCATGATGGGATCTTATCTCTGTTGGGAAGAATCTCACCACTTGCCACGGTGATGCAATTTTGGGATCAGATCCAAATTACACTGCTACTACTTGCCAGTGTGTCAGCAAGTTGAAAAATCATGGTTTGGAGTGTTAAAAGAATGTGCAGGTATTACCAGGTATTATTGATGGAGGTCGTGGCATGAACACTTCTGCTGTAGCCCACTGCTCTGGCTCTCAGCTTCTGTTCTTCCTGTATGGGAGAGATCTGCACATGCTAAATGCCTTGACCTCTTCCTGAATGATAGCTGCCAATGCATCACAGGATGTCTGAAGCCTATCAGCCTACCTGCTAGCTGGCTTCACTCCACCTGACATCAGAAGAGCAGTGGCCAGCAGGATAGAATGACAGAGACAAACTGGGGAGATGAGATACCCACTGTACAGCCATCCCACAATACACACACATCTGCAATCACGTAGACACTTCCTTACCAGCACCCAACCCCTCGCTGCCACACCTAAAGAGACGTGACTACACGTGGCATGAGAGCCTGAAGAAAATACCTGACAGCAAAAAAACGGATGTTCCAGCAGCTGCATTTTTACCACCAGGAGCTTACAAACCATGGCAAAGGTGGTGATGTCTCAACTGCCTGTGTCCCAGAGTCAGACACTTCAGGGAACAATGGAGAAGTGGGGCCTATGCCATTGGTTCAACCACCTGTAACTGCAGCATAGAGCCTCAGACTATGCAACCCCTGCTGCAGCTCCTGCTGCTTGAAGGCAAATGTATAATGAAAGACTTTGACAAATAGAATGAACGAGCGCAAATGTGTAACAAAATGGTCAAATGTGTTGTAGACATGAGAAGAAGCAGCAGCAAGTTGAAAACCAGATGCCTGCACCCCAGCGTGAAATGCTGTAACTCCAGGAATGCACCAAAACTAGTTCAGGACCCCAGTGCAGTCCCAGGGCTGGGATCAACAGTCAGCTGATCATCAGTCCCAGCCCCAGACCCACAAGGTGGCATGATCTCAGAGCCCCACGCACCACAATGTCAGAAACCCTTGCATGCAACTGAACTGCATACAGGTTTTTTTTAAGGTCCCAGCATGTGGGACCCTGAGAAGGGAGAGGTTTAGCAATCCCTATGCAGCAGGTGTCCCTATGTGACAAAGATATCAGAAAACCACATGTGCAGTTGGACTCCACACATAGTTTTTAAGAGACCCCAGATGCATAAGGGACCCCAGGATGAGGGAACCTATCCCCAGTCCCAGGTCCCTGTGGCTAGGATGTGCCAAATGCCTTGCTTTATAGCTCCCTGGCAGCTGTGGGGTAGCATAGTCAATCTTGCTCACCTTGACCTGGTACCAGAATGTGCTTTGCTCCTCAGCCCCCACTGGAGCTGCAGAGCAAGGCAACCACCATGCCCAGACACTGTGAGCCTTGCTGAATTCCCCTTAATTTAGCACTCTGAAAACATGGGAGTGAAGTCCTAACCACTACTGCACCACACAGCGTTCAGCCTACATATGCAGGGGAGCTGTGAATCAAGTCGCACAGTTTAGTCAGCATCAGGGTGCATGGTGGGGCTACCTTGCCTCGCATTCAAAGCGTGATGAAAGCCAGCCACAAAAATGTGTGGTGGGATTATTATTTATGTCTCAACGAACAGGTCAATTGCATCTTCAGTGTAAAGTCTGCCAGGGGCCTAATGGAGTCAGTTTCATGGTTGACCATGAGTCCTCCAAGCAGTATGCCACATGAAGTGGTACTGCTTATTTAATAGGTAGCACTTTTCATATCTGATCATCAACAAATTCATTATACAACAAGGTCCTCAGGGTTCTGTGCTGTTCAACTTTATGTGAAAAGGAGGTCCTGATTACTCACCAGTAAATGTCTCTTGACACTGTGTAGTGATAGGGGCGTCCTGGCTAATTACATTCTGCTTGCTGCTGTTCAAGAGCATACGTCTTAAAGCTCTAAATTTTATGTGATGCTCCTGAGAACTTGGTTTCACACAAGAAGTGGTTTTGTTCAGTAGAAATTATGTGTTCCTCTGCTGTTGTGGAGATTAATTAGATAATGTTTTGAAAGTACTCTGGTATCCCGAGATGAAAGTTTCTGTAGACATCCAAACTGATATTTATCTTCTTTTAAGAATGCCATTGGGTGTCATGACAAAAAAATTTGGTAATTAAAAATATTGCCTGATTCAGACATGTAAGTTCATCAAAACAATTGGGTTAGCTTCTTCATCTTTAAATCGGATCACAGGTTTAATTCAAGCCACAAGAGCTAGCACGTTATGCCTTGAGCCAGAATCTTACTGTTGCTACCAATGGTCATGCCCAAAGTTTATTAACATTTGTCAGCAAATTCAGTGTTATTTATTGACTGTAACAAAAATCAACCTTGTTTGACCCCTTGGTTTTTCTTTTGGGAAATTAATTCCAAATGATCCAGCTGTGTTGAGGAACTTAGAATGTAATTTTATCTGGACTGTAGGGTGAGAAAGGATGCATATTCATAACATGAATGGCAGACGCTCCACTTTCTGGCTCAAACTTAGTTTACTTACTGTCAGTGGCAAAATGCTTCATGATCTACATAATGGTATTTCTAGAGTTTTGTTAGCTGTGGCATTGCATAGTTAATACTCTAGTCATGGTGGAGATTTAATATAGGACTATTCTACTTACTAAGTTTGACAGAATTTCTCTGTTATCTTACATCCTGTCACATATAAGGTGAAATGATACTGGATGCTTTATGTCCTATTAATTTTGTTTTTTCATTCTGACTTAGCTAAAGAAAGTTCTGCAGGATATTTTTTCTGCTTTGATTCATGAATCATTTTTTTCCATGTGTATATAACCCAGGTAACCAGGTACTCGCATCCTCTTGTAAACGCTTTACAAAATAAAAAGGTAGGCAGTGATAAAAGGGTAGGCAGTGATAAAAAGGTAAGCAGTGGTGGTGTCAGCATCAGCATCCCACTTTGACAGTGTTAATCTTGCTGGCATGCAGTGAGGGACAAACTTTTCAGCAGGCATGCTACAAATTCGCTCCTCCCCTTAAGGGTCACTCCAATATTCTTCCCCTGCCTGATCTGCAGCATTTCTTTCTGTTCCCTACTCTGTGCTCCATGCTTTTCTTTCTGCTTTTTGCCCTGTCTATTGGTATGCTAGCCCTGTCCCCTCCCTGCTCTGTTGTGTGCCATACACACAGGTTGCCTGTGTCATTTGTAGCACCCATGCCACAGGTAGACCATCCATGCTTGGGTGTTTGGGCTTCACATGTTGATTCATGATTCAAATTATGCTACTTCATGTGAGACAATGTATTTGGTCCTTTGGTTATAGCAATAGTAATTGATTATTAGACCTCTGGTTTTAATCTTACCCCTCCCATCCCACCAGCAAATCCTAGCAGTGTCAACATCATTATGTGTACATAATCATGTGGTTTATTGCATACTTCATAGAGCTGATTTACAATAGTTTTGTTAAGATACATTTTTGAACCAACGTTATCTGCATATAAGTATCTCTTCCTTAGATTGAATGCACACATAACCTTCAGGTATACTCTCTCTGTGCAGATATGTTTGTTTTCCACAAAAGTACATTTGGAAGTTTATTTACTAGCAGAAATATGAGAGGAAACGTACGGATCTTAAAAGCTTTTGCAAAGGTTCAGGCAATCCAAAATGTAGCAGGTGATATTCTCTTCACTTGTCGCTCATACTACACTAAATCCCCCTATTGCATCTTCTGATCCATTATACCACATATAAATCATCAAAACCTTGCACACATCTGCCCCAGCGTACAACCCATGTGTCTCACACCGCCTTCTTTCCTGCCTCCCTGCTTCCTTTCTGTGACTCCTGTCTATGTGCCTCCTTCCATGTTGTCCCTGCCAAAGCATGCCTATTGCTCTGAGCTCCCATTCCTTCTTGGTTAATGCAGAGAGAGAGAGAGCTAGTTAATGCAGAGAGAGAGCACCTTCCTGTTTCAAGATAATTTCACTGCACCCTTGCCTTCATTTAAAAAGATGTATTTATTAATCTCATGAATAATAACCCATGCCAGCTACATACAATTTTTCTCCTACCTATTATGGGAAAGAGATGCTGATATACTATTTTATTTCCCTTTCTCTTGGTTTCGTATTAGAAGTGTATGGTCTTTGACACAGAAGAATATAGTATTTGATGGTACCTTTTGAGTCTTTGAGTCCAGTCTCCAGCATCATGCCCTAGAATCCCATTCATAGACCCATCAACCTTCATCTTAAAAGTAATGTTTTATTCCCCACTACTCCAGCTGGAATGATGCTACAAGACACACACGACTCTGATGGTTAGGAAATTCTTCCAATTTCCATCTTAAATTTATTAATGAACAATTCATACCCATTTATTCCTATGCTAACATTGTCCTTTGGCTTAAATAGCTGTTCTCCCTTGTTGCTTGCCCCTTCTGTATTTAGAGACTGCAGTCTCATCCCTCAGCTTGCAGTTTGGAAGACTAAACTAACCAAGCCCTTCCAGTCTCTGCTCATATTATAAGCTATTTGTTCCCCTGTTCATCCTTAGAGCCCTTCTCTGTGTCTTGAATTCATCTTTGTCGAAAGTGAATGACAAGGATTGTAGATAATGTTCTAGAATTCAGAAATAGGAAGTCTGTGCTCTCATCCCTCCCAACAGATATGCATTAAAAAGCAATGAGTATTCCGTATTCACAAGTTATTTTCTGTACAACTTCTTCTTTATGCACTAAACTCAGCAAACATAGCATTCCAATCCATCCTGACTTGACTCAATTAACTATGTCAACAATAAATACTGAATAATGATTTTAGGAACAAGTTGTTGCTTATTGATTAGAATATGTTCTACCACCTTTCACTTTGTGCCAGTGTAGAGAGGAGAAACACTTCCTACTTTACAGGTCTTTCTGCTTGCTTTTACAATGTGCAGCTGCAAAAGATTCAGCGATTCTGAACAAGTGACCCAAGTTTTTTGTTTTGTTTTGTGCTATTTTCCTGTGCATGAAGAGTATTTTGATCAGAACTAAAAACATTTTAAAAGTCTATAAAATATTTATAGGGGCATTAAAATGACATGTTTCCAGGATGTCATTTTATTGCTATGTTATGTCAACTCAGGCCCATTAGGCTATATAACCATTCAGCACATCCTAGTTGATGATGCTGTTTGTTCAAAAGCATTTTAGATTTAAAATAATAACCACAATCTGCTGCAATACAAATGATGAAAACGGATGCCAGCAAAAGAAAATGTGACATATCTGGAATTCCTAACAGAAAAGCTGTGTGCTGCAATGTTATTCACACTTAGAAATGCCATCTCTCTTGTAAAGTGCAGCACAGTGCAATGTAAAGAGCATCATGAACCTGATCCAAAAGCCCATTTCAGTCAATGGAAAGATTCCAAATGACTTTAATGGGTTTTGGATTAGGCCTTAATTGTACCAATATTTCTTTTCACTAAAGCTTCTATTTATAATAAAGATTCACAATGATTGTATTTGCATTTTCTCAGTTCCAGGTGTTGATATTTTCTCTTGCTCTCCATTTGTGCAAAACCTGGGTTGTCAAGGAGGGAGGGAAAAGCACAAATCTTCCACCAACTGCTGTGGATAGAGATCTGATGCTTGCTGCTGAGACACAGTGAACAAGTTGATGATGATCACAGAAAAGTAGTTAATAAAAGCAAAAGTGCAGTGGCATTTCAAGCCTGATTTGGCAATAACTGTCTCCATGCATGAATGTCCCACTCCAGTGACAGAACCAAAAATACCTATGAGATAGGAAACTGTGAAATATGGGACAAGAGATCATAGGAAAAAAGACTTAAAGGAACCCACTAGGGTTTGTCTATTTAGCCATAAAAAGGTTTTTAAAAAAAGATCATATACACGTTACAGATACAGGAGGTTTATCAGTGTTCTCTAGATTTTTTTTTCCAAAAAACAAAAGCGTGTGAACAAGTCTGCAAAAGGAAACAACTTAGGTTTGTTGTCTTGGTAAAGAACTTACTGGTCATCTACCATGCAATTCACATGAGACAATCTATGTAAAATGTCCTGTGCTTCATATAAAGATCTGTCTATGGCTGGGTGGATAAAGGATCTTTGAGTTTAGTGGTCAAACCAAGAAATTAGAAAAAATAAAAACTGGTTCAGGTTGAACTGAAACAATACGGTTGGTGAAACAATTTCATTGCATGTAAACCAAAATAGACTGTTCAACCCCGAGTGATTGTGTTTTCATTTTCTTGCTATTTAACCCTTTAAAAAGTGTGTGGGGAGGGTGGTTGTTTTGTCTTCTAATTTAGATCAATTGTTAAGCAAAAATAATATTATTTTAAAACAAAAAGTTGAAAAGTTTCAATTAAAAAAAAAGACTTGCATTGAAATATTTCAGCATCTCCAAAATTCAGCTCATTAAAATACTAAAGCATAGTATATGACACTTATAAATGTTTCTCCATTTTTAAATTCAAACTATTTGCACCATTCAACCAGAACTCATTCATAATTTCAATATATCTGAACCTTCATATTATAAACTAGAGCACACCATTAGTCCATCTAAACCAGCATTCTGTGTCTTTCAGTAGCATAGTGTGGATACTAAGTGAAGACAATATATGCTAGGTCTGTTCATACTGGTCTGTCCTCTGCACCTCTTCCCTTACCGAGTCCAGTATTCAGAGGCCTAGGAAGTATTCATATGCAACATGCAGCCCTAACTATAATGTTTAATACTCAGCAATAGACATATTCTGTGTGAATTTATTCAATCCTCATCTGACCCTGGTTCATCCTCTACAACATCTTGTGGCAATGATTTTCATAAGCTAATTGTATGCTGTGTAAAAAAAAAGAACTCCATTTTTGTTTGCATTAAACCTACTTTCTAATAATTTCATTGTATTTCTCCTAGTTCTAGTATAGTAAGTGATAGCAAATATTTAGTTTCTCTATGACCTTCATTCATTAATATTCCCTTAAAATATATCACCCAGATGTAGATCTGATCTCTTGTGTATTTGTGCTCTGTGTGTGTGTTGTGGGGGAATCATGTGAAATACCAATTGAGTCGCTAGTCATCACAAGATGAAAAGATATGACAGCAAAACTGGCATAACAAATTGATTTATCAAAGCCCTGACAGAAAGTTCCTTATGCATTCTGCCAGCTGTTACTCTCTGGCCAGTTTCAATCCACATCTCTTGATAATTGGTATTTACCTATGGTGACACTATGCTTTTATTCCAAAGATTGTTTCACTACATCAGATTCCACATGAAGCCAAAATTAAGTGTTGGCCAAAGAAAACCAGAAGATCTAAAAAGTGGGATTTGCAGACAGCAAAATTCCTTTTTTTATCAGCATATTTTTCTGAAGCTAAAAGGGGTTCAGTAATGGTCCATCATTCTCATTTTTAAGAAAACTGAAGAAGACAGGCAAATAGCAGGGACAGAGGTTCCAGAAATTCAGCATAATTTGGGAAAAGAAGCTTTATTTTACCTGCAATAATTAAGGGAAATGGCCTGTGTACTACTGCTGTTCTTAAGTGTGAAAGACTCCAGTACCTGGTATGTGAGTGTTCTCCAAGGTTTCCAAAACCCCACAAGCATTTGGATCTAACTAAGCAAAAAGAAAATTATCAAGGGTTTTACATTTAATTGCCATGACACAATTTTCCTAAATCAGCCTGGCAACTGTACAATACTGCATAGATAGGTTGGTTTCAATTAAAAGGTCAAGTTAGACTCATGTATCTTAAAGTAAATTGTTCATATTACCAATAGCATGACAAGAGACTGTTATAAGTAAAAGCAAAACATTTGCATTTCTCTCTTCTTAAATAGAATCAGCAAGCTATGGACATCTATTCCTTTGCAGCTGTACAAAGTGGAGTGCTGTTTTGTAGTGCTACAAAAATAAAGGGCTATGGAGGCATGCGGCCCCTGGGTGCAGAGCTACAAATTCATCTCAAAGGCAAGCTTTCCAGCCTTAGGTCCTCTTGACCCTTAGAGAGCCCAGTTACTGACAACTTGCCTTCCTTTCTGCCAGAGAAAGGTGCAGGTTATCAATGATCAGCTGGAAGCTTCTCAAATGCAGCAACTGCCAAAGACAGCCCTTGCCAACTGCAGGGGTGGTGGAGTAAAGAGAACTGCTCTCCCACAGTGGTGCCACCACCACAGTAGAGCTGCTGTCTCTTGCCTGGCAGTGCTCTGGCAGTTTTGCACAGAGCTGCAGCTGCCAAAGCACCAGGGCCAGGGCTCTGGGGAGAGTAGAAGGAACTTTGTCCCTGGTCACCAAGGTGGTAACAAGGCAGTCCCAGCAGGTATCCCTCACAGCGTGCCTTGGGAGACTGTGGGATACAGGGGGGTTCTAGTTACAAAACAAAGCTCTACATAGACATTCCCATTTCAAATGGTGCTTTACTATAGTGCCTGGCTGCATGCCTCTAGCACTTCAAGGGCTTTTGTGGTGCCACAAATGTAAGAGACACCCATACCATCAGGTTCACTCTTCTTCATAGCCAGTGTCCAATGCCTCTGTCTCTGGTTCTTCTACTCTACATGCTGTACATTAGTTGCACAGATTTCAAACACCACAGGGGAATGACCTTCAGGCCAAAAGAAAAGCAATGTGGTTGTATATATGTCTGGTCAGTAAATGCATATTCTTCCTCTGTTATTTCTCCTAATTATTTCTTAAACAGACGTCTGCCATTCTGTCTTGGGTTCTACTTCTACAAACACAAACGTTAATCAAATGCCTAACGTTATTCATCTGAGAATCATATTGGTAGATGTTACCTAATTGGAACCTAAGGGCCTGTTTCAAAGCCTGGTGGAGTGCACTGGAGTCTGCACTGACTTCAGGGAACATTAGAGCAGTCCCTAACAATGTCAGATCTTTAAGAAGGGTTTTTGTTTTTTCTCTGTATTCACAAAGTACTTATTTCAGTAAGGGTGAGTAGAGCCATGAGGCATTATTGTACTGCATAAAATTTAAATGTTTCCACCAGATTATTTAAAATAAAAATGTCATAGTAACTCTTCTATCTTCTTTCTCTTGCATAGTCTGAGACTAAACTGGGCTGTCTTTTTGGTATAGTATCAGTGTAGCTCAACTGATGCATATTGAATATATAAAAACTGTACCATTTTTCACAATTACAGCACTATTGTGTTGTTTTTGAAAATGAAACTATATTTTCTATATAAGCATATTTTCATTTAAAAACCTGGGGACTGCCTTTCTAACAGGAAAATGACACAGCAGAACTAGCAGACGCAATACTCTGATTAATAGTAAAACTTTGACTTGTATTTTCAGCATGCTGTTTTTGTGTATGTATTGATTTCTTTTCCTGATATAATTGGGTTCCAGTAGAAAGTTTCTAGGATCCTTTTCTGCATCTGGTATCCAAGATTTTTAGACTCACAGTATGCATTACTTTCTGTGCAAGAGTCTGACTCTAAACCCACTGCAAATGCATAATTAAGGTGATATGCTGATAATACATATACTTGGTTATCTTTAAACATGTGAATGGTCCCATTGAAATCATTTGTACTGTTCTTTTCTTTATAGCTAAGCACATCTGTAAGCATTTGCATGATTAGGACCATAAATAGTGAAGAGAATTAGTTTCCCTGTCATCTTATGCGTTTTGTGTTCCTTGAAGGAGGGAAAGAGGAGACAAGACAGCATGAAGGAATCATAAGGGCAGAGCCCCCAAGGAATCAAGTCATAACTCTTGACAGCTATGTAAATATTGAGATTGAAAAATTCTCTACAATATTTTGGCACCAAGTCATGTTAAATGAGATAATATTTCAGATGCATTTTATATATTTTTTCACCCTCTCAATGTTTAAATTATACCAGCTTCAGACTCCCTTATAGTCATTGAAACTTACCAATGCCTAATTTACACCTGCTACTCATTTCCTCTGTATGTCCTCTAGTCTCTCTTTATTTTCTTTAAAAACGTGTATACCTATGCAAGTTATGATGAAAAATCAGTAGCCTTGTTGCAGTATCTTATGTTGATACCTGGAAAATTCTCTGGATTTTAAAAAGCATAGAAATAAAGCATTTTGATGAATTTAGTTACCATGTTTATGATTTTATTCCCAGTGAGAAAGGGCAATTAAAAGGGTACTAGTGAAACTCTATTGTTAATGTGTTTTTTGTTTGATCTTGATTCTGGATTATTTGTTTCTTCTAAAGTTAGAGTGGCATTTATTTGTTAGGTTGAAGGGTCAGAGAAAAAGTTGTGCATTGACCTGAAGAAATGTGCAATGTCTACCTCATGACGAAGAACATAAAAGAGTATCCTGTCTTTTAGGAGGCACCAGAATTGATAAGGAGTGTTTGAAGGGGAATGTGTCAGAGAGACGTGCAGCAGGATGAATAAAAGGAGGAAGGGGAATGGAAGATGAGGCTATATTTATTATCTTGAGGTTTTAACATTTAGAGGCTTTACAAAAGAAATGGTCATTATCTGGGCCTTCCAACTATTTGTTCATCACTTTTATCTCTTTTCATATGATAAAAAAAGCATATTTTCAAACAGAAAAATATTGAATGATCCAGAGAATAGCTGGTGAAGACACAGAAATACACCGTGTCCATTTTCTTTACATAGTGGTTGTTTTCAGCCCACAGGCAGTGGATAGTTCTCAGCCTCATTCAGAAACAATGCTTCACTACTCGTTGTTGGATGGCTTCATGTCTTTCCCGTATTTCAGTGGAGCTGCCAATGATTATACCAATGATAGTTGCCACACTCTTGAAATGTTTGAGGTTGCTCTGCTCCAAGAATGGTTGAGACCCCATTTTCAAATGTGAGTTTAATCTTTCTAAGAGTGTTTGACCATCCAGTCACCCAGAGTAGGAATTGGATCGATTTTATCATCAAAAGATAGGCAACAGGGTCATCAAAAATGGTGGGGACTCCTAACCCACAAAACCCAACAATGCAAGTTATAAAAAGCAAATAAATAGACGTTTATGGCATTCAACTTTAATCCACACTGCTCATCCTTTTTTCCACCGTCTATCACCCACTGCTCTTCTTATGCTGAGTCGTCATCCTGAGTTATTTTGTACTCAACTTCTTACTTTCACCTGCCCCTTTTAGGGCCTAATGAGAAGGGGAGATCTGCAACTAAAGGTGCCTCTAGACTGGAGCCAACACCTCTTCTTTGGAATCAAGGATTAATCCCTATAATTGGCTAGATGGGGAGTCCTTTGTTGACAGGCAGCAAGGGAGCACATCAGGCTGTTATCCACCTGGGAGTTGGGGCTGCTGGTGTAAAGGAGGAAGCAATGATCTGACAGCAGGTCTGGAAAACAAAGCTAGAGAACACATGACACGTGACACTACTTTGCTTATAGAGGCCTCAAGTTACCTTGCAGAGTTCAATTTCTTGGTCCATTGATTAGTCAAGGTTCAGTTCCCTTGCCCTGTGGTCTAGACTCCAATCCCACTTTCCTAGAGTTTCTACCAATTCAGGCTCTTATTCTTGAAAGTTTAGTTAAGAATGTAAGTTAAGAATACTCATAGAAATGTGTTATCATGAACAGCAAAAATTAATATAAAAATAAAGGAAAATAGTTGTGTGTAATAGGGATTAGAAAAAAATGATGGAGGTTGGTCTTGGATGGGCAAAATACAGCCCAGCAACTGACTGAATCCAGCCTGCAGGCAGGCACCTGCCAATTGATTGTATTTGGCCTGCAGCTGCAGACCAAATACAATCCCCCAAGGTGTTCTGCATGGGGGATGAGCCCCACCCAGGGCATGCTCCTGCTTCACTCACCAATGGCCCTGGCCCCAACCCACACACACAGCTTCCTGGTGGGGCTGCTTCTGCTGCTGCTACACCTGCCCAAGTACTGCTCAGCTCCCCCTGCCTCCAGCAGTTTCTCCTTCTCCTGCCCCTGCAGTGGTGCTCTGGGAAGCAGATAATGTGGGGAAGTGAGGACGGCTGTGGTAGCACATGTTGGGCACCACATACCCAGCCAGATGGAAAAGAAGCCCTCTGTCCCCCCTCTCCCTCCCTCTTGCCCTCCACCCCCAGCCAGCTCCCAGGACCTACCATGCGGGCAGGCCCCCACACACATGCACACACCTATCCCCCCCCCCCCCACCCCCCCCC
>NW_017728993.1:30776928-30777482 GCF_001723915.1 Gavialis gangeticus | reverse complement strand
ACACACACACACACACACACACACACACCCTTTCCACACATTGCCATCCCCCCACCCACGCACAATATACAAGAATAAGACTTTCTTTTGAGCCATTATGCAATCACCTCTATATATACTATCCAGAAGAAAACATAAATCGGGATGAAAAGTTGTGTTTTTTAAATAAAATTAAAATATGTTACAGTAAGTTTGATTTTTAGTACATAGATTTCATAGACATTTGGGCTGGAAGGGACCCCGGAGGATCATCAAGTCCAGCCCCCTGCCCCAGGAGCAGGAAGTCAGCAGGGACCATAGGATCCCAGCAATATAAGCATCCAAGGGTGTCTTGAAAGCATTCGATGGCAGTCTATTCCAAACCTTGGGGGCTCAGACAGTGAAGAAGTTCTTTCTTATGTCCAGCCTGAACTGGTTGCGGCGGAGTTTGTGACAATTCTATCTTGTCATCCCTTGGGGTGCTCTGGTGAACAGATGGTCCCCCAGATCCTGATGAGCACCCCTGATAAACTTATAGGTGGCCACCAGATCACCCCGAGCCTGTGCTTTTCCAG
>NW_017728993.1:30762276-30776061 GCF_001723915.1 Gavialis gangeticus | reverse complement strand
ATAATCTGTTCCAAGACCTTCCCCAAGATAGAGGTCAGGCTGACGGGCCTGTAGTTTGCCGGATCTACTTTCCTCCCTTTCTTGAAGATAGGCATGACATTGGCCCTCTTCCAGTCATCAGGCACTTCACCAGAGCGCCAAGAGCTCTCATAGATCCGTACCAGGGGCTGAGCCAGCTCCCTGAGTACCCTTTGGTGTAACCCATCAGGGCCGGCTGACTTGATTTTTTTTTAATCTATAATTTGTTAAATAATATCTTCTGAAAGATTGTGTGTGCACGGCCCTCAACAGCCCCTCAAAACTCATTAAGTGGATGTGACAAAGGCCATGTGTATAGAACTGTGTGTTTTAAAGTTTGGAGTGAGATTATTTGAGCAATATTTCAAAAAGGAGGTGGTTTAGCATAGTTCTTTGCAAAAGTTAGTAAATATTTACTAAAAAATTACACAGAAAATTCAATGGTGCTCTGAAAAGTTATTTTGCCAAATTTAGAGACTATTCAACCATTAAAGTGTGAAATAGGGGGATTTTAGTCCTGCTTTAAATGCAAATCTCAATGCAACCTTAACTGTGGAATCATTAACTATAGCTCCATTAGGAAAGAATCCATTTACCGTGCTTACAATGTTAATTTTAATGACATTTTATTTCACTGAATTCATGAAATTGGAAATAAGCTAACATTGCCTTCTTGTTTGGAAGAGTGAGGGTGCTATATTATGCTTTCCCTCCCTCTCCCCCTGCCCCCCAAATAGAGTAAGCTCATCTTATTGGTACACATATGGTACATCTTTACTTTTTGTCTTTGTTTCCTTTGTCAGTGTTTTAGCTGAATGTGACATGTTTATGTCAAATATTGCACTGCAGGTGCCATTTATAGACCCTCAAATGTTGTCAACTGTTAATATTCAAAGGTTGCATCTACATGAGACACTGACTGCACAGTAGCTCATCACTAGTGCACAATAGCATTGCATGGCACAAAGTGTGATGTGATGCACAGTCAGCGTCACCTAGAAACCATTCAGCGATGCTACTGTGCAGTAACTCCGGTTGCTGAGCAGTCATTTAGTACTTGTATATAAAGGTACTTGTATGTATATATACATATACAAGTACTCAATCACTGTGCAGTAATGACTGTGCAGCCAGCATCTCATGTAGATGCAGCCACTATCCAGTTTCTGAAGGATTTTACTACCACTAGGGTAAACCTACAAAACCTACAAAATATGTGATCATCCTATGACTGTAAGATTTTTGAGTATTGTGCCCAATCAAATAGACTTTTACTTTAGAGTTTACTGGAAGCCAGACCTTGCCAACTTCTGGATACACAAGACAAGGATTACTATGAGATATTTAAGATACTAGGTGGAGGAAAATAGACTTAACTCATTCTTGCAAACAAACTCTATGCTAAGTCCTGATCCCTGGTGTTCAATATCTGCAGGTCTTCCTCCAGGTTCAATGCTGCTTAGCTTACATGAACTAGCAAGAGCAGAGCTAAAGGTGATATAGGCTGTAAGTCATGAAACCCTGAAAAGTAGGGATCTTGTTTCACCTGTCAGTGAACAGAGAGAAGAGCAGGCTAGAGCTGCTTGGAAATTTGAGATGGATACAATTTTGAGATGGATAAAAATTTGAGATCCATATGCAGTGGCGACACGTAGGAGGTGCACGGGGATGCACATGCACCCCCTGAGAGTTCCAGTGCACAACCTGACTGGCTGTACTTGCTGCTTAGGCAGTGGGTGGGGGGCCAGTGCCCCCCCTGCAAGTGCCCGCCAGGGGGTGGATCACCATGGCACTCCCAGAAGCGGCCGCAGCTACTTCTGGAAGCAGCTGCAGCAATTGCAATTGGAACCCCCCCTCTGGTCAGCAGGATCAGCCACAGGGGGGCCCAACCTCCAGTCACTGACTGGCCACTGGGGGTGCATGTGCCCCCCTGACTAAGGCGGCACCAGTCGCCCATGTCCATATAGGAGACAGTGCTGTTATTTATTTGCTGAATAAGGAGAAGTCACTGAATGGGCCACACCTCATTTGAATTTCGTTTATGTGACACTTTGGAGCATTTTGCTTAGAAGTTTTGCAGGTGGACAAAACACAACATCCCTCTTCAGAAGGAAAAGGACAAAAGAACTGCACCAGATATGCATAAAGTAAAGGGTTGTCCTGTCTAAGAATAAACTGGAGTGGCTGGATAATGAAACCTGGGCAAAGAGAGGGGCTCCTATCTCCTGTTAGGAGTTTCTCACTGGTACCAGGGACTCAGCTGGTACTGAAGCAGTTTCAAGTTATCAGACAGCTGTGACAGCACAGAGGTTTCCTCAAGTTAGTTGGCAGACCTGAGGCAGGTTCTGAATTAAAGTTTTGCATTAAACCTTGAAAGGGGACTCCACAGCAAACCCCCAGCTAGAATTGCTAAGGGTACATCCACTTATTTGTGATACCCAATCTATGATAATAAGGTTGGTTGGTGTGATGGAGCTGCCTGTGGCAGAGTGTTTCCCATGAAATGCCACATCAGTGCCTCCCTAGTGAAAGATGAGTATGGGACACCATATAGACTCAGCCCCCATGACCTGGTGGGTTACCCCATAGAGGGGACAGGTGAGGGGTGCAGGCATGTCATCAGGCATGAGACCCAAGGGGGATAAGGCTGAAAATCCAGTGAGGGGGTGGACTAGTGGGCCCAGTAAGAGGGCATGTGAGAAAGCAGTAGGCTTAAGTGAGAAGGCTGCATAGTGTAGGGTTTACATGGGTGCGTCTGAAGAATTGTGCATAGGCCAGTCTTGGTGACCAGATAGGTTTGGAGGGGCCCAAGAAAGTGGACTCATATGGGAGAGTGAGGGCAAGTGGTTCAATAATCTAACCAGAGTAAACTCAACTTGTCAGTGCTGGCGCCAGGACCAGAATGGTTGAAGGGCCAGAGTGCCCACCGTGAGGGATGGTCAAAGCCAGGGCCCTAGACTTCCTACTGGCTTAGAGGTGACTCCAGGGCCTGTGTGGCCAAAGGTCCTGGAGGGGACCACTGCTGAGAGGGAAAAGGGCTTAGGGAGCTTTGCAGCCCAAAATGAGGGTAAAGTAGATCACCTGTGGAGGAGGGATCCAGGTGGGGTCCAAATGCTGAATGCATTGTGGGGCTGGAGCTATATAGTGATGCCATCTACGCAGCATGGGACATGGTGTAGGAGTGGTATGGAGCCGTGTATTACGCCCTTGTCATGAGGCAGTAAAATGGACAGCTTCCCACCTTATAAACACCTACTTATCAGTTACATGAAAGACATGGAAGGCGAGTCAGGTGGGCAGACTGCCCTAGACAGGTGGGCGGGCCAACAATTTGACCGGCCTCAAGATGGCCCCCCATCACAAGTGCACACACATGTGTGGCAGCTGCTTCAGGAGTTGGGGGCCATGCTGATAAGGCTGTGCCAGGAACACAGTTTGAAAGGGCAGGGCTGGTAGCCCTCAGGAGCCCAGCCCCTCACTCTGCCTAGGTCCCAGCCAGGTCAGAGGCCAAACTCCCATGGAAGCCAGTCTGGCCCAGCCTCCATGAGGGTTTGTCCCCTGACCTGACCATGCAGGGGCCAGGTCAA
Organism: Gavialis gangeticus; assembly: GCF_001723915.1. Taxonomy (NCBI): domain Eukaryota; kingdom Metazoa; phylum Chordata; order Crocodylia; family Gavialidae; genus Gavialis; species Gavialis gangeticus. Next base: position 30,772,456 of record NW_017728993.1, on the reverse strand, counting down.
ACTCTGTGGGAGTTTGGCTCCTACCTCATCACACAGGGGCCAAAATCTCATGGAGGCTGGACCAGGCTCCATGGGAGTTTATTCCCTGCCCCAGTTGGGACCTGGGCAGAGCAAGTAGCCAGTGCCACTGTGCTCCATGCTGCTACCAGCCCTGGCCCTTCAACCCCTCCCTCCTAGCACAACTTTACCAGAACAGACCTCAACACCTTGTGTGGGTGTGTGCCGCACTCCCTACCCCAGATTTCCCTGACCCCCATCCCAGATTTTTTTTCTTACTTCCTCTTTCACTTATCACTAATAGGTCCAGAGAGGTCTTGCTCCCCCTCTATGTGGCACTGGTCAGGCCGCAGCTGGAGGACTGTGTCCAGTTCTGGGCGCCGCACTTCAAGAAGGACGTGGAAAACCTGGAGAGGGTCCAGAGGAGGCCACTCATATGGTTGAGGGCCTCTGTGGCCAGCCCTATGAGGAGAGGCTGAGGGTCCTGAATCTCTTCAGTCTCCGCAAGAGGAGACTGAGGGGGGATCTTGTGGCCGCCTACAACTTTATCAGGGGCCAGCAGCAGGGACTTGGGGAAAGTCTGTTCACCAGGGCCCCCTTTGGAGTCACCAGGAACAATGGCCACAAGCTGAGGGAGGATAGGTTTAGGTTGGATATTAGGAAAAACTACTTCACTGTAAGGGTGGCCAGAGCCTGGAATAGGTTTCCCACAGAGGTGGTGCTCTCACCTTCCCTGGAAATCTTCAGGAGGAGACTAGATAGGCACCTGGCTGGAGTCTTATAACCCCTGCCACCCCCAGTGCTCCTTCCTGCCCATGGCAGGGCATCAGACTAGGTGATCTGTCTACGTCCCTTCTGACTCATTGATTCTATGATTCTATGATTTCTATAAATTTTGATGATTACCAAAGGAAATATTTTTCCTTTGGTCTATGAGTGTCAGGTGAAATTGATATCTATCAATGTCTAATGATAAAAATAGAATCCTCCCAAGCATATAGATAGGGCCTGGCATGTGCACATGTTCGTTGGAGCCAGGAGCCATGCTGGGAACCTGATCTAAGTGAGCTGGGTTGGGGGAGGCACAGGTGGGATCATGGCAGGAGAATAGCAGATCCATAGTGGGGTTTGGTGGGTTGAGGTGGGGGAGTTGTCTGTCCAAAAGTTAGGAGGGTCAGGATCCTAAAAATAGCCTCATGAGGTGAGGGGAGGGGGTTGTAAACATGCAGGGCGGCGGCTGGGGTGAGCAGTTAGAATTTCATTCATTTGGAGCTGTACTCCATACATGTACATACATGTACATATAATTCATTATATTGAATTAACAAATTCCAAATCTCAGATGAGTTCTTCCTCTCCAGGCTCTGCCAATCCTGGACAATAAACTGTACGGAGGGTGGAGTGAAGAGGGGGTGACTAATGCTTGAACATACTGCCTCAACTGCTCACAACAGGAAGCAAAGGATCCCAATTAGTACTATTTTCAAAGGAGTCCATAGGGTTTTACACAATACCTATTATTAGTATACTAATGGCTGGCCTACCCCTTTTCCCTCCACCTGCAAAATACTCTTTGTTTTAAACCCTTGCAGTCAGTGCTTATGGTTGTGAGGAGGTAGATATTCCTAACTCCTCACAAGCATCTGTGTAAGGTAATTTAGTTCCCCAAGTTTCTAGGTAGAGGTGCTGCCTATATTTCAGAGCATCATAAGGTAATTGGACCTGGCCTTTCTGCTGCCAACAACATCTGGGAGAAGTGTTAAGTGGGGCTTTTAAGGTAAACCTGTTTTGTTCTTCAGATGTTGCCCAAAATTTTAGAATTTGGGTTTTAACTTCCTTTAATGTAAAGTCAACTTCTTTATTTGAATAGGTCCATTTTAATTAGACTTCTTCATTTTAAAATAGCTTTATGCTATTTCTCCCATGCCAACACTCTATTCTTTATTTAAACATCAATGATGGAAGTGAATATATGATTATAGAAACCTATTACAAAATTATGTCTGCCTACTGGCTTAAAAAGCAATCAAACATCAACATCATTTTTTTTCTCATAATACATAAAAAGTTGGCAGTCAATGAGGAGAGTGCCTTTTCTCTGTGAACAGTAAATCATCTTTACATTAATGTGTTTTAACAATGTAGATAGCTTTGGCATATCAGGTTTAGTAGGACCAAAAATGAGCAATAAAATGGTGCTAATTGGTATTCACTTCTACGAAAGTTTAGGGGTGTGTGTTTGGTTATCAAAAAAAAAGCCCCACCTTCTCAGAATATGTTACTGATAAGGGAAATCTTTTTTCTATCTGTGTGTTACTGAAAGAGTATGGCTATGATTCCTGTGATTCTGCAACTTTCTTTCAGATGTGATCCCTGTTTCTGTGATCATTGCAAATGAAGCCTTGGTTGCTGTGATGTACTTTACATGGGGCTAAATCTTAGCTAAATACAGATATTTAAGCTGCTAAATGCAGCTGACTACCTGTTCAGTGACACTTCCAGGTAGCAGTTGTATGGTATCTACTCATTGTCAACTGGTTGCTGAATTGACATAGGGCATTAATTTTGACCTTTAATACTCAAAACAGTTTGTAATATTTTTGCTTGAGAGACCATCTTTCTCTTCCTACTATTATGGCCACTGATGAGACCACCAAAGAGGCTGAACCTGGATCCTCATTAATTTAAAAAGAGGGTTTCAAGTAGTGCCTTCATTGTAAGGAGCCATCAAAACCAGAACAAGGTCCACCTTTTTACACAGAATAGCCTGAATCCAACCTTCAAGAGAGGTGTATGCATTTATGTATACAGAGTTCAGAGGATTAAGTTTACTGAGGGTGAGGACTGCATGAACTAGTGGACTTTTGTTTGCTTCATTCTAGTTTGAGTGTTGCTTGAGGGGCTGATGCATACTACTATTTAAATCATTGTTGTTCTGGTTACTTGCGTAGGGCTCCTAAAGTTTTGCATAGGATATAGATTCATCTAAATAACATAGTCTATTTTTTCTGTTCACCAAAGCGCATATAATCTTCTCTTCAACTTCTAGTGGAATGCATAATCAATATATAAATAAACATGAAATTACCTGCACATGTAAGATAAAAACATGCTACATAAGGATATCTGGATTGCAAGTTCAAAGGCAGACAATCAGTAAGATCACAGTTGATAAAATGAACTAAAGCCAGAAAATCCAACTCGGTCTAGTGCCAAAAATATTTTTTTCATTTAATTTAGCTTCTAATTGAAGATGAGAATAAAGCAGACTAGAAATGTCAATTGAACAAGTTTTTCAATCTGTTTTTCATAATCTCTTGCTTTATAGACAGGCTCCTGTTCTCTTGTTTTACAAACCATTACCTTTCTCCCTCCCTCCCAGAGGAATTTTGTTATGTCTGTAATGCCCAAACTGTAATTCTATACCAATGCTATGTGGAAAAAGGCGTGGAGACCTCCTCCTTTGGAAGGGAATAGAATTAAAGTATAGGTAAGTTTTGTTCATGGGACAGAAATAATAAGATGACATGTAATGTACAGACTTGACCAGAATATAAAAAATGCAATTATAGCTTTCCCTGTTATATGAGGAAAGTTTCCTAAAACAGCATAGCAGATCAGCTTGGTACAGGTGTATATTGAATAATTCTCTCATTGGCAGTACTTTCTTCTAGTCCTGGTTTTCACAGATCCTTCCAGTGCTGTTGTAATGAACACACTGGGAGCGTCCAGACGAGCATGGACGTTTGTTTCCCTGGGGACAAGTACTGGCAGTGCACCTTGCAATGCTGCTAATTGTCCCTGGGGAACGCCCATACAATGTGTGCTTTCGTGCGCAGCAAGTTACCCCAGGTGGGGAAAGGGGGGCTGAGGCCAGCAGTGGGCTGGCCCCAGAAGCCTTACCTGGGGTCTTGGGGGTCTCCTGGGGCTGCACCAGAGGAGATTCTGCCAGCAGCCTCAGTGTGGCTGTGGGTAGCCTGGCTCTGCTTCTGAGTGGCACACGCTGCCCGTGCAAGCCCCACTTCGGGGCTTTTTGTGTGGGGGGTTTTCACTCCTGGATATCCAGGGTTCAAAAAAAACTGTGGGGGGAAAAAAGGTGGACACACAGGCACCATGCCCTTGCACTGCAGAGAACATCTGAATGTGCGGTATGTGGTACTGCAGACATGTTTGTGGCACCACATACTGCACCGCTGTGCTCCTCTGCATACGGCCAATGAAATCATATCATTCTTTCTTTTTTTTTTTTACAAAGTTTCACAAATACACAATACAAATTCAATCTCTATGCAACTCTAAACTCCTCTTCACTGTTAAGGTAAAAGATGAGATGTCTCACAATTCTGAATATACAGGAGTTCTGAATAGAGTATGACATGTATAAGGCACATACCAAATTAAAAATTACTGAAAGAGGTATTTTTCTTCCCTATGTTGCAGTCCGCTCATTAGCCTCCAGGCAGATTCATTGCAAGGTTCTGATGGTTATACCAGAACACTTTCAAAACTCATTTTACTTTTTCGTATTTATTCTGTTTCCATTTGTTTTTAGCTTGGACAGTTAAACCAGTCTAATCAATTTCTTGTTAATTCTTTGCTACCTGGTCTGTGCTAGAGCAGTGTCTTCTGACTGGTGCACCACTACTGCAAGAGAATGTTTCCTTTGCTTTGTTTTTAAATTACTTTTAGTTTAGATTTTTTTTTTTTACAAAGGTATATGCCACTTGGTCTGGGGTTTTGTAAAAATCACTCTTACAAAAGCTAAATTTGGAATTAAGTTTGACCTGGCCTTTGATGTAACTGAAAGAAAGGCTTATATCTATGTTTTTGTGATATGCTGAATTTAAATTTGACTGTTTGTTCTGTTTGTATGTGTCAACGCAAAGGTATTGCTCTGTAAATGTTGCATACTATCCTGTCCAATGTGTTTCAGCAATGGGGGAAATTGGCATAGACCCTCAAACTATTATTTGTAACCTGACTATTCACAGCTGGAATAGCTATGGATTTGTTATTTGTAAAACATCCATGAATTTCACCACAGGCCTTTCCAGCAATGTTGAAGCATCTGTGAATCAAACTGTTCCCCAGCTGTTCATTCACTACCTGCAGGTTCCTCTAGCATAAAGTCGCCATTAATACCGATGGTTACACTGAACCCCTGATGAGCTCTTACAACACTGTTCCCCTCGGACTACAGTGTTCCCCTCGGACTACAGCTCTTACAACACTGTTCCCCTCGGACTACAGACTAAAGGCAATAATTCCAAACAAGAAAAACAGTATTAATTCTTCCAATAAAAAGTTCTTGGCAGTGTTTGGAGTGACTGCCAGTGTTTTGGTGGCAACTATCCATGTTTAAATCTAAACCCCTTTTTGTTTCATTCTTTTTGCACTAGGTCCTCCCTTCTAGGCAGAAACTCCCATGGTTATTTCCCATGAAAAGAATAGGGAAAATTTCCATGGGGGAGGAGGGGAAGATTCAGAAGCTATGAAGAATTACAAATGCCAGACAAATGGGTTTTTTTAAAAGCTTATCTGCAAAAGCACAATTGCTTCAGGATCACTTAATAAATAGCCTTATTAATAAAACCTTAGAAATTTTAATTTACTTTTGCAGTGACATACATTTTAGGTTTTAATTAAAAGCTTTTAGTGATAGTTATTTGAATCACTGCAGTCACTCTCTTTAAGAAACAGGTTGCAATTATAAATCATTTGGTAAAGATTATTTGAGTATATTTTTGCTTAGGGGAAAAAGAAAGAAAAGACTTGGAAAAGAATGAATGCAGCTACAGTTTTTGATAACTTTCCACACACTTGCAGAAAACTACTACATCTATTTAAAAATTTATACGTAGAATTTATTGAAATTAACAGCACCAAATCCTCTGGTTGCTTACCCAAACTGCATACATTTCAGAAGTTAAGGCACTTCCTAGATTTCTTCTGTGACTGGACATCAAGCTGGGCATTTTCTCAGACCGGATTTTCTTGGAAGACATTCCCCTCTAGGACAGGAATAATCCTACAAGTAAAATGTTTCCATAATAACTCAGTGATCCTACTCACAGGAAAACATGGGGTTTGAACCAAAGCTCAATGACATTAATCAGAGTTTTCCCATTGACCTTGCTGTTTTTTTAGATCATAGTTTCATAGTTTCTAGGGTCAGAAGGGACCTGAGCAGATCATCGAGTCCAACCCCCTGCCATGGCAGGAAAGAGTACTGGGGTCAAACGACCCCAGCAAGGTGTATGTCTAGCCTCCTCTTAAAGACCCCCAGGGTAGGAGCCAGCACCACTTCTCTTGGAAGTTGGTTCCAGATCCTACCTGCCTCACTGTGAAGTAGCGCCTCCTGATATCTAGCCTAAATCTACCCTCTTCCAGCTTGTGAGCGTTATTTCTGGTCACTCCTGGCAGTGCTCAGGGGAACAGGGACTGCCCCAGTACCTGCTGGTCCCCTCTGACTAGCTTGTAACAGGCCACTAGATCCCCCCTCAGCCTTCTCTTGATCATGCCTACACACAGGGAAACAGAAAATATATGGGGAACAGTGCTGCTAGATCTACTCAGGTGAATTTTGTCTAGTGTTTCCTATTATAACACTTTTTTAAGTTGTCTCTAAGTTTGCCAAATATTAGCTGTTCGTGGTGAAATCTTGTATGATGACTGTCTGGCTCAGGTAAAGATTTCTGGAAGGTTTCTGCAAAATGTATTCAGCTGATTTGGATACCATGGTCAGGGAAAAAGTATAATGTTCTGTTGTGAAGTTTTTGGACTTCCATGCCATGGAGTAAGAGTTTCAATTTGTCTATGGTCTTTGTGTCAGAAATGTGGCTAGATTCTCAGAGAATTGAAAGAATAATTTTTTAGACATGCCAGTGGCATCCTGATCCTATTGATTTGAATGTGGTTTACATTATTACTCCCTATTTTGAGATGGATTGGAGATTATCTAGGAAAAAATCTCTTTATAATCAACCCATTTTCATTGTTACTTCAAACTATGTGATGAAAAAAGTATTAAAGTCAAATTCCTAATAGACATTAGAATTATGTTCTTACTTGTTTCGTTACCAAGGTGAATCTGTTACTAATTAGCAGAAAATTGTCCCACCCTAAACAGTGCCAAGTTGGGGGCCAATCCTACAGGGGGCACATGCCCCGCCTCTTATCCCTCCTACCAGTCACCTGTGCCTTTAGATTTTTTTCTGTATTTGCCTAAATGTGTTGTACTATATCTATGTTTGACAAAGTCCAACTTGTAATCCAAATATGTTATTTGTTAAATTCTAAGTTCTTTGTTGCTTTATGTTTTCATTCAATCTTTAATAATATCCAATATAGCCTTTGTTGCATGACCTATGCAAGAGACTTTTTAAATATAGGTACCGGGGGGGAGGGTTGTATGTTTGTTTTGTTTTAATTCCATCTTTAATATTATTTTGATGCTTATAACTTCAGCAGGCTTCCAATGTCACTATTTTATAACTAAGTTGTGATGCCTTCCCAAGATTAAATTACTGATGAAGGCATTTAACCAGAAAGGACATTTCAGACCTATTCTTGAAACCTGGAAAAGGTGTTGACCAAATGTATAAAATCTACCAGTTTTGATATCAATAACATGATTTCTTTTTCTAAAAATTAATATTTGTGTTGTGTTCTTTGGCATTTTACTTTTGCACTGACATGCCTATGACCCTAGGATTACTTGGATCATTAGCAGGTTCTGGCTACTTAAAAGTAATCCCGGATTATTTTATCTAATCAAGTGTAGTGTAGTGTAGCATATATATACATTCTTTTACATTTTTCAGGGCTATAGTCTTTTTGCACCATGGAAGTCAGTAATAGGAATCTTAACCTAAATTATGTGAGGGACTTAAGGATTTCCACTAATTATATAAGTAGGAATCATTCAAGGGAATTCAAATTACTCTGCTTTGGTTTGAAGATTATATTGTGAACTGAAATAGCATAAAAATGTAGAGGAAGTGTAGACCAGGCCATAACTGGTTCTCGTGTGTGTGAATGTTTGTTTTTAAATGGAGATGTGTTTCTTACTTTTAAAGGGGGAAGAATCTTTAAGTTTTCTTCTGAATGTTGTTGTCTTTTCGTCAGTTTTCACCATTGTGAGTACTACTATTTTCATTCAAGGTTCATCAAATAGTCGCTAATGATTATGCTGATCTGAGTTTCTGCACTTGTTTTCTTTTCCAAAATATCCCCTTTCAAAAGTTTTCACATTGCTCAATGAATCAAAGCCAGACAGCATTGCAGTTTACTACTTTTAGAAGCTTAGGATCCTTATGGAGACAGAAGCATCATTTTACAGGTATTGTTAGGCAAAAAAAATCTGGATATTAAGTCATTATTTGTACATTAACAACTTTTCCCCAGGTAGGATTTATCGTTTCAAGACATTTTGTTTTGTGTGTAACTCCTTTTTTGTCTAATCACCTCTAAAATTATGAACACTCTAAGAATAATACATTCTGAATAGCAAAACAGCTTGAAATATTCATAACTAAGAATGCAACTGGTATTGCTCATAAACAAAGTTGTTTGGAGACCCCTTTATTAATTTTTAATTTATTTTCAGTCAATTCCTTATTACTTCCAAATTCCTGTAGGGGATTCTGTTAATTAGTCATGTGTAAAATATTCATTAAAAACAGCTTCCTATTTTCTTCTTTTATTGCAAATTTACATTTCTAATCTTATAACCAAAATAAATGCCATTGGGTAGAGGGACCATATTAATTTTGATCAATCTCTTGAAATACAAACCCACACAACAAAAGATATGGTAATGAAACCACAGTAACATTGAGATACCATGTAGTCAGAAACAGGCGTACAAATGTCGAACTGTTACCTTACCGAGGCAGGTGGAAACAACAAAAATCAACATTAGGAAAAACATAGAAGAAAACCTGCTTTCAGCAATATTGCTATCTTATGCTTAACACTGCTCCACTGATGTTGATTGAGTGACTTAAGCTATTACTTAGGAAGAGTAAATGTGACATAACCAAGTCCAAAGAAAATGGATTTCGAAAAAAATATATATTTTTTCTTCATATAGTTGTTCAGTTTCACTTTAGTTTACCTGATAATAAAGTTAAAGAAGCTTAGTCCTGAGATTTTGTTACTGGAGTTCGTATGGATTTTCTTTTTCTTTTTTTCTTTTGCTTTGCCATGTGCCTCTCTTCTGTTCCTGTGGGTGTCCATTTTCTGGTCTCAGCTCAGTTCCTGTGGGCGTATATTCTATATAGAGGGAGGGACAGGTAGGATATTAGTACTTCTTTCTCCCATTCTTCCTCAGTCTTGTGGATTAGACCCTGATCCGACAAATCTGTATTCATATATTTAGTTTTAAGCCTGTGATTAGCTCAGCTGAAATGAGTAGAATTTCTCAAGTGCTAAGAAGTTAATGGTGTGCATATGTATTTGGAGGATCAGGGCCTTAGATTGATAACATTTAAAGGTAGGGAGATGGAGTGTCTGACTACGTGCTTGCATGGTGTCTACAAATATAGGGCAGCTGTCTCAGTTGGGCGCTACCATTTAATACAACCTAATAAATTACTGACCCACCTTCCATTGCCTTGTAATACAATGGTTTATCACATTCCCACCCACATAGCTGTGGATAGGAAGTGTTTTTTTTCTCAGTTGATTTTTTGGCAATAAAAAAGAAAAAGAAAAATGTACAGAAAAAAATCCCCCACAAACTGTCTGCAAAAAAGTTCTGTATGCAAATCAGAAGCCAAATCTGTAACCTGGCAAAGATCTGCAAAAAATTAGGGGCTATTTTTTTCTCTCAACAGGGCACATCTCCCACTGATGTCAGACATATGGCTAATTTGCAAAAATAAAGCCAATTTTGTTTCTTTTCTCTTTTGTTGTCAGGATGGCAGGCAGGCGCTCAGCGAGAAAGTGTTATTATTCTTGTTCACCTTCCTAGAGAAGAGATATTAAAGAAGCAGGAGAAGTGTGCTAGCAATGATACCAACTGTAGAGTCGCAACTTTTAAAAGCATAAGTCACAGCACCAGGCAGGCCAAAGCTGAAGTGTTCAGCCTTTCATTTCTTTTTTTATACTAAATAAAGAAGTAATTAAAATGTCCTCTGCCAGGCAGCAAAAATGGGAGGGGAGGGGAGGGGAGGGGAGG
>NW_017728993.1:30755573-30761846 GCF_001723915.1 Gavialis gangeticus | reverse complement strand
GGAGGGGAGGGGAGGGGAGGGGAAGACAGAAAGAACTGTATGTAATAGAAGGGGCTGGAATATAAAAAAAATCTGTAAAAGGAAAAAATTGAAAGTATCTTCTGAGAACAGAAAGACTGCTGCCTCAAATGCCAGCAGATTCAGTTAGAATCGCATGAATGCAGCTTTCCACAACACAAAAGCAAAACATTTTTTATGGGCTTACTAGGGGCCAAACCACCGCTGCTCCCATTATTTATGGATTTGGATGGTCCTGAACACAAAGGAACTGATTCAATCCTACAGCACAAAAGGTAGGCTTCATAGCACCCACATGAAGGTCAGTGCCATGTATGTGCCACGACACACTGCTCCAATGGCTACCTTGTGCATTACAAAAGGTGAGTAGCTTGGGAAGTGGTGGACTGGTGTCCGGTGTTAGATTAGCAAGACCTTCATGCCTTTTAGTGAAATAGCGAGCAAACCCCACGGGCTTTGTAGCCTTAGCAGCAGTAACATTCACAAAGCATCCTGAGAGAAAAACATCTTTCTCCCTCCAGCACACGCAGACTCTCAGGCTAGTTATGCACTATTGCATTCTCATCCTCTAAATTCAAGCCAGTGCAAATTAATGCTGACTGAAGTGCTATTGGCAGTAGTGGCTGTCAAAATCCTGCTGCCAGATGGCTGGTACAGGGCATGAGCCAATAAATTCCATTTATCTCCCAGAAGGTGAATTCTGAAGACTCTTAGTCATACAATTTTCCCTACAGGAAAACTTTCTCTCTTTCTGGTGCCATTTTTCAAAAAATGCACCAGGTTTACAATGTACAGGGCGTAGAATGGCTTTGAGACCTCTAGTTCTGCCAGAACAGTCAATGGAGCTGATTCTCCAACTTGCTGCATTTTCACGTTGTCGCTTGCCCCTTTGCAAAGCTGTGGGAAAATGCAGCCTCTCATTTGCTAGAAGTTTCCATACACTTTGCACACATGGAAGTGACTACAGGAGAGGCAAAATGATGAAAAATGTGGCCTTGGGGAGTCCATCCCAAAACAAAACTGCCCTTTTTCCTTAATGTCATTATAATGTGAACTCTTCCTTAATTTTATTCACCATTTTCCCACCTCACTGTCTTAATGGTTTTCTCAATTTTACTCAGACACAAGCACTTACAAGCTGTGATTTACTCTTTCCCCAGTGTGATCTTTCATTTTTTTACAAAATGCTCATCTAACCATTGCGCAATCAAGATTCAGCATCCTATCCCAAGTCCCATGTATCGTCAACACCTAAAAAATTGACTTATTTATTATAACTCCCTATTCTAACTGTAATTGCGATCAGTGCCAAATTAATCACATCCTCAGGGTCATTAAAGATTATGTTGAACAATGCTAGCTGGACTGAGCCATGACTCATGCTTGATAATACCTTATCTGAAAACTAATTGCTACCACCACACCATCATCTTAACCCAGCAATTCATCTCCATTATCTCAGTGGCTCTTCTGATTACCATTTGATCAAAACATCTTGCTAAAATCAAATTAACTTTCCCTACCAGCTTTTCTTTATTTTCCCAGTACCGTATGTGAAAAAAGCTGCTCAGGTGATGTTAGTCTGAGCTCAGCAAAGCTAGGTTGACTCTTGTGAGATGTTTTCCACTCCGTCCGTTTCCCATAAATGTATTCACTGGGTATGCATTCAGGTTCTTCACCTAGAGTGAAAATCTAGTTAAAAGTTTGACAAGTGTCTGAGTGGTCCATCCTTCCTTTCTTTTAAACTGAAGCATTATAATTTTCCCAGCTTTTGGGTACTGCAGCACCATTTGCAGGATTTGTCATATAATATTAGGAATGGTTCTGCTTGTTCTTTCTCCAAATCCTTCAGGCTTCTAGGATGTAGCCCTTCTGCATCTGGAGCCTCCATTGTTAACTTTGTTAAATATATGTTTACATTCTCCCTCCTGCAAATTGGTTTTACATTTTCCCCTTTGGTTTCTTGAATTGTGCTCCTAGTCCATGTCTCTTCGTGATTCTTAGCTATTAAAAGCTGAGGAGAAATATTTACATGGGAGTTTTGCCATGCCTAAGTCCTTGGTGATTGTTCTTCCTCCTCTCTCCTCTATTATTCAGAGGTCTTGTTTTATCTTTTGTTTCTCTTTTCCCCTAGATACATTTGAAAACTCTCTTCTTATTTCCCTTCACCACTCCTGCTAACAGGAGTTGATTATATTTTTAAGCTTCTCATTTTTCCCTACAGTTCTTGACTGCTATCATGTGTTTTAGATTTTTTTTAATCTCTGTCTTTTAAAATGTTTTATGCAAATCTCTTCTGTACTTATTAAACTTCCTTTTTGAAGGAGGAGGGTTTTAATGTTTTATTTGAAATTCTTCAGCTACAAAACCTACACAGAGTAATATGGTAAATAATGAAAAGTGTTTGCTACTCTTTACTTCAAAGCACAAGTTTTAACAGGAGACTCCTTAGGTCTCAAAGAAACAATTAAGAAAGTAAGTGAAAAAAATCTGAATTATTCTTAGAAAAAGTTTTCTGAAAATGTCTACAATAAGATGCAGTATGTATGGTTTTAGACATACAGAGTGAGACAGCATACACTGGCCGAGCAGACAGGCAACATGGACTAAGTGGCCAGTGGGATTCTTATTTAGCAGTAACATCATTCAGATGTATGTTCACTTAAATGCAGACTAAGACTGGCAGGAATGAGGGTAGAATCAGGCTACTGACCTAATAGGCCCATGCTAATAGAGAAGTAATGGATTTGAATTCAGCCAATTTTGGAGACAAGAGATTCGATTCGAAGATCTGGATCACCGTCCTGAATCAATTCGGCCAAATCAGCTTCAGAAGATTCGGCACTGATTTGGACAGATTCAGTGATTTGGATCAGCTGAGGAGAGGCAGGCACAGCTGGGCAGCTCCTCCAGCTGTGCCTACCTCCCCCCAGGGGGGTAAGCTGTGGGAGAAGCCCCCATGGCTGCCCTGTCCGGCCCCATCTCCCGCCCAGCCCCAGCCTAGTCCCAGCACTTTAAAAAAAAGAAAGCCCTGTAGTCACCAGCTGTAGGTGTGGTGATTCGGGCTTCTGGGCACTCATGGCAGAGCCCCCCTGAACAGCGGGGGACAGCGGGGATTGCCCCCACTGGCACCCATGCAGCAACTGCCCCATGGGTGGGTGCAGTGCAACTCAGCAGGGTGCCATGCACTGCCTGGAAGCTGGGGCTGCTGGGGCTGAGCACTGTTGGGCTCTGACAAGTGCCAGGAGGCTGGGCTGGGCAGGGAATGGGGCCAGGCAGGGCAGCCATGGCTCCTCTGGCTGTGCCTGCCTCTGTCCCGGTGTGGGGAGCCACAGGGGCTATGCCTTGCTGCTGCTTGCCCAGGCAGTGTGGGGGAGGGGGCAGAGGCACAATGCAGGTGTGGCTTGTGCCAGGCAGCAACAGGGAATAGCCCCTGCTCCCAGTGCTACTGCACCCACATCAGCACTGAGAGCAGGAGCACTGCTCTGTCACCACTTGCCAACCAGTGTGGGAGAGAAGGGCAGGATGTGGGCTCAGCAGCACTGGGAGCAGGGGCTATGCCCTGCTGCCACTTGCTCCCTTCTGCCTGGATCGAGCTGCTTCCGCATCCTGCCCCCACCGCCCCGGCTGGGAAAGCGCCGCAGGGCAGAGCCCCCACTTCCAGCACTGCCGCATCTGCAGCCTGTGCCTCCCCACCCCCCTCCCCAGGTAACGTGCCCCCTGCCCCAGCTTGGCAGCTTGTTCTAGGCCCAATCCCTCCCTCCCCCACACCTCTGCCCTCCCCACCCCAACCCCAACAGACTTACCAGTTGGAGGCAGCTGTTAGCCACCTGTCTAGTCTATGGCTGAATCTCTGAATCGGCTGAATCTTTTCCAAAGCTTTTCCAAATTGATCTGGATGCTCAACTCTAGCGCCTAATAGGGTGTTTTGTGTCGGGTTGCTCAGTTTGAAACCCAGCTGCTTACTTTACCACAATGCTATTGGTGCCATGGTAGCACCCCATCAGAATAGTTGTGCTATGCAATACACACATGGTACCAATATATACTTATTTACAAAGCTACTATCAGGATGCAGTGGGTTATGAATTTGCTGTTTGCATTGAATTCAGACAAAGTATTTAATTTATAAATGAGAGGAAAAGTTGCGATTACTGAACTAGACATTCAGAAAACTGCATTTAAATCCTTGCTTTGCTACAGCTTTCTAATGTGATCTTGGGCCAGTCTCTTATCTCTCTGTGCCTCATTACTCCATCTACCAAGTAGAGACAACATTTCCAGGCTCTTTCTTTAGGCCCTGATCCTTTTGGGTTTTACTCACATATTTAATTTGACTCACAGATAGAAGTCTTGTTGGCTTCAAAGGGTTAGCCAAAGCGTAGGAAGTCAAACATGTAAAGCATAAATCTTTCTCAGACAAAACAAAAATAATTTAATGCTAAGCATAAATTCTTTGACCCAAAAAGATTTTTTAAGCCTGTTCTTTGAATTTTAAATGGTACATCACAATTACAAGACTGGAATTGAATAACAGCATTTGGTGAAATAAAAAAGTCAATTTCCGTATACTTTGTAGTAAATGCATAAAATGCAAACCTTCCCTCATAAGCTTAATTTCCTTAATTTAACCCATCATATCACTAGCCAAGTGTTTTCTTTACAAGAAAACCAAAACAAAACAAAGCCTCAAAACGCAGATTGAATTTATTTCCCTATTATGAGAAGACATTTTATTTTTATATGGAGTCCTTAATATGCCATATCGCCAAAAGCTTCCTAGAGACTGGGTCAATCATCAATCTTCAAATTATTTAACCTTACTGTGTAATATACCATAATCTTTGCTATATTTGATACAATTTCAATTGTCCTTGGTGAGATTATATATGGTTTGTGCAGCACAAATTTAACGTTTTGCACGTTAGCCTTTAAAAATTGCCTTTCATCTACTCTGTATTGATTTTTAGTGAGTACATACACATGGTTGTAAGCATCTTTGCCAACAGCTCCTGATGAAAGGATGATGTAGGAATTCTTAGAAAGGATAGAGAAGCCCACAGATTCAAAAGTCCTGCATTCAGTTTACCATTTTCCATAAGCCCCACTGTAAGTTATTTCTTTTTATTTATTTATGATGATAGGCACTGTATAGGCACTAAGGGCTTGCTTATTATAGACTATATTTTAAAACTGATTAAAAATAAATTCTTCATGCCTGTCTGAAACTTATTCCACGGGGACTCTTGTTTCATATCAGAGCAAGTAAAAGGATCTGTTGCTTACTTAACCAGATTCACCTTTTACCTCAGCACATAGTTAAAAATCCATATCAAGTTTCCATTACACTTCATTCATTATCCAGCCTTGCAACTTTCATCAGAAAAAAAAGCCTTATAATGACCATGGCTTTCAAAGGTTTTAAAACTAATATTTATATATTTATATATATCTATAATATGTTTTAGACCATCAAGTCAATCAGAAAGATCTTGGTCCCATAACAAACAGGCCTGTCTTTTCAAACATACTGAGCTTGGCGGACTTTCAGATGGCAGAATGAAAAGGTAAATTGCAGAATCTGCAGATTCCAGCCATACATGTGGGAATAGATTCTGGGCTTTCTAAGAATTTACAGAGAAAATGAAACTTGGCAGGACCCATGTGGAAATTCATTTCATCTGTTTTCATTTTACACTGTCTGTCATCTAGTTTTTGATCGTTAAATGAAAAAGAAAAATGAAATTCTGCCATATGCATTCTATAAATTTCAATTTAGCTATCAGGTGTCACACCTGCCATAACTCTGCTTTTTGCTGCATTTCAGACAACAGACATAACCGTTTGTTTGTGTTACCTATATTGGTTTGTGAAGGTTTATTTATGGCAGTATTTGCAGTAAATCCACCAGTTTCTAACTTGCCACAAAAACCTATTGCTTGAAAAACAGACAGTTATGTAAGCGTGTATAGGAAACATATTGTATAATGTTAATTAAATGGCAATATTTACACACTGCTCTTGCACTTAAATGTTCTGAGCCTTGAAATTGTGTATTAAGACATTTTGACCAAACTCCCAACTCAAAATCAGTGAAGCCTGATTCACATAAACTGATATAGTGAGGTGTAGTTTATATTTTATGAGGCAAACTTATCCACCAGCACCCTAAGGAGTAGAGTGGGCTGGTGTCTTATAAGTGTTCTGTGCCTGCACTTAGGCTAGGGACAGACATTTACACATAAACTGGTTTAA
>NW_017728993.1:30745085-30750573 GCF_001723915.1 Gavialis gangeticus | reverse complement strand
CTCTGCTCTTGCACTTAAATGTTCTGAGCCTTGAAATTGTGTATTAAGACATTTTGACCAAACTCCCAACTCAAAATCAGTGAAGCCTGATTCACATAAACTGATATAGTGAGGTGTAGTTTATATTTTATGAGGCAAACTTATCCACCAGCACCCTAAGGAGTAGAGTGGGCTGGTGTCTTATAAGTGTTCTGTGCCTGCACTTAGGCTAGGGACAGACATTTACACATAAACTGGTTTAAGCAGTCAGAAACTGGTTTAAACCTGTACCAGAAAAGAAGTTCAGTGCACATAAACCAGTTTCAAAATGGCTGAAAATAATTTAAAATAACCGTGACTGAATGCAGTATCAGACTTAAATGATTTAGGTCAAACCAGTTTATGAAAATTCTGTCCCAGACCCCTTCCCAGTTCAAGTTAAATCACAGTCTTCCAGCATGCTGTGCAGCCCTGGGCTGGCTGTGCTGTCTGCTCCAGAGAGCAGAGCTGGCCCCATCCCTCTGCTCCCTAGTGGCTGACTGGCCACCCCAGACAAACCCCAGCTGGGGTCTGGGGCCAGGAAGGGGGCTTAAATTCACCTTCCCCTGAGTACAGAGCTGTCCAGCCCTGCTGGCTTACTTAGTGCTGGCTGTGACCTTGGACTACAAATCCCAGAGGCACCTGGAAGCAGGAAGAGGAAGTGATTAGCAACCCTGCAGAGTCCTGGTACTGTAATTGTGGACTGCAAATCCTAGAGACCTCAGGGGCAGCAGAAAGAGCCCATCGTGGCTATGTACCAGAGCTGTGCTTTAGCACCTCCTGGCTTCTGGCTCGAGCCACTGCAGGCATCTGGCTGCATTTCCTGAATCAAAAGTGATTGCTCATTTGCTTATTGGTTCAATCTTTGTAGTTGAGACTAACCTGCAAAGACTGAATCAATTCAGCTTCAGGCTTTTTGACTGTCTGTACTTAGCCTTGCAGTTTCTATGGCAGTTCTATGAATGTCAGTGGGAACTCAGTGAGAGAGGCCTACCATAAGACCACTGCCTAAAAGGTTGTACTGAACTGGTTGCCTGTTTATAAGCCTTGTTGCCAGCACTGACCACTTATTGGCATCCTTAGAAATCAGTAGTTTGTAGCGGCTTTCTGCCATTTTATCTCTCTGCATTGAAGGCCTTAAAAAGGCTTATGTTGGCATCTTACTAAAATCACTGGAAATCTAGAATATATTTATCCTAGAGAGAGAGAGATAGTTTAGGGCTACACCAAGGTATAACTTGAGTTAGTTTTGAGTGAGTGGGTGGAACTTAATTGGTTTGTAGGCTTTGTGGCAGCCTTATATTCATCCAATACCCTTATGTCAGTATAATTAGTTTGTTATTTCCACTGTGGTCAGTATAAATATATTTACACTGAAACTTCCCCCTCAATCACTTTTCATGAAAAACAAACAACAACAACAAGAATACATTCCAAAAACCAGCACTTTTGCATTAATAGATACTTTCCTCCCAAATATCAAGACAAAACTGACATTAGACAAAAGATTTTTTAACAGAAAAAGGAAATGTTATGACACTGAAACATTTTGAGAATTAACTTTGTGTTTACTGAATTGTTTGTGGCAGTAAAAAAAAATCTGAAAGAGTTCAAATATTGGTAAATGATTTAGGCTTCATAAATATAACTTAGTGCAGTGGAAGTATTGACAAACAATATTGCTTACAGTTGCACTGAAAGAAACCGAGCTCAGAAGGTAGAATGTAAATTAGCCTAAGGTTATATAGGCTTTTCCTTCATTTTGGCTTCTTCCACTCTTGCATATTTATTGGTGATTTTACTGCAGTTTCTTTCATGAAGTAACGTTAACCTTCTGTGCTGCAGTGTTCAGTTGCTGCAGATATAGCCAATCTCTTGTTACCATATATCATTACCATCCTCACCATTCAGGCAATGGCTGCCATGCCATCACATCATTAATGACATACACCTACCAACTTACTTTATGGATCAATAACTTCCTTATATGTCCTTCATATGGAAATTCACTTATGTATAGAAATAAATACAGCACATTATTACTGCATATGTAAGGGAAGCCAAAGCACCATATATCTATTAATAAAACTGTCATGCTGTCAAGTATTTCATGGAGTCAATCAACTACTTTGTTAGAAACTAAAAGATTTCATCAGTTAAACCACAATACCCTATTCAAAGACTTGTGTTTGCAGCACAAAAAGTGCATTCCTGTTTTTTAAACTAATAAAGATGATTTCCATTAGCACTTGCAAAGAATGTTTTCAGGTTAGCCTGATTAATAGTACATTCTGTTTTTTCCCCTGAGTGTTTATCTTATTCCATTGAGACTCCTGTGATGTGTCACTATGAGCATCTTTGTTACTTTCTGATGGAACAAAGCTCTCTTAGGCTTCCTTTGAAATCTTGAGGGCTTGTCATTTGTAACATTATTTTCTTAGCATGAACAAATCTTGTTATCTTACCACGAGAAATCAACTGTTTTTTGTCAGGACTCTGGGACCAAATTTTGCAGTCTTTACTCAAGTGAAACCACTGGGTGCTGCATTTCTACCAGGTTTTGCTCCATCTACTAACACAATCCACTGAAAGTGAAGGTCAATTTAGTTTTAAATTTCCAGTTTACAAAGATTAATAATCTGTTCGTCTCAGGGATTTCTAAGACATCTCTCAGTAGTGAAGTACCTACTATATTGGTACTGGCTACCCCAGGGGTGGGCAAAATGCGGTCTGGGGGCCAGATGCGGCCTGCCAGACCATTCTATCTGGCCTGTGGGGCCCCTAAAAAATTTAGAAAAATTATATTTATCTGCCCTGGGCTGCCTGTCATGTGGCCCCCAATGACTTGCGAAAATTCAGTAAGCAGCCCTCTGCCCAAAATAATTGCCCACCCCTGGGCTACCCACAGAGGATTAACTTTAATTTATATACGTTAAATACCTTTCATCCATACATACAACATTTCTACCTACTTTTAAAGTACTTGGCATGTTAGGTTAAAGTAATTAATTTTTCCTAGAAGAAAGGTAACTTTTATAAAGAGTCTTACTTCAATATATAAGTGAACACATTTCTAGTCTGTTTCTGGTAATTGTTTTATTCTGTAATACTTCACACCTATACTGACCTCTCTATATTTCTGTACACTGTACTAATCCTGGCTCATTTTAACTGGATGTCATGTCTCTGTTTAAATTCTGACACACAGCCAGGTGTGCCTCTTTGCAAGTAGTGATGGTTCACTCACCTGTTTCAGTAGCCACGCCCCATAATTCCTCATATGGGCCCCAGCAAAATCCCAGGATTTGAAGAAGTGGATGTCAAGACCATTTGAACCAGTGCTAGGTCAAAGCATAGGTGTTCTAGAAGTCATACCCAAAGGTGAGGGTCCAAGAACAAGAGTCCTAATGATCCCACTCCAGATGTGGCCACACAGATGCTGAATAGAGGGGAATAATCACTTCCCTTGATCTGCCAGCAACACTCCTACTAATGCAGCCCAGTATGCTGTTAGCCTTCTTGACACCAAGGATACACTGTTGGCTCATGTTCAGCTTATTTGCTACTGTAACTCTCAGGTCCATTTTTGCACAGGTCCTGCTTAGCCAGTCAGTCCCCAGTCTGTGCTGGTACATATGATTGTTCTGTCCTAAGTGGAGGACTTTGCACTTGTCCTTATTGAACTGTTGATGAAGATATTGAACACAAATGGCCTCAGGACCACACCCTGGGGCAGTCCAATTGATACCAGCTGCCAACTAGATGTTGAGCCATTGATTACAATTCTTTGAGCCCAACAATTCAGCCTGTTTTCTATCTGCCTTAGAGTCCATTCATCCAACCCACACTTCCTTAGCTTGCTGACAAGAATGTTGTGAGAGACCATAACAAAGTCAAGGTATATCACATCCACTGCTGTCCCTGCATCCAATCAGTTTAGCCAGTCCCTTTGTGAATCCATGCTGACCACTCCAAATCATCTTCTTCTCCTCCAAGTGCTTAGAAATAGATTCCTTGAAGACCTGCTTCATGATCTTTCCAGGGACTGACGTGAAGCTAACGGGTCTGTAATTCCCTGGATTCTCCTTCTCCCTTTTCTTAAAGATGGCCACTCTAGTTGCCTTTTCCAGTCATCCAGGACCTCTCCCAATCACCATGAATTTTCAAAGATAACAGCCAGTGTCGTCACGTCATGTCACGTCACATCACGTCAGCCAACTCCCTCAGCTCCCTTGGGTGCATCACATGCATCCCCATGCACTTGTACATGTCCAGCTTTTTTAAACAGTAGTTAACCTTTTCTTTTGCCACTGTCAGCTGCTCACCTGCTCCCCAAACTGTGCTTCTAGGTCACTGGTCTCCAACCTTTTTATGGTGAAGATCACTTTTTGGAAGTAAAGGGCACCCCAAGATCTACCGTGCCCCCCTTGCCCCATCCCCAGCCCAGTGGCGGCAGAGAACTGGGGTCAGACCCCGGCCTGACCCAGTCTGGGACTCTCTGCCACCCAGGAGTAATGGGGGGGCTCTCACCACTGGGCACAGCCTAGTGGAGGTCTCGGGGGCCTGTGCTCCAGAGGCCTATGCCCCACTCCCATGCTGCTGCTGCGGATTGGCTGCTGTGCCTAGGGCACAGGTGTGGGGGGGAAATGGGCCCTCTAGGCCTCTGCCAGGCTGCAGCCAGTGGTGGGAGTTCCTGCCATGTGCCCCTGGGTGGTGGAGAGTCCCAGACCTGGCTAGGTCAGGGCCTGACCCCAGTTCTCTGCCACCACTGGGCTGAGCTGCACCCACTCAGTAGTCAAAGGAACATGGCATTGAGCCCTGGCTCAGCCAAGTCTGGGACTCTTTGCCACCCTGGGGCATGTGGTGGGGGGCACTCTTGCCACTGGGCACAGCCTGATGGAGGCCTCAGGGGCCTGTGTCCCCTCACCTGTGTTCTGGAGGCCCGTGCCCCCTCCCCGCCCCATGCTCCAGGCACAGATGGGGGAGCAGGAGCCCCCAGGGCCCCTGTCAGGTTGCGCCCAGCAGCAGAAGCCCCCTCTCCCCCCCCCACAACGTGCCCCTGGGTGGAAGATAGTCCCAGGCTAGGGCCCAACACCACGTGAGTCCTCCCTGCTGAGCTGAACCTCACATGGACAGCTGCAACATGGCTCAAGATGCAGCATAAGCTGCCTCTGGCACCTCTACCTCTGCCTCCACCCCTGCAGAGATGGAGAGGGCCCCCCTGGGGTTCCAGTTCTCCCACCACCCAATGGGGCTAATGCCCTATTTACTTTCCCCTGCTCCTGGCTGAGTCTCAGGTCAGTTCCTCACCACAGCGCCCCAATCTGTCCTCTGCCCCTTCCCTGTCCCACAGATTGATGTGCTGGGGTTGGGGGGGGGTGGATGTGTGCATGTGTGCACACCCAGCTGTCCCCCCGGCCCAAGATAAACCTAAAGAGGCTCAGGGATTGACCAGTCAATTGCCATCCCT
>NW_017728993.1:30737845-30740085 GCF_001723915.1 Gavialis gangeticus | reverse complement strand
TGCATGTGTGCACACCCAGCTGTCCCCCCAGCCCAAGATAAACCTAAAGAGGCTCAGGGATTGACCAGTCAATTGCCATCCCTGAGTTGGTGACCACTGTTCTAGGTGCAGTAGTCTGGTAGCTAACTTTGCCTATGAAGACTGAGGTAAAAAAGGCATTAAGTACTTCAGATTTTTCTGCATCATCTTTCACTAGATTGCCTCCCCCATTAAGTAAGGGGCCCACACTTTCCCTGGTCTTCCTTTTTGTTGTTGACTTACTTGTAGAAACCCTTCTTGTTACCCTTCCTGTCCCTTGCTAGCTGCAACTCCAGTTGCACTTTGGCCCTTCTGATTTCATCACTACATGGCTGAACAATACTATACTCCTCCCTAGTAGTTTGTCCAAGTTTCCACTTCTTATGAGCTTAAAGTTATCAACATGGGGGCTAAAAAATCAAATGTGTTGTATGACAGGCATTTTTTTTATAGTAGTAGACATAGAATAAAATAGAAAAGGGTATTTTGGCTCACAGTTTCATTAATGCACTCAGCTTTTTACCCTGAGATTTTATGAGGTAAATAGTCAAGATTAGGCTTTGCAGACATTTCAAAATGTGTAGAATTTGAGGCATTAATGGCCCCTTGGGTTCATAACAATTACTGTAGAATTCTATTAATTTTGTGATGTACTTTACGCTGATATGTGGAGATAGGTGTCATAAAAGGGATGTGAAGCCAAATACAGTACTCCAGTTTGGTATGCATATTGCAAGATTTTTTGGTGCTTTTGGATATAGAGGTAGTGTTTTCCTTCCATTTCTGCACTACTTAGGGTGCTACTGGTCCTTGTGATTTTGCACACTTCTCCCTTGAACAAGACCCTTCTCAGTCTCTTTGGCACTCCACTCAGGATAACAATTTCTGGTGGGAGGATGGCCTTTAAAGAATGCCCCTATCTCCAGCTACCCTGCACCCTCTGAAGAAGCCCAACAGCTTCTTCACTCCCTCAAAATCAGCCAAGTTCCAGACCAAATCTGAGGAAAACTGTCATCACATCATTTCATCTAAACAACACCCATGCTGACCTTAAACTCTCCATCACTTTCTGTGGAGAAGAAGTTAATCATGAGAAGTGCCCAAAACAGCTTGGTGTAACTCTCAGCCAGAGCCTCACCTTTCATTAACATCTACAGAATGTTGCTAAAAAAATTGAGCATGAGTATAACAGAGATTCCTGAGCCCTGGGCTCTCTGTTACTTTATGATAAAGGCAGCCCAGACAGGGAGCACTGCAGGGCACAGCAGCTGCCAGTTGCCAAGGCAATGGGGCAAATGAGACAGTCAGCAGCCACCTGCAAGTGGTCAGCTGACCGGATGCAGGCTGGACCCTGGGAGCAGATAAGCTCAAGGCTGAGGCTGCCTTGAGGGAGTCCACAGGGGAAGGAGCTCCTGCCCAAGGGAGCCACCCAGGGATGGTGGGCTGACCATTTGCTGCCTGTAAGAATTCTGAGGCTCAGGGAGTTCACAAGGAGCCTATACTGGGAGGTACACTGACACAAGGAGAGAAGGAAGATTTGCCCTCATAAAGGGACAGGGGGCTGCTTCCTTTGTTGTTATTTATATTACAGCCCAGGGGCTTATGTTATGTTGTTGTTTTGACCAGTGGTTTTGGATGTGGCTATAAGGGGAGGTGGAGGCTCATTAGTCCCCAGAAAGGCTGCAGCCACACAGGGGCCAGGGCACCAGCAGACAGGGGCCAGGGGCCAGTGACTGGAAGGGACAAATAAAGCTAGTTCCTCAAAGCCAGGTCTGATTCAGTGGGCCTAGGCCAGAAGGCCTAATTATATTAAAGGGGCAGAGGCCAAGGAGGCCAAAGCCCCAACAGAGGGAATGATATACCTGTAACATCCACGAGGTATGGGGTGTGGTAAACGAGAGGATTTGAAGCCACGCAATTAGTCCTTAAGGGTTTGGGTGATTTGCCAGCCACAGTTGACTACAGAGGCCCAGCTAGGGGCCTGGGACCAGTGAGACTGAAGTCTAGCAAAGGCCTGTGGGCAGCCTCCCCATATGTTATAAATACCATCAAGGCATGGCAAGAGAGACCGGAGAGTGCCCTAGGGGTGGAGCAGATTACAGTCACAAAGCCACCAGGGAGCACCATGGCCACCCTGGGACCCCGACCTGTTACAGTGAATTAACCTTGTGCGTAAACTGGCTGGAACAACATAGGGAGCAAATGCAACCATGTTTTGAACA
>NW_017728993.1:30726713-30727716 GCF_001723915.1 Gavialis gangeticus | reverse complement strand
ATTACTCCCCAGTCTGGAACAAAAGCATGCATACAACAATTGTTGATACATGGTTAAATGCAGCTATGCAGATTATATCAGGAACTCTAAAAATTATGCCATTGCCATGGCTTTCAGTCCTAGTGAACATTGCTCCCCCACAGATCCACTGTGATGCTACATGCATGAGAGAATACAAAAAGGCCATCAGTAACCCAAACCTACCAATCAACAAGGACCTCACCATGCCACTGCCAGATAGTCTCAAGAAAACTCTTCTGGAAATATGCCAAGAAGCACTATGATGGTAACAAGAGCACCAAAGAACAATGGAGGGAAGCCTGGGAAAATACTAACCTGCTGCAGAAATACATGGCAGCAGACCCTACAATCCTCCAGGCACGATTTGAACTACCAACAATGATTTGGTCCTCCTTGAATCACTTCCAGACACTTCATGGAAAATGTGGACACTTACTCAATAAATGAAGAATTAAATAGAGTCCAGGTTGAGATTGTGGTGCAATTTTTCAGACGGTGCAACACATTGTGAATGATTGCCCAATTAGATTATTTAATGGTGATCTAAAATCAATCCATGCAGCTATCCCTGAAGCAGTGGAATGGTTATCAATTTTAGATATTAATCTATGAATGTAGTAATCCTAAAATGTCACGCAAAAGAAAAAGCAGCTGAGTTCCTATCCATATTCACAGTTTATGAATAAAAAAATAATTCACCAACAATAAGGCCAACGGAATGGTAACATGGTATGGGGAAACTAGAAATATGCATATGTCTTAACAGTAGCACCTGTGGGGTTAGGGAACCCAACCCAGATATTGTCTTCGGTAATCTCTTCCAGAAAACCTCCATGAAAAACGTCCAACAGAGGATGCCTCTCCAAACAGGTTAGCTAGTACCTTAATCTGAGTTGGTGATGACATCCCACTTCTCCACCTTGAGGGGCGGTATTATGTTTGTCTTCTTCCAGTTGCAGTTCCAGGATAAGCTCTTCACACA
>NW_017728993.1:30712126-30721713 GCF_001723915.1 Gavialis gangeticus | reverse complement strand
CAAACAGGCTAGCTAGTACCTTAATCTGAGTTGGTGATGACATCCCACTTCTCCACCTTGAGGGGCAGTATTATGTTTGTCTTCTTCCAGTTGCAGTTCCAGGATAAGCTCTTCACACAGTCTTCTATTTCAGGAAACCTTTTTTGGTTCTCCCAGTTCTGTGTTACTGTTCTTTCCCACTGATAGTAATGAAGTGGAAAAGTGGCACTTGTCTGAATGAAGCTGCTTCAGAGAAATGCCCTGCAGAAATAACTGCTTGATTTTATTCCCTGGTCTCTATCTGTTGCTCTATTGCTGTGGCATCCGAAGTCCTCTGAAGACACCAAGCCAAATCCATCTGGCTGTGTGACTACCAATACATGTACATCACCCTGTTTGTATAAAATATGCCACTGAGCTGTGTAGCCTCCAGGCTGCCTAACGGCAGTTCAAAAAGTAGCTGGAAAATACAAAGGAATGGTAGGATGAAGAGAGATGACTCTTGGCAGTTTCTTTGTTTGACTCCAAGGTCCCAGAATTCCAGCAGCTTCCAGTAGGCATTCCCTGTGGACTGCAAGAATTAGCAAAGACCCGAGTGGTGAATATTGCAGCATGGGGTATCTATTCAGAAAGTGGCACAGTCAATTCAAGCAAGTTCAGAGATCTGTAGACACAGTGACTAATAAGGAACTTATCTCGAATTTATAGTGTGGATGCACTTCAGTTTATAGCTAATTTGTTGCACTGAAAATGAACAAATTAACCCACTGTAACAGCCATAGGTGGATAAGCTGCAATTCACTCATATAAATTCAAGATACTGTATCCACCCTTTACATAATTCAACCCACATTTTCAAGTTCAATTTTAGAGAAAACAGCTTCTTCCTCAAATATGATGATATTCTACATTTACACATTCAATGTTTCTTTAAGAGTCAGCTGAAAATTAGGCAGATTGTGGGGACCTAATTATAGGTTGATGTGGTGTATAAATAGAGTGCAATTTTTCATCCTTTTTGACCTACAACAAGGTTGACTAAAAAGCAGAGCAATACAATACCTAAAATTTAATATGCAAGGTCTCAGTTCAGAAGAATATTTTGGAAAGCTAATCTGATTTAAATCATTTCACTTATGTCTCTAAAACATTGTGCAGGAAAGCAAAAGTCATTAATGTTTGTGGTTTTACCTAGCACCTTGCACACATAATATAAAAATATTTTAAAGCAATATTTGAAGAAACTTTACCCCATAATGTGGATTTACACATATAAACACTTAAAGAATTAAAGTGGCATGTAACATCATGCATTGATCTAACAATGAGAAAAATACCAGCATAAGGAGGAGGGTTAAAGGATTAGATGTTGAAATTGTAATTCTAAAATTTTTGTTTTTCTAGGTTTAGGTCCTGCTGTTATTATTAATTTAAACATTGCTTTTTTGTCCTTAAGGGCAATATTCTGTCTTCAAGATGGCTTTTATTGAAGGAATTTCTTTTGTGGCAATTAAGCTGGAAATACATAGAGCTATAGTTGTGGTTATTTAATTAAACACTTGGAAAGTTTACTTTAAGTAACAGTTAAATTTTGAAGTTTCCAATAAGTTATTTTACCACATTCATCTGAGGCTTTAAATACTACGCTGCATTCAAGGAAGACCATGAAATTACAATTTTAAAATCCTGATAAGAATGGATTAGTTTTGTACCATTTTTAGATCTCATTACAATTTTTGTTGCAGGCCTAAGACTACAGATTGAGTATAAAGTATATTGGGCTTTAAATTCAATGATAAGTCATTGTTAGGACAGAGAATTTTGTGATAACACAGGCACAAGATTAATCCACTCTGATGACAGCCTTGCAAGTCTATCAGGAGCAGAACACAGCAAAAGCTTTATCCATCCTATTGACAAGGACAGTAAGGAGAATGGGAAATGGAACAAAATCAGTCCATTTGCATGACAACTTACGTCTATAATCATATAGTTCCACTCAAATCTTACAGTAATGGACCATAAACAAAAAGCATAAACAAGACACATCATTTAAAATGATACTATACACCTCAACATTTCATGTCTCAGTGTGGAAAGCATAATCAGCAAATAAAAATTAATTTAATCTTAGCTGTAAACACAGAGGAGGTACACAGTACACAAAGTTATGCAAGTTTTCTTCCAAGTTTTGAATAAATCGAACTTACTGTATATTCACAAAGATAATATTCGGGGGATAGATCCTCAGCTGACATAAATCACTCAAGCTCCATTGCCTTCATTAAATCCTATGTCTCCAAGAAAGCCCTCTTCTTGATGAGGAAGCTTTGAAAACCCTGAAAGAATGAGGTTTGGCAAACAATGTGAAATATGGATGTGCTAGTTTCCCATTCTAAGTAATCCCTCTAAATTTAGTGGGTTTACACAAATATGCATTTATTCATGTGCGTAAGAGTCTGCAGAATTGAGTCTATAGCATTATAATGGGGGAAATTCTAGTTTGAAATCTAGTAGGCTGCCATGACATCATTTGAATGAAGAGTTAAACAAAGGTTGTCCCACATATCATAAATATGGCTACACATATACCTGATACGTGTAACTGTTTTACTTAAATAACTGAAACAGTACAAACTAAAACATAAACACCAGATAAATATGATGTCGTCACTGGGAAGCTCTTAAGTACTTTGCCTAAGAGTCAAAATTAGAGTTATTTTAATTTAGTCCTGAACCTTTGCACTTTCACTTCTAAACAATGGAATCCCAGTTTAATTTCCTTTTCACTTCAGCCACAGACATTTCAATGAAGGAAGTCGTATATGAATATCTGCACGTCTGCAAATCCTTTCCCTGCTACCCCACAGAGAAACCCCTGAACTTTAAAACTCTAGTCTATGGTGTACTCAGTATTGATTATTTCACATACATAGAACAGAGGTATTTACTGGAAATAGTTATCTTAAAATATTTCATCTGAGAATGTTTGATTTAATTAAGGAATATTTCAGTTTTTAAAGGACTAAGCCAGCAGAGCCACATAGGCAAACCATCTATTGAGTCTAGCCTGAGTAGAAGCCGTTCATTTATTTAATAGCTGGCCTGGCTCTCAACGATCTTCACTTACTGAACTACCATAAGACTTATTTTAAATATGTATTTCTTGTTGCTTTTCCAGCATAATGCTACAAACAGCAAGTGATCACTTTCAGTCCTGATTTTGGCAATCAGGCTCATAACTAATCAAAACCTTAGAAGTATCATTCCAAAAAGTTTGGGCAATTTCTGAAACTTCTGAAGGAGTCAAAGCATAAATTTGCTGAGCTACTATTAAAAGAAATTTACCTTGAAGAACAACAATTACATTAGAGGTTTGGGTGATGATCAGCAGAGGTGAAAGTTTGTTACAGCTCCCCTCTGTGTTGCAGAAATCAGCTCATAAGGTTATTTAGAAAGCTAAATAAGGGCTGATGGGCAGAGCACAGGAAAGTAGGGTTCTGTCCCAGTTCTGCAGTGTGAGTGACCGGGTAACACTGGGACAACTACTCAGCCTTTATTTCCTCTGCCACTTTTTTATCTGTTTTCTTTTATAATAGAAGAGTGTTTGTCTAGTGCCTAGTGTGACAGGGCCCCAGGCATGGCTGACGCCTCTCCAACCTACTGTAACACAAATAATAATAATTTTCATGATAGCTTTTCTCTCCATAGTTACTAGTGAATGTAGTACCTAAAGTGGTTTGTAGTACACACAGTAATAACAACAGGGACAAATCAGGTTCCCCCCATGAAACTTTCATTTAGTTTTGTACCTATCCAAAATCTAGCTATACCTCATCATTTCATAGAGTTGAAGTACAGAAAATACCTTTATAAAGATATAGAAAAAAATCCTATCATTTGTACTGCACCCTTATGCCTGTAAATCCCAGTTCTTCACTGATTTACACCATACACTGCGAATTGGTTTGTTTCCATAGTGTCAGCCAAGACAGCTTCGCCCTATAAGTTCAGGGTCCCAAAGGTTACAGAATAAAGAGCAAGGTCTACCACAGTTTCTATAGCAGTGGTTCTCAACCTTTTTAGACTCAAAACACCCCTCATTGGGTTCAAGGCACTCCTCATTAGGTGCTCATACCTTTTACTTATTTTTTGACTGCAGAAAAACAATAGAGCACTTCTTCTCTTGTAAAAAAGACTCAGGAAGACTACAACAGGTCAGAAAGTCTTTAACACTATATGGATTCCTATTTTGAACCTCTGGGTTTATCTTGTGAATTATGTTTGCACACCTAACAGTGCTAACATTGCGTGGCACCCCACAGCAACCTATTTGAGAATCACTGTTCTATGGTGTGAGCCTATCTAATGTAATAAGGAACAAACTTTGCAGATTATTAGCAAAGCTGAAGCAGAGTGAATATGTATAATTTATTTTGACTTATCCAGAAAATTTTAATAAAGTCCTTACGAGATGCTTTTAATATATTTGTAACCATCTAATGAGATTGTGTGACTGATCATAAACTAGTTAGAAAATGAAAAGAAAGAACAGATAAAAACAGTCTGTCTTCAGCTGTGTAAGAAGTTGGTTGTGGGCTCCTAAGGATCTGTGCAGGAGCCAATCTTTTCCATTGTACTTGATTACAAAATTTGTAATTAGTGAGGTTCACCTTGTGGTTGTTATTGGGGTTTTTTTCCTACAATAATTTATTTTTAAATTCTGAATTGTTTTGTGATTTATGAATTTCTTCACTGAATAACTCTCAGGAGTTCTCTTATGTGCTAAGTGCACTTAGCACATGATGATAAGGCCAAATATCTTCATAGTGGCCAGAGCTGTCTTGTATACAGGAACTCATTCTGACACAAATCTGGTGGAGATGGTTCTGTTGCTGCCATCTTGGCAAAAAGGAATGGCAGAAACATGTTAGATGTTCCAAAGCAGGCTGGGTAAATAGGGTTGCAGAACTCTCCAAGGATAGGGCATAAATTAGGTTGTGTCTATGCAACTGTAGCTTCTAAGCTGAACACCTATAAACCAGTGAACCACAATCAGTTCTTTGTGCTCCCCACCCCTTCCTCAATCTGAGTTGTGCTCAGGCAAGCAAAGAATTATGCCCTTAGCATGCAGATCATTAATGAATTGAACATATTCACTGTTTATTTGTAAAACATCTCATGGCAGGGCCCTAAAATACCAGCATATTGTCTGGATTATAACGCCTAAACACAGTTGGCAACATTTTTAGACTGTGGGTTGGAGTGACCCAGTTCGCGTCAGAGGCAGGACAGTTCACAGACACTAGAACCCAGCCACTGTAGCCACTCTTCCCTGTGGTGGCACAAGGAGAGTGCCTGCAGCATTGTGGTGGCATGGGAAAGCAATTTCTGACAAGGACCTCCACTGCCAAATGCGACCAAAGCCCACATCCAAGGACAGATCAAATCCTTCCATGGGCTATATGTTGCTGACCTCTAGCCTAGAAGAACAGGAGGCAGCATGGTATAATGAGCTGTGCACTGAATCAGGAGTGAGAAGCTGAACTCTGGCCCTCCTTTTCCAATGGCCTGCCATGAATTCTTGACCAACTCATTCACTGCCCTGTTTTCCCTCCCACCCTTTGTCAGCATGTCTATTTAGACTGAAACGTTTTTATAATGAAGGTCCAGCCTTGACAGAGGTGTGGAATAAGTAAAACAAATGTTAATGTTCTAGTGAAGTACTTTCTACACCTCATCATTCCACCATTTTCATGGTCTTCCCCTTGGCCTCTTCCCTCAATATGCCTGCTCAATATTCGATACAGTTTTTCATCAGTATTTTCATGTGTCTAAACCACATCATCTTTTGTTTTCTACTCGGGCTTCCACCTATCCTGATTCAACACGCTTCTTACGCCATAATTCCTCACTTGGTCTCTTTTTGATTTCCCCAAAATTGCCCTTAAACAGCTCATTTATGACATCATTAAAAGAGGTGGTTCCTAAGCATGTCTACACATGCACCCGACTGCGCAGTTCTTACTGTGCAGTCATTTACTATTTGCTTTAGCTTTAGCAAGTACTAAATGACTGCACAGTAAACATCAGTACAATGCAATAGGGGTGTGCAAAGGGGGTCGTATTCAATTTGGATTTGGACAGATTAGGGGGACAGTGTTTCAATTCATTGATTCGGATAACTGTCCCAATTCGATTCTTCCAAATCCGAATCTGAAGATTCAACGCTGATTTGGAGAATCAGTGATTCAACCATAGACACATCTTTAAATGTTTTTCCTACAAACCTCGAGGTTCCAGGTGCAGCTCGTGAATGCTGAGATGGTGAGGTAGACGGAGCATCCCACAGGAGCACAGTGGGGCCCCCACATGCTCAGCAGTAGACCTGGAAGTGGACTGGAAATACTTCCAGTCCACTTCTGGGTCTGCTGCTGAGTGCCCGGGGACCCACCCCATGCCCCCTTGGCTCAGCGATCAGCTGGGGGGGGACACTGATTGCCCCCCCAGACCCAGGAGGCACCAGTCATTGAGCTGGGGGGTGGGGTGGGAGATCCCCCACACACTTCACAATGGATCCAGAAGTGGACTGGACATGCTTCTGGTCCACTTCCGGATTCACTGCTGAGCACACTGGGGATCCCCCCCCACCACATTCCCATGGGATGCTCCATCCGCGCCCCCATCTAACCATTCACAAGCCTCCTGGTACCTTGAGGTATGTAGAAAAAACATTTAAAACTGTGTCTATGTCTGAATCACTGAATCTCTCCAAATCGATTCAGTGGGTTCTGATTCGATTCAGAAAGATTAAAGGGTCTCCTGATTCGATGTGGATTTGGAGATTTGGCTGCCAAATCGAGCCAAATCTCTGCTGAATTGAATCAGCAGCTGAAGCTTTGCACAGCCCTACTGTGCAGTCCCAGTGCTGCATGGGTCATTTTCAACCCTACTGCACAGTAGCAGTGGCATTACAGTTTGTGCCCACTGACACTACGTCATTGTAGCGACAAGCTATATCACCATAGCTCATTGCTAAAGCAACATAGAATCTCATGTAGATGTGCCTACTGAGAAGTAATTGCAGCAGAAAAATGGTGCCAAGATAGGAAGCGATGGTAGAGTCAGCATATTGCCAGATCCATTGAGAGGCTCCAATAGCCAGTAGTCAAGTTCCTGGCTTTCATTATAACTAATTTGAAGTGATTTGGTTGTATGAAACAGCTATTAAACCACTTGTACCTAGCTGATATCAAGTTCCTCCTATATGTGAAGACCCATGGGTACCACACAATTCCTGGAAGGAGATTTTAGCATCTCACAAGGTCAGGGCATTTCCAAAGGGGCACTGGTATAGCCATAAGGTTTTTATCCAGTACAGCATGAAATGTGAGTTCTTCATGTGAACATACTGTTTGAATTTTACCGTATGTGACTATTTGTATATTGAAGCTTAATGTGAATTTTTTGCATGTATCTGCACTAGTAAATCCTGAGTACTTGAGTGTTTGCAGAAAGTGAAAAAGAAATGGTCACGAAGGCTGTCAAAATGAAATTTACTTTTGACTTCAAATGAATATTCATGAATAATTTCCTCTACTATTTGCTCACCACTCATATTTAATGATCTGGGAAATGGGATGAATAACAAGGCACTGAAATTTGCTGACAATACAAAAATATTAAAGTTAATATAAAACAAGGAGCAAAGTAAGGGATTTCAGAGGGAGCTAATAAAACCTGGGTGACTGAATAACAAGATACCAGATAAAGTTCAGTGCAGACAAATACAAGATAATGAACACTGGAAGAAATCATTTGAACTACTTGTACATATTGATGGGGCGTGAATTAGCTGTAACCTCTCTGGAGAAGATCCAGGTTTTAGCATGGTTGTAGTGAACAACAGTAGTCAGAAAGCAAACAAGATAAAATTCATTCTTGTGTCAAGTTCTGGCCTATGCACCACTTAAGTCTTATTCAAGTCTATTTTAGTAGGACTTAATTAGTACCTATGACTCTGCCCAGGAGTGAATTTTAATGAGTAAATGGAGAAAAATGCCACTACCTTTGACAAATCCTGGATTGACTTACAGCCTGTAGTAGGTGATGCGATCACATTGTCATTTTGATTATTACGTTCAATCTAATCAAGCTGAAAGTCGACTCATAAAGGACTTAGAACACAAAAGGTCCAGAGAAGGGCAACAGATAAGATCAGTGTCCTCAGGGAAGAAGTTTAGATTTAAAAGAGTATTTTTATTTAGCTTGAAACCCAGAAAAATAATATGGGCATATGAGAAAAAAGTATGATGTAATGACAGGCAACTCTCATGGCTTTGAGATTTTTCAGGATATAACCGGATACAATAACAACACATATAGAAATGATGGCAACACATATACACGCACACATGCAATTTAAGATCACAATATATTGGCTTTTTACATACAGACTATTTTAAAAGATCTTGTTTGTTTAGCTTTTGACAGGGCACATTTATAGCCATTCATGTTGGATATGATGGCAGATTCTAAACTGCCATGGAGCATGGTTAATTGTCATGTTGTTTGAAAGTTCAGATTAAACTATAGGGCTAGAGGTAAATATTATTTTCACATATTCCTGCAAGCAACCAAAAATGAGGAGGTAAATGATGCTTAAAAGAGAAAGAAAAGCAATATTTTTTTTCTTTTGAGAAGCTTTGTATAGGAAGAGTGGAAATAAGGCAGAAGCCGAAGATCTATGTGCGCTTGAGGTCTTTGGTGAGTATATGCAGCGTGTTCTGTTGTGTTTTTTATTTTTACTATTTTTGGCAACTTGCTATTATTACTAAATCACTAGTCTTGGTGATTTATTACTCTGGTTCCCTATATTCATAATGCTTTTATTTTGCAAAAGTAAAATGGCAAAGCACTCCCCCTGCCCCATTCTTAAAGGTACTTGCGAAACAATTAAAATAATAACAGACTAATAATTAACAAAGAGCTAGATTCTGCCAGACTTGCTGTTCCAGGTACTATCTTAGTTCTTCACAGCACTGTTAGTTCAAGGTATAATGCAAAAGATGGCCCTATTCCAGATTTCGCATACGCTCAGAAGTCCTCAGCTCAAGTTAAGTGATGCTTTAAATTTCTGTTAGTTGGCCTGTGGGGAGGCATGGATTGAAGTCTGAATGCCACTGACACTTGAGCTAGAAATGAAGTGGGAACTCAGCTAATGTATGCTGCTCAACAAATCACTGTGCACCATTAAGGAGCTGTTTGGCAGTGTAACCGCTCTCACTCAAGCTAAATTAACAGAAGAAACATTAACTCAGTTGTAAATATCTGGACAATAAAGCAGAGAATACAGTGATAAGGCACCTTAAGTAGCAATATTTTGGAAAGAACATGATAAGACTACACAGAACATCTGTTCAGCAGTCAGTCCCAGTGGATGGTATGCTTCCAGTCACAATGGAAAGTAAATGCACGTGGACATGGGCGACTGGTGCCTTCTGAGTCTGGGGGGGCACCGGCAGAAGTTGATGGCAGGGGCAGAGCTGACGAGCATCTGCAGATGCCGCTACCGGTGTCAGTGGTGGGGATGGCCCTGTCAGTGGGGG
>NW_017728993.1:30709520-30711958 GCF_001723915.1 Gavialis gangeticus | reverse complement strand
CCTCTCTCCCACCCCGTGCTCCCCTTACACATCACCTATGGACAGGGAGATGAAATGACCATCCCTAGAAAATTGCATTTGTGGACACATTTGTACTCGTTACCCAACCTCTACTGGGTCTGGGAATAAAAAATGAGATTCCTTTTTGGGGACTCTTAATGTAGCTTTTGCAAGCACTATGTTATTTCAAAAGACTCATAGTTTCATGCATCTTACCCAAGGCAAAGCAATAATGAGTAAAAAGAAATTGCCTTCCTTCACTAAAATATGCAATCTCCTCTGGCTGGACTCAGCTAGATAGGCTTGTGTAGGAGGGGGGCGTGTGTATTTTTATTGCTTAAGAATTGATTAGAGGTACATCATCCCTAGGTGTATTCAGTCCTATTTGTCCTGATGGAATATGATGTTAGCACATACAATTATAAGACTTCATAAGGCACTAAGGCAGAGAGTTGAGGAGAAATAGTTATAAAGGAGATGCAGCAGGGACTGTTTCTACGAAAGGCTTCCTCTATGTTCTGGGAAAATTTTCTCTGAATCATTTTCCTAAAAATAATTCTAGCAAAGCATAGAAACTTGTTATTTTGATCAGACACTAACTACATTTTCAATTATATCCAGATTTTTATTGCTTGGAAAAAATGGCATAATTGCCATTCTCCGTGACTAGCATAATTGAAACTATTTTACATGGTACCAAACTATTTGGATTCCTGCAGTGCAGATAGGATTTGGTTTAGAAAATTAAGTTATTCTGATATTTACAAATACAGAATCTTGAAGGTGGCCTTTTCTTTCAAACAATTTGTGTCCTCAGTTTGTTTCATTTGAGTCCCTTTCTCTTTCAGACAGAAATCTTAGTGATTTGAGCAAATGTTCACAGTTGGCAAAAACAAATAGAAGCAGAACAACCAGGATCATCTCTTTATTATTGACATCAAATATTCAACAGCCCTTTTTCTCTCTTTCAGTAATAAGAACAGATTTTGTGTGTGTGTATAGTTTGATGCTAAAGCTCTTTCTGTATATATGTGGTGGTTTCTGACAGCACCAGAGTTACTTCTGTTGGAGCCAAATTCTGTGCATGTGTGAGATTGTAAAAGTGAGGAGGAAGTGTGAATGTATATTGGAACGGAGCAGCCACTGGGCTGGGGATGCTTGGTTTTACTTGGCAAGTTTTCGGAGTCCCTGATACATGCACACATGCAAGCAAGTACAGCCCAGATGGTAGCAAAATGCACAGTGCTCAACTATATGCCTGGAAATTCTGTGCAAAATAGGCTATCCCTTGGGAAAACGTCCAACTTCCATTTCTGATCCCTAGATGAGCTCATTGAAATTTTTAGATGGTTTCCAGTGCTGTAAATAGCCAGCCTGTGCTCATTCACCTTATTGAAGAGCACGGGATACCCCTAATATCGTTCTTAATTGATCTGAGTTCTTCTTTGTTTCTGGTGTTGCAGGCAGTCTTTGGAATGAAAACAATTGATCTATTTTTATCTCTTATGCAAACTGTCTAAGACTTAGCCCTAGGAAGTCTGAACTTCCCCTCTTCATCATTGATGGGGTGTTAGCTGTATAGTCTTGTCTGCACAATTAGGCTCTCAATTACCTTTTAAAAACATTGTGAACAAATAATTTCTTTCAAGTTGTAAAGGCTGGAACATCTCCAACAATTTCTAACAGCAGAGTGATCTCTGCCCACCAGCCCACAAAAAAACACCCAGCTACTGGAGAACTTTTCTCACTGACACAAAACACTTTAGTCCCTGCAATCAATGGTAAAAATCTGAATATTAAATTTACACATGCTCACCTCCACATTGGGATTTGTTCATGCCTAAGAGCTTGATCTTACAAAGACAAATGGGTCTGTTTTCCATGTGTAAAGTTAAGCATGTGCATAAGTCATTTGAGCACTAGAGTACATTCCTTAAAATATTCAGTGAAAACCTGCTAATCCAGGAGTGGGCAAAATATAGCCTGCAGGCTGGGACTAGCCCTCTAGGCAATTCCATCCGGCACGTGGGCATGCTCCCACCAATTAATTGTATCTCGCCCAGCCTTCAGCTGCCCCTGCTGCACTCGCATGATGCCCAAGCCGTGCCCACTCCCACTGGCGCAAAGCACTGCACTCCCATCCTCATGTAGGGAAGAGCCTCAGCCTCAGCCCCAGATAGCTCACAGCTTCTGGGCAGGGCTGCTACAGCTGCTGCCAGGGGAACTGCTTGGCTCCTCCAGCCCCTCCTCTTATGCTTGCTACAGTGCTCTGGGCAGCAGGTAGGGAAGCGCCAGGGGGGCAGGGAGAGGCTGCAGCTGGGAGGAAGCATGGAGCACATTGGCCTGGTTTCATCAGATGGGGCCCACCATTTCTCACATGCCTCATGTGCCACTGGGGGGAAGTTCTACATGATGGAGCCAGCAGCCTTTGCTGCTCC
>NW_017728993.1:30683745-30704520 GCF_001723915.1 Gavialis gangeticus | reverse complement strand
AGCTCCTCCTCTTATGCTTGCTACAGTGCTCTGGGCAGCAGGTAGGGAAGCGCCAGGGGGGCAGGGAGAGGCTGCAGCTGGGAGGAAGCATGGAGCACATTGGCCTGGTTTCATCAGATGGGGCCCACCATTTCTCACATGCCTCATGTGCCACTGGGGGGAAGTTCTACATGATGGAGCCAGCAGCCTTTGCTGCTCCCACATGCCAGACTGGGACTCTGCCAGAAGTAGCAGGGAGCCCCATGCAGTGGAGCCAGGCCGAATAGGCCCCACTCCCTTGTTCCCGACAGAATCCCAGGAGCTTCATATAGTGGCAGGGAGTGGGGCCAGGCCACCAGCTCCTCCTTCACGGCGTGTGGTTCTGGCTGGGTTCCAAGAGCTGCATGTGAGACATGGGGAGCCCTGCATGATGGAAGTGGGCCAGCCTGGCCCTGCTCCGTGCAGCCCCCAGAAGTGGCCAAGGCTGGGCACCACAAGGGGGGCTCTACCTGCGCAGGACATGAGCTGCCCAAAGGCCTGCTGCGTGCTGTTGCTGCTGCTGCCAGCAGTGGGGGCTGTGCACCTTGGGGTGAGTTTGGGCAGTTCACCCTCTCCACACACACCCACACCCCATCTGCACCCTTCCCCACACACACAGCCACACCCCTCCACAAACCCCACACACACCCAGCCCCCACCCCCACACCCCCCGTAAACCTCATACCCACCCAAACACGTACCCAATCCACCACGCACACCCCTACTCCCTCGCAAACACAGTATACAAGAGTAAGACTTTATTTTTGAGCTATTATGCAATCACTGCTATATACACTACACAAACACATGTAAATCAGGACAAAAGTATTTTTTTAAATAAAATTAATATATGTTAAGTAGATGTTTGATTTTTAGCATATGATTTGGATTTTTTCCGGTTCTAAAATGGCAATCCTTTCCCCCACCCCTGTGCCAATTATTGAAAGAATTGCCCACCCCTATGCTAATATGCAAATACACTTCCCTGGCAAAATAGTAGTTAAATTGTTTGCACTTGCCTATAGCCGGTTTTGGCATGGCGGTTTTTGCCTTACTGCTTTCCATGCATGTGTTATAAGCATGCTGCATGAGAAAAAAAATACTTAATATTAGCAAATACAGAGTACCCATAAGTGTGGGCTGGATTTTAATCCTGTAATATAGCCTGAGTTAGGAGCAGTGGTTAGCTACCCTTGCTCAAGAAGAGGGCAAGAACCAGACAGTGGCTGTAACAGCCAAAACCTGGTCCCTACTTCCTCTTTACTCCAGAGAAGAAGTAATTTGGGTAATCCCTTTTCCACTGTTACTTTTCTCTCTGCACTGGCAAGGATTGTCATGCACTTTACATCTATTTGTGAGGAAGAGTAAATAGCAGCTCTGCCTAGTTCCTCGTCCATTGAACTCCTTCATGAGTGTTAATTTACAAGGCTGTCATGAATACATTTGTTAATATTTCTTTATCTGTGGGCAAATTGAATCATTTTTCACCACTGGTATTCCACATAACCTTCTCCCATGCTATTCATTTTAGCTCTTATTCTTCTAGTCTCTGTATGTGCCGCTGTCCCTATCTCCCTACCTTCCTCTATTACAAGCTTTTACTTTATGTTATAATGATATTCTTCCTCAACAGGTTGTGAATGCTTTACAATGCATATTTGAAAAGTGTCTAGATTTTTATGTGTTTAGGCACTACCTCTTTACTTCATTCTCACCATAACAATTCTTGTCAAGTCCACCATCCCCTTCATCCTTGACAAGTATGACCCCGCTCTCTTAAGGCTCCAAATGCCACTCACTTTATCCAGTTTTTTTCAGTATTCTCATATAAAAACACTCCTTCCATTACTAAGTTCCCATTAAGATATTCCTACTAAATCTGATTAAGATACCCATAACACCTACAGTTCCTTCTTGGTCTCACCTTCCTGCTTTTTTGTTTCTTCCACCTTTGTATGATCTCTATTCATAGGTACAGACATTTGAAAAGCCTGAGGCAGAATCGACCTGTTACACAGTTTTCTGGAAGTGGCGTAGGTTAAATAGGTAGTAAACAGAGCACACGTTCGCCCTTTGGTTGGGGGGTGCAGGCTGCCTGCACTAACTGAGGCCTGCAGGTTGGGTGAGCTCTCGCATGCCTCCCAGTGTGGCCTGCAGGCTCCCCAGGCTGCTGGAGACTGCCAAGAGCCGCTGAGCACCCTGGCCACCCCGACGAACAGCTGGGAATGGTCAAGCACATGCCCAGTGCCCTGCCATATCTTCTGTGAGCCCCAGATATCTGTCAGCTGCAGGCAGGCAGCACAGGAGGGAAGGGAGACTTCTGTGTCCCTCTACCAGCCCTAAGACCTGGGCACTCACAACCCTGGGCTGGGCCCCTGCACGCCATCATGAAGCACCCCACAATGTACACACAGACCTGACCCCAGTGAGCAGGCACAGCCCCACAAAGCCTGACTGGGCTGCCAAGCATGGGCAAATATTCCCCTCTCTGGCTGCCTGCTGCAGCAGGCAGATGCCTGTGGCTGATAGATGATGCCGCAGGGAGAGAGCGGAATGCTCACCCCTGCCTGGCAGCCCAGTCAGACTCCACAGGACTGCACCCACTCATGGGGGAATGGGAGTGCCTGGGTGGGTCTGCAGAAGCCAGGGTTGGGCACTGTGGGGCTGTATCCACTCATTGGGGCTCTCCTGGGATCAGTATCAGGTCTGCATGTATGTCGTGGAGTGCTTTGCAATGGGGTGCCAGGTCATGGCCAAGGGACGCAGGTGCTCAGGTCCTACGGCTCGCACCGGGACAAAGATACCTCCCTTCTCCCTGCTCCCCATTGCCTCCCTGCAGCTGGGAGATGGCCAGAGGCAGGAGACAGGGCTGTGGAAAGGGTCTGTGCTGGCTGAATCGGCTCTGGAAGAGCTTGGGGGTGGGGCCCACTGAGCACTTGGCCAGAGCAGCCAAACACAGACTGAGTGCTAGCTCACCTCCACGCAAGGGAGGATTATAGAGGGGCCACAAAGGAGCTTGGGATGCCAGCAGACAGCAGCCTAACTTGAATCAATAGGAGATCTGATACAGAAGTTCAATTCACTGGTCTAACGTAAATCGATTAAGTTTCAGTGCACATCGTTCCAGGTCTATCTTAGGCTGGGGTCTGCCATTTTTAAACCAGTCTATGTGCACTGACCTTATGTTCTGTTATGGGTACAATTTCCTACCACCTGTATCAGTAAAACTGTAATATTTGTACCTGATGTCATTTATGAGGATACCCCATTTTATCAATCAGAAAGCATTTTGTCATTTACCATTTCTGTTCAAGACTGCAGCTTTTATAGTCTAGTTTTTGAGACCATGTCAGATTCCTCAGGAGACTGAACCCAGGACTGACTCTGATACAGGGCTTTTGGATTACAGCAGTCTTATTTGTCTTTGTGTCCCCACCAGTCTTCAACTTTCAGGGAAGTAATGGAACCAGGCAACTTTCCTAAACTGATCCAGCATTTTCTTATGAATAAGACTGCAGCCAACTGTCTATTATTTTTTGCAACGTGAAATTTAACAGAGTCCAGATCAGCATGAGTGACATACCCAACAAATCTTGTTTTACATGCCATCTCAACTCTTCATTTTCCCAAGCAGGACAGCTTAAAAAATCACTCTTCTCATACCTGATCTCCATTCACCACTCCTTGGTTCCTGGTTCTTAAAAGTTAGTGTCCCATTAACGAAGCTTTCTTTGTGTTCATAGGATTTCATTCCTTAGGGAGATGTCTCCATTTAGTTTCTGGTGAGTCAGTTCATGCCACCCAGACACCTACATTTGGTTTTCCCATGTATCACACTGACAGCCCAGAACAGAAGTTAGATCATTCTAGGTAACCATACACAGGAAGATGGGGGAATGGGCACAAATACTGTTCATAGAAAGTTTATAAACATTCTCACATATTCCATATACAAACATAACTTTAAGCACATGCTTAAATCGCATTTAACTTGCATGCTTTGCTGAATAGAGATGGGATTACTCACATCCTTAATAATAAACATGTGTCTAAGAACTTTGCAGCATTGACCTCACTAAATATGCCTTATTGCACAGTTCTCCATTCAGTTACATAAATCCAGAGAAACTCTGGCCCTTTCTGCTTGTGACATTCCCAGCCATAAAATTGCCTTCCTGCCTCCTTCCTCCCTGCCTGTATGCCTTTGTTCTCCCTACAAAGCTGAGTTCAGTGCATTTCCTGTACGTCCTTTCAGGCTGCTGCCCTTAAAGTGATAGAGCCTTGCAGCAAGAAGAGTTTCCTTCCACAATGAAGAAAGGGCTAAGAGCAATTCCAGTCACTCAGGTTCCTTTCTCAGAGATGAACGTTAGGGATCAGAGCCTCTCAGGCAGAAAGGTGGCGGGAGGCATGTAGCAGCTTCTGAGCTGGTTGCCATACTCTTATACTTCTCCATCTGTTTCTCTCATTCTCATATTGATACGATATTCTAGTCTGTTCCTCAGCCTTTCTATCAATAGGTTTTGCCATCCTCTCACTCCCTAATCTGCTCCACCATCCCCTTCTCCTCTGCCCTTGCAGCTCCACCATCCTCTCACTGTCCACACTCCCTTTCAGTGCTCTACTACTTTATCAGGCCTGCTAACCCCCTTATTTGTTTCTTCACTACCACATGCCCCCAGTCTGTTTTTACATCCCCTTTCTTCATCCCTCTGCTCTTCTCATTCTGCAGCACTGCTCCTGAGCTCCTCAAAGGTCTCATGCAAACTGCTTTCCCCCTGATCTGTACCAGTGTAATCTATTATTCGCCTGTACTCATCTCATCTGCTCTTCTTCTATTATTCCCATTCATCTTCTTATTTTCCCCAACAGACTAAACGCCTCTTTACCCTCTCTGTCCTGCTCCTGAGTCACTAAACGCACCTTTGGAGAAGTAAAGCTCAGGGCAAAGAGCAGGGAAAGGACAGGAGTTTTGCTGGGATTTCACTCTAATGAGCATGTGCAGACACTTTGCACACACTCATACATCGTAAGGCAAGGCAGTTTCTGCTGTTACACAAGCGCTCAGCACCAAGTACTGCACAGCAACACCACCAATGAAACTGTTCCTGCTCCTAGGTAGGTGACTTTTCTTCCCAAACAAATGAAGACCAGATGGAGACGTCAGTGGGGATGGGAAAGATTAAACTGGGATGAAGGGGTTGGTGGGGGGCGGCTGCAATGCAGGGAGTGGACAGACAACTATTGGGAAGATGAACGAATTAAATGTTTCCCATAGATTTGGAATCATGAGGTAACCCCACTGTTAATATTACTTTAAGTAAAAGCATATATTTCACTCTAGGCTCTGCTCAGTAAAATCAGAGCTTTTGTTTTTTCCCAGTTTGGGATGTACTTGGGATGTGCACTTCATACAAGCATTTGAGATGCATTAGAATCCCACAGATTTATGCTTTAATCTCTAAAAAATACTCTGTACAGTAAAAATTAATGAGTGAGAAGATGAAACTTGGTAGGAATGGAAATTATTTGGGTTACATATAATTGTTAAAAAAAACTATATGCAATGTTTAATCTTTTGAATGTTTCAAGAAACTTTTATTTGTCCAGAAAAGAAACTTCTCAATTAGATTTCTTGGATCAATGAAAACTATAATTATAACACTAGACTAGTAAATAGCTAGTATGATATGTGGGTAAGAAGAAGCAGAACTAGAGGGGAATAGTGTTACAAAAAGGGATATTATAGTTTGTGACTATTACTATGTCTGTTTAACAATCTATGAAGTACAAAATTCAGAAATGTTCTTTCCTGTCACCATTATCTGCCCAGTTTTTCTTACATAACACTTATTAGACCTTTATAATCGGTTTGTGAATGCTAGTTTCCTCAAAGCATTTCCTTTGCCTTTCTTTGTGTTGAAAACTTTTATCCCATTTATATCATAGGAAACTATCTACAGTATTCAGGAATCATTTGATGGGCAGATGGGGAAAGAAGACAGCATTTTTATAATGCAGACACGACATTCAATAAAATTGCCTTCAAAATAATTTTGTGTTTTTAAATGATAACCCCACAAATGCTGTTGCAGTTCAATTTAATCTTCTGAGACTGTGAATATGTTAGCTGGATATGGATGCAAGTGCTTAAAAACACTGATATGAGGATCTCTTACTGGTATTTTCACTTGATATCTTTTGAATAATTTGGATTACTCTCCATATGTAACTTTAGGTACAAATTAAAAACAGCTGGTTTATTCTCTGTGAAAACTAAAAAGCTCTGAAAATCCTCAAAATATTTTTTTTCGCTACCCTCTCTGTGTCTTCCACATCATTTGCCATTTTTACACTTGTTGAAAATATGAATTGTCTTCTGTTGTCCGAAGACAAATACATGTGCTAACTTATAAGTAGCCTTATCCAATAGTCTCCGGGGCTGGAATTCAAACCTTTGTACCATGATTCCATTCTCTTTAATGTTAAAATAGCTGGACTGTCCCTAGCTAATCAGGTGTGTATGTCCTAGCCTGGGTTCAGAACTCAGAATGTTTTTAAACAACCAGAAACTCATGGTTTTTCTTTATTTCAGTGCTTATGTCCACTGTGCTGGACTATGGCTATGCTTCGCCGAACTGCGCCATGCCATGCCATAAAGATGCAAAGTGTGAAATTAAGGGTGGACACCAAGGCTGCTATTGCTCCCCAGGATTTACAGGAAATGGCATAAAATTTTGTTACGGTAAAT
The DNA here is from genome assembly GCF_001723915.1 of Gavialis gangeticus. NCBI lineage: Eukaryota > Metazoa > Chordata > Crocodylia > Gavialidae > Gavialis > Gavialis gangeticus. The sequence goes on along the minus strand of NW_017728993.1, from coordinate 30,697,754 downwards.
ATATTTTACCTATATACAGCACATTGATATTATATGCAGAGCTGGAGAAATTTACTCATTGCTTGCTAGTTTGAGGGTTGAATCTTATAACCGGGACAGTACTTATCTTTGCATGGTCTCAAAGTCAAAACTAATGCCTGACCCCCCACCAACACTAGGGTTATGGAGTTCTTTGTTGCTTATTTGGCACATTACTTAAGTGCAATTTACCAATCAATTTTCTTTTAATCTCTTACTGTAACTTACTGTACTCCATCTATTTTGGTTTTGTTAGACCTGATTTCCCATTGTGATGTTATTATCTTTTTCTTCCTATAATAGGTATTGACATATCTTCTCCCAAGTTATCTTAAGGTCTTTCCCTTTGAGTTTTTTGAAGCTTGAGCTTGGCAATATTGCCACTATTGTACCCATTCGTACCCATCTGTACTCGGAGGGAGTGGAATCTTTTCCAGACACATGTAGTAATAGCAAAAGAACTAGGATTAGGCACAAGTTCCACAGGAAAATGCCTGGGACAGAAACCAGTATTTTCCTGCCTGCTACAGCTGCTGAAAGTGAAATATGTAAGAATTCTTTCCAGGAATTCTTAGTTTGTGCACACTACCAAAAGATTTCATCTCTGGGTAATCTCCAACAATAGGTGTTTGATGACTCCACACCCCCCACTTCCTGGCAAGCTTGCTTGCGGTCTTTCTTTCTTTTTCTCTTTCATACTTTCGTTCTTTCTTCACCACTCCTTTTCCAGAATGCATAGCCTTCTAGTTGCTGCAGTTTATCTGGAAGGAGGAGGTCCTGTTACACAACCGCTCCCATTGCTTTCTGGATTCTGAGAGTAGAGTCTCTATAATCCTCCCGTCCCTTGTCTTGATTTTTTACTTCTCTGTCCTTTTACTACATAACTGGGATGCCTGTCTCTGCTGCTGGGAAGAGCTGGGTCTAGCTGCAGAGCTGTGAAGTCAATCTGATTTGTCTATTTTTTCACAGCGTCCTATGTAACACTCATACAAACTAACTAGACTGGGCAACTTGTTTTTAGCATGCCATGAGAAAGCTCGGAGCAGCAACAAAGGCACTTGGGCTTGCTGTGAGCAGAGTTAGGAAGATATCACTTGCTTGGTTGGCTTTGGTTCAGGCTTAGAAGGCATCTTTGTAACAGCTGGAACATTTATTATTTTTTTATGAAAGCAAAGAACTTGAGGACACTTGCTTTGAAAAGCTGCCTGCCCAGTATATCTACAGGGTATTGATATAGCTAGTCAAATAACAACATACTAGATACAAAATATAATTTAATAAACTAATGCCAACATTCACCATCTGAATATTTTTCACACCCAATTATTTGCCTATGGAGCTGGTCAGATCAAAACAGCATATAGTCTGATTCTGCAAACATTTTTAGTGCGTGCTTAACTTTCCTGCCATGTGTAGTCTGGCTGACTCAACTCTCATTGACTACAGCATGTTTGCTGAACCAAGATTTATATCTGTGAATAATTCCTAGAAAAAGAAAGAAGTCCAAGATTTTCCAGAAGTATTTTGCAACTACTGGCCTTTCCTTCTGACCTACCAGCTTCTTTCTGTTGTACATACCTGATTGATATTTTATGGAGATGAGGTCTGATTATGAGTTAGCAATTAAATTTACAGGGAAGAGTACTAGCTCTTTCACTGTTCTTCTTCCTCAGAGGCTAATGGATTTCATACTTCTATATTTTACTTTGGCTAGTGATTTTTTTCTATAACTAGACATAAAGACACATATTGGTCACCATTTTAAACAAACTGCATCAAAAACTGACAAATATCAATCATTCTCAAAGCCTCAGGATCGATTAGGTGTTTGTTACGAGTTATGCTTTATGTCATGTGCTGAACCCTATAGAAATCAAATTTCTACAGGCATGCAGCAAACCAGCTTCTAGGCAGATTCATGATGCACAACAGTAAAATCAAAATTGTTTGAGGCAAGCCTGAGGTCAGGAGCCCAATATTTTCTTCAATAAACTGTCTGCAAACCAAAGTCATTTACCCTCTAGCTAAATAGGGCATTTATTGAGAATGGTGAATGAGATCCCCCCTGAAAAAGGGCTGTGTTTTCCAAGACAGAATATTATACAATCCATTGATAATGCTGCCCACCATCTTCTAATACCATAAACAAATTTACTCTATTTTAATTGCATAGATTCAAAAAAGAATTAAAAATATAGCCAGATTAAACTTTATTATATGTGGTTTAAAGCTAAGAAAATGAAGAGCAAGCAGAAATTACTTAATGATGTATTGGATCGTGTTATTCTGAATTTGATGTGAAGTAGGGTAACGTAGGGCCTCTGCAGGATACACTAGGAAATCTGGTGGTCACACCAGATGACAAAGCTACCTTCTTTAACAGTTTCTTTGCCTCCATCTTTTTGAGCAGGAACCAGGGCATCCCAACAGACCCAGGGGAGGCACTGCCAGGCCCAGGGTCAGTAAGAACCTAGTCAGGGAACTTCTGGTGTGTTCAAATCAGCAGGTCCTGATGATCTCCACCCCAGAGTGCTGAGAGAATTAGCAGAGGTCACTGTGGGACCCGGGCACAGCTTTATGAGCATTTATGGTGCTCTGGTGAGGTGCTGAAGGACTGGAAAAGGGCCAATGCAGTCCCCATTTTCAAAAAAGGAAGGAAGCAAGACCCAGAAAACTATAGGCCCGTTAGTCTTACCTTGGTCCTGGGGAAGCTCTTTGAGAAAATTATCCAGGGGCACATCTGCGAGGGACCAGCAGGGGAGATCATGCTTACATGGAACCAACATGGGTTCATTCGAGGCAGGTCCTGTCAGACCAATCTGGTGGCCTTTTATAACCAGGTCACAAAATCCTTGGACGTAGGTGTCATGGTGGACATAGTCTTCTGGACTTTAGGAAAGCCTTCAACACTGTCTCTCACCCCATTCTCATTAAGAAATTAGGCGACTGTCGCATCAATGCCTACACAGTCAGTTGAGTCACAAATTGGCTGGAGGGCTGCATGCAGAGAGTGGTAGTGGAGGGTCTTTTTTGACCTGGAGGGATGTGGGCAGTGGGGTCCCCCAGGGCTCGGTCCTTGGGCCTGCACTGTTCAACATCTTCATCAGCGACTTGGACAAGGGGATGAAAAGCACCTTGTTCAAATTCGCAGATGACACTAAGATGTGGGGAGAAGTGGGCATGCTGGAGGAGAGGGACAGGCTGCAAATAGAATTAAACAGGTTACAGGGGTGGGCGGATGAGAACAGGATGAGCTTCAACACTGACAAGTGCAAGGTGCTGCGCCTGGGGAGGAAGAACCAGCACCATACCTACAGGCTGAGGAACTCCCTTCTCATCAGTGCAAAGGCAGAAAAGGATCTTGGTGTCATTATTGATTCCAAAATGAACATGGGCCACCAATGTGGGGATGAGGTCAGCAAGGCTAACCGCACCTGGTCATGCATCCACAGATGCATCATGAGCATGTCCACGGAGGTGATCCTCCCCCTCTATGCAACATTGGTCAGGCCGAAGCTGGAGTACTGCATCCAGTTCTGGGCACAGCACTTCAGGAGGGATGTGGACAACATGGAGAGAGTCCAAAGGAGGGTCACTCGCATGATCAGGGGGCAGCAAGGCAGGCCCTACGAGCGGAGGCTACAGGACCTGAACCTGTTCATCCTCCACAAGACAAGGCTGAGAGGGCATTTGGTGGCCACTTACAAACTGGCCAAGGGGGACCAGCAGGCAATGGGAGAGTCCCTGTTCCCCCCGAGCACTACCGGCAGTAACGAGGAATAATGGCCATAAGTTGACTGAGAGTAGATTCAGGCTAGACATCAGGAAGCGCTACTTGACTGTCAGGGCGGTTAGGATCTGGAATCAACTTCCAAGGGAAGTGGTGCTCACCCCTACCCTGGGGATCTTCAAAAGGCTTGAAAATCACCTAGCCAGGGTTGAGCCCTGTCGATGGCAGGGGGTTGGACTGGATGATCTGCTCAGGTCCCTTCCGACCCTACTAACTATGAACTATGAAGTGGCACTGTTCTAGAGGTAGCTACTTATTCTTCTTCAGTTAATCTTAGACTTATATGACAATATTCTATTCACCTTCAAGGCTGATCATCAGTCAACTGTTAACATAAGCTTTAATCCTTAGTATTCTACCTTCTACCTTTACATATGCATTTTAGCTCATTTTCTTCCTTAGATACTTTGTAAGACACAATTACTATTGTTACCATCAGTAATTTTGCATAGTGTATATATTTATCTTATTCTCTGCTGTACTTTTCCTTCTGCATTTTGTATTGATACCTAAACCATTCTAGCTGCTTCTTTGGGGTATGGGGGTGGGGGGAGTTCAAGCTTTTTCTGCCTGCATGATTTTCTCTGTGTAAAACATTTTTTACATCAAAACACACCAGTTGTCACTTTAATTCCTTATCAGTTCATATAGCTAGAAACTTGTCCCTCTATTTAAAGGGGCACTCTCACTTATTTTAAGTTTAATTTGTCTCTTTACTCTCAGTTGCATGTAACACCTCTTAAATACTTGTAAAAGTTTTTTTTCTGCCGACTGTCTTTTCAACCTGATACACTTAGATATTTTCCCTAGGGTTTATTGTGGAGCACAAGACAATAATGTCCTGTTATGTTTATTTCCTAGCACCATCATTGATCAATCATAAATCACTGATGTCAGCATACCTTAGGGAATGGGATTTGTTAGTTAACTGCTATTCTCTTTGCCAGCCAGCTAAGTGACGGCAGAATGTGCAAGATTATTGGATTTACTGTGTGTAGATAAAGACATATAGATATGAATTTAATTTCCTGGTGTCAAAGTCCTGGATTTCAATTAGCCATTTAGAATAGGTGGAGTTTTTCTCCGTGTTTCCAGCCTTTTTAAATTAAGCCATATTTGAGACTTTCAAAAAGCACTTTTTGCCCAGTCTTACAAATAGTTCTTCCCGTGCATAATCTCATTGTCTTCCATGGGAGTGAGCATGTAGGAATAAATGTTTGCAAAATCTAGCCTCTTCTGAATATTAAGATCACAATTTACACAATAATACATTCCATCTATATAAAATCCTCCAGAAAACTATAAATGAATCACCATGTCAAGCTTTACAATGTACCAATACATATATCATCATATTTTTGTTTTTTGTGTATGTGAATATGTGGGGGAGAAAGAATAAGAGAAAAAAACTATTTTACTTCAAAGGTTCAGATTTTGGACAGCAGAATAAAATGTGTGTGGCTTTTCTATTTGCACATTTCCTGTCAAATATAACCTAATGTACCCAAATTAAGTTCCTAACATTATTTCTATCTTATAAGCATCTCTTATATCCATAGTTTATAAGATAATTAACTCCTCAACATTCAGGATTTCTGTGATATTTAACCAAAATATGGGATTTTTGAACCTTTAACAAATCTTTTTTTTCTGTGTGAAAGAGGTGATCTTTTCCCTGTATATACTTTACAAACTAAAAGGAAATGAATCCATATAAATTATCGGTTGCTTGTAATCCCCACTTTCCTTCCAGAAAAGGTCCCAGATTCTTGAAGAAGAGCAGGGTATGGAAGAGAAACTGAGTGGCAGCCAATATTTTTACGGTTATTATTTTTTAAATGGAAAAGAAAAATAGATTGGCATCATTCAGCTTTGTAGTTTCAACACTGGCTCCCTGTTAAATGCTGACTGCCAATTTCTTGTTTTGCTGGCACACTGCAGAAAACTAAAGTAAACAATGTGATCACAGTGTTTACTTTAACTTTGTAAAATACAGCAGGAAAATGAAGCAGTCCTGTTTGTTCCAGTCAGGAAAATGGGAACACAGTATCCCCTCCCCCCCAGATTCCCTTGTAAAACATCCATTGCAAATTATGCTTCCAAAGAAAAATCAGTCTTTATGTATTTATTTATTTGTAAAGTATGTTCAGCTTTTCCAGACATAGTGAGCGGGGAATAATACCATCAAGGTAACTTGTCAATGAATTAGAAGACAGGGCCCTGTAAGCTATCATGTCTCTCCTTCAAAAGTATGACGCAGTAATATTTATCACTTTTCCAGAAAAGAAGTACAACCTTTGTAAAGCAGTATTTTATATCAAAATATAGAAGCCCTGTTAGATTTACCTGGGTAATTTACCTAAACTCTGCTAAATCAAATTGAAAGCCAACCGGAAATCCAAACATAGACGTATTATTAATGTGTCTTGGTTTATTGAGAGTCACAGGGCTGACTTTATGGCTTTAGCCAACTCAGAAAAGGAGCTCTCCTGTGAGACACCAGGTTACTGCTCTAATATGATGTCTGTCGTATTCCACCATCCTGCTCTTGTGGCACTCGCTGAATTTCTTTTGATTCACTAGTGTCCCCACAGCCAGTCTATGGAATACAAACTTGCATGATGATTGTCAGGCAGACTTTCCTTACAGAGTGCAGCAACCTTACTACACGACTGCTGTCTGTAGTTGTTTCATTCTAGCAAGAGGCTATCCTTAAGCAGCAGCAGTCTAATCTGAATGGTGCTCTACCAGAAGATAGGCTTTCTTACCAGCAGGAACACGCTGTTAGATGTCACTTCTGTGTTAGTGTGAAACCACTGATCTGAAGGATCTAACCCACCTCCTTCCTAAATTTATTTTACTGGTGCCAGTTACCACAAGACAGAAAAGGCCAAATTGCGACTGTAACACATGACGCGGGGGAGTCTGAGAGAGATATGTTTTAGCCAAACAAATTATTGGACTCAGTTCAGAGGTTATTGGGTGAAATTCTTTGGACTGTATTATACAGGAAGTCAGGCTAGATGTTCTTTTAGTTCCTTCTGGCCTCAAAATCTATTAAATTCTTTTTCTCTACCACCTTTGTAGCATTGCAAGGGAAGGACAAAAACATTGCAAACATTCATGCAGACCATTCAGAGGTCGCTGAACTCCCTGGGCAAGCTGTGAGTCTGCGATAAAGGAAAAGTTATATAGATTTCACTGGACCTTTCAAGAAGTTCACTAAACCACAGTCCCTAGCAGCAAGGTGCATGTTGGCGCTGATGCTGTGTAGGATGCTTTTTGGATACTGCATATTCTCATCACTCTCACGGCAGTTCAGGCTTTATCTATACTAAGATGGACATGAGATAAGGGCCCAATCACATGTTCCTTTCCTCATGTGAGTAGTTCTGAGGTCTGTGGGCAGGGACTATTAGAGAGTTTAGAGTATCGAGGTCTCGCCCTATAATTGAAAGGCGTATGACACAATTTGCTTGAATAATTGCGCAGACACCTTCTGTAAGGTTGGCCTAGAGGACCAAAGAACTAGCTGATCAAAGGACGAGCTCAATGAAGTTTTAAAAGTTTTAAAAATGTTGAACCATCCTGTTTTGTCATTTTCTAAACACAAAAATTTAAAAAAATATTCACTTAAACATTATGAATACAGTAAAAATGTAAAGGTCAAAGTCAAATTCATGTGTTTCAAACTTATTGAAACAGTGTTTATTCTTCCAGTTTTTCTGAAATTTTTTTCTTTCCTTTTCTTTTTTTGTCCTTTTTGGTTCATAAACATTTTGAGGTTTTGTATTTTCATCCTGATTTAGGATAGAAAAAATATTCAAGCTCTTGAAAATTCTCACAGGGAAAGGAAAACTTGTTTTCTGCCCAGCTGGGCAAGGGACAGACATTACACATAAACTGGGTTAAGTGATCAGAAACTGATTTAAACCTGTAACAGAACAGACATTCAGTGCACATAAATCAGTTTGAAAATGGCTGAAACCAGTCTCAGATAAACCTGGCTGAATGTAATATCAGACTTAACTGCTTTGGGTCAAACCAGTTTATGCAATGTCTGTCCCAGACCCCTTGCTGGTTTAAATTAAACCAGACTCCCCCAGCATCCTGGCATGCTCTCCAGGCTGAGCAGGGTTTTCTGTTCCACAGAAGGGCTGACCCCTCCCCTCTGCTCCCTTGCTGGAGCTCTGGAAGAGACTTGCAGGCACAGAGTGCCTGTCTCTACCCCAACCTTGCTGTTCACAGCTCAATCAGAGATCCCTCCCTCCTCCGCACTGACTGACCATAGCCAGCATGTGGTATGCTAGCTAATGCTGAGAGGTGTCTATGTAAGGCAGACCAAACAGTGTCTTTAGGGCTTTTTGAAGCTAATCAACCGGTAGCTGGTAATGTCCCTCCATTCATTCGTTGCAGATGAGAGGGGCTTTTTTTTCTGATGAGGTGTTAAATGCTGATAACAGAGCTGATAAATGCTCTCTTATGGGAGGAACCCCTCCCTAATCAGAGCCTCCTGTCGGGGCCTGGCCATGCCCCCCCTCAGCTCAGCACTACAGAAGGAAAGGAAGGGATGCTCTGACACCCTCCAGCGTCTAGCTGGAGCCACGGCAGGCATGTGCCTGCATTTTCTCAGTCCAGAGGGAATGTCTTTAAACTGGTTTAGCCTAGCCAGATTAAACTAACCTGCAAAGATTGAACCAATTCAGGCTCAGGCTTTTTGAATGTCTGTCCCTAGCCCTGAACTTGTAATGTGTTTTGATGTCTTTTGATAGAAGTAGCTGTCTTTACATCTAAAAGGTCTATATATTCTAATTGTCTAATTTCATTTTATATTATTTAAAATGACCTTATGAGGCTTCAAACTGCAAAATATAATTTTCATAAAACATAATTTTTGGTTGATGATTTTGTGGTTCCTTCTCTTTTGTAAACATATTTTTGTTTCTTCATTTTGCTTCTTTATTTTATTTAATTTATTTGTTTGTTTTTTGCATTTCAGTCCACATGGGAAAAAATGTTATCCCTTTTGCAAAATATCACTGGAATTAATGTTAATATTTGGGACTAACTGGCTGGAAGCATTAAAAGTATACCAAGCAGTCACATTTCACTGTGCCTCCACTTTTTTGCTGGCTCCTTTCTTAAGAGCTGACAGGATGCTGTGCCCAGGGATTTTTATTCATTTTAATCTTGTGCTGTCTCACAGGAATAGAGCTGACAAGGAAGCAAAGGAGCATTGGAATGTGTATACCCAGATTTGGGATGCCAACAAAGATGCTGATCTGGATCTTAAAATTTCCTTTAGTGTGTCATCAAGCTCAGTGAGTGAAGTTCTTTTGAGAAAACCAACAAAATTAAGGTTCTTGGTAGTAAGCTACATAGCTGGATTCTTTAAAGCAGGGGTGCTCAAACTTCAGCCCATGGAGCCTTGGAATCTGGATGGCAGGGCTTGTCAAGATTTGGAAAATTTGGTGGGGGAGCAGTGGCCCTCCTTGCTGCCAAAATCCCAAGCCCCAACCAGTGAGTCAGAGCTGGGCCATGACCTTTCCCCTGTATTGCCATATCAGCCAGGCAGGGGAAGATTAATGCATGGGCCCACAGGGCATGGGCCCAGGGGACCCTGCTAATCAAGGGCTCCCTGGGGCACCAGGAGCAGCATGGCCCAGGCAGGCACTCTGGCCTATCCCCACAGCACTGGGGGATCAGTGCCAGGCCGGGTCAGGGCAGCCTTTACCTGAGTGGTGCTTACACCCTCTGGCTTGCCCCGGACTTGCCAAGGAGGCTGGGTGGGCCCAGCTGCAGCCCCCTGATAGGCACAGAGGGAACCTGCCCTTGCCTGATGGGAGCCTCCAATTTTCTGTTTGCCCAGTAAATCTTAATCTGCCACTGGAGCCAGGCAATGACCCTTTCCCTCTGCACAGCCAGGTTAGGGCTGGGCCATGACCTGTGCCCCTGCACAGGCTCAGAGCTGGCTCATGCCTCACTCTCTCCCCACCACTGGTCTGGGCCATGCCCCTTTTCCTCTGCCGGAACAGATTGGAGCCAGGCCATGCCCCCTCCCCTGTACCATCGGTTTGGGGCTGGGCCATGCCTCCTTCTCCACCTCCATGTGGTGGACCATGCCCCCTTCCCTCCCTCCTGGCCAGGTTACAGCTGGGCCACACTCCCTCTCCCCCACAGGGCTGGGTCATATCCGCTCCCCCACAGACTGGATGGGGCTAGGCCAAGCTCCCACCCCCCACACAGCTGGATCAGGGCCAGGCTGCCTCCTGACCTTCCTCTGCACAGCCAGATGTGACCCTGCTTCACCCACCTCATGTGTCAGATTGGGTCCACTGCCCATCTAGCCCACCAGGGGAAAATGTTGAACATCACTGCTTTAAAGGAAACAGATTTCCTGTCCTTTTATAATGTAATAAGTGGGTACTGAGTGAGTCATTTGGGCTCTACTCTGCACTCTGCCACTATCATGCTAGTTAACCTACAGCAAGTCATTTAACTTCTTTTTGCTTTAATTTCCCCTGAAAATAAGTGTAAGATTAATCTATTTTTCCAAAATGTGGTGGCAAGGCAGTTAAAGACCTCTTGCTATGAATCCAGAAGCATGTGTTTGAGCCTCACTGTAGACCTGCACAGAAGGCCATCTCATTCTACCCAAATGTAAATTGGTACCTGCAAAGACGCATGGAAATTGACACCAACCATATCACTTAGTTGTGTACCTTTCTGCTACAGAAACTGGCATACCTTGTGGTTCCTTTGTCAGGATGCTCTGGCTTTTGAGCTCAGATTTTTGTGCATCTTCCATCACTGAATTACTTATTTTCTGTATCTGGGAAACAAATAGACAAAAATGAACATTGTGGGAGGAATAATTTTAGTCTAAATCTGCCATTTTTTACAGCATCCATTTAATTTTGCCTATCTACTTTTCTAACAGTATAGGCCAAAAGAGTACTTGTACACTTCACTTCATTTTGTATGACTTAGTACTCTTGGTTGCCACTAAAATAAATTATAATTGGAGCTTTTAAATCCCAATCAGGAGTGGTGAAAAGGAAGAGGACATTACAGTTATGAGATCTTCAGCCTGGAAAAATAATCTGAATAGCTTCTTTAACATAATAAAGTGCCAAATTAATAACACACAGTTAGGACTGCCTTGTATTAATTGTCTCATTTAATTTAAAAACACAAAGGAACAAGCCTTTTCTGACACTCAACATTTTGTTCCCTCAACCTGCTAAACCCTGCCTGAAAAGTTCCATCAGAATCAATGCATCTACTCACATGAGTGATATGGGTAGGAATCTTCACTGAACTAATTTTCTTGTGCTGCAAGTTGCATAGGGCCCAATACATAACCCACTGAAGTCAGGCATAAGATTCCTAGTAAATTTAATAAGCCTTGGAACAGGTCCACAACAGGCCCATAAAATTAATACTAACTACAGGAAAAAAAATCCTTCTTTGAGTTTGTTTACATTTCTTCCACTTGAAATCATGCTTTGTGCATGAATAGAGTATAATAATTGATCTTCTGGATGGGCCAGGAAAAAACGAAACTGCCTCTTACATTTCGAATCACTTCCGCATGCCCTTCTAAATTACTCCTGCTAGCATCTGAATAGGTAAAAAATAGGAGTAGATAATGTGAAAGGACACAGGTACTTTCCATTTTTCAGAAATGTGCCCACATTTTTAAGGTGATCATGTACATATGAATGGATATTTGTTTAATTCAAAATGCATTTTAACCCTTGCCAAATGTTGCTAACTTTCTTTCTGAAGGAAACATCTTTTTCATCCTGCTTTATGGCTCTAAAATCACTACATGTTTGGAGGATATGGGGAAATTCATTTAAGAAACTATAAATGTATTAACTCAGAGCTGCTTTACTCTGTCTACCACAGATCTAATTTCACTCCCTGTCTTTCTAGCATCAAGAATAAAAGTGATCCCAGGGTTCAGAAATAATGAACAGAACACATTTTTCTAATACGTTTGTTTGAAGTAAAGTGATGCCATTCCAAATATAGGGTCACCATCTTATACGTATTTATGTGCATGCATACATGTATTTATGTACCCACATATTTAAAGACAGCCACTTATACAATTGAATTTGCATACAATAATAGTTCTTTACAGCAAAAAGCAACGTAATCTTTTTAATTAGAAATATAAAGAAATATAAAATTGCTGTTGCTTTACCTAGTGTCTGGTGGAATGCTTTAAGAAATCAAATCATGAGTTCTGGCAAAGAATGTCTTGCATTCAAAAGCTTATCTAACTTTACCCACCTACATAGCTGGTCCAATAAAAGATATAACCCTAAGAAATCCTTACCCCTCACATTAAGAAATTTACACTTTCTTGAATGCTTCATGGCCTTTTTATTTTTTTGGAAAGAAATCCTTTGCATCCCTTCACCTTGAAATGGTTAGACCCAGTACCTGGTTTTGAACACTAATGTAGTTTAGCAGCGTTTAAGTCACTGCAGTTGAATTTTATGGCTGTGAGAAAAATGCAGGGGAAAGTGTTAGCTAAAGTAGTATTCCAAAGAATTATATAAGTAATAGAGGATGATATCATGTTTGTGCAGATAGTTTACTGTCTCCATAAAATATGTAAATTGTTTCTCTGAGTGTGGCCAGACTGGTCTGCTCAATTTACTGTGTCCCCATTGCATTACTTATCTAGTTTAATACTAAAGAAGGTTTTCTTGGGAGGTTTTTCCCCTTCCTCTGGCATAAACTGGCCAGGAGTGGTGGTGATGTCCACAGCTTCATCTGAAATGTGTAATTTATACAGGATGATATGCTGGCCGCACAACTTTTCTCTGTATGACTGTGAAAAATTGCCAGCTGAGTTGCTGGCAGACAGAATGTCAAACTGTTCAAACCTGGTATGTTTAAAGAACTTAAAGAAGGAAATTGACACTTTGGGCTTCTATTTGCCATAGAAAGAAATAATGATATTCTCCAAGATGATAAGGATCTAACCAAACATTGTATTCTAAATATAGAGCATAAAGCCAGGTGAAGTTTTTGAAAATGCTATTGGGTTGACAGGAGGGGGAGAGAAGGGACCAAAGGACTGAGTTTTTGCACTGTATATTTTTTAGGTACACAGATTTAATTTAGAGATTATGGTTTGAAAATAAAATTTACAGTATGTGTGTTTTTGGCTGATAAGAAATTGATTTTGTGACCTTGGTACACATTAATTGAAATATCTGGCACTATGTTTTATGGAGGCTAAAGGAAGCCATACATGCTTGGAACCATATTATTCTTTCACCTTGAACTCTGCAGTTAATCACAAACTGTAATCACAGGCAGGAAGGAAGCTGCTGTTTTGCTGTGGTACAAGGAAGCTAAATAATCTGTGTTCATTGTCTAATGGGTAGGTTCTTATGTGATTACTTCAGGCTTTAGTGCTGAGGTTAAGAGATTCATGATAATTTTAAAATGGAGTCTTCTGGTTGAATTAACACTAAACAAATATTGAGGTCCAAAACTTTAGCTACAATTGCGCTGAGCACAGACCAATTCTAGTTGCAGGCTCCAGATAAGCATGACCTCCTCAGCTGAGCACCGTGCTCTTAAACCTTCTGCTGTTGTGTGTAGGTCTCCTTGCTTTGGAGTGAGGCTGCACTGACTTAATTGCCCCAAATACTAGAGGACTGTTACAGTGAAAATGATGCCTGGCTATGTCCTTTTTTCTATGCAGTGCCAGGAGCAAAGAGGAGAAATGGCACAAGGACCTTAGTTAAATTCGCAGATGACTCTAAGATGTGGGGAGAGGTGGGCATGGTAGAAGGCAGTAATAGGCTACAGCTAGATCTGGACAGGTTACCGGGGTGGGCAGATGAGAATAGGATGGGATTCAATACTGACAAGTGCAAGGTGATGCACCCGGGGAGGAAGAACCAGCACCATACCTACAGGCTGGGGAACTCCCTTCTCGTCAGTGCAGAGGCAGAAAGGGATCTTGGAGTCATTATTGATTCCAAGATGAACATGGGCCGGCAGTGTGGGGATGTGGTCAGTAAGGCTAACCACACCTTGTCATGCATCCACAGATGCATCCCAAGTAGGGCCAAGAAGATGACCACCCCCCTCTGTGCAACATTGGTCAGGCCGCAGTTGGAGTACTGCATCCAGTTCTGGGTGCCGCACTTCAGTAGGGATGTGG
>NW_017728993.1:30673907-30683579 GCF_001723915.1 Gavialis gangeticus | reverse complement strand
CATTTGATCTCAGCATTCATTCCTGCCCATGGCAGGGGGTCAGACTTGATGATCTGCTCAGGTCCCTTCTGACCCTAACAACTATGAACTATGAATTATGACTTCTGGCTGGGTCACCTTGAATGGGGATGATCCCTCCAGGCCATCTTTCAAGTGAAAAGGCACCAGTTATAAAATATGTAGCTGCAACCTTACCCCAGTGCTCTTTTAGTGGCTTTTCAATTTTGTGTTTATTTTCTGAGCTGAAGTTCTGGCTTAGTTTAGGTTCATACATCTATGACAATCTGAAGTTGTCTATAAACCAGTGTGGCAGGTAGTCCCATTATTTTGGTTATTATTTAATAGTACCCATTTGTTAACTTGACACAAGGATCTTGTTTTTCAAAAGAGAAAATGAAACTTGCTGAAAACCTCTCACAATAAATAGTTATTTGTTCAAAAATGGCTGAATCCAATCTTTGTTTATGTTAGAGGCATCCATGTAATAATGTTGCAATATAGAAAAATAGCTGTTGAAGATATACATTGGCTTTTATGCTTTATTTATAATGAAAGTTATTCATATAGGTAGCTATCTACATAAATTATGCTGAAAGAGAGCGTGAATATAGATAGTGTTTATATAAGTTAATATTGATCTGATGCAGAGTCTCTGGTTCTCTATTTGGAGCTAGGTTGTTGTGCTTTAGAAGTATAAAGATTATATTTTTCATCACCAAAAATTCATGAGCTGGCCAATAACAAAAAAGCATGCAAGAGGCCAAATAAAGGATAAAAGCTGAAGGTTCATTCCTGTTATATCCAAGCACAAATACACCACTCAATTGTTCACTTCTTTGTACACAGAAACCAGTAATTCTCCAGATGAAGATCCATGGTATGGAGCAGAGTCCCAAAAGATAGTATGTAGTTTCTGTGCTATGTTCCCTATATCCCTCTTGATATCTTGGTGTTCCCACATAGAAAGTGGCTTATTGGTGTAGATGCAAGATGGTAAGGGTAAGGAAGCATTTGCATTTTAACTTTCACCAGAGTTAGAGGGTCAGTTTGAGAATTAAAGAGCCATAAGGACAACCCACCATGTATTCCCCCAGCTCCACTAATAAATGGTAAGAAATTGTTCTCTAGAGAGGCAAATAGACCTCAGGTCTCGTGTGCGCTCTATCAATCCTTATTTTCAAGTTTTTTTCAGATTAACAGTTTTCACTTCCTTGGATGAACTTGAAGGGAGAAGGGTTGTGCTGGAAGAATTCCTTTGACCATTAAGTTTTACTTGATAGTTACAAAGTTACCTTAAAGGTACAAAGTTACTTTAAAGTTACTTGTGTTTTTAAGAGAAACTGAGTGCTTGGATCTAACGTGGGGACACTGTTTGGAAAATGGACTCTGATGTGCTCCTGTGCTAGTCAGCTTCTGAACAAAGAAAATCTTCAGCCCCCACATGATGAGCTTTTCTCAGTACTCTGCTTCAGTAGTGGTGCTGGCGAAAGCAATGAAGTTAGCAAAGTGCCCCAAATACATTATCATGAAGAGATGGTGATTGTCCATATCTTGAAGAGGGGCTATTGGGTAAAAACCAGCCTTAAGAGGGTGTAGAAGGGTACAGAATAGAAATTGAGGGTCTTAAAATACTGACAGAATTGTCTCTCGCCAAAGCCAACCATTATTTACATCACAGTGGTAAAAGCATCAGCTAGTAAATGTGACCAACTGTGAGACACCAAAAGAATTAAAGTCACTGTCCTATTGTGCAAGGGATACGTAGTGCACACAGGAAAAATATCAATCTGCATCACCGCTATAGAGAAAAAGAAATAGCAAATAGCCTGAAATGTATATTGACTTGAATGCAGATTCAGGGAAAAGTTTCTAAAACTTACCATAGATGTTTACCTAGGCTAATCAAAATGAAAACGAGCTAGGTGGTTGTGAACGATGCCAAGCCCTGGCTCAACAGTTGGGGTTTTTTTCTTTTCCTCCTCTACCACAGTATAATAAGTGTGTGTCATAAAAACTTCAGTATACTAATTGTAAGTACAGAGCTCAGCTCCATGATTAAGATCCTGGAACCTTTTAATAAAGCCCGTCTTTAGAAAATGAGGTCACAGTCTGTTTTTAACCATTCATCTCACAGCATCATTATTTCTCCAGGAAGAGCCTGTGGTTCAAATGTGTTTTGGTCTAGGTGTCAGGATATGATAGTGGGCTCAGACATGCTGAGTTCAATTTGTACCGCTCTGCCCATAAAGTCAGGGCTGAGGGATGTAGGAGGAGATATTGAGGTAATATTTACACAGCTGTGCGGTACAAAGAAAAGATTCATTAGCTGAACTTTTGGTATGTCCTCTTGTGTAAACAGGTAGTTTGCCCACACTGTCAAATACTTTTGTTGGTGGGTTAATCACAACAGGCCTTTAGCCTGGCTCCTCTGTCCTCAAATGATGTTAAGGCATTATTTATTAGCTGCATAGTTATCTTGAATTATAGTTCAGGTGTTACACTCAAACCTTTAACTCCAGTTGGGTGTTGCTTAACATGAGGGCTGTCCAGGAAGGATAGGCTGAAGTTTTAGCAATGCTGGTGTTGAAGATACTGGTAAAACAGCTCTGCAGTGTTCACCTTGTGCAGATAGGATTTTAGGGTACCTCACTCACCTCGTTCCTTGTTGTGAACTCACTAAGCCTTGCTTTTCCTTTATTGTGATTTGAGGGGCAGACATACCTGCCCTTCAGCGAGGCAGTCTGCAGATTAGCTGTTATCTATATTCTGTGGCACTGTTATAAAAATAATTGCCTTTGATTTGCCCACTTTGCATTTAAGATATCCTCTCCTTTAATTATAGTAAACCATTGAATCTGTAACAGTAATGATCAAGATAATACCATAGTGCTAAGCCTTCATTGTACATATGCTGAGGTGGTGCTCATAACTTTCATCTAATGGGGCAGTGATTTGTAGCTGACTTTTACAAGCCACAACAGCTGTAGAATACATACCCACTGCTAGGGCAGATTTTCCCAAGAGTTGTGCACTGAATATTTTTGAAAAATCTGGCTCTTATTTTGTTGCCAATGTGGGAATTGAGCTGTTTTAAAAATGTGGCCCAAGTTGTGGGTGCTGAGCAATTAAAATCTGGCCCTGAAGTATGTTGCTTATGTGCCATTATCTGCTAGCAGTTTTTTACTTCTGATTTATTTATTTTTAATTGCTAAGACCCTTTAATTAGGGAAGGAACTACATAGATGAGTTGGATCTGCTGGTGATAATGGCTCCTCTGCCACGAGAGAGTCGGTAATTAAATAAGTAGATAATATCCTCCTTATTGAGGAGATTAAGAAAATCATAAGGACTCTGCATTATTACAGTGTTTAACATCAGCAAATGGGGAAAAAAGAAGCATTATAGAAGTTTTATTAGCTGCATGGAGGGTTCTTTTTCTTTCTTTGAACAGCAGAATGCCGAACAATACCTAATCCCTCCTTGTTACTTATGTTTTCTTTGTAGTAGTTATAAACCTCATAAACCAGAAACGGAGGACTGACTATTAGAAATGAGTTGACATCTTTATTCAAAACATCCTTTCAAATGGTACTGTCACATCATGATTCTGATACAGGCCTTTTTACAAGAAGTATTTTCCTTCTCTGTTAAGGCCTACATCCCTTCATCTGCAAATTATTTCTTTAGATGCTTTATTGAATCTCTACCATAAATGTGCTTCTGTCTTTGTTGCACTCTTTGTGGTGTGGAATGGAGATAACCTACTACTCTCCTATCATGGTTCTGCAAAGCCTTATGCTGGCATCTCTATTGCAAGTATGTAATGTTAGGGCCACCAGATCAATAGAAGCACCCAAGCCTGTTTTCAGCTTGTATTCTAGCTCGTGTAGGGTTAGGACAGAGAATCAGCTACAGTGTGCCAGATGTGTGACCTCTCCGCACAGCAACTATAGTTGAAACATGCCTCCTCACACAGGCCAATGTCCTCAGACGGCAAAAATTAGCAGAGCTGTGTTCATTTCAGTGGGGATGTGTACTGAACACTAGCTAAGGAACTTTCCCACAAGCATGTTGTAGGGATTAAGTGGCTTTTCACAGGTCTTCAATGCACCAGGGTACATTTTACTCTCTGAGTTTTAAGTTAGAATTATTTACAGTCACTTTAATGGGACAACAGATGCTCTTTACCTAGTGATGAGCCAACAGCACTGAAAGAATTTGGATCTGAATTGCAGATGGCTGGTATTTGGATTTCAGTTTGATTCAAGTAGTTGGACTGCATGACTCCATATCCTATACTTTGAAAGTCTAAACTAGAGAGAAAAATCATTAATTTGGAAACTAATACTCTAAAAGACTTTTATGAAGCAATATATTTTCATAGCAGGGACAGATCAATTTAAAAGTAGTAATCACGAGCTATGTGCTGTGTGTTCACAGACTTGAAAATGTGGAGAGTAAAGCAACAGCCAGAGACTTAAAATTCTAGGCACTCTAGCTGGCATGGAGGACAAAAGAGCCTACTACTTTAATGGGAAAAATAATATAGGACAGAATTAAAATATTATGAATATGCAAGATGATCACACTGTCAAATGTATTTAAAGATGTTATCTATACTCCCACCAGAAACCTGCTCAACCTACCTTTCCTGGCAAATGTGGTTGTAACTTCTGGAAAACTGAGATGCAAAGGGAGGTTTTAGCAGGTATTCCAAAACGAAAAGAAATGTCAGTGTCTGGGATCAAAAGATAATGGTATTGCTCTACAGACCTCTAAAAAGGTCAATTGTTTATCATCATTGCCAGTGACTGGGAGCTACGCTAGCTTATTCCAGTTTGAGGATCCAGTCCACTGACCTTCCCATGTTTTGGCAGAAGGAACTATTTAGGGTGAAATATTATGTGTAATTTAATATCAGTTTGCAACATTAAACAGCCATGCTGCCAGGCTTTACCTGGTGAAATTGATAATAGTGCAAAAAGAAAAAAATAGACTATATATTTATTTGAATGCTGATATAGTTAAATGTCTCCTGCAAGTAATCTTAGCTCCTAAGAAATCTCTGCAAATGAGACCAGACAGTGACAATGGTGCAGATCTGAAAGACTAAACCATTAATCTCTTTTAAAAATCATTGATTTAATATCCCCTGCACTTTAAGTGCCTCAAACCAGATCCTCAAGTATACTGAAGCCATGCTCAGGGCACCTAAAAGTAGATACAGATACAGAAAGAGATGGCCTTTGATTCTCTTTGGCTGCATTTACACATGCACTTAACTGTGGAGGAAACTAATTAACTGCAGAGTAAAGACATTACCATCTGCATGCATGACCCTATTAGGCTTCAGTAAACTAATTAATGCCACTGTATGATAGGACTGTTGGGGACATTACTATTTTACAGCAGATTAATTAACTATGATTAAAGGCACACATAGACACTAACTGCAGGCCTAAATTGCACCTGCTCAGCCCAAACAGCAGGGGGCCGGACTCCTACCAGCCACCTACCCACATGGCTCCACACTTCCGGCACCCTAATGCCCTAGCCAGCCCCTCCACCTCTGATGCCACCACCTGGAGCCCGACACTGATCCCCCTTTGTTTTCTCTTGACAAATGCCCCTCTATCTCTTTCTATGTGCATGTGTAAGTAAAGTAGATGTACTAATATCCAAACTCCTCTGAATCTTCTCAAATACATCAGAGATCAAACCTTCAGCTAGGAAATATGGATCAATATTTGATTTATGAGGTAGTTGGATTCCATACAAGTATTTTAAAAGTTAAGCAAAGACTATGGGCAAAATAGATCATGCCCTGCACAAAGCCTGATTAAAATGGTTTTCTGTGGGGAATTATAGTCTCAGAAGTTTATCTGTTTGGGTTTTTTTTTAATAGGAAGGAAGCAATGGACAGTTTTGAAGAACTTAGATTTTTGAGGGGAGATTCAGTTTGGGGAAATAACAAGTTTGCTCCATCTTAATCTCTTAGCTAATTAATTTTGCAGGTAGATTTGTTTCCTGAGATGTGGGTGTTGGTTTTCATGCTGAGATTCCCTGTGTGCCTGTTTGATCACCTCTGTTTAAGGACTACTGTATATAGTGTATGTAAAACATGTTACTAAAAATTGCAAGACTTTGTCACCGGTTTCTGTTCCAACTAACATTCTGGACTCAGCCATCTGCTGCCACCCCTAACAGGGGTGATATTCTAAATAGATTCTATGTAGAATGATGCCACAACAAGAAACCCCAGCATTTCCAAGTGTAAAAAATGTATTGGGAGTACAGAAATAAAATTGCTGGCTTTTAATGATTACCTGTGGAGGACACTGTAGCAGGGTATGATTGTCATATTCATTCCAGTTGTTGGTTAAATATTTAGTATATCAGGGAGCTAAATTATCAATGGGATTCACTAATTGTGTCCAACTATTCCCATGCATATCAGTTGGGACATAAAAAATGACACATTTCTACATGTAAATATTGTTGTATTGTTGTCTTCCTACTACTGATTCACCTGCTTCCTTTTGTATTATTTCTCTGTCCTGGCTGGTGTTACCAACATCTAGTAATTTAGTATCAGCTGTGAATTTAATTCACAGGCTAGTCATCTCTCTTTTTGCAGTGCATTAATAACAACTGGGTTTACTTCCTATTCCTGCGATACCCCAACTGGACACCTCTTCTGAACTCATTACAGTGCTGTTTGTTAACAAAGAGTTATAGTATTTTTTCAGCAATTTTGAAATCCATACACCTTTGTTCTTATCCAAGACACAAATTATTTTTTCTAATAAGAATTTTTGAATCACTGTATCAAACCCTATACTGAACTCCAGATAATTACAGCAATTGTTTTCCCTCTATCTATTAACCTGGCAATTGTCAAAAGACAAAAACAAAAAAAAAAGCATTTCCAGTTGTCTGGTATGATCTGTTCCTTGAAAATACAAGCTGTTTATTGGTCATGATTCCATTACCCTATAAGTTTTCCCAGCTGCTCCTTAATACTTGTTTGATTATTTTACTAGGGATTGATGGTAATCTTGCCAGATGCTAATTCCCAAGATTATTTTTTCTTTCTTTCTCCTTTCTTTTGAAGATTGCTAACTCATTTTGATGTTCATTCATTAATTTTAAGACCAGAATGAACAATAAAATCATCAGGGGTGCTGGCTGTAGCTGTTTTGGTCTAAGGACATAGGCAGACAAGGTTCTTTGGGTACATCTGATATCTTTTATTAGACCAAGCAAAAGAGTTGGAAAAATTCTTCACTGCAAACTTTTGGGTACAAACACCCTTCTTCAGAAAGAAGAAGCATCTGCAGGTGTTTTGTGCTCTTCATGGTTGGGATACAAGCCAGATGCCAGTATGCAAGAATACAGATTGGTGAAAATGAAAGTGTGTGACAGTGAGGGTCAGCGGGGCAAGACACAATGGGTGAAAAACAGGAATGAGGGGAGGGAAATGGCGACCTGGTGATAAAATGTACCTGGCAAATTGTAGAGAGGTTACCTGGGGAATCAGATGTTAGTCAGGTTATAATGAGCCATAAATCTAATGTCTATCTTTAGTCCATGATTTTTTGTATCCAGTAGATTGATGAAGTAAAGTTCCTAGGTTCGTCTGCGAAAGGTGTTTTGTAAATTCCCTTTGGGGATTAGAACTGAGAGATTGGAGATAGAGTGGTTGTCCTGTGAGAAACGGGCCCTCATGTGTAATTGGGTATTTTTGTCTTTGATAGATTTCTGGTGTGAAATCATTCTGGTGTGCAGTTGTTTGGTTTCTCTTACATATTTTCCATCAGGGCATTTGTGCACTGGATGAGATATATAACATTTCTGGAGGTGCAGGTGTAAGATCCAGGAATGGTGATGGTTCTGTTGTGGGGTGTGATTATTGTGGGAGTGGTGGAGATGTGTTGGCAGATTTTACATTTCTTGTCATGGGATGGTCTAGATCCATTCGATGTGCTATGGGCCGTAGGAAATTTGCTTCTGGTGATGAGGTTGGCAAGGTTTGGTGCTTGTTTAAAACCTAGGATGGGTGGTTCTGGAAAGATCTCTTTAAGAATTGTGTCTTCTTCTAGTATGGGTTGCAATTGTTTGAGGATTTTCTGTATAGGTCCTAGGGATGGATGGTATGTTATAACTAATGGCATGTGATTCATGGGGATTTTCTGTTTGTACTGGAGCAATTCTACAGATGGTATCTCGGTGGCTCTTTCAAAAGTGCAATCTATCTCTCTGGAGAAGTATCCTTCTTGAGTGAAAGCCCTTTTGAGCATTGGAGGTGACAATCACAAGTGCTCTCCTCAGTGCAAATTTGGTGGTATCATAGAGCTTGGCTGTATATTACAGCTTTCTTGGTATGCTAAGATCATTTACTCTTACCTCCTATATAAGTCACAAGCCATTGCATTTCACCTAGGTTCCAATGAATTGTGTTTGGCTAAAGCATATCTTGCAGAAAGAGACATGATCTTAATTTAAAGATACCAGGATTAATGTATTCCTCTCTTCCCTCAGCAGTTTGTTCAAGTGATTAATCACCATCACTGTTAAAAATTTGGACCTTATTTCTAATTTGATTTTGTCTGACTTGAACTTCCAGCAATTAGTTCTTGTTATTCCTTTCTCCACTAGATTAAGGAGCACTTTACTGTCTTATATATTTGCCCCATTAAACTACATATACACTGAAATCATGTCACCCCTCCATCTTCTTTTTGTTAAGCTGGTCTTGTTGAGTTTTCTAAAACATTTTCTCCAGATCTTCAATAATTTCTACAGATCTTTTTTATACCTGCTCCAGTTTTTATCATCCCATTTAAAATGTGGCTAATAAAAAAAGTGTAGTATTCCAATATAATTTTCATTGTCGTTGTTTACAGTATTAAAATATCTCTCACTTTCTGCTTATTGCTCCCATGGCTATACATCCAAGGATCACATTATTATTTTTTGCAACAGCATTTAAGGGGGAGTAAGTTAGTAAGTTGCTTGTTCACTGTGACCCGTTTTCAGAGTCACTGCTTTTCAGGATAGTCTTGCATTTTGTGTGTGTTGCCTGTATTTTAGATTTGCACTTTACACTTGACTTTACTAAATATATCTTGTTTGTATAGATCTCTTATTGCATTGGCCACATAACTTGTTACCACGCGCCTAATCTCTGTCCCCTTCAACACATGCAGGTAAAGGTGCAATTGGATCTAATGTTTAATCCATGCAATTGCACCTCCTGCCATGCCACACATGCAGGACAAGAGGTCTGATTGTGGAATCACTCATTAGCAGGGATCTGGGTTTTCCCTTTCCCATGGGAAAATGGAGAAAAAAATGGATTTCCCCTTTTACCCAAGAAAAGCAAACAAAGAAACAAATGGATTTTGCACTTTTGCAAAGAGCTCTCTGCAGGCTGGCAGAGTTCCAGCCTGCAAGGGGTGGGAGGAGGGTGGTCAGGTACATGCTATGTGCATGTATGTGTACATGGCCTCCAGGCAGCCTGGAGAGCAGCTCCAGCATGTAAATCTTGCAGTGGGGGAGAGGGGATTGAGGCCCCCATAGGGAAGGAGGAAGTTAGGCAGGGCTAGGGGTGGGACTACTGGCCAGCCAACAGTGCTGGGGGTTGGGGTCCAGGGCCAGATTGCACAGTCA
>NW_017728993.1:30667852-30668907 GCF_001723915.1 Gavialis gangeticus | reverse complement strand
GCCAGCAGTGCTGGGGGTTGGGGTCCAGGGCCAGATTGCACAGTCACAGGGCCTTGGCAGGGAGCAGGACAGTGCCACAGGCAGCTTGTCTGGGGGGCAGGGGGAGCTCCCTGCCACTGCATGCACTCCCAGGGCGGCAGGAGGGACATGTGCCCCACCAATCTGTGCATGGGGTGGGAGTGGGTGGCCTGCTGTGGGCTCCCCATTTTGCTGCCCCTGGAGCCTCCGCAGCCCAGGTAGGACCTAGCACAGCAGGGCAGAACAGGGCCAGGCAGGGAAGCTCCTTGCCACTGTGAGCCTCACATTGCTCAGGTGAAGCACCCCTGCCCGGCCAGCGGCAGCAGGGGCAGTGGCATGGGGTTGTGCCCCTCCGTGCTGTGAGGTGCGCAGAGGGTGCATTGCCAGGGTAACACAGAGCTTACAGCAGCAAGGAGCTTCCCCACTCTGCCCTCCCATGCCAGGTCCCACCCACTGGACTTCAGAAGACCTGGGAGAAGGCAGCAGGGTGAGGAGCCCGAGCCCACAGTGGGCAGCCTGCCCCTGTCCCTGCCCCACGCACAGATCTAGGAGGGTCAGATCCCCCTCCTCCTCCCAGGAGTGCATATAGAGGCAGGGAGCTGGCCCCTGCCCCTGCCTGAGCCCACAGCAGGCAGACTGCACCTGACCCACCACGGGCTGCACTCTGACTGTGCTGCCTGCAGGTGAGGGGAAGCTGGGCTCCGCGCTCCACACTGCTGCAGCAGCCTCCGCTTCCCACAGGCAGCACCTGGGGCTTGGGTCCTGCTGTGGGAGCAGGGGGCTGTGGACCCAGGACCTTGGCAGCTGAGGGCCCCCTCCAGCAAAGATGAGGGGCAGGGGCTGTGGGCACCTGCAGGGCCAGAGGGCTGTGGGAGGGGAGTGAGAGGCACCAGCAGGGCTGGGGAGGGCTGGGAAGGACAGGTGATGGACACCAGAAGGGACGGGGGGATTGAGGGGTGCTAGGGAGCTGCAGGGGTAATGAGGAGCCCCAACAGGGCCAAGGAGCTGTGAAGGGGAGTGAGGAGCATCAGCAGATC
>NW_017728993.1:30662093-30662852 GCF_001723915.1 Gavialis gangeticus | reverse complement strand
TGCACTCTGACTGTGCTGCCTGCAGGTGAGGGGAAGCTGGGCTCCGCGCTCCACACTGCTGCAGCAGCCTCCGCTTCCCACAGGCAGCACCTGGGGCTTGGGTCCTGCTGTGGGAGCAGGGGGCTGTGGACCCAGGACCTTGGCAGCTGAGGGCCCCCTCCAGCAAAGATGAGGGGCAGGGGCTGTGGGCACCTGCAGGGCCAGAGGGCTGTGGGAGGGGAGTGAGAGGCACCAGCAGGGCTGGGGAGGGCTGGGAAGGACAGGTGATGGACACCAGAAGGGACGGGGGGATTGAGGGGTGCTAGGGAGCTGCAGGGGTAATGAGGAGCCCCAACAGGGCCAAGGAGCTGTGAAGGGGAGTGAGGAGCATCAGCAGATCTAGTGGATTGTGGTGGAGGGAGGGGGAGGGAGGGGGACTTCTGGTCCCAGGATGGAGGCCAGGGGAAAGGGTACCTGCCAGGGGAAAGGGTACCTGCCAGGGGGCAGGGTGTAGCAGTTTGACAAAGGGTGTACCCTTACAGTGAGCTGTCAAGGGCTGTAAGTCATTAACTGGGTCTCTAGTCAAAATAATTGCCTCCCCTAGTGTAGAGGAACACTTTTGTATTGCTTTTACAGTCCTCCCTAATTGCTTAGTGTTTACTTCAAAGGAGAATCAGCATAAACTACAATTTATAGGAGATATTTAACACAGCTGTAGTTAAAGATGTCACATACCTCCAGCTTATCTTCATAGTTTCATAGTTTCTAGGGTCGGAAGGG
>NW_017728993.1:30643249-30662082 GCF_001723915.1 Gavialis gangeticus | reverse complement strand
CACTGGTAGGCTTCCAAATTCCTTTAAAATTGTAAATATATAAATAAAACATTGTGTTCAATTGATACTAATATATATAGTGGTGTTTCATATTAATCATGGATTTTGGGGGGGTTATCATCAGAGAATCTGTGATATTTTTTTTTATTACACAAAACCAGGATCCCTGCTCATTAGACCCCACTGCACCTTACTGCTAGTGCAGGGTGGAGCCCAACCCAGGTTTTCTCTGAACTAGCAAGAAGCAAGATGCTGCAGCTGGGAACCCCTCCTTCATATATGCTGATGATTTATGCATCACATCACAAGAGAAGGAATTTGCCGTTGTTGAGAACAGACTAACAACCTCTCGGATTACCACAATAAGAATCAGCTTCACGCCAACCCAGCCAAGATGCAGGTCTCAGCTTTTCACCTCACCATAGAGAGGCCAAGTGGAAATTAAGCAGAACCTGAGATGGAATCCCACTGACTAATCACCCGAACCCTGTGTAATTGGAGGTTACATTGTACCAAACGCTTACCTTCAAAGTACATGTAGATAAGACGACAGTGCCCACAACGGCATACTTCGAAAGCTGATCACCTCAAAGTGGGGAGCAAACCCCACTACGTTATGATCCATTGCTATTGCCTTGTATTACCCCACTGCAGAGTGTTCATGTCCAGTATGGGAACAATCAGTTCATTCCAAGAAACTAGACCTAATTCTAAACGACAGCCATCATGAAATAATGGATGTATAAAGCCAATACTAAAGGATAGCATGTACGTACTAGCTGGCATTATACCACCTAATATCAGAAGAAAGGTAGTAAGCCAAAAAGAAAGATCAAGGCAGATGGAAAGCCCCAGGCATCCACTATACGGTCACCCAGAAATAATGAAATTGATTAAACCTCAAAGGAGTTTTGTGGCCAGTGTTGTAGACGCAATGGCTGACAGGGAAAGACTGATATTATAGAAGGAAAGATTATGCATGATCAAGTGCTCTGAAATGGACCTGGAACCCCAGAAGGACCTTTCCAGATGGACTGATCTAGACTGGCCAACATGGCGATGCCTGAAATCACCTGTACACAAAGTAGTTCTGCTAGGAATTGGCCGGTGTCATAGCAGAACCATTGGCACAGCTGCTTGAGTGCTCATGGCACTCAGGTCACGTCCCAGAGGACTGTAAAAGGGCCAATGTAGTCCCTATTTTCAAGAAGGGGAGGAAGGAGGATCCAAGTAATTATAGGCCAGGCAGTCTCACCATTATTACATGGCTTCACTTCTTGTGGACCTTTGACCATTTTTTGTCTCTTCCATATCCTGTTCAAACTCACTTTTATGGGTCTGCAGTCTTTGCGTTGGTACAGTGGTTCACCCACCCAAAATAATTTACAGGGTTGCTTCCTCATCCAGCTGTCACACAAGCTAAGGTGTCACATGGAAGTGTCACACAATGACAGCTTTAAACAGTGTTTTACTGTTTACTACCTACGTGCTTGTCCCACTTCAAAAGGGGCTAGTAGCCTGTGTGGAGATGATAATAAAATCAGTAGCTAGTAGCCCCTTTTAAAGAAACATTTTTTTCCCTCGATGCCATCTCTTCTCACTTTTCTCCAGCTCTCCTGTTTGTACCTCTTGTGCCAGTCTTTGTTCTCTGTCTTTAAGCCATGTTCATGAAAGAGATATAATGGGTTTCATTTTGTGTATCATGAAGGATTTTCCTGTGAAAACAATGCTATATTGAAATTAGGTGATGGCTGACTTGAAAGAATTGTGAGGACGCTCTGTCCATACTACAAGAATCTCAGTCCAGTTCCTGGAAGAAAATAACATTAGCTCACACAGGAGATTCCTGTTTTTTGCAGTGCTGCTTGCCATATGCTTGAGAGAGTAACAGAAAGTCACACTTCCTATATTGGAAAGCAAGCATTCAGAAAAGCAGATGTTGTCACTTCCACTCACTGGAATCTGGCTGCCAAATCAGTTAATATCTTCTGCCTATTCAGGCTAGTCACTTAGGAAGCTGCTGATAATATAACTTTGAGGTTTATGCTCCCACTTATCTGGTTCTTGAATCACTTTGACAATAATGCTGAGCAAATTTTAAACCTCATACACTTCAGAGATTTTTAACTTCTATCATCCTCCAGAATCAGTGGAATATTAGAGAGAGAGTGGGCATGTCTCTACATGTTCATTGATGCACTGCAGCTATGGCACATTAAATTTAGTACCTGTAATAACAGGTACTAACTTAATTTGCTGTAATTGGCACTACTGTGCAGTAGTGCCAGCGTGCCCTTTTTTGTGACACAAATACACAGTAGACATTCTATTGCATGTCACCACATTAGCATGGTTTTTGCCTGCCGCGCTGATGAGCAGGAGAATTAGTCTATTGTGCATTTAGTGTCTTGTGTAGACATGCACAGTATATGAGAATCATAGAAAAGTAGGACTGGAATGAACTCGGGAGTCCCATGCCCCACTGAAGGCAGGATCCTCCCTGTGTACGTGTTTGTCTAACTTGTTGTTAAAAGCTCTGGGAACACCCCACGCATATACCTGGCATAATGC
Organism: Gavialis gangeticus; assembly: GCF_001723915.1. Taxonomy (NCBI): domain Eukaryota; kingdom Metazoa; phylum Chordata; order Crocodylia; family Gavialidae; genus Gavialis; species Gavialis gangeticus. The sequence goes on along the minus strand of NW_017728993.1, from coordinate 30,659,511 downwards.
CTGAAGCATCAAAAACACCCTTTAACTATCCACAGATAAAGCAGGGGGACAAGGGCACTGTTTGTGTCCTGCCGCTGCAAGGACAGGAGGTAGTTTGTTAAAATGTTGATAAAAATGTATGATCCAAGAATTTGGGAACAGATTTGAAATCATAATTCCAGAGTTTAAATGGTGGAGGCTAAACTATTGCCTATCAGTTCTGAAATATCAGGTTCTGCAAAAGATATTTTAAAACCTAAAGTAGTATCAGAAATGTTCTAGAATCTATCACTATCTTAATGTTTAAGATATATAGATATATATATATTAATATCGCATTACTTTATAGTTAGTAAGGCAGTATGAGGCAGCCATGGTAAACATAAAAACACTTTACCATGTTAATTAGCTATTCTATCTTACTACTTTGAGGTAGGTAAACATTAATGTATCTACTGTACAGATGAATACATTTAAGCGCACGGAAGTTTTCATTCCCAGGTGTCTAAATGTAAGCACTACATCTATATTTGCACTTCAGTGGGAGCAGCAGGTTCTCAGCAGCTCTTAAAAATCAGCCTCCTGGTATTTAAGCAGCCAAATACAGCCTATTCCTTTCATTTCTGTAGCAAAATCATTTTTTTCAATCATTGAATGAAATATATAAATAATCTTCGGAGCAGAAACTGGGACCAGGCCCCCAGGCAAGTGTTGTCTACAAGGCTGGAGAGTTAGGCTTACTTTCTTTCTCACCCCTTCTGGCTAAAAGGAACTTAAATACTTTTCTGCGAACTGAATTAGTTTTAACAGAAGGGATTAAGTGTACACCAGCTCTAGAATAGCCAGTAGGCTGGTAGTTAGGGCAGTCTCCTGCCCTGTGTGAGATACAAATTTTTTATATCCATCATGCAGATGAGGAAATTGAACCACACTTTCCCACATCATGGGCAAGTGTGCTAATCACCAGGTTACTCTGTAAATGTTGAGGAACCACTATAGCCTTTTCCTTTTTCTGTGCTTTTTTAAATAAAAGTGTCTGCTATTGTGTTATATGTATGGCCTGATCCTGTAGCTGTGTAGTAGGCATGAAGCGTGCTGACAGAATTGAGCTCCATTAAGAAACATGTAGAGTCAGATTTTATTCCATCTATTTGGTATCTAAGGGGACTGGCATCTTGGCACTTATCTGCAATTCCATTCTACCCTTTTCAGGTCTCTGCAAAATCTATTAATTGTATCTACTTCTGTAACATACCACCATCTCACCCTTCAGATTGAGTCACAAATAACAGTGAGGAAGATGACTCACCCACTTTTTGCATTAACAGTTTTTCAGGGAATCAAGGCATGTCCCATAGGATTGTGCTTATGTACCTATCTCCACTTACACACCTAATACGTGGAATAGCATCTAGTTCCTAGTTCACAGATCCTGCTGGAGCTTAGTGCTAGACAGGGATGAAACTGCTCATCATTAACAAGACTGATGGGATTCTAGGCATGTGCAGAAGCAGAACTTTATGCATCTAGAAAATCACAGTGAAAATTTTGTCATGAATTATGAGGCTTGTTTCTTAGGACTTAGGCATGAGTTATGAAGCATGTTCCTTAGGGCTTAGGTAATTACCACACTCCAGCAGACTCCAGTGTCATGTGTATCAGTGTCCCCACACTGAAAAATGGGGGCAGGGACTCTTTAGTTAAAGTGCCCCACCACTATTTTTCAGCATGAGGATACTGATACACAGGATGCTCCAGGCACTTTAATTAAAGCACCCCCCTCTCCCTCCTGGGCACATGTATAAACATCCCTAAATTCTAAACTCTGCAAAAGTCTGACTTGTACCTAAATCCTTTTGTGGATTTGTCTAAATCAGTAATGCCTAGTGGCCAAGAAGAAAATTCTGTGCCTGATACACGTGCATTAACACGGTTTAGTTAATATGCATGAAATCTTGTGAAGTACTAGGAAAATGTGCATTAGCCTGTCTTAATGGGTATTAACAGAAGAGCAACATTTTTAAGTAATGCTTAATGCACACTGGCCTGTTTTAATGAGCGTTATCTAACTAGCACGGGTTTTTTTAGTGACACTGTAATGCTAATTAGAATAGGCTAATGCACATCAAAGCATATGTGTAGAGGCACCCACTACTGAGTCCCAAACTAGTACCCTACCACTGGATCGTCTTGCCTCTATTTATTAAGACTCTTTATATATTGTACTTCAGTAAAAAGTGTGGAACTGTGGTAACTTGTAAAAAATGGAGCATGCGGCCTTTAAGGTACTTAGTGTGCATGTTAAAAAGTAACTACTGTACTGTTTCTGTCATTTTAAAAATATTCATAGGAGTTAACTGTTGCGTCAGGAAATGCTATTATCTTTTTTGTTCCTTCTTATTTGTTGGGTGGTGGTTGAGTTGTTTTTCTGTAGTGGTATAAGGCTTCTTTCAATGGCATTTCTTTAGGCAGTCATGTACAATGTATTAAATATTTTTAACACAGGACTGACAGCTAAGCCCCCAGTTAATTCAAATATTTTCTATGTTAATATGCAGAAAAACAATGGATCTAATCCCCAGCTGATATAAATTGGCATAAAATCTTGCTGCTCATTGGAGCTATGCTTTTTAATGCCACATGGGAATTCAACCCACAGTCTAATCACTGCAAAGATTTTGGGAGGGGAAAAGATTCTTACCAAATACATTGAAATATATAATTTTGCATGTCAAAGATAAAACACAGAAACCAATATGTCATCAAACTATCTCATTCTCATCCAAGTTTGTGACTGAATTGACAAGAGATCAGCCATTGGCAAGAGAACAAATGAAACATACTGAAGAGCCAATTTGCCTGTTTGGAGGAAGGCAGATGTGTCAGTTTTACATCTGTTGATGCAAAGAGATGGTTGTTGGGCTCCCATCCTTCACCTTTTTAAGCATACTACGTTGACTGAAGATTTAATTATTAGTTAATTGAATAATCCTCTATTAAGTGGCAGTGTGTATAAATACTATGCATTCTGTTCATCCAAGGTTCTTTTTATCTCTGTGTTTTGGTTCTCTTTGCTACATTTCATTGTGGCAGTTTATGATTTTACATTGTATTCTCCATTCCTGACATACAACTGTTCCCAATTCCAGTTGAATTCTTTGTTGTACCATTACGTGCCAGATGCCAATTCAGTACCTCTTTCTGCCACCCTACTAGTAAATGTGGATGGGAAAGAAAGAGAAATAGGTTTGTTGCTGGCAGCCTGCTTCCAGCCAGGTGCATGCATCTCTGCAATCCAGAGCAAAAAGAAACAACAAGGAAAATCTTTTCCATCTTTTCAAATAAAGTTAGACAGGTGGTAACCTCAGATAGTTAAGTTCTCTGTGGCACACAGAAAAATATGAGCTAGGTATGTCAGATGTTAGTCAGACTGACCTAGAAGTCAGAATGTTGCAGTGGTTGAAGGAATACTTAGAAATAATAAAATTAATAAGTCTCTGACCATGGCTTTCCCAGATACCAGTTACTGAGGCTTACTATACATCAGCTTGCTTTAAGAAAGAATTTTTAAAAATAGTTTACTAGAATAATTCTGTAATTCTGTATTTTTATTGCTTTGAAAGAATTCTACTGTATGGGAAATTCAAAGTATACATATGTACATGTGTGTGAGAGAGAGAAATAAAAAACAAAATAATATTCAGAACAGCAAAAAGGGAGTGACAGTACCTTGGTTAACAGGAGTGGTATTGCCAACATACATTCCCAAGTTAAGCTGTAAAGAAAAAAAAACCCCAAAATTAGATATTAATAATGTGCATAGATTTCTCTTTACTTGTTAGGATTGCTTCTATTTGCCTTTTTATTTGTGAGACTTTTCTTAGACATGGAGACTAGATGGTTATTTTTTAAGAAACTGTCATGCAGTCAGCTCATTCCAGGAGTTTGAACTTTAGGAAAAAACAAATATTGTGAAACTCTTCATATTATGTCATTTAATATTTCTAAAGCATTTATTATAGTAATCTCTAGGTACCTATTGATAGTTAAAAATTGCAGAGAATTCTCAAAGCACCATCCACTACCTTTCTTTTTGTTGTTAGAATTGCTTCATATCCAGTGCTGTCTGAAGTGGTATATGCTTAGAGAAGTTTCAGCGATGAACTCTTCCTTTTCCCAACAGATTAACAGTCTACTCCAAGGTTGTGCATGATTCAATACCAATAAATCTACTAAAATTAATAAAAACCAAGGAGACACAAATTAGTGGTGGACAAACCTTGGCTGTGCCTGTGCAAGTCCAAGGAAACTGGGACAGTGACACGGGTCTTGAAAAGGAGTTCAGAAAGTGGAGATGTCTATAAAGTCTCAGGAGCTTCAACAGAATGCCCCATGCTCAGTTGAATTCAGAGGGTCCACAGGTTTGAGGTTCTACTTTCAGCTTCTTTTGTGAATAGGGCTCAAGTTATTCAAACCTAGGCACAAAAGTTATACTTATCATGCGTTCAGCATGCACAAAGTGTTTTACAGCCATAACAGAATAAACATTCACAGCACATAAATTGTTTTTAAAATGGTGGATCTGACGGTAAGGTAACTCTGGATGGATGTGGTATCAGATTAAAGTACTTTAGATTTGAATGCTTTATCAAACATCAGTACCACATCCCACCCCAAGTCAGAGAATCATAGAATCAATGAGTGGGAAGGGACCTAGACAGATTATCTAGTCTGAACCCCTGCCATGGGCAGGAAGGAGCACTGGGGGGTGGCAGGGGTCATAAGACCCCAGCCAGGTGCCTTAAGTCAAGGTAGGATGCATTCCCCCAGCATTCCAGGGACCCCTTGCTGGGCAGCTTGCTAGCCCTAGCCAGTACTTGTCTCTTCCAGGTAAACACTAGCTCAGGCCCACCCCCATGTTGTCACAGAGAGGAGACAGAAAAGCCTCTGTTTCCTCTGCACAACCAGGCAGGGGGTGGGGGAACAGAGCCCCAGTGCCATGCAGGTAATCCCAGATTGCTGGGTTGAGTGTTGGGCTGGGTTTGTATAGCAGAGGGGCTCTCACGCCTAGTTTCTGGCATGGCCAAAAGCTAAGCTACACAGTCTCATGCTACAGAGGCTGGCTTCAGCTGTTCAGAAGCTGAGGCAGAGGGAGAAAGCCCCTCTGCCATACAGACCCAACCCAGGACCCCCAAGACCTGACCTAGCAGTCTATGGGATGTGTAGCACAGGGGTTCCATCCCTTCCTGTCCTTCCCCCAGAGCCACTGCTGACAGTTGCCAGCTAGCAGGGGGCAGAGCTTGGGAAAGGGGTCACTCTGGCAGCCTCCTGAGAGGTGTACAGGAATGCACCTTGCCTGCTGGCCTTGGCCATTGGAGGCAGGCTTCAATCCCCTGCCAGCAAACAGCAAATATCTTCTCAGTTCACTCTCACTCTAATTTATAACACTTTAAATCAGAAGTAGGCAAAATATAGCCTGTGGGCTGGATTCAGCTCACCAACCTATTCTATCTGGCCTGCAGGACCCCTAAAAAATACAGAAAATTAATATTTATCTGCTCCTGGCCTCCTGTCAAAGATGACAGAAGGCAGGGGCAGTAGGACCCAGGGGAAGCTGGCAGAACTCAGCAGCCCAGAAGCAAGGCCCACCCAGCCCCCTCCCAGGGGTTATATGCTGCATTCTGTTTGGGTTTAAATCAGAACGTCCTGTTGTGTTTGCAGTAGGAAGCTAGAGAGCAGAGAAAGTCACCTCTCTGCTGGGAAGGCTTTTTGAATGAACAGGATACTTTGACTCTAGGGTCTTTGGGAATAGTTAGTCTTCTGTGGGGGTCGAACACCTGTCAAGGGGTGGGGCTACCCATGTGGTCCTTGACAGCTTGCCAAAACATGGTAAGTGGTTCTCCATCTGAAATAATTGCCCGCCCCTGCTTTAAATAAAGCACAATTGTAAGAGTGCTTCCACCAGGGGCTTTTTGAACATCTGTATTTAGCCTAAAAGGCCACACGCCTTTGCCTCTTTCTTTCAGCTAAAGAGTTGTTTGTGGAAAACCTTTTGAAGGAAATCTAGAATATTTCATTTCTATTATAAATACCATCGATTGTTTTACAAAAATAGTAGTGTAAATAAGGAGGGAGAGGTTTGAGCACCAGCCTCAGATGCTGCCCAAAGGGGGAGCACAGAAATAACAGCCATTGTGCTGCTGACCAAGCTGCCACGACCAGCCAGGGTGCATAACTGCCCGGTAGTACCTAAAAGCTCCAAGGTGAGATCACGGTCCCATTGTGCTAAATTCTGAATATAAAGACAGCACTCGTGCTAAGGAGCTCATACTTGACACAGACAAAGTAGAAGAAAGGAATTTTGCAGAAAGGGAACCAAGGCACTGACTGATTTGTTCAATGTCACACTAAAAGTCTGCGGCAGTATCAGCAGAAAACGCTGAAATCAGAAAATGCTCAAAATCTTGATCCCATGCTCAAGTCCTTTTTCTTCTCTTCCACCCCAGTCAGCCTCTGTGTTTGGGTGTTATGGGTGGAGCACTTATTGTTTCCAGTATAATCTGCTGAATGGCAAGTAGGCCAGAGAAGTTGAGTAGTTTTCTCTGGCTCCAGAGCTTGGAATTTGATCCCTACTGCTGGACTATGAGCTGTAAAAGGCTACCTAATCATTCAGGCTGGCAAATCAAAGACAGCTAGACAAAATGTTAGCCATATCTCTCCCTTGTTCTCCACTGGCTACAGAAACTGTCATGTCTTAATCAGGTTAGCCCCAGGGGCTGTTAGGCTTGGGAGGACCTTTGACAGCTTTGATTATACTGAGCTCCATTCCAAACTATCTAGTTGATTTACACAAGCATATCGCACTCCCTAGGCTACCCCAGTCGCCATTCAAAAGCCAACATTTGGCAGCATTCATCTCACACTGCTCTCGGAAACACTACAGCTCTCCTCTGTATCTGTGGTAACTGTTCGCTAGCTGATGGCAAATGCTGAATTTTTAAGTCCTACATCACTTCACATAATTATTGCCAAAGTGATCATGTACTGAGATAAGCCTGGATGTCGAGAAGTAGACTTATCCACCTTCAGAGTTCAGATAACAGGCTTGCTGTTTTGGAATTCAAAAGTAGTCCACTGTGTCAGGAAGGATTTCAATAGAAAATTAAATGGGTTTGCATATTGCTCTGCATGACAGATTTTTATGTTAGCCTTCAAGGTCTTCATGATCTAACCAAGCATGTAGAAGCCAGGTATATATTTCTGAGTGCTGTAATATTTGCTTTTATTGTGAAGAACCCTGAAATCTAAGCAATGAAATATAAGTTACCCAAAATTATCATTTTAATGTATTCACTTTTGATGAGTTTATAATATGGTATGGGCTATTTTTTTATGTTTTTTGTTAACAGTTTTTTGGGTATGTTTCTCAATTAGCTTTCCACTCAGAAGGAATTTAGTCTCTGGCTATCTTTTTCCCTGAGGAAAAGGAATGTAGACAAGAAAGATGACTCTGCAATTATCTCTTGACTGGAAGTAACTGCAGCAGAAACTGTGTTCATTTTTTTTCTTTCTCTTTCTGATAAAATGCAATTAGTACTCCGCTTACCTCTTTTTGCGAGATGTTTCCAGACAACATTATTGTTAAGCAACATATGCTGCCACTGCAGCCATCCTTTAAATATGCAGTTGAGACAGTCAGCTCTGTTCCAGTGACAGAAAACATCAAAGCAACAAAACAGTATTTTATCTGATGAGGGTAACAATATCTCAGCTAATAAAATGGCTCTCATCCCTACCCACAGCATAGATAAGGAAGCTAAGGACCTTTGGATACCCTTTGTTGGTGTGCCAAGTTGCAATTATCCTATGACAGGGCCCTTCGGGATTTTGACTGATGAAACATTTTGGAAGAAAGGGCTTAAATAAGGGAATTTCATTGGATTTTGAAATGACACCACAAACACCACAGTTGGCAAAAACAAAAACATTTTAAGTTTAACTAGGAAAATGTGGCCTCATTTAATCTGCCTGCAATGGCCTTGACTCATTCACTTCTTTGCATAGTATCTAGAATGTAAACAACTTGACTTCTAAGGTACTGTACTGACCTTTTTTGGCACTTAGATCAAGTAGTGTCTGCAACAAAGATGAGGAACTTTCAGGACTTCAGTGACTTGCCAAACTAGGTTATATTTAAACATAAAATAACACAGGAATGCAGCCGTTAGCTAAAACAGGCATAAATGAGGCACTGAAGAAATACGCAGCTCCTCAAGAGAAAAATGGGCTAAGTACAGACATTCAAAAAGCCCAAGGCATATCCAATCTAGGTGGATTTCTCTAAGATGCATAGATTAGATCCTGAGCAAACAGACCTTGCATGCACTTTTTGTTTGGAGGAGATGGGCATTTGCTTGCAGTGGCCAAGGTCAGAAGATGGGGGCACTCCCACATGCATCCCAGCCTGCCAGATATTGCTGAGGGCAGCCAAGCCTAGCCAAGTACAGGCCTCCCCTGATTAACTGTCCAGCAAACACCCGCAACTACCTGCTGTCAGCCACAGAGAGCGGGGAGCCAGCACAGAATCTGTCCCCAGCTGTGCTGCGGCAGGAGAAGGGGACCAGGGAAAGCAGAGGCCCCTGTGGCTGGAGCTTTTCCCCCACTATTGTCCCTGTCTGGCTGGGCTGGCCAGCCAGCCAGGCTGTACAGCTACCCCTCCCCTCCTCGCCAAGTTGCTGCCCTGAATGGCGAGGCGGTGGGGGAGATGGGACAGAGGTCCCTGCCATGGCCTCAGCCCCCACCTGAGCTGGGGTCTGCCCAGCTAGGGTCTGCCCGCACAGTGGGGGCTTTTCCTCCAATGCTGTACCTGCCTGGCTGTGCAGCCCAGCTGGCTGGTGAGCCCATTCATGCAGGCACAGTAGTGAAGGAAAAGCCCATGCTGCAGTGCCCCACCAGCTGGGCACACCCCAGCTCAGGGGGCCAGAGATAGGGCCATGGCAGGTTACTCTTTTCTTCCACTGCTGCTCAGATGCAGTGACTCATGGGGAGGGAGGAGGTGGTGGGGTGGTGTTTAGCCGGGCAGGGACAGCGTTAAGGGAAAACCCCATGCTGTGTGGCCCCTCCCCAGCTGAGCAGACCCCAGCTCAAGAGAGGGGCTGAGAGCCCACCTGGCTGATGGGCATAAGTAGGACACAGGGCTGCGAACCACAGGCTTTGCCGCCTCCACCCTGTGACAGCCCAGGGGTGGGGTCAGCCCAGTTTATCCAGAGCAGAGGAGTGCCAGCAGAGGGTAGCCCACCTGCCCTGTGGGGAGCAGCGGGGGGGGGCTGCAAAGCATCCTGGGATTCCAGGGAACTGCAACCTAATTTGAATTGGGAGGTAATCTGGGACAGAACTTCTATAGACTGGGCTAATTTAAACTGATTAGATCTGATACTATATCCATCCAGGTCTATTTTAAACCAGGTTCTGCAATTTTTAAACCAGTCTGCCTGCACAAAACTTATATTCTATTACAGTTTTAGACTGGTTTCCCATCACTTATACCAGTCTATGTGTAATTTCTGTACCTAGCCATGATTACCTTGCAGTTTGAAGATGACCTAAAGGTGGCTAACTTTGACCTATTTTTTCTTCTTTACTGAGTCTTACCATAGGAAATAATGGTGAGATTTTTTGGTTGCACATCTTGGAACTGGCAGCGCCCCCTCCCCTCCCCTTGGTCTCCAGGTGCTAGAGTAACTTTAAATCTGGGAAACTCTGGGGATTGGAGAGTCTCTGGGCATAATTTGGGAAATATGTACACATACAGCGCTGGGCAGATACCCACACTAACTCTGAAGTAGCTGCAAAATCACAAGTATAGCTGTGTCTGTACACTCCTCTGTTTGCGTTAATTAGGGCTAATTAGTATGAGTGAAACATCCTTCTGATGCAGATGTATTGAATCTAGGACTCATGCTAGTATGGCATTACACTACGCTTTATAGACCTACTTTGGGTAGCGGAAGACAGTCTCTGGAGCAGGATTTTTATCTTAGGATTGTGCAGACATACACATCCATTATTCCACTTCAACTGTCCCTGAAGTAAGTTCTCCCCACAAAAAAAAAACAATACTTTTTTTCTGGGGTATTATTTTGTACATCTTTATGGGTATTGCAGTTCATCCATATCATGTAATCCCAGTCATAGACAGATTATTTTCCATTTCTTTGTTACTTTTATTATAAAAAGGAATGGATCAGATACTGTACTGCAGTCAGAGTTGTTCTTATGACTGGGACTAGAAGTGATTAAATTGGTATTATTCCACTTTTAACCCCCACCACCACGTTCATGTCCCATTCCTCCTCTGCTCTTCTGGCCAGAGTTCAGATTGCTTCCCAATATAAAGCAGAGCAGGCAGAACTCGCATAAGTCATTACAAGTAATTTGTTGGGCTGGGAAGCATGCAAACACACAAGCTCCTATGGCAAGTCTTATGGGTTCAAGGTGTAAAAATGCAAGATTTAGCCCATTATTGTGAGACTTAAAATCTTGAACATTTGAAATAAAAGTTCCCTTTATTCATATATTCATTCTGAATCTGTGCCTAGTGGGAAGTTCGTTCTTTTAGAATAGTTACATTAGTAACAATATGAAGATCATGAATAATCTGAATGGGGGAAAGAACTGTAATTAGATAACTGGTATCTTTTAAGTATTTCTCTTGAGATTATTTCTGGGGATATACCAAATTTCCTGCGCCGTGGCCTCTGAGTATGAAACTAAGGATAGCCTACTGAAACAGATGTATTGGCACAGCACAACAAAGGAAGAGGAGGACAAAAGTCAACAATACTGTTAATGAAAAAAACCATTAATCCATGTAGCAAATGTTTCCCTGAATTAAAAAAAGAAATAACACTACCAATGTAAATGTTGGTTACATTAAGTAATCCATCATCAGGGTTTTAAAACTAGATGCGCATAAGCATTTATTTATACTTTGAATAAATGGCCTTATTTAAGATGCCTGAACATGAATTTTGAGCAGCCTTTTTTTTTAAATCTTGGCCCATGTATATAAAGTGGGGGGAAGGTTGTTGTTTTGGGGTTTTTTTTAAATCTGTGAATAAGAGAATGTCTAAAGTTTCCTTACAAGACTTTATAGTCCAAACTAGTTGAACACTAATCAATAATACTAGCATTCAACACTTAAATTGCCCCTTTCATTTTGAATGATCCCCAAGCCCTTTTGTTTGTGGCAGTCTGCACTTTTATTGACTTCCTCCTGGGCTCATCTAAACAAGACACTATGTTGCCGCAGCAATGCACTACGGTGCCATAGCGTCTGTTGGCAAAAACCATGATGCCGCCGCTGTGTCGCTGTAGCAATGCACTCCCTCGATATAGCGCATTGCTATGGCGATGTACCAGCCCAAAATAACCATGTGTGGCCAGCACAGCACAGTATGGGCTGTTACTGTGCTGTCTTTTAGTACTTCCAAAAGGAAATACTAAGTGTTGGTGCAGTAGCAAAGGTGATGTATGGCCATGTGTAGATGTGCCCCATTATTTAAATTCTTGCTGCCTCCTTCCCTTCTACCTCCTTTCTGCCTGTTGTTTTTACTACTTTTTAAATTTAGCCCATTGTCTCTTAATTGTCAGGCATACACTGTCATTCAAATTGTTTATCTACACCTGTCCTTACACCATAAACAAAATCAGAAATATATGTAAAATCATTTTATGTTGCCAGGTGTATGGTAATGGGCAAACTCAGAAGTGCTTCACATTTAGTTTTGCCAGAACTTGGATTTGGGGCTCAGAAGATTCCCAGCTGTGAAATCCAGAGACAACTAGTAGGCAACCATTGAGCCTCTGGATCATGGTGTACATGAGAGATCTAGTCAGATGCCTGATTAATCAGTTTGTTGCTGACAAGCCCAATTTGAGAGCAACATAGCTTGTTACAAGTTTCTCAGTTATCTGTCTCGGGGGTCTAAAGGGGGGAGGAGGTCTAGGGCAGCCTCTACTCCTCCATACTCTTGCCTTGGCATACATACTGAAGGTCTTGATGTGATCTATACTGGCCAGAGATGAGTACTGAAAGCAGAAAACAGTTCAGTGAAAAAATCAGCTTTGGGTAAGGACCAGAGGTTTGTCTATATTGAGTCCCCAGCACTCCTGAGAAAGGTGGCTCCTGATCCTGCCCTGCCCATCTGTTCCTGCTCACATACAGCAAACCTAGAAGCATATAGGGCATTTTTACACGTGGGGGGCTTTAATTAGAATGGCTCCAAGAGCTGCTTTCGTTAAAGCTCCCAGAGCATCTCAACATATCAGTGTCCCCGCACTTCAAAATGGTGGCCTGGGTGCTTTATCTAAAGTTTGTTGAATGAGCTTTAGTTAAAACACTCCTGCCACCATTGTGATGCACAGGGACACTGATACCTAAGATGCAGAGGCTGGCTGGAGTGCAGTAATTACCACACTCCAACAGACTTGATTAATCAACTCTGCTCTGACACACTGTAATTAAAGCACATCAGAGCAGCCTCCTGGCTCGTGTATAGGTGCCCCTAGTGCTGAAGCTACTCCAAGGGTGTTCCCTGCCCTCAAATACACTAGAGACAGAAGTGACAAGAATAGCCAGAGCAGTTTCACTGCCACATTTCTGGATTTTTATATCCATGCAGCACCACAGTAACCTACTTAGCTGTCATCCAGTGCTAATTAACCTGCCTAGGGTGCTGTGCAGACACAGCTACACTGCTTCTGGGTTAGGAGATCGTCCACAAGGAGTACCGCAACCTGCTGAGCAGTGCCACTGTTAGTCATAGTAAGCACACAGCCAAGGGGACAAGTCACAGGGGACAGAGGCATAGGCAAGAGTGCTGTTTCTCGGGATGAGGCAGAGGTGTCTGACCTGAGCTTCTAGCCTGAGAGCACTTGCTTCCTGTCATTTGTTTCTATCTCTGTGTCAGAGAAAAAGATAAATATACCTATTGTAACAAAACACACCACACTAGGAAAGTACCTGGTTTCATGTTGCTAATTTTTTCTCCAAGTAACCTTCAAATTCCCCCAAATCTGCAGCCACTTCAATGCTGTTGACTTCAATGGATTTAGTTTTAATTTATACCAGAATAAGGGAAAGAATATTGAAGCCCTATCATTTTGAGGATGACCACTATTATCAGAAATGTAATATGACTACTGTCAATAACACACCCTCCTTGCATAAAAATGATTTTCACCAAGGAATTGAATATTTACAGCATTTACAGTAGCTAGAAATACTTACAGTAGTTATTGTTGTTGGAGTCATTAGTCTAGTTGAAGTTAAGCTGGCATGTTTTCCCTCTGGGCAGAATTCCTCAGTCTGATTGTCTCCTCATAGGTCTCAGCTTGCCAGACCATACTTGATATCTTCAGGTTTGGAGACTGGAGCTTTTCCAAAAATTAATGGCTTTTCTCGGTTATAGATTGAAATGGTTTTCTTTTGTGAATTAGCCTATTATTGAATAGCAAAGCTATTGAATTCCAGAGCATTTAGGCTGAATGGCTGAGAAACACAGATAATAGAAAAGACGCTCTGTTTGCCACCAAGTCACGTAGGTGCTTGGGAATCATTTCTTAGAGGTTTAGTTACATGGAAACTTTATAGTCCATATGTAGTTTGAAGAGAAAAATGAAACAGAGGCAAAGAAAGGCAAAAAAATGTTAGCGCTCTGATCAAAACAGGAGGTCGTTTTTTACTGGTGCTATTTTTCCTTTAGGATAAACGCTCTGTACCTCTTATGGGGAAAGGACAAGTATATAATTATAATGGCAAAAAGGCAAGGGGACTAACTACTAAATAGTACCTCAACTAAATCTAGCATATCTGTTTCATCTGTCCACCTCTAAGCAGCAATAAATGAAGGTAACTTAGCTTCCTGCTTTTATAGGAATGTTACTGTTTCGTTACTCCAACCCATAGATTTACACATCTTAAGGCTAGAATGGACCATTACATCACCTGATTTTTACCTTCTGCATATACAGATTATGTAATTTCATCCAGTGTTTCCTGTACTCAGCTCTATGACTTATGTTTAAAAACAGCACACTATCTTCAGTATCTATATGTCTGATACCCAAATTAGACCTCTCTTTCCCCCTGCAGGAGTATAGTAGTAGAGATGAGCAAATACAGCTGCTTACAGAAAAATCAGTGTGTAAAGTTAGCAAGCCAATCTTGTAATATGAATCCCAACAAGGAGGGCATTCTCATTGCATAAAACCAACAACAGGGGCTCTTAGACTTTTCTTCTGCTATCATTCAATGGCACAGTCATTATTATTATTATTACAAGAAATACTTACTGGAGGCTTGGAGGTCTGGGCATAGTGACCCCAATGATACTACCAAGCTTGAGCTGCTTGCCTTGCACTTTGTTTGGAGCCCAAACTCTGGCCTCATGTATGTATAAAAATATTAATATTTAACAGTTGTAGATGAAACAATGAGGATAGAAGATTTAAAGATTCTACTTTAAACATGCAAAAGAAGGAAATTTAGACCTAGACTATTGCTCTGTCCTGCATTTGCACTACTGGGCCCATGTATTTAAGATCCCACAATTCTGTATCTGTAAACTTGCCAAAATGGCTGATCTCTCTGTTACAATAGCTACAACAGGGTGGAGTAAGGGTTGAACTACAAATTTATCTCTGACTTTCCAGAATGGTACTATAAATTAGATTTATTTCTTAGCAGCAACATTTGTATTAAAAAATGCTGAAGAAAGGGTTAATTCAAGACAGTGCAATTAGAATCACAAGTTCTGGCCCATCTATTTTTATAATGTGGGCAGAGTATTCACATCATAGCAAACTGAAAATACAACAGAAAGTCCGTAAGAAATTACAATGGAGATGTTGTCTGGTTTTAGTTGAAAAACAAACAGTGCTCTATTTACAGAGCTGCAACAGAACATTTATTTGGACTGCATATTTAGTTCTGCAGGGGGCATTGTTATCAACCATAGAATCCTTCTCAGCAGGAAATACTGCTACACTGCTCACTTTCCTTTAAAAGAAAATATTCATTGATTGTATATATGATGCTTTACTTTTTGGTTAGAAGATACAATATTATGAAAACCAGTAAATTAGCATAAAATGATGTGAGAATGATTTTAATGGAATTAAACAGGGAAGTTTCCAAAACATTTCTATTGGTGTGCACAAAGACATTGATATATATGTTGTTGGTAGAAACCAAAACTTTGTATTTCAATTCAGCTGAGCATCACCTTGTTTTAATTCAGAAATCCAGGCAGTTGATGTTGCCAAAGGGCATGTGCTAAGCTGCGTCTCAAACTCAGAAAATAGTTCTGTTGGAGGCAAGGACTGGATGGGGTATGTGTTGGAAGCCGTTTGGAGAACTGATGTCAGTTGGAGCTTTTGCACTGACTTTACTGTCAAACTCCTTGCTCTCATCTAGATCATCCCATAGGCAAAGCGTAAGTGCTGCCAGCATGGGAACACAGCTCTGCATCACCGCCTCAGTGGCAGGGCACAACTTTCTACTACAACTGCTGCTGCCAGGCGCTGATTCCAGCTAAGCTGCAACCCCATGTCTGCACCCTGTTGGCAGCACAGATATCTGGAGGGGCACATACCCCCCCGTATCTCCCCAATCTGTCACCAATGAATCATTCAGCCATTTTGTCCTTTGGAACCACTGCTATCCCATGCAGTTAGTTTACAGTGAATCTGCTTGTTTCACTGACTAGTGCACTCATCGAAACCTGCCCACTTCGGTAATTTCCTCTGTGCTCTAACAGAAGCCTAGCTGAAGCCTAGCAGAAGAAGAGCTATAAATCCCTCCTTGGGCATCTCTGCCTTTAGCCCCAGCTTCCCTCAGCAAGTGGAAATAGGAAGTTTCTGCTGCCATTTGGATTTTTTTTGAAGATATGTAGGGTTTGGCTTTGCATGAATAAAAGATGGGTACGTATCATGCAATACTGTGTTGTTTTAGATCAAAGCTTTTCTGCTTGTTTGTAGTGTGTTATGAGTAGCTCATTAGATAAAGCCCAGGACTCCTCAGCTTAATTCAAGCTGTGTTCTCTCTCTCCTACCCATTTCTCACATTGCACGCTATTATGGCAGCGTTTGCACTTATAAGCCATTGAGTGATGATGCATTTCCTGGCTATATTGTTTGAATTCTGAATAAATATCTTTCTCCATTGTTTTGAAATTTGGGAGAGCATTGCCCAACATACAATAAGCTTTTTTTTTTTTTTT
>NW_017728993.1:30639555-30643126 GCF_001723915.1 Gavialis gangeticus | reverse complement strand
TTTTTTTTTTTTTTTTTTTTTGTAATCAAATTATTTGCCAGAGTGTTTTTTTTCTCTATTATTTTTTGTACGGGACTAAAATGTTTAGTTATGTGTTGGACAGCATCTCACTTGTTAACATCCTGTCCAGCAGCAGTGGAGGCTACTTGAGTTCATTGAATCACTAGCTGGAAGATTTACAATGTAAATTGGATTGTTGCTTATCCCCTGTTGTTAAGTGGCCCTAAGCATGTTTTCCTGGTGTTCATCCAGTCACAATTCCTCCTATCCAAAGTCAGGCTGAGAATTCAGACAATTCATGCCTAACCCAGACTTTTAGCATTTCAGCTCTATTTGTGACTCATCATTTTCTGTTGTACCTTAGCCATTATTATATTATTATGATCACCCTGGCCAAACTGGTCAGCATCTCCTTTTTCTTACCAGACGAAGTACACAGCTGGGGTAACTCCAAGCCAAATTCCTTTGTGATGAATTGCTAGCATTGTTAGGTTCCTGATGGGCCTTCTATCCGGAGATTGGTGGTGGAAAGAGGAAGTCTCCGTGATGTTCCACTTGTCATACTGTATTACTGAGTCTTTTCCTTATCCACCACTGCTCCTGAGATCCTCCCCTCAAGAGGAATGGAAGAGGTTTTGCAGTGCAGAGCTGCATAATGACATAAAGTCTTTGATACCATTCTCGCAAGTTTGGAAGCAGACAATGCACATCCCCCCCCCATGCATACGGATCCCCAGAGAACGCTCTGAGATGAGGGAACGGACAATGCCGAGAAAGCTGCTGAAACAGACACCAACTTGAGTATTTAGGAATGGGCAGATCTGCACAAATCTACACATAGTACTTCCAGTTTTCACTAACAGCCTAAGTATTCAATTCCCCTCTTCAACCCCCACCATCATTCACAATCCTTTTCTTTTTCCTCACCTGACTAATTTCAGGGCCTGTTCCTTTTCTATTCTCAAATTCCTGCTGATGCTTGGCTGGGTAAATGTTTTGTTTCCAGTCAAAGAGTAGCATTTTTAATGATGTTTTTTTCTCTTCCTCTGCTCTTCACATATGAATGATCACAAATTATAGATTTTTCTTTTCATGATACTCCACAAGCATTGGAGAGGCAAGTTGTTCTGTACGACTAAGCAAATGACACTTCTCATCACTAACACTTATCCCAATAATAAATGCTTTTCACATTTAATTTGTAACTTCTGATTTTTACAAACAGGAGATGAGTGAAGCATTTTGAATTTCTCCAAACTTTGGCCAAGCTGTAAATGAATCCAATCTGAATGATTTTTGAATTTCAAAATATTTAGTGTAAGCATTTTCCTCTGCACCGTTTTTTTTTTTCATTTTGGAGGCTGCTATGAACTTTCAGGGTAAAACAAGACCTCAGGGGTCTGTTGTTATGAACTAAGCAGCCCTGTAGTTCAGCCAGAAGCACAGATACTAGGCTGGATTAATCTCTGCACTGGAACAAAATCCAGTGCAGGATCTGTAAGGGGGTGTTTGTGCCTTTCTGAATATAGAGCCTTCGGGGCTAATTTGGCACTGAGGGACAAACACATTATGCCCACACCATCTTAAAGTCCCTCACATGCATTAAAATGCCCTAGGACATCTGTGCAAAGGACTTTTGCAAGGAGGGGCAGAGACATTAAAACTAGGCAGGAAGGAGCCTTCAGTGGCTTGGTTATTTCCCAGGGGATTGTGCGTCTGCTGTGTGTTCCCTCTGTGCCAGCCTAGGACAAAGATGAATCAGGCCCATTATGAAAGAAATTCATATTCTAATGAGATTTACAGCCCAGTTTTGCAGTCTCAAGTGGTTCGTCTAAGCATCTGCTCTTTCATGCTGATTTAGACCAAACGTGAATGCTGAATCTTTTGAGAATCATAAACAAATTGTGTTAAATTACCATTAATGGTACCAAAGCACAAAAAGGAAAGGCGAGGTTGTTAATGGCATTGCTATTCTTAACTCAGTCTGCTATAACTGTAGATACGCAGCACTGCAGCACAAAGGTAATATATGTAAGATCACCCACTGTTCTGAGACCTCTAGACAAGCTAAGCACAGCAGGGTAAGTAGCACTGGAATTTGTTTTACAGGAAGCCTTCATTTCCTTGCTTTTGAGGGGTTAAGTGAGGCACTTCAACTACTGCTCTCCCATGAGGGTTATTCAGAGGAAGGGCAGCTTTAGTTTCCCCCAGGGGCTCCATGGGAGCCTTGGCAATGGAGGCTGCTGTCAGAGGAGAACAGCAGGATGCAATGAATCAGAGTATTCCCCAGCCACCTTGGCTGCATTCCCTTCCTAGCCAATGCCATCCACTTTTCAGGCTGCTGGGTCCCCAGCCATGTCCTCTTAGACTGCTCCTGACAGATGTGTGTCCACCAGAGACCTCATGCCCTGGTTTACACGGGCCTGAATCAGAGACAGGTCTGATCCCTTGTGTTTTAATTGCTTCTTTTTGCTTTCTATAGGGTAGGGAGGAAAATTTCACGATTCAAACTGAGCATATTAACAGTAGTGTGAGTTGTGTATTTCATGATTCATATCCCCTGCCCATGCCCATGACAGGTTTTGCACAGTTACCTGAGACCAGCATGGGCAAAGTATGTATCACTCCATGAACAAGTTCCAACCAGCTATACAGTTAGATCTCGAAAATGCATGCTAACTTTGTAACTGGTTACTATTCAGCTTTAATTTGCACATAGAGCAGGGTCTCCCCTGTGACTGGGAGCCCTGTCAGCTGACCAGCTCTCCGCAGCAGTGAGCCATGTCCAGCCAGGGCTGGGAGTCCTGCATCTGAGGGGTCTTTCAGCCCCAGTAGTGCCTGGCAGTTGCAGACTCTGGATCTGCAGCCCCCTGCTTCCATCTCCCAGTCAAGGGGCACATCACACACCATGCACACCTGGGGCTAGGAGATCAGCTGAGAGGGTTCTCAGCTGTGGGAGCTTGTTTTTGCTGGTGCAGGGGGAGACCAGGATTAGGTTCCCCCTACACCAGCAATGAGGCACTATGGGATCTAATGCGTGATCCCACAGTCACGATTCTTGCCATGCATGTGTGGCATGGGAGGGAATGCGGTTTGTGGATTGCATATAACACCCCATCATGCCTGTATCTGTTTCAGTGTTTCCTGAATGTATTGTTGTGAGATTTCATGTCTGTAAAACTGTTCTAGTTGCATGTGAAACAGGAAGGCTTACAAACACCCAAACATTAATCTGAACTAACTATTCAAGACTTTAGCAACCTTAGCTCTATGATAATTTTTGTTGAGGGGAGCACAAGCATGTCATAAATTTATAAGAAAATTTATGTCAGAATTTATAAGAAAATACATATTTTGTTTCATGACTGTGGTCATATATGGCAGATTTGGGTGTTATGTCTCGTGGCTTTGTCAGGGTTGACGGTGTCGTTGTGCTAAGAGGTTAGACGATGGGTTTGTATAGCACGGTTTAGACTCTAACCAACCTCCTGCTTGAGGAGGTTGGACTCTAGATGGTCTCTGAAAGTCCCTTCCAGCCCTACTTCTCTGTGCTTCTGCATGCCTGAAACTT